>NC_135890.1:7043707-7643707 GCF_964194155.1 Cetorhinus maximus
ACAGCTTTCCTCGGGATTAAGTTGCCAACAGTCTGTTTCAGCCTGACACAGTGGTCTGGGAGGAGGGCGGAATCAAAGTCTAAGAAAATGGAGCTGGTAGTGCAGCTGAAGACAATCTTGGCTTCAGTCTTCTCAATATTCAATGGGAGGAAATTTTGACTCATCCAGGACAGGATGTTTAATGAGTACTGCCTGTGTTGTGTATAACACCAGATGGTTTCTGTAGGAAGAGGCAGCTCCTCTGTGCGGTGGATGAGACACACAGAGGTTCAGAATGTGGGCGGGCAGATGGAGACTGGCAGAATGTCAGGAGTCAGCAGCTGGATGAGAACTGGCATGGAATAGGATGGCCAAGTTGGTGGGACATCAGGACACACGGAGCATAGGGACATAGGAATGTGTAGCCCACATTGTCACAAGCTGGTGCCAATTCCCATGTTAATTGGATAGGTGGGGAGAGAGAGAGAGGAGGCTTCTCTGTTGGCATCACATGGCAATATATGGCTGGCAGAGCCTGGTTGTAGATAGAAGAAACCACATGAGCTGTCCTGTGTTTGGTTCTTGAGGGATATTGGTGGGTTCAGAAGGCAGCTGTCTCAATAGTGAACTTGCAGGTTCTTTTTAATTTTGTGCAACATGCCCTGTTAGTGGTATTACATTCATTGACATGACCCAAAACACTTGCCCAGCAATTGTTTGGGATCTCTCTGGTACCTAAGTGATGTGTGACTGATCCTGAATTGTTTTGCTTTTAGTTTATTGCTGGTGGAGATTATGTTCATTGTTTCACAGATGGATTCTCATTCTTTGTTAGATAGAGTAAGGAATCCATCCTGAGCCCTGTTTACTGTGTATCCATACTCTGGAGAACTAGCTAGTTCACTTGTTCCTTTGTGTAAGGTAGGGAGGACTCGGTACTCTGACCCAGTTTGCTGAATTGGCACTGCCAGTGTTCACAGGAAACAGAGGCGCCATTGTGATTTAACTGGTGTTTGGCTTTGAAGCCCTTTAAAAGTTTGATACTCCCAAGTTGTGAGAATTTTTAATGTCCTTGCATGCCAAAACCTGATCGTTCCCTCAGTTTGTTGAAGCGGTGGATGTGTCACACGGTCAAAGCCAGGATGTGGAAGTGGGAGTGTTGGCAGGCATCTCTCAGGGCTTGGAGAAATGGATCAGCATTCTGTTGGCAAAAATATACGGCCGCATTGTGAGGTAATTAGTGTTGGAAGCTCTCTCCTCCCTGTGACAACTGGAAACTGAACCAGAAGTCTTTATGCTTTCTGGAATGACAAGAGAACTTCCAAAGGATGTGTGGGTCCCTTCACCCACAGGTGACATAACAAGGGAGACAACCAGATAGGAGGGATGTGTGAATGGGTGGGGGTCGGTACTCTGATCAGTTGTGTGGAAACATAGGGAAAGGCCACCTCAAATACTTTTTATTCATTCATTCATGGGACGTGAGCATTGCTGGAAAGGTCAACATTTATTGCCCTTCCCTAATAGCTGCCTTCCAGAGCCCAATGGATTATAGTTTCTTGTGGTAGTTTTGATATGAATGAATAGCTTGCTTGGCCACTTGATAGGGCAGTTAAAAATCAACCACATTGCTGTGGGTCTGGGAGTCACATATATGCCAGAACTGGTAGGGATGGCAGGTTTCTTTCCCAAAATGGGATAAGATGGATTTCTAGGACAATCAGGTAGTTTCACAATCATCATTACTGATTCCAGCTTCTTATTCCAGATTTTATTTCATTAGTGGAATTTAAATTCCCACACTGCAATGGGGGAATTTAAACTCATGTCTCCAGATAATTAGCCCAGGCCTCTGGGTTACTAGTCTAGTCACATAACCACTATGCTACCACATGCAGATGAATTGAATTCTCAAGCCCGTGGAGATGCATTGAAGGAACAGGCTTGGTGGGTTCAATGGTTTCTCTCAGTTCTTATCTTCCGAAACTTTCAGATTATTCTTTGGAGGAAGCATCAAAGTGTTTCTTTTGCTGAGGAGTATTACGACCACCTGAGGAGGGGGTTGAAATGGCTCCCTTATTCTTCCCACTCCACGTTTAACTGTAACAGGGTTGTTTGAGAATTTAGAGAGGATGTGCTTCACCAATTCTGTAAGAGTTCCACTACTAACGCTTTGATATTGTAAAGAATTATTCAGACAAGTTTCCTTAGGTTAAACAAAGAACGAGGGCCGTTGTACGAAAATGGGTCTCTGACTGGGACAGGATAGAAAATTTATAACTACCAGGGCATGTACTTGTGATAGGAGTGATGCCTTGGAAACAATGACCACAATTGTTTACATCTTTTCTTTCATGTTTCTATTGCCACAACACCATTGACATTGCTGTCAGGAAAGTTGTTGCAAATCATAACTGAAGGAGGAAACATACTTCCTTCATTGAATGCTGCCAGTTAATCCTGTCTGGTTCCTTGCTGGAAGGAAATAGGTTCTGAGAAATGAGGGGGAAGACAAAACTTGGAAACTGCAGTGGAAATTTAACCGATGTGCAACAGGGTAACAATGCTCCTGCTAAAACACCTGCTATCATCACTGCCCTCAATTTTTCCAATTTGAGGAGTTTTTCACTGAACCGAAGATTTTGAGAACCTAAAATTGGCCAGGATCCTGGGATCTGGATCTTGGGAAGACAGGAACATGGGAGTCAAGGGCTATGGGGGCTGGGGCTGGGAGGGGTGGGGGTGCAGGCAGGAAAGTGGAGTTAAGGCTGCAGTCAGATCAGCCATTGCCTTATTGACTGGCGGAGCAGGCTCGAGGGACCGAATTGCCTACACCTGCTCCTAATTGCTGTGATCTGACGAGGATCTGGGACATTGGGCTTTTAAACCCCAGCATTGTTCCACTGCCCCTGGCCACACCTCTTCCACTTAGGCACCAAATACCAAATCTTTACAACTTGGAAGCCGTTTCTCTTCTGCTCTTTCTGTCGACTTTCCCATCTGTAACACACATAAGCTACTATTCATTCAGAATGCAACAACCCACATTCCGCTCACCTGCTTGTCCTTGTCAAACTCCAGTAACTCCTTGTGTCCCAGACTATTGACTCCCTCCACAGCCTTGCCTCACTCTACCTTTTGTGATGTTTGCCAGATATATGTCAATCTAGTATGTACTCATCCTTTGACACCGATCACTGGCCTGGTGGATGATAGCATAATGGTAATGTTACTGGGCTAATAATCTAGCGGGCTGGACTAATACTCCAGAGCCTTGAGTTCAAATCCCACAACAGCATTTGGAATAATTAATACATCTGGAATAAAACACTAATCTCATTAATATTGATCATACAATTACTGGATTATTGTAAAAGCCCATCTGGATCACTAAGATTCTCTAGGAAAGGAAATCTGTCACCCTCTGTCATTTCTGCCAACTCCAGCATGATGCCACCACCAAACACATCTTCCCCTTACACCCCTTGTCAGCATTCTGTAGGGACTGTTCCCTCTGGGACACCGTGGTCCACTCTTCCATCACCCCCAACAACTTATCCCCTTCCCACGCAATCGCAGAAGGTGCAACACCTGCCCCTTTACCTCCTCACCATCCAACAGCCCAAACACTCCTTTCAGTGAAGCACTGCTTTGCTTACACCTCCTTCAATGCTACTCCCAATGCGGTCTCCTCTACATTGGAGAGACCAAACGCAGACTGGGTGACCGCTTTGCGGAACACCTTCCGTCTGTCCGCAAGCATGACCCAGACCTCCCTGTCGCTTGCCATTTCAACACACCACCCTGCTCTCATGCCCACATGTCCATCCTTGGCCTGCTGCAATGTTCCAGTGAAGCTCAACGCAAACTGGAGGAACAGCACCTCATCTTCCGACTAGGCACTTTACAGCCTTCCGGACTTAACATTGAGTTCAACAACTTCAGACCATGAACTCTCTCCTCTAGCTTCCCCACTTTTTTAAATCCCTTTTTAAAAATGAATTTTTATTTTTTATCCACTTATTTTTGTTTTTGTTCATTTATTCATTGTTTTATTCCCTTTTTTTATCCCCATTTTTAATCCATTTTTAAAATCCTTTTACCCCAGCCACGGCCCCCTCCCACACCCCACCCCAAAAGGACCATCTGTTCTTGTTCCATGTTATTCTTTCACAGCGTGCTGACCCTTGCTCTGCTATTCACACATTCTGCTTTCTTACCTTTATGCCACTATCAGCACCTCCTTTAGCCCTTACCACTACCATCAGCTCTCCCTTTGTCTTTTAGTCCATGACATCTTTGTCAATCTCTCCTTAGCCCAAACCTATCACCGGCCTTCTATCCAGCTTCACCCGCTCCACCCCCTTAAACAGTATAAATTTCATCACATTCCTATTTCTCTTTAGCTCTGAAGAAGAGTCATACGGACTGGAAAGCTAACTCTGTTTCTCTCTCCACAGATGCTGTCAAACCTGCTGAGTTTTTCCAGCATTTTCTGTTGTTATTTCAGATTTCCAGCACCCGCAGTATGTTGCTTTTATCCTTACCCAGCCTGGCTAGGGTTGCCCACTGTGTTTAAATCAATTCCTGGAGGTTTCAGCAAGTGACTTGCCCCCAGGCTCCAGTCATTAGTCGGCTACACATCCATCCTTGTGACGTACGGCCTTCCTACACCAACTGGAAAGCAAAAAGACTCATTACCCCAATTGGATGATGCTTGACTGTCAGCCAAACAGCTGTTTTCCCACCATTTTCAATGTTTATATCTCGTAAAGAGAAACGTTCAAAGAAAATGACTTTTCTCCAGGGTTGCACACAGCAGTGCGCTGGATATTGATCCTTAATTCCTGGAGACTCCAGACTAATCCTGGAGGGTTTGCAACCCTGCATCTGGCCTACACGTGACTGCAGACCCACAGCAATGGGGCTGACTCTTAATAGCCCAATGAAATAGCCTAGCAAGCCATGCAGCTGAAAGCGGTTCACCACCACCTGCTCAAGGGCAATTAAGCACGGGCTCTTAAAGGCTGGAATTGATGCTCACATCTCAAAAATGAATTTTTAAAAAAGTATCCAATCCCTCTGCTCTGCCATTGGCACCCACTGAACCATCACCTTCTGGAACCATGTCTACCAGGGGCTCTTCTCTTTGACTGCATCGTCACAGCCAGCCCTTCTTCTCATTTGTCTCTCCTGTTCCTTGGTTCACTCTTTGTCCGCCGCTGTTAAAAATGATTTGAAATATCTCTCTGTGTGTGAGAGTGACAGGAAACGGAAGCTGTCGCAATTAAGTGTAGTTTCATGTCGACAGCAATTGCGGCCAGTGACTCTAGCGATAACTGGTGGCTGTACGGGGCCTTTAACGTAGAATAATGTTTCAAGGCACTCTGCACGAGTGTTGTCCGGTAAAATATGAGTTTCATAAAGAGGCATTAGGACAGAGGAGTGAAAAGCTTGGTCAGAAAGATAGGTTTTAGTGAGTGTCTTAAAAGATGAAAGCGAGGTAAGGAGGTAGAGCAGTTTAGGGAGGGAATTCCAGAACTTCAGGCCTCAGCAGCTGAAGGCACGTCCTCCAATGGTGAGGCGATTAAAGCGCCAAGAGAACCAGAAATTGCAGGAGGGCAGAAATATTGGAGATATTATAGGGTTGGAGGAGATCACTGAGAAAGGGAGGGGCATAAAGAGATTTGAAAGCAAGGATGAGTGTTTTAAAATCGAGGCATTGCTTAACAGTGAGCCATTGTAGGTCAACAAATACAGGGGTGATGGGCAAATGGAATGTGTTGTGAGTTAGGACCCTGGATGGACTTATTGCATTGGAAGAGTCCAATGTATTTCTCTGCTTGTTGTACTGATTTTTTTTACTCTAAGTTTTATATTTAATTCAACAGGTGTTATAGCTAATATGATGTGAATGGTATGGTAAATATTAGCCTGTTGGTTTGTGGTTTTATAATATTGCATTGTCTTTTTGTATTTTATTGGTGCATGGTTATCTACAACTAAAGTTGTTGAGTGGATTTCTGTCACCAGAGTTAGTCCGTAAACATTAAAAGCACTAAAATAAATTGTCATTTCCAGCGAAGAGATGTGAGCATAATCTGTAATCCAGGATAAAATCTGTCTTTCTCCTTGAATCAATTTTCGCAATTAGCTGTAACTCCCAAGTTTCCTGTTTGTCTGTATTCCTGCAGCAATCCAGGTCACTTTCCTCTGTCACATGTACTAGACTAGAACTAGGGGACACGGTTAAAAATAAGGGGTCTCCCATTTAAGACGGAGATGAGGAGAATTCTTTTCTTGCAAGGCCAATGAATATTTTTAAGGCAGAGGTAGATAGATTCTTGGTCAACAAGTGAGCCAAAGGTTATTGGGGGTTGGTGGAATGTGGAGTTGAGCCCATAATCAGATCAGTCATGATCTTATTGAATGGCAGAGTAGGCTTGAGGGGCCGAATGGCCTACTCCTGCTCCTAATACATATTTCCATATGTTCGTATGTGACCCCCTAGTTCTAGTGTCTCCCACAAAGGGAAACAACCTTCCTGCATCCACTCTGTCAAGTCCCCTCAGGATCTTAAATGTTTCAATAAGATTGAAAGGTTGTTTTTAGTTTTAACTTTTAAAAAAATGTTTAAATTTTTAATTAGGTATGACTGTTGGTGATCAATACCATGGAGGATGAGCTAGATGTAACAAAAAGGCAATAGGAAAGTGACTACGGGTGGAATTTCCCATCCTGCCAACCACAGGAATTGTGGCGGTGGGAAATTAGTTTGGAATTTTGCTCTCCAGACTTTGATGGCGGGTTAAAGACGGGTTGAATTTCCTGTTGATCTATGTCGGGAACCACTTTTGCATTCATTTTCATCTCATGAATGCTCATTGAGAGGCAAACTCGCCAGAATTATGTCCTCCCTCCAAATTGAGCCAGCGGTCAATTAGAATGGTCTGTTCCCTGACCATATATAAGTGGCATGTATATGGTGAGCTTCACTTCATCAGCAACTTCAAGATACGTGGAGGCGTCTTTCAACGACCTTTAACAGTGTCCCTGCGAGATTTCAGGTGCTTGAGCCACAAGCTGTGCCAAGGCTGGGCGGCGGAGGCAAGAATGGCTGGAGGGGGAATACAGAGGCAGGGCTGGGGATGGTGGAGGAACGCGGGTGGGAAGGGGGAAGATGGAGGCAGGTCTTGTGGTGCTGGGGGGGTGGGGGGTGCGGTGGGCATTGAACAGAGTGGAGTAGTGAAAGACTGTCCTCGGGCAAGAGTTATGACTGTCCAAGGAGGAGTCAGAGACTGTCCTGGGACTGAGGCCACGTGTCAGGGGCATATTGAACGGTCTGTCTTGGGGCTGTGTAAGCCAAGTTAGAGGGCTCTGCATGGCAAGCACGGTTGTGATGGTGCGAGTTACAGAACGTGTCCGTTAAGGAATTCTTCATAGTCTTCTGTATGTTAACAGCAAGTCTTTATTAACTACTTGTAACTGTATACATATATACAGTAAAGGGTACAGGCAAGAAGCGATCTCCATGTCTAGATCTTAACATGCCTCAGCTCAACACCCACACTGACCCTTAGGCCTGGGTCACATGCCTTCTTACACCACTGTGTGGGTACTACTGTGCTCAGTCCCACATTAACCCTGTAGATGCCCTTACACTACACACGTGTCTTGGCCCAGGTTTTGGGCAGGGAAAGGCATCGTTGGGCAGTGACAGTCGTGCACAGTATAGTGTGAAGGGCGTGGTCAGTAATCTAAGGAATTTGGCCCTGGGGTTTAGAGACATGATATTGTGAGGCTGGTGGCACAGTCACGTTCAGGGGAGGCATCTGCTTCCTGTAAGTCAGGAGCTGAAAAGTCACGAGGCGGGGGGGTGCATTGGATGGTTTCATGGAGGGTGGGGGCGGCCCGAAAATCAGGGTGCATGTGGCCTCGAGAAGGGGACGGGTCAGGTCGACAAAGGGCACGGGGACATCAAGATTAAAGGGTTCATGTGGAGGACAGGAATACCAACATACACAATGATGGGGTCAAGGGGAACACGGGGAGTCTGTATAGTATCAGGAGGAATGGGAATGATGAAGTGGTGACTGTGGAGGAGGATGGGAGGAACTTGGTGGGTGATAGGGGGAGGCTGGAAGATGGTCTCACCTCCTAATCAAATGAGCAGCATGTTCGCCCTCAGGGGTCAATGACACAGTTGGAAGAAGAAGCTTAACAAACGCAAAATGGGAGGGGTCTCAAGGTGTGTGGGAGTTGTGCACAACTATTTTGGGTCAATTGAAGTGACACACTATAACTGTCCTGTTCAAACCATGGAGAGCATGGCTCAGCTGAGTGCTGGACTTGAGGGTCCAATGCACAATGAACGAGCTTGGTTCCTTTTCCAATGGTGCATATTCAGGTGAGAATCCATTAAGTTTAGATGCTGTGATGCATATGGTCTTAATTGGCATCTGACTCTTACAGTGGCATGTCAGAATGGGCGCAGGCTCCAAGAATCAATGCCCACTGGAGGACAACCAACACAAGGCTGACTGTGGCTCCTAGGACTTGGGTCTTTGACTCTAATGAACACCCTTATTGTGAATATTCATTCAAGTCAGAGGAGAAAGATCAGCCAGCTGTCGTCCTCCAGGATGATATCATCCTGCAAGGGGTGGCCTTGGTATGTGACGTGTAGACTAAGGAAAAGTCAAGGGCTGGAGAATGTATAGCTGCTTTGTATATGGAGGAAGACAAATCAATGGGAACTAACATTGATTGCTCAATTCTATTAGTTCACAGAAACCAGAAGTTGAGAGTGCAGGCTGCAGGCAATGCTGCCTTCTTCATAGCTTTGATGGAAATGAGGAGAAGAAGGGCCCGTTGTCAATTGGCACAGCTCAGGGAAGACCGTTGCCCTGAGGAGCAAGAGCCAGTGGGGCCCCGGGAAGACCCAGATGCTGACGAGGAGGGACCAAATCCACAAAGACTTTTGGCGTGACCAAGGGTCAACAGGAGACGTAGCTCATACATGCAGATGAGCAAATGACAGTGCCACAGACACCTTCATTTGTCTAGGGATGTGGTAGTTCATATTTGCCACCATCTCCATGAGGTACTCACACCAAGTGGACTAGGAGGGCATCCAGTGCTGGTTGCCATTAAGATTATTGCTGCACAGCAGATCCTTCCAGGGCTCCATTGGGGACCTCTGTGGAATCTCACAATCAGCGACACATAAATACATAAGGGAGGTGACAGATGCCCTTCTCAATAAAGCTCACCACTACGTGCAGTTCCGCGTGGATAAAACAAACCAGACTGCCGGAATTGTGGGATTCACATCGATCTCAGGCTTCCCAAAAGTGCAGGGCCTCATCGACTGCACACGTGTGGCCTTGAGAGCTCCCTGGCAGCAGTCTGTGAGATTCATTAATGAGAAAGTATTTCACTCTCTAAACGTCCAGCTAATCTGCGATCACAGAAAGTAGGTCATGAATGTTTGTTCCAGGTACCCAAGGAGCTCTTACGACTTTTACATCTTGAGTCACTAACAGGTGCCACATATATTTGAGGGCCTTCAGCACATAGAGGGTTGTGTCCTTGGTGATAGGGGGTAACCCCTAAAGACAATGCTAATGATGCCTGTTCATCGTCCACAGAGTGCATCTGAGGAGAGAACAATGCTGTACATTCAGCCACAAGGTCTTTAATAGAGCAGACTATTGGCCCCTTAACATGGGTTTCAGATGTTTGGACTGATCAGGTGGGGCTGTCCAACACTCACCACAGAGGGTGTCCCACATCTGTTGAAGAGGCATTCGGACTCGAAGCGTTGACTGTGTTCCTCTCCGCAGATGCTGCCGGACCCGCTGAGTTTTTCCAGGTATTTTTGTTTTTGTTTTGGATTTCCAGCATCCGCAGTTTTTTGCTTTTGTCCCACGTCATCATTGTTTGCTGTGCCCTACACAACCTAGTGCTGCAAAGGGGGAGACATGGGGGGAGCTACACATTTCATCAAACGAGGAGGATGTTGAAGGTTATGAATTTGAAGAGGGTGAGGATAAAGACAAACCATGTGAGGATATCATTGCATGTGCACAACATGGAAGACGTGTCCATAACAACCTCATAGCTACAAGATTTCAGGAGGAATAAGGTGAAGACAGGTTGATATAAGCACATTTCCCCTCACGCTTTGATGCAGGGGAGACAATAAGACCTTCATTGTCATCTTCAGTATCTCATGAAAGGTCATCAATCTGAAAATGGTAACAGAGGAAGGATAAGTTACCTAGAACCCTAATGATCGGGGTATCCTTGGAAGGCACAGTAGCCTAGGGGGCATGTGGCCAATGTGTAATGGGATAAGCACTCCTCTAGCGCACATCCTTATGCAAATAGAGCATTCATAACAAATTAAATGAATTGATAATGCACATTGAAGTAAATGAATATGACCTGATAGCTATTACGGAGACGTGGCTGCAGGATGACAAGGATTAGGTCCTGAATATTGAGGGGAAAAAACATTCAAGAAGAATAGGAAGTTTGGTAAAGGTGGAGGGGTAGCACTGTTGATCAAGGATGGCATTGGTGCAATAGTTAGAGATGACCTTGGTTCAGGAGCTCAGGATGTAGAATCGGTTTGGGTGGAGATGAGGAATAGTAGCGGAATGAAGTCGCTAGTGGGAGTGGTCTACAGGCCCCCTAACAGTAACCACAATGTAGGACAAAGTATACAAGAAGAAATATTGGGTGCGTGTGATAAAGGAACGGCAACAATCATGGGTGATTTTAATCAACATATAAACTGTAAAAATCAGTTCGACAGTAGTGGCCTGGATGTGGGGTTCATAGAATGTTTTTGAGATAATTTTTCAGAGCAGCACATTCTGGAACCAACCAGAGGGCAGGTTATATTAGACTTGGTATTGTGTAATGTGACAGGATTGATTAATGACTTCAGAGTGAAGGCACCCCTAGGTAAGAGCAGCCACGATATGATTGAATTTTACATCCAGTTTGAAAGTGATAAGGGTGGATCTAAGACTAATATTTTAAACTTAAATAGGGCAACTATGTGGGCATGAAAGCTGAGCTAGCTGAAGTGAACTGGGAAATTAGGCGAGGGGATAGATGAGTACAGAAACAGTGGCAGACATTTAAGGAGATATTTCAGGATACGCAGATTAAGTATATTCCTACTTTAAAGAAAAATTCTAAGGGGAGGACCCACCATTCGTGGTTAACTAAAGAAGTTAAGGAAAGCATTCAAACTTAAGGAAAAAGCATTTAACTGCGTAAAGATGGGTGGCAGGACAGATGATTGATCAGGATATTAAGAATGGCAGAGAATGACGAAAAGGTTAATCAGGAGAAAGAAATTAGCATTTGAGACGAAGCTAACTAGAAATGTAAAAACGGATAGCAAAAGTTTCTACAGGTATTTAAAAAGGAAAAGAGTAAGTAAAGTGAGTGTTGATCCTCTAGAGAGTGACAATGGGGAGCTAATAGTGGATAATAAGGAAATGGCAGATGAAATGAACCAATATTTGCTTCTGTCTTCATTATAGTGGGTACAAAAAGCATCCCAGTAATAGCTGTAAATCAGGAGGTGGGAAGGAGAGGGGAAGTTGGTGAAATTACAATCACTTGGGAAGCGGTACTGAGCAAACTGGTGGAGCTGTGGGCTGACAAGTATCTGGGTCCTGATGGACTTCATCCTAGGGTCTTAAAAGAGGTGGCTATTGAGGTAGTAAATGCGTTGGTGTTAATTTTCCAAAATTCGCTAGATTCTGGAAAGGCTCCATCAGACTGGAAAGTAGCAAATATAATCCCTCTATTCAAGAAGAATGGAGGCAGAAAACAGGAAATTATAAAAGCAAAAAACTGCGGATGCTGGAAGTCCAAAACAAAAAAAAAAATACCTGTAAAAACTCAGCAGGTCTGGCAGCATCTGCGGAGAGGAGCGCAGTTAGCGTTTCGAGTCCGCATGACTCTTCAACAGAGTTCTGTTGAAGAGTCATGCGGACTCGAAACATTAACTGTGTTCCTCCCCGCAGATGCTGCCAGACCTGCTGAGTTTTTCCAGGTATTTTTGTTTTTGTACAGGAAATTATAGTCCAGTTAGCTTGAAGTCTGCCTTGGGGAAGATGTTAGAACCGACATTAAGGAGATTATAGCTGGGCACATAGAGAAACTCAAGGTAATCAAGAAGACTCAGCCTGGGTTTTTGAAAGGGAAATCATGTTTAACCAATTAATCGCAATTCTGTGAAGGAATAACATGTGCTGTGGATAAAGGGGAACCTGAAGACGTGCTGTACTTGGATTTTCAGAAGGCATTTGATAAGGTGCCACATCAAATGTTATTGTGGAAAATAGAAGCTCATGGTGTAGAGGGTAACATATTAGCATGGATAGATGATTGGCTGGCTGGCAGAAAACGGAAAGTATGTATACATGTGTTTTTTTCTGATTGGCAGGATGTGATGAGTGGAGTCCCGCAGGGGTCTGTGCTGGGACCTCAACTTTTTACAATTTATATAAATTACTTAGATGAGGGGAGTGAAGACATGGTAGCTAACTTTGCAGATGACACAAAGATAGGTAGGAAAGTATGTTGTGAAGAGGACACAAGGAGGTTGCAGATGGATATAGATAGGTTGAGTGAGTGGGCAAAAATCTGGCAGATGGAGTATAATGTGGGAAAATGTGAAGTTGTTCACATTAGCGGAAAGATTTAAAAAACAGAGTATTACTTAAATGGAGAACGGCTGCAGAATTCTGAGGTGCAGAGGGATCTAAATGTTCTAGTGCATGAGTCACAAAAAGTTATAATGCAGGTACAGCAAGTAATTAAGGCAGCTAACGGAATGCTATCCTGTATTATGAGGGGAATTGAAGATATAAGTAAGGATGTTATGTTCAGTTATACAGGGCATTGGTGAGACCACATCTTGAATATTGTGTGCAGTTTTGGGCTCCTTATTTAAGGAAGGATGTAACTGCATTGGAGGCGATTCAGAGGATGTTTACTAGATTGATACCTGGAATGAGCAGGTTGTCTTATGAGAAAAGATTGGACAGACTGGGCTTGTTTCCACATGAGGTTAGAAGAGTGAGGGGTGACTTGATTGAAGTTTATAAGATCCTGTACGGTATTGATAAGGTGGACATGGGTGAGTCCAGAACTAGGGGGCACTGTTTTAAAATTAGGTGTCACCCTCATTGGGCAGAGATGAGGAGAGATCTTTCCTCTCAGAGGGTTGTGGGACTTTGGAACCCCCTGCCTCAGAAGGCGGTGGAGATGGGGTCACTGGATATCTTTAAGATGAAGGTAGATAGATTCTTGTTAGGAAAGGGAATCTAAGGTTATCTGGGGTAGATGGGAATGTGGAACTCGAAAAACAAACAGATCGGCCATGATCCTATTGAATGGCGGAGCAGGCTCGAGGGGCCGAATGGCCTACTTCTGCTCCTATTTTATATGTTCGTGTGTAACTACACATGGTGGAGTCCTTTCAACCATGGCGCTAAAATTTCATTGTCCACAGCAGCCTTCACGAGGTGGAAACGCTGTTGCACACATCAATGCATCTTATGCAAGTGTGACAGGAGCCGTAGCAAGGTGGCTCCAAGAGGAAAAACATTCATCAACGGATACCGCTTGACCATCTGAAGACAGAGCTACATCCAGACAACACCATTTCTCCAAATGCTGGCTATCATGCATGAGTAATGCAGAGGCCGCACTGAGCCCCAGGATGCCATTGGAACATCAGGACACAGTGATCTGTAACATGACAGCCTGGGTGCAAACCTGCGAGTTATGTTAGCATTGTACTCACACAGAGTGGTTCAGCAGGGCCATCGTGTGATTATTGTCAATCACTCATGAGCCTCCATTCGTTGGAAGCTCGCCGAGATTACGTCCTGCATCGCCTTGGCATCTGGGAGAGATGTGATCCAGTCAGTTTTGACACAGCAGTCAATGATAACTTATTCCCTGCATAGATACTGACGAGCACTCAGGAGATGTGGCAGAGCATCGCTTTCGTACCATTACAATCCTCGACATTGTCCATCTCACAAAGGTCAATCCTTGCTATGATCCCTAAAACACTGATTGCACGGTCATGTAAGAATTCCTTTTCGATTGGTGTTCTGTTACCTGACAGAAGGATTCCATCAAGCAATGCTGGGCCTCTGTTCAGGAGCAAAGTAACATCCTCACAGATTATTGGACGGTTTCTTCAGGATGAGCACACACCTCTGACATGACACACTCAATCCCGCTAGCAGACATGTCATCGAGTGGAACCAAATTATATCGCTCAGCATCATGTATGGGGAAAGGGGGAACTAGTAAAGGAGCAATGCTCAGCCTTAAAAGTGGAGACGAAATAACACTTCAGGGAGACATGAAAGGCTATGGTGTTCAATGATGACTGATACTCTTACCAAAACCTTACAGTCATAAAATAAAGGCTATTGCAAAGTGCACTTGGGTGAAAATACTCCAACGTGAGTTGCGATGAATATCTATAACATCCACAAAGAACAGTCTTCATTCAGTGCAGCGGCATCAGGATAATCACTAACCTTCCATGAACAATTCTCATGAGGTCACATCATGTGAGCCTCAGATGCAATGTGTATTGTCCAGCCGACATTTTCATATAGGACGTGCCTTTGTTCATGTTGCTGATGCGGAATTAAAGGTACTTGACTGTGATGCGATTGAGTGAGAAATGAGGGACAAGATAGGAGACAGTGGGAATGGTGTGTTGTTGGGGGGGGTGGCATTTGGAACCTGGAATGAACATGGGACATTGCATCACATCCATGAGCCATTCGATACCTGAGACTTGGAGAGGGATAAAAGCAAAATATATTCACAAACGTGAATAACATATACAGTGACTGAACACCTGTGCTGCTATTGTACGTTCACAACCTCTTAATTTTCCTAACTCTATTGCTACATCTAGGTGCAGCCCCAACATCTGCAGCAGAGGTGGAGGCAGCCTGCTGACTGCTAGACCTTATTGTCTGCAAGGGGCAGGTGCACCCTTCCTGGCCTGACCTGCTGGAGTTGGTGGCGACTTGGAGAAGTAGGACACCATTGGAGGCTCCTGGATAAATGCCCCCAAGGTGTTTGGCTGATGGTCCTCTTCCCTTTGGGTGCCTTAAGGAGAAGGGCCCCTCCCTGGACTCCTCGAGGAGAAGGGGCACCTGGAGGGAGATCGAGGTGCCCCGTCCCCCTCTTGCCTTGTGACTGGTGGAATGAAACTGTGCGTTGAGAGGTGGTGCGCAGGTCCAAGTGCAAATCCGGCAGAAATTGTATGTTCTGCTGGATGTGGCTGTCGAAGGCTGCCGCCACTCTTCCCACGGAGACTTCAATGCGTTCGCATGCTGGAGACGTGACATCAGACAGAACGTGGATGGAGTCCTCCATCCTTCATTCCAGCCTGGTGATGGCCACTGACAACCTGCCTGATGTTCCCCTGCCCGTCTCTGCATCTCCAACATTTCTCTCAGGGCAGATTGCAAAGGCTCATCATCGGACTCAGAATCTGCAGGGAGCCTGGTCTCCAGCAGTCCTTCGAGTGTCAGAGACCTGCAGTGGACACGTGACCATCAGGTGATCACCAAGATTGTGAACCTGAATCTACTCCAAAACTAGGATCCACCGAGATGTGTGTATCTATGCTGGTGGGGGGGGGTGCAGGTGAACAAAGTGATGGATTTTCATCAGAGGGGTCTTCAGTATCCTCACCTGAGGTGCTGTGGGGGCTGGGGCGGAGGCTTGCTGGAACTTTCCTTCCACCTTTCCTTGCTTGTGGCTGGACTCTCCAGGTAGGCCTCGCTGAACTGTGGGGGGTGGAAGGTTTGATTCTCCTCAGGCCCATTGCACTCCTGTGCAACACAACACCAGTCCTGCGGTTAGTGAATGTGCATGGGTGCCGTTTAAATGTAGTGCCAGGACATTCGACTCCACGAGGTAACGGTGGGGCGAGTGAATCACTGCCCGCCCGGCCACCAGAGTCATCGAGCTCCTTGTGGGTGCACATTTAATGAGCTGAAAAGTGAAAGATCTGGTGCGGAAACCCGGCCCACTGCCCAGCGGGAATTATTCTGACTTTCCCACCCGTCACTGCGCTTAGTCTCCAGAATGGAAAATTCCGCCCTTTGCTTCACAACCGTACTTCACTGGCAGTAAAGGGCTTTGCGAGGTCTTGCAGTTGTGAAAAGCGCTATATAAATGCAAGCCCTTTCAAATACAGCCATACTTCCCAAACCTCAGTCACTTGAGTGGAACAGTTCTGAATTGCATTACTACCTGTAATAATACCCTCAATGGGTGTTGGAGCTCTTTAATCGTCGCCTTGTTGTCTCAGTAACTCACAGCTTTAAAGGGGAAGGAAGGTGTGGAAAATAGTAATTTCCCCCATAAATGTCCTCCTTCTGTTAATCTTGCTGCCTTTAAAACCCACATTTAATTTGTCCTGTGATGCTGTCTGCCCTCGTGAATGAAGTGTGAAGCTATCTGGCAACGCACTAAAATTGTGCTGATATTCAACTATTTCCACATCTTTATTTTTAAAGATGTCAAGACCAACCACCACCTTCGCGTTCACTGCCTTCAACATGGACGCACAGTGTCAGTAGCGTGTACCATCTACAAGATGCACTCCAGGAACTCTTTAATACCCCTTCGACAGCACTTTTCAGACCCGTGACTTCTACAACCTAGAATTAGGACAAGGACTGCAAATGCGTAGGAATACCACCACCAGCAAGTTCCTCTCCAAGCAACACACCATCCTGATTTGGAAATATATCACCGTTACTTCACTGTTGCCTGCTTGATTCGCACCCCACCCACAAACATTCACTCCCTCCACCACTGACGCACAGTAGCAGCAGTGTGTACCATCTACAAGATGCACTGCAGGAACTCACCGAGGCTCCTTAGACAGCACCTTACAAACCAATGACCACTACCATCTTGAAGGACAAGGGAGGCAGACACATGGGAACAATTAGGGATTGACAATAAATGTTGGCCTTAAAGTGACACCCACATCCCAAGAACAAATAGAAATGGCTAATAATTAGGCACATCATGGTTTCCTTCTCCTTTAACACAATATCACTATGCAAACAAGCTTAGTTATAAGAAGAGTCAGGACCTGAAACGTTAACTCTGTTTCTCTCTCCACGGAAGCTGCCAGAACAGAAGCTGGCTGAGTTTTCCAGCATTTTCTGTTTTTATTTAAGCTTAGTCATTTGTCTGGCTTTTTCTTCAGATTGGAATGAACGGGGACCCTGTGCCAAATGAGCTCCGGAGGCTGAGTTCTACGGTCCACTATTATTTTACAGGTTTCAGTTAAGCAAGTTCAATGTAATGATTGGAAGTTAAACCATTTCTCACTCTTATGGAGATCACGTGACTGTACAGATCAATCAGCCCTAAGTGCGGGGAATTTTGGGGGCGGAGCTTTTTAGCTTTGGTGTGGGAATAAGCATGTAGACTCGTCTGACGTCTGTTAATACTGTTTCTTACAAGAAACCTGTCCTGCACCCTCCGAGTTTACTACATTCAACTTCCCTTTTACACCAGTTTCCCTGCTGAATCCTGCACCTTTGACCTTGGGCACCTTCCTGTGTTGCATAGTTTGCTACTGCATTGTGACGAAACCTCCGTCCGCTGGTTGCTGCATCCCGTGACGTTGGAAATACATTTGTGAAGAGTTTGCGTTTGCAGCTTTGAACGAAGCCAGAGGACACCACTATAAAAGGACACTGTTCCAAATTCAAATACCCAACTAGGCAAATCCTCACAAGCAAATTTTCAACGATAATCACAAGGATATAACGTCGCCGCTTGGGCCCATTAAGCCTGTGTTTGCTCTTTGAGAGAGCAATCCAATTAATCGCAGTCTCCCCTGCTCTCAATCCGTAGCCTAGCAAGTTTCCCGCTTCAATTATTCATTCGATTCCCCCTTTGAAATCCTTTACTGGATCTTTTAAAATTAAATAAAAAGGTAGGCCTGGGACTGCAGTACGGGCAGAGCTGGGTGCAGTTGTCTTTAATTAGGTGGATCTCTGTTTACCAAATCAGGTAGCAGTTTAATTGTTAAATTACAGTTCAGTACAAATACCAGTTTCCACTTCTCCCCTCTGGATCCTCTCCCTGCCCAGAAGCAAACACAACTGCTGGGGGAAGAACCCAGCTCTTAAGCACGAGCTTCAATGAGCACCACCTGCCCTCAGTTCACTCTGAAGCATGTCCTGGTTTACTCTTATAGGGACCTGCATTTCTAACATTGTCAGTAGCGGTGTTTTATTCCCTTAAACTGAGTCTTAGGCCATCAAAAGATTAGCAACTAGAGGGGATCCACCAGACTAGATAGTGTACATATCTGTTGGTTGTTGAGGTAACTATTCCTAATTCAATTACATTTGCTGAAAACCTTTGGCCATATTGGGAACAGCTTTAATCCCATTGGACTTTGTGATGGGATATTTTCAGCTAGTTACTTTATAAATTGGTAATAATACTGATGACCTCAGGTCACATGAGGTCACAAAACATAAGTAGGACTTCTTAAAGGTTCTAAATCCATTTTTATCATCGTTGCCTACTCGAGGGAACAACGTACAGGGTGAGTCCACAGACACGAACATACCATAGGATTGTGCTGGTGTCATGTACTGGAGCAGAGGTGGACTACATTTTCTATCCTGCCTTTGCTTATAGCTGTGGAGGATGTTTGCCGGGATTCTTTTGTATTTGCTCAAGGGATGCAGGCATCATTGGCTAGGTCAGCGTTGGTTGTCCATCCCTAGTTGCCCTTGAGAAGGTGGTGGTGAGCTGCCTTCTTGAACCACTGCAGCCCTTGTGGTGTAGGTAGTGCTATTAGGGAAGGGGTTCTAGGGTTTTGACCCATCGTCAGTGAAGGAACAGCTGATATATTTCCAAGTCAGGATGATGAGTGACTTGGAGGGAAGCCTGTGGATGGTGGTGTTTCCATGTGTCTGCTGCTCTTGTCCTTCTAGGTGGGAGAGGAAAAAGTTTGAGGGTTTCAAGATGAAGCGTAGAGGTGATCTTTATGGTGAGAATGTGTGCTGGGTTGAGGTGTTTTAAGTGAAGGATCAACAGAGTTGGGTAGGAAGTTGATTTACAGAAGTAAAAGGGTTAAATGGAAAAGTTAGGCCCAGGCAGAAACCATAGGCCTGGGACTGGAGTACAAGCAGAGATGCAATGGTGTTGTGTGGTGGGATGTCAGTACTTTTAAATTGAGTCTGTGGCTGTCAAAGTTCAGGCTGCTCTATATCAATGTGGCCTAAACAGAGCAGCAGGCTATGCAGGACATACTTGTGGCATTTTATTCCTAGAACTAGTAATTACTAGATTGGTAATCCAGAGGCACAGGCTAATGCTCTGGGGACATGGATTCAAATCCCATAACAGGAGCTGGTAGAATTTAAATTCAACTTGAGTATTGCTAAATAAAGAGGCATGCTGAAGTTTTTCATCTTGCACTCATCAGGACCCTTTGCAAGAATTCCAATATACGGGGAAAACAACAATTATACTGTATGCAAAAAAAAAGTGCTGATTGGTAGAGGCATTGCCATGGAGAATGCACCAGTGATGGTGACTGACAGTTAACTGCCAAGCATTGTTTGAAATGTAAACCAGGCAGCTTGACTCTGATTGGTCAAGGCATTGCCTGGTCAGGGTCAAGCTGCCTAGTTTAAATTTCAAACAATGCTTGGCAGTTAAATGTCAGTCACCCTCACTGGTGCATTCTCCATGGCAAAGTCTCTACCAGTCAGAGTCCACTCGCCAACCAATCAGCAATTTTTTTCACATGCAGTATAAATTGTTGTTTCCCCCTTTATATTGGTATTCTTGCAACGTGTCCTGATGAGTGCAAGATGCAAAGCTTCAACATGTCTCTTTTTGCAGCAATACTCAAGTTCTGTGCTACCAAACTGTTATTTAAATTCAATTAATAAAATCTGGAACATTAAGGTGGCCTCAGTAATGGTGTCCATGAAATTACCTTCAATTGTCATAAAAAACCATCTCGATCGCGAATGCCCTTTAGGAAAGGAAATCTGCTATCCTTATCCGGTCTGGCCTGTGTGATTCCAGACCTACAGCAATGAGATTGATTCTTAATTACCCCTCTGAAATGGCCTTGTACACTACTCAATTCAAGGGCAATTAGGGATGGGCAACAAATGCTGGCCTTGCCAGTGACACCCGCATCCCATCAAAGAATAAAAAAAATTACATGATAATCCGTTATCCCAAAATTCAGAGTGTGAAAGGCAACACATGCAACATTTTCCCCTTGGCCTGAGTCTGGATAAGTTTCAGCTGATTTACTCTCTGCTGATTTGTGCTCGAGGTGACTTTTTTTCTCTTGCTGATTGGTTAAAAACCTTCTCTGAAATGCAATTGAGGAGAAAATTAAAAATGGGAATAATGTAAGAGTCAAAAATGTTACAAACAGAAAAAAGGATACAATGATAAGCAAATGAGGAGGAAGAAAACTTCTGCATATTTGACAAAGACAATTTGCTATAAAAATATTGAATTACTCTGATTATATATTCAATATGAGGGGTTATATATCGAGTAAATGGGGAGAAATTGCTGGCGGGAGAGTCATCAACCGGAGCAGGCAGATTTAAGGTGATTGGCAAAAGAACCAGAGAGAAGATGAGAAATATTTTGATGCAGCGAGTTGTTGTGATGTGGAAGGCACTGACTGAGAGGGTGGTGTTTCAGTAATAACTTTCAAAAGGAAATTGGATAAATACTCGCAGGTGAACCAAGAGGTGTCTTCCATCCGACACGGATGACAAGGGCAGCTGCTCTTCGGACGAAGATGTGCCAGGGCGGCACCCACAGAAGAAGCGGCAAAGCTCTAGGGAGTTGGAGGACGAGACACCCGAGCTCCAGAACATTGGAGACAACGAGGAGACCAGCGCACCCCAACTTTGCCCACAACCCGAAGAGGCCAGCGCACCCCAGCCCCAGGAATCTGGGAGCAGTGAGGCGCTCAGCGCACCCCAGCTCGGGGAATCCGGGAGCAGCAACGCCCTAGAGGGGGAGAGGATTGGAGAAGCTTCTCCGACAGAGGACATTTCAAATCCCGCTCTCTGCACGGACCCCCAGATGCCACCTGAGCGGAACATCTCCAATGGGAGGGGGGTTCAGGACAGTTTCCTCAGCCCATCCAAAGTGAGGCAATTTCTGCACACTGTGGGTATGAAGGAGCAGACCAAAGGTCTGGGACTCTCAGAGACAACAGTTTTGGTAAGAGAATAAATGCTTTAAAATGGGGGGGTTCTCCCAGGACCGAGGGACTGAGAACGGCTTAGAGCCCCTCGGGCTGTACAACTCAAAATGAATGTCTGCAAATGATTGTAATGTTCATTGATTGTATTGATGCACTTCGTGATTCATGTTGTAAAAGTTGAACCTGATTGTACTTTTGTGATGGGGATTTTGAAATGGTTTGGAATGTTCTTGAAGATATTTTATGAATAAAGTATATTGTTGCAAAAAAAAAAATTGCAGAGCCACGGAAAAAGAGCACAGCAGGGAGACTGATTGAGAGAACACTTTCCAGGGATTGTGTGGGAATGAGGGAGAGGAATACTAGGGCCTTTGGATCATCCTGGTCCATAAGGAAACTAAAAAAAAAAATTGAAATCCCTTTCTGGGCTTTTCGGGCTCCAGTTCCACTGCTCGATTTGGGGTTGGGCGCAGAGGCTTTCCCTGTGAAGCCTAAGGGTTAAAATCGTGCTCGGGCCCCAATTACATCCATTTGGGGCCCAACTTTGCTGCCTTTTTTTTGCAGGTTTCCCTCTTGCACCTGCTCAGATGAACAGGTTATGAGTATGACCCAGTGGGCAAGGCAGCAGGGGTCAGTGGCCGGCATTTTAACACCTCCCCCGCCCAACTCCTTTACTGTCATGCAGCTAGGGTTAAAATTGCCTCTTGAGTGTGTGTTGTTGACACAGCCTGCCCCCTGGTGACCATGCATTACTGACATGAGGACGTGGAGGCTTGAATGGGAGCTGAACAATCAAGGCTCATAAGGATTAATTTTGTAATCCTCTTTGGTGAGCGCTGCTCACATTCCAGGGACAGATTTCAGCTGATTCAGATGTCACATGAGCTAAATAGGACCATCAGTGATGAGGCTGAAGGAATGTGGAACTTTTGCACGTGAAATTTCATTTGTCTGTCTACAACAAGCTACTGACGGTGATAAACAATGGCTTGGTCAGCGTGTGCCACATTTTTGAAAAAAAACATTTACTGGGCAATCATGCCCCGTTATGTCTAGGTAAAGGCTAAACTGAAATGCTTAAGCCACATATTTTTTGGTTGCCGTTGTGTTTCCTGCATTAAACACTGGCTGAAAGTGGAGGGCCACTGTCATTTTTGATGTTGTTGACACAGCCTGACCCCTAGTGGCCATGCGTTAAAGCACTTACAATGTCCGAAAAGGACTTGGCGTTATAAACTATTTTGGACAAAGACAGACACTATTTTCCTGTCATTCAGAAAAACCAACAATTGCAATATCAAGAGCTTCTAATGTTCCCATCAAACATAGTGGGGACTGCTGGTCAGAACTTGTTTCCAGGTGAATTTGGACAGATAACTAATACTTCAGGAGGATCAGAGTTATGCTCCTGATCCATTTCAATAGCTGCGTGTTGGTTTTTTTGTGAGCCCTCCCAGCCCATTGATTTTATCAGGTATCTTACTCAACTTCATTCTGAATATGAGGGAGCTCCTCAACATAAGTTAAATCTTAACATAGAATCATTACAGCACAGGAGGAGGCCATTCATCCCATCGCATCTGTGCTGGCCCTCTGAAGGAGCAATTCACCTAGTGCTATTCCCCTGCCTATTCTCTGTAGCCCTGCAAATTTTTCCTTTTCACAAAATGATCCAATTCCCTTCAGAAAGCCTCGATTGTGCCTCTCCCACACTCTCAGGCGGTGCTTTCCAGATCCTAGCCAGTTGCTGTGTGAAAATGTTTCTCCTCATGTCACCATTGCTACTTTTGCCAATTACCTTAAACCGGGTGTCCTTTTGTTCTCGATCCGTCCACCAACGGGAACAGTTTCTCCTTTTCTACTCTGTCCAGAAACCTGCTGATTTTGAACACCTCTATCAAATCTCCTCTCGTCCTTCTCTTCTCCAAGGACAGCAGACCCAACTTCACCAAATCTTTCTATGTAACCGAGGTTCCTCTTCCCTGGAACAAATCTCGTGAATCTTTTCAGCACCCCTTCTAATGCCTTCACATCCTTCCTAAAGTGTGGTGCCCAGAACTGAGTGCAATACTTCAGCTGATGCTGTACCTGTGTTTCTGTACTCTATTGTACTCCTTGCTTTTGTACTTTATACCCCTATTGATAAAGCCAGAATGCTGTTTACAATCTGACCTGCCACTTTCAATGATTTATGTACACGTACACCCAGATCCTTCTGCTCCTGCATCCCCTTTAGAATTGTACTCTTTATATTCTCTCTCCATATCCTTTTTATTAAAATGAATCGCTTCACACTTCTCTGCATTAAATTTCATCTGCTACTTGTCTGCCCATTGCACTAATATATGTCCCTTTGAAGTTCTACACTACCCTCCTCACAGTTCGCAATGCTTCCAAGTCTTGCATCATCTGCACATTTTGAAATTGTGGCCTGTACACTAAGGTCTAGGTCATTGATATATTTCAGGAAGAGCAGGGGTCCTAATACTGATTCCTGGGGAACTCGGCTATAAACCTTCCTCCTATCCAAAATAAATCCATTAACCACTACTCTCTGTTTCCTGTCACTCAGCCAATTTTGTATCCATGTCACTACTGACCCTTTTATTCTATGAAATCTAGCTTAGCTCATAAATTTTGTTGTGGGGTGGCTGAGTTGTGCTATTAATGATCGAGTTGATCTGCAGACACTTCTTGGATGGAAACATTAGGTTTATTTACAATATACTCAGCAGCAACTACACGTGTGCTTTCAACTCCAACGCTATCTCTACACTGACTGCTAAGATAGCCCATGCTACCCTCCTATTGGTTACTACAGATCATGTGATCTTCCTTAACACGTATTATTCTTAAAGGTACATTACACACTAAATAAAACCATAATTACTACAGTCCTCCCTTTAACTTGGCTATACATATTATATTTACAAGTACATATTTTTCAAGACCACATAATATTTACACTGAGTAAGGAATTTACAAGTTCAGTCTTTCAGGTGGTTTCCTGGTACATGTGGAATGTTGCAGCTCCACAACTTCAGATTCTTTGTCAGGAACCTCTTTTTCTGGAGTTGCCTGAACATCAGGTGCTTCAGTGGGCGCTTACAGTTCGTATCCTCAACTCTGACAGGAACATCAGACATGTCAGTCCTGGGTTTAATATCCTCAACAGGAAACGCAGACCCGGTCATGATCACTGGTAGAACCAAATCTTGGTGATTTGTCTCTCTCTTCCTTAAATGGTCCACATTTTTATGGATGATCCGGCCTTCCACCTCCACGTGGTAAGATAGAGGTCCAGTCACCACACTTATTTTACCCGGTAACCACTTTGGTCCTTCCCCAAAGTTCTTCACGTATACCGGCTCTCCCACGGTAAATTTCCTCTTGTGACTATGCCAGTCATGTCTAGTTTTCTGGCTTCCCTGACTCCTTTCCACCTTCCCCTCTAGGTTCAGCATTATTAAGTTCAATCTCGTCCTGAGGCGACGTTTCAACAATAACTCGGCAGGTGTGACACATGTTGTTGTGTGGTGGTCCTGTAATGAAAAATAAAGCGTGCTAACTTGGTTGCCAAGAAATTGCCAGTTAGCTTTTTCATGCCTGCCTTGAATGTTTGAATTGCCCTTTTGGCCAGTCCGTTTGAGGAAGGGTGGTACGGTGCAGTTTTCACATGAGTGATACCGTTGAAGCTGATAAACCGTTGAAACTCAGCACTAGTAAATGCCATGCCATTATCAGAAAGGACTACTTCTGGTAGTGAATGGCAAAACTCTGACATAGTTTCTCAATTGTAGCACCCGACATTGGTGAATTCACATCATATGCGTCCAATCATTTTGAATGGGCATCGACAATGAGCAGAAACATTGTTCCTGGGAAAGGCCCAACGTAGTCAATGTGTATCCGCACCCAGGGTCTACCTGGCCATTCCCATGGGTGTAACGGAGCTGTCACTGACAACTTTTGCTGTTGCTGACATTGCACACAGAGCTTTACTAAACTCTCTGTTTCACCATCCATCCCATAGATAGCTGTGTGCTGTGTGTAGTTCAATTAAAAGTGCCTCCCTTCCCTCTATCACTCATGCTCCCCACAATAAGATGCCACCCTGGCTGCTTATTTCATGTCTTCTGTTGAAGGTTTCATTTCATCAGATGCGGGCTCCTGTGACCAACCACGTAGCACTTGTTCTCGTACCTGAGATAGGGCGGGGCCTTGACTTGTCCAGTCTCTGATCTATCGAGCACATACCGGCAAGGGATCTAAGGAATTTAACAGTAAAACAAGTTCTTGTGGAATTGGGACGTGCTAATAATTTTTTTGTAAAGGCAAATGACTAAGGGCATCGGCGTTTGTGATTTGTTTGCCAGGCCTATGTATGAAAGTGTATCCGTATGCTGCCAGAATTAAAGCTCTATTAGTATTTCTGTATCTTCGTTCTCCATGCCTTCTTCTTTCTTGCATAGCCTTTAATCTTGGCTTTCTTTTTGACTTCACTGTTGGCCAGGCTTCTCTCAGGTGCAAGCTCAACTTGTCTGAGATCAGTGGTTGAGTCTCCCAAATCTGTCTGCTTCTTGGAAAATTCTGTGATTTTTGCCTCCAAAGCCTCCTTGGCTTCATTTAGCTGATTCTTCAGCTCTTCCGTCTCTTTTTTGTATTTATTTGCTGCCTCCTGGAAAATTGAACATTGTTGTGTCTTCTCTGCCAACTCATTCTTCAGTTTGTTCAGAGAGGTGCCGAATTCTTTCTGTTTCTCTTCATACTTTTCCAGAGGTACAAACTTTTTACCTGAGGGAATCTTGTAGTGTGTGAAGGTCTTTCAACGGGTTTTCTTTTTCCCTGTGAAGCTTGCTCACCTCATCTCGAACTCTGTCATCAAGCAGAGTCTCTTTGAGTTTCTTTTGCTATTCTCCCAGGTTTTGAGTTAAGACAGCCTGCATTTCTTCAGATTGTTGAGTCCTTACACACTCCTTTTTCAAAACAGGAATGCTTCCAGCTTCCTTTTGGAATCCCAGTGGCCAATCACGGGTGATTTCCCTTAGCCAATTTTGCCCTAGAAGGTTTGGTCCTCTGCTTCTCAATACCAACATTGGTAGCTTTGCCAACTGGCTTCCATAATGGACAGTTACCCTGCTTATGCCTTTTACTTGACCTGTATATGTTTTTATCTTGGCATCTGTTTCTTCTAAACTTAATTGATGTTCACCATTATTTAAATATCTGAAGGTATGTTCCCCAATTACTGTAGTGGAAGCTCCCGTGTCTACTTCCATTTTAACAGGTTTGCCATTTACTTTCGCTGTGATAAATATTGGTTCTGTCTTTCCAACTTTCAGATTAAATAATGAGTAAATGTCTGAATTTGTTGTTTCAGGCTCTTCTACATTGTAGATTTCATTGGGCTTCTTCTTTTGTTTACAAACCTGCTTCAATCTTTCCTCGCACTGCCTCATCATATGCTCATTTCTGTGACAATAGTAGCATTCGATTTTTTAAAACTGCCAGTCGCTAAAAGACCGATTGTTTCCACCTCTGTTGAAATTATTCTTTGATTTTGCTGTTGTTATTTTTCTTTATTCTTTGGCTAGCGGGGGCTGTTTCCCGCTTCTCGGCAGAGTCTCGCTATTTTGCGCCTCTTTCGGCTGAGGTTTCCCACCTGATGTGGACGCTGGCACCATTTTGTACACCCTGTATTGCTTTTGAATCTCTTACTGCACTTCCTATGGTCAGCACTTTCTCTAGTACCTTCTTGCAATCCAGATTCACCTCAGACAATAATCTTTTCTGTATAGATTTTTTTATTCATTCATGGGATGTATAGTGTCAACTTTCACACCACACACTAAACGATTTCTGACCATGTCATTCACAGTCGTATCGAACTCACAATGTTCCATTAGCTGCTTCAAATTTGCCGGGTATCATGCAATTGTCTCACCCGGGGCTCTATTTTTCCAATTAAACCTGAAACTCTGCATCGTGACTGAGGCTTTGGGTTGAAAGTGACCTCTCATGAGCTCCACCAATTCATCGAAATTCTTTGAATCTGGGGCACTGGGTGCCATCAAAATTCGAATCAGACTGCAGGTTTTGCTCCCACAAGAACTCCGGAGAATCGCTCGCCTCTTCTCTTTCCCCGAAATCTAGTTTGCTTGAAAAAAGAACGTGAAACGTTCTATATATTGAGACCAATCATCTTTGGCAGGTGCAAAAGGATCAATTCTCCCAAACTGTGGCATTTTGAGAAGGGATAATTTCTTCAATTCTAAGAGAGCTTGATACTTACAATCACTGGGTGAGGTACAGTGCCGATTTCATTTTAACTTGATTTCTTCTGTTCAATCCTGTTTTATCCTCTTCGGCAGTTTGTTGTAGGCTGGCCAAGTTGTGCTATTATTGATAGAGTTGATCTACAGACACTTCTTGGGTGGAAACATTAAGTGTATTTACAATATACTCAGCAGCAACTACATGTGTGCTTTCAACTCCAACTCTATCTCTACACTGACTACTGAGGTAGCCCATGCTACTCTCCTATTGGTTACTACAGATCATGTGATCTTCCTTAACAAGTATTATTCTTAAAGGCATATTACACACTGAATAAAACCATAATTTCTACAAGTTTGTTGTGGGGCACTTTCTCAAATGCCTCTTGGAAGTCCATGTACACCTCATCTACAGCATTACCCTCATCAACTCTCCATGTTATCTCATCAAAATCTCAAATAAGTGAGTTGAACATGATTTTCCCTTAACAAATCCGTGCTGGTTTTTCTTAATAAACCTGCATTTGTGAAAATGACTATTAATTTTGTCCTGCATTATCATTCCTAAAAGCTTCCCCACCTCCGAGGTTAAACTGACTGGCCTGTAGTTGCTGGGCTTATCTTTACACCCTTTTTTAAACATTTGCAATTTTCCAGTCCTCTAGCATTCAGTGTATACGTGGCATCTGGCATTGTGTTTGCAGACGATGGTGCCTAGGGACAGATGTAAATGGGGAAATAGTGGGTGACGAAGGATGGAGCTTTAGGGGACAGTGGAGGTAATGGTGTGAAGAGAAGCCATTGCAGGTGATTCTCTGGCTGCAGTTAAAGAGATGGAAGCAGGTGAGAGCAGTTTCACCCAGCTGGATGACAGAGAAGGGGTGTTGGAGGAAGCGAAAAGCTGTAGAAATCTGCTGCCCAATAAGACTGATCAGTCATTAAAAAGTTGTGAGGGTTTTTGGCTTTGCTGCATAATTCACCTTTGACCTCCTTGATGCATCCTTTGACCAACTGGCTAAGTTGGAACAGCATAAGTTCCAATGGTGAAATCTTCGAAGGCCAGAGATGGTGCCTTACACAATACAGTTTGATGATGATTGGTGTTTCTATTTGGTGAAGTGACATAGCTTTGTCACAACAACCCTCTCTCAGTTCAGCCTCTAGAATCAATGGGCTGGGATTTTGCGATCAGTGGAAAGTAAATGGATGGTTCCAGCCGCTCATTACACTTTCACTGACCCACAGACTTTCAATGGGGTTTTTGCAGTGATTAGAAATCTGAAAGAGCCCAGAGCCCTCCACAGAGGACCTGGGACCTGTCTAAACTGGGCAGCAACTGTGTATCTCCAAAACCAAAACCAATCAGATTACAGCAATGTTACTGAGCAGTGTAAAGTCTGAACCAGGAAGTATCAGTTAGAAGGTAAATAATTAATACAAAGAAGGAATGGAATGGTTAAAGGGCCTGAATAGAATCCTGGGGAGTTAAATAGAGAGAGAGATAGAGAGGTGGGAGGGGGGTGGGAGACAGAGAGAGGGAGAGAAAGAGACAGAGAGAGAGAGGGGGAGAGAGAGAGAGAGAAGAAAAGAGTGAGAGTACAAGAGAAAGGGTAGAAAGCACTGGAGAACATGAGAGAGGGAGAGAGAGAGAATGAGAGACAGAGACAGGGAAAGAGACGGGGAGAGAAAGGGAAAGAGAGAGATAGAGAGTGCGAAAGATAAAGAGAGAGTGAGAGAGACAGTGAAAAAGAGAGAGACAGTATGAGTGAGAAAGAGAGTGAGAGACAGTGAGAAAGGGTGTGAAAGAGTGTGAGAGAGAGTGTGTGAGAGGATTTATTAAAATGTTCAATACTTGACAACTATCGGATACAAATTAATTCCACTTCTCTTTTAGACTTAGGCTAGGTCCAGAAGCGACAGCTCTTAAATCGGGAAACTACCTCTGGTCATGGCTGACTTGAATATAATATGCCTGGACAAAACTGTGCTGCTTTGGTTTTGTGGATATGTCTTTCAATTCAATCCTAATACAATAAGCAATTTAAAAACTGGCTGCAGGGCAAATTCTTGCATCAAGTTTACCTCATTATGAAATGAATAATGTAAACAATTCTGTAGAATTGGTTCAGCTTATCTATGCCTACCGGTTCCTTTTTAAATTAGTGGCCAATTATTGCAAGACTCATGCCCAGAAACTCAGGCCTAGAAATACGATCAAATAAAACACATGTTGAAAGGCCCAATCGGGTGTGTGAGGCATGGATGCGCTCATTTTGAGATGGGTTGAGATTGAGTTGGTTCGAGTGTCTGCCTGGAACTCAGGTTACGCCAAATGTCAATGAAAACTGTGGGACCTAATGCCTATTCCAGGTCCCTTTCCAATATTGGATTCTGGCCGATGGAAGCAAGCAACGTGCAAACTGTGGCTAGGAGCTGCAATGAAATGGGTGTCTGCTGGAAATTGCTGTGAAAGTGTCTGAAACATTTTGACTTATCCGAGAATGGAACCAGATGGAGCAGGAATATTCCACCTGGCTCCTCGTTAAAAATGGGAGGAGGGAGGAGGGGAGGGTTAGTTGCTGATGGCCACCTCTCCGCCCCTTCCAAACCCCACCCCCACCCTCCGCACCCCTCCCATTCAGGCTTCACGGCAGGTCTGGTGTCAGCATTCTTGATGGGCGATCTTGAATTACTATCCGTCTGGCGCACTCCCTCTCGGGGCAGCACTGATGTTCTAGGCACACCTGTCACGGCCTGATGATGTGAGAGGACCCGCTTTGCGTGGTCCTGGGTGTGAGCCGGCTTCTCTTTGGGCAACTGCCCCATCTTCCATTGCCCACCCATTTGTGGCAGGTGTGAGGATTCCACCCCCTCTCACAAGGTTTTCTGCTCCCTTATTTCTGGCCATTTCTGAACGCCTGTCTCGATGTCGAGGTACGAGTGGACACTCTTGAAGGTATACTGAATTGGGACTCGCCCACGAGAGTGATCTAAGAGATCAAGAGGTCGACAAATGTAACAATATCCACCAATGCACTTTCCGGTTGAAACTGCCCCCCACCCCCCCTTGAGTTCCCAATCTCAGCCGCATCTTTATAAAAATAGTACGATGAGACCAGGGACTTGTTGACAGGGGAGGAAGGAAGTGACATCACCATGTTGTTTTGGCTACCTCTTGACAGCTGATTGTGAGAATATTTGCTTATACAAAGGCTGTAACGATTTCCATATTTAACCAATGCTTAGAATAGTCCTTTATAAAAGTATCAGTGGTTAAGTAATACATTTTGACACTCCTCCTGATTACAGGTAGTAAAGCCTCAGAGAAATCTTCTCCCCTTCATTGTGATGCACAGTGTACACACTGCAACAGCCCATTTAGAAGGAGTGGGTCATCGCTGATGCTGAAACTCTTTCGAGTTATCAACAGTCACAGATTGCAACTCTTTCGAGTACAATCACAGTTCTTGGTTTCCGGGAGTGGGACATGAACCCACAACCTTCTGATTCAAAGGCGAGGGTGCAATGAACTGAGCCACAGCTCGCTGATGCTGAAGCAGTACAAATTGGAAAAGCTAGGTGCCTGTGACTATGTTGTTATGGCCATGAAGAGTTCTGGCATCAGTCTACAACCAAACCTGGTGGATTCTGCTTCGCTGATGTTTAGGTGAGTTATTCGGGGAAACAGAATCCATTTCAAAAGATGCATCACGGCCGAGATTTCTGGGCACGTTGTATTTTTAGTGAAATGGGCAGAAAGTGGATCTGAGATTGAGACTGCGAGAGAACATCACATACACACCAGCTAAAGGTGGGATTCTGCTATCTTGAAGGGAATTGAAATTCTGTTCGAGGGGAGAAAGTCTACAGCAGTTTCTGAGCTGCTGCAGGGCAAGTTTCTAAGGGGAGGATGCGGGCATCGTGAGAGGCTAATGAAGCAGGTGGAGAATTTATTTAGTAAGAGGGAGGATAGACTTTTCCCTGAAGTCATCAGTAAAATAAAGGGAAAGCAGCCTCGTCCACGAGCAGAGCACAGCCTCGCACGCGAGGAACACTTTGAGGCTGAAGAGTCAGGTGATTGATGAACACACGGGCTGCGTGTAGCTGCGGGCTGGAGGATAGGATTTCAGCAACCAATTAATTGGCATTGGCTGAGAAGGATATTGTCGAAGATCCCAGAACAGTTCCCTATTCATCTTCAAAAAGCATCAGTGGATCTTTTATGCCCAGCTGGGAAGACAGACAGGACCTCAGTTGAACATCCGGGATAGCAGGTCAAGCATTGCAGACTGGGTGCTACATGTAACTCATAGTGGCCGGCACAACACTTTGGCTGAGAGACAAGAACGCTGTCAGCATTAGCCAAAACAACACCTTTTTTTGTTTTCATTGTCAAAAAGGAACGCAGACTCACCACATAAACAATGTTATTGGATTTTTGTAACAGATACTTGCAAAAGCAAAGATAATAGAGGGAAAAATGTGTTTGTTCAGAGGGCGGGGGAGTGATTCATAATAGCGTTTTCACCGCCACACTTTGGACAGTGAAGACCATTGTGATGATGAGATCATGTTTCTACGTAGGGCGCTGTGTGGTGCTCCAAGAAAAGTCAGGAAAAGAGACCTTCATCATAATCACACTGTAAATAGCAAGCCTTGTTGTGCAGTGGCAGCAGTGAAGCCCACACAATCCTGTCATCGGAGCCAGACCAGCTGAGGATAAAGCTCGTCGTAGGCTGAGTTCTTGTCGTGTAGTTTACAATCCTGAAATCAAATCTCATTGCGCACTTCCCTTTTGCACAATCAGATGCAATAAAGTGTCGGAAGCCGGGCTGTAGGTAAGGATTGTACCAATCACTGCACGCCTGCCGTCAGTCCAACCTATTGTCTGTACTTTCAAGATGTTATTGTATTTTACTAGTTTCAGCAGTTGTCTGCTGTGTGAGGCTTACAGTTTCCATGTCGAATACTGAAAGCTGCAGAATCTGCTCCTACACAATGGACTTGCTGATTGGAGAATCGGCTGTGAATTAGACCTCAGGCCTCCCTGCGTTCAAACTGGACATGCCAGAATATTTTTCAGTCACCCTTGCCATCCCCTTCTACGATGGATGAGGCAGTAAATCCCAGTCAAGGGAAAGATTGAGAGGACAAGGAGAAACAGTAAAAGGTGCAGCAGCTAATCACGTCAAATAGTTATAGGAATATGGAAGCCCTTAAAAAAAGGAGAGAATTTTTATTTAAATAGTATCTGTCACGTTGGGATGTTTGGAAGTGCAGTCACTGTTGAAAAGTAGGCAAACATGAAAACAAGTTTGTGCACAGCAAGCTCCCACAAACAGCAATGAGTTAAATGAACAGAAATCGGTTTTTGCAATGTTGATTGTGGGATGAATGTTAATCAGGACACCGGGATCCTCCCTTGCTTTTCTTCGAATAGCGTATGGGATCTATCACTGTCCACCTGCGGAAGACAATGTGGCCTCAGTTAAATATCTCAGCAAGAACTCCTAAAGTACAGGCCTCCCTCAGTACTGACCATCCAATAGTGTGACGCTCCCTCAGTACTCACCCTCTGACAGTGCAGCACCCCCTCGGCACTGATTCTCTAACAATGCAGTCCTCCCTTAGTACTGACCTTCTGACAGTGCAATGATCCCTTGGTATTGTCCCTCCGACTGTGCAGCACTCCCTCGGTACTGATCTTCTGACAGTGCATCATTCCCGCAGTACTGACCCTCTGACAGTGCAATGATCCCTCGGTACTGACCCTCTGACAGTGCATCACTTCCTCAATACTGCCCTTCTGACAGTGCATCACTCCCTCAATACTGACCCTCTGACAGTGCATCACTCCCTCAATACTGACCTTCCGACAGTGCATCACTCCCTCAATACTGACCCTCCGACAGTGCAGCACTCCCTCAGTACTGACCCTCTGACAGTGCATCACTCCCTCAGTACTGACCCTCTGACAGTTCAGCACTCCCTCAGTACTGACCCTCTGACAGTTCAGCACTCCCTCAGTACTGACCCTCCGACTGTTCATCACTCCTTCAGTACTGCCCCTCTGACAGTGCATCACTTCCCTCAGTACTGCCCCTCTGACAGTGCATCACTTCCCTCAGTACTGCCCCTCTGACAGTGTATCACTCCCTTAGTGCTGACCCTCCAACAATGCATAACTTCCTCAATACTGACCCTCCGACAGTGCAGTTGTTCCCTCAGTACTGACCCTCCGACAATACAGTAATGCCTCAGTACTGACCCTCCGACAGTGCAGCACTCCCTCAGTTTGCCCTTCAATAGTGCAGTAATCCATCACTACTGACCCTCCAACAGAGCAGTAATCTCTCAGTACTGACCCTTCAACAATGCAGCACTCTCCCTGAACCTCCAACAGTGCATCACTCCCTTAGTACTTCCCCTCTGACAGTGCATCACTCCATCAGTACTGACCCTCCACCAATGCAGAACTGTCTCTGACCCTCTGACAGTGCAGCTCTCCCTCAATACTGACTGTTCGACAGTGCAGTAATCCCTCAATACTGACCCTCCAACAGTGCAGCACTCCCTCAGTACTGACTTTCTGACAGTGCAGCACTCTCTCGGTCCTGACCCTCCGACAGTGCTGTAATCCTTAAGTACTGACCGCCCGACAGTGCAGTTGTCCCTCAGTACACCCTCCAACTGTGCAGCACTCCCTCAGTACTGACCCTCTGACGGTGCATCACTCCCTCAGTAATCAGCCTCTGACAGTGCATCACTCCCTCAGTGCTGCCCCTCCAACAGTGCAGCACTCCCTCAGTACTGACCCTCCGATAGTGCAGTGTGCCCTCAGTACCGACCCTCCGACAGTGCAGCACTCCCTCAGTACTGACTCTCTAACAATGCAGCACTCCCTCCGTACTCACCCTCCAAGAGTGCATCACTCCCTCAGCACTGACTCTCTGACAGTGTAGCACTCCCTCAGTACTGACCCTCCAACAGTGCAGCACTCCCTCAGTACTGATGCTCCGACAGTGCAGCACTCCCCCACTACTGTATTAGATTATCAGTCTGGATTACATGCCCTGATCTTTGGTGTGTGGTAGATGTGAGAAAGCTGCAGCTGAACTCAGGATAAAACCTCTTCCTCTTTCTTCTACTGAGGGATTACTGGACTGAACAGAACTCCACACATTCTGAACTCTCTTATTTAACATGATTTTCATAATTCAGCCTGGGCTTGAATTTTAGGAACTTTGCCGTTCTGTGAATTTGTTTAGTAATTGTGCTTCTGTTGAGTTGTTAGATGCAGCAAGCTTTCCAATTGCAGTGAAAGGCCCTAAAATGTCAAACGTTGCTCTCTTCCCCCAATGGAAAATATTGGATTTACCCGACAGATCAGCCTGAAAGAGAAAAGATGAACACTTTGGGCTGAATTTAATGCTGTCCCCAAAGTGAACTTGGGAGGTGGGGTGCGGGCCATTAAATTGGGATAACGGGTGCTTGGTACCCCACCACCTTCACAGAATCACAGAATTCCAGCGGCCCTGAAGGGGGTCATTCAGCCTGCTGTATCTGTCCTGGCTGTCTGAAGGACCAATTCACTTAGTGCCACTCCCCTGCCTTCTCCCAGTAGTCCTGCACACTCTTCCTTTCGTTCATAATCCAATTCCCTCTTGAAGGCCTCCATTAAACCTACCTCCGCCACACTCTCAGGCAGTGCATTCCACATCCTAACCACTCACTGCTTAAAAAAGCTTTTCCTCACATCACCATTGCTTCTTTCGCCACTTTCCCTATTATTGTGCCCTCTGGTTCTCAATCGTTCCACCAATGGGAACAGTTTCTCGCTATCTACTCTCTTTAGGCCTCTAATGATTCGAACAGCTCTCTCAAATTTCTGCTCAATCTTCTCTCCTCCAAGCAAAACAATCCCAACTTCTCCAGTCTACCTACGTAGCTGAAGTTCCTCATCCCTGGAACTGTTCTCGTGAATCGCTTCCGCACTCCTCCGAATGGCTTCACACCCTTTCTATAGTGTGATGCCCAGAACCGGATGTAATACTCAAATTGAGCATCCTGGCGGCTGGTGGGATGAGAATTTAACCAACAGCGGGACCAGCAGTTGCCTAGTGGGAAACACAAAAAGCAAGCTGTGTCAGGCTGGGTTGGGGGCTCCTGGGTGGTCCCTCAGTGCTTGATCAAGGGACCCCCAACATTTGAGACGGAGTGGGGGGTGGGGGTGCCGAGAGCCACTTCCCTGCCCTTTCTTCCAACCCCTCCTGTCCTACCCCCCCACCACCCAGCAAGCAACCTGGTGCCTGTGACCCCCATCCCGCCCACACTCACCTGGGCCTGGGTCCCTCACTGGTCCTGGGCTCTGATGAGTGCATTGCTGGCAGCTTCCGACGTTCCCGGTGGTGCTGTCTACAATGGAGAGCTGCTGGCCTTGAATGGCTGGCACCTCTTGGTGGAGCGGGGGTCTAGGCGGGGGGGAAGAATTTCCCAATGGTTCCAGGGATGAGGAACTTCAGTTATGTGGATAGATTGGAGAAGCTGGGACTGTTCTCCTTAGAGAAGAAAATTTGAGAGGAGATTCTATAGAGGTATTGGAGATCATGAGGGACATTGATCCAGGGGAAGACGTTCCCTGATCACTTAAGTGTCTGAAAAGCACTGAATATGGCTGGCCTTCTCTGAGAAAGTGATGAAGGACTCTCTCTGGTTCTCCAACCAGCAGGCAAGACCCCCATCACCTGGATCAGATGATGTTCCCTAATCCTAGACTTCCCAATTAGTGGAAATAGCTATCCACCCTGTCTGTTCCTCTTAATATCTAGAAAACTTCAATCAAATCACCCTTTAACCTTCTAAATCCCAAGGAAGGCTACCCTAGTTTGTGTAATCACTGCTTGTAATTTAAACCTTGGAGTCCAGGTATCATTCTGGTGAGTCTATGTTGCACTCCCTCCAAGACCAATATATCCTTCTCCATGTTACCACTTGGTGCGTATATTAACTGCCCTAACTCATCTGTTAGGGTAATCCAAGCTTCAATTTTATTTCCATGTTTGTACTGGTGCTAAGTGAAGGTGCTGAGAAAGGGTTGATGCACTTTTCGGGTCAGGTCAACATCCTGCACTCACTTGTAACGGCCTCACACTGTTTGGAGTTTGATTCAGGTGCAGTCCAGCCAGCCTGGTATCCATTCACATTTTAAAAGTCCCCATTCCACCCCACACCTTGGGCACTTTGTAAACTTCCTTCTGAGTCCCTTTATCACTGGAGACTGTATTCTGCCGTCAGACATTACGTTACTGGTCTGAGATCAAACTGTGGGAGAAGGCGGCTTTCCATAGTCTCTAAATTTTCCTTCAGATGTGTGTGTGTGTGCGTGTGCCTGTGCGTGTGTGTGTGTGTGTGCCTGTGTGTGTGTGTGCCTGTGTGTGTGTGTGTGCCTGTGCATGTGCGTGCGTGTGTGTGCATGTGTGTGTACCTGTGCGTGTGTGTGTGTGTGTGTGCCTGTGTGTGTACCTGTGTGTGTGTGTGTGTGTGTGCCTGTGTGTGTACCTGTGCGTGTGTGTGTGCCTGTGTGTGTGTGTGTGCGTGTGTGTGTGTGCCTGTGTGTGTACCTGTGTGTGTGTGTGTGCCTGTGTGTGTACCTGTGTGTGTGTGTGTGTGCCTGTGTGCGTGCATGCGCACGCACCCGTGTGTACAAAGGAAATTCTCATTTTTCTGTGTCATATTTATGAAGCAACAAGAATGCTGTGGGGGACCAAACTCTTGCAAAATAAAATTCCTAAAAGACCTTGTGGATGTGTTGTCAGACACATTAGGGACGCCTGTTATCACTGGGAGTGTGCCAGAAGGTTTCTAAAGCGCACAATGTTGTTGTCAGGAATGACAGAATCGATTTTCTGTCTATTCTAAATGCTGAATATCATGAAGCAGAATTGAGGAAACATCATTGTTCCTGGTTAAATGGGGTTTTGCCAGCTTCAAATAAGTCAGTCCAAACAGACCTGTTGCAGTTTTTGTTTTGTGTTGAAGTGTCACTTTGGTGAAAATAGGTGTGAGTTGCAAGGATAGAGTGGGAAACCTGGGCGGGATTTTCCACTCCCGTCAGTGACGGGCATAACAGCGGGTGAGAGGGGAAAATATCGCGGGAGGGCAAAGGTCAGTTTTATGTCAGCTTGAAGACGAGTTGTGATTTTCCACTCCAGACTTCAAAGGCTGCACCGTCAGGAACAGCATTCCAATAGGTTTGTGTAGTAACTGAAGGTATAGCCTCCCCTGCTGTCTATCACCCCTCCGTTATTAGTGGCTACCCATTAACTTGGATTGTGACAGTGACAGGTTCGGTAGTTACAGTGGTGACGTTTTACAGGGAATAGATGTCGGTGTCGGCAGCTTCTGCTGTATTCTTTAATTCAATCATGTTGGTTTGCTGCTTTAGGGGCTGTTTCAACTTCGCCCAGCATTGCCTTACCACGTGACCTTCCTTATGGCAGTAATGGCATTCTGCCTCCTTGAATCTGCAGGTGTCTGGACCATGGTCACCCCCACATCTACAACAAATCAACCTCGGAGTTGCTGCCGAAGTGTTTTCACTCGGCCTTTTCATGTGTCTAACAGCAGACATTGCCTCTTGCTTTGATGCCGTGTGTGTCTGTGGATTTTGTTGCACACCCGGCAGTAGGTTCAAGCCCCACATGAAGAACAGCGCCATGATGTGCGTGTTGCAAAGCCTGCCCATCTCTCCCGGCACTTTCCACGCCGAGTGCTATTTCCAGGTCGCACTTCAAGTCGATGTTGACCTCGGCGAGTATACGTACGGTGAATGGTGTCATCGTGAACTCCACAGACTGATCAGCCCTGCGCCGTATCATTTAGTGCGTCCCCGAAGTTGCAGCGTGTTTGTCGACCGCTTCAGCTTCACGACATTGCGATGGACTCTCCTGGGGCCCTAACTCTGGAATGAAACTTAAAACGCTGCATTATCACGGACGGCACTGGCTGGAAATGTGTTTCCACTAATTCCTGAAAGGTATTAGAATTGGGCGTGCTCGGGGTTGTCAGGTTGCAGATGAGATTATGTGTCTTACTGCCACGGACACTCAAAAGTATAGCTTTCTGCTTTTCCTCCACGGTAATTTCGTTCACTACAAAATAAAAACCAAGCGCTCTACACACTGGCTCCAGTCTTTAATCATCCCATTGTAAGGCTCGATCCTGCCGAAGAGTGGCATGGCTGGTGAGTCGTCTTTTCTTTATTCTTAAGATTCCATGTACTCGCGTTGACCAGGCGAGGTGCAGCGTCGGAGCCATTTTACCCTCGTCGCCAAATATAATGACTTGACGGACCGGACAGGTTTCAACAAGAAACAGATAAACTTTATTACAGAGAGCTTTTCAGATGCTATATGTTCAGTCAGGACTCTCGTCAGGAAGCCCCACCTCCCCCTGGATTGCCCGCACTTAGGACACATTGGTTGGAACCTCCAAGGATGTCATGTGACTCATGTAGGGGTGACCATGTACCAGACACCTGCAGATTCAAGGAGGCGGAATGCCATTTCTGCCATAAGGAAGGTCACATAGTAAGGCAATGCTGGGCAAAGTCGAAACAGCCCCTAAAGCAGCAAACCAACATATTGAATTGAAAACTACAGCAGAACCTGAAGCTGCCAACACCGACATCTATTCCCTGTAAAACATTCACCGCTGTTAATACTGAACCTATCACTGTCACAATCCAAGTTAATTGGAAGCCACTAATAATGGAGTTGGATGCGGGAGCCTCAACCACAGTGGTGGGAGAGCACACATTTAAATACCTAAATGAAGGTACCCAGCCACTGAATCTGGAGAAGACAACCACTAAATTGAAGACATACAATGGAGAATCTATATAGGTAAAGGGCGTCGCCACAGTACCAGTGTCTTATAGACAGCCCAGCTTCCAGTGATAATAGCGACAGGAGGAGGGCCTAGTCTCCTGGGCCGAGACTGGTTACAGAAAATCAAGCGTGACTGGTCTGAAGCATTTCACCTGAAAACAGGAGGAGTTGCTGAATTGCTAAGGAAATATGACAGGGTATTTCGGGATGAATTAGGGAAGTTAAAAGTCTTGCAAGCAAAAATATAGGTGGATCCTTAGGCAACACCACGTTTCTTTAAGGCCAGACCCTTGCCTTATATTTTGAAGGAGAATGTGGATGTAGAACTGTGCCGGTTAGAAAAGCTGGGCATCAGCCAACCTGTCCAATTCTCGGAATGGGCAGCACCCATAGTTCCAGTGGTTAAGCCTGACCAAATCATACACATTTGTGGGGACTATAAATTGACTGTAAAGGAGACAGCCAAACAAGATAGGTACCCCATTCCAAGGATAGATGACTTATAAGCAAAACTAGCTGGAGGCAAATCCTATGCAAAATTGGACATGAGCCATGCCTACCAATAATTAGAGCTGGATAGCATGTCTAGAGAATATGTGACTATCAATACACACAAGAGTCTTTATAAGTATACTCGCCCACACTTTGGAGTATTGTCTGCATGTGCAATCTTCCAAAGGACAATGGAGAGTCTTTTGCAAGGGCTTCCCTGAATGGTAGTATACCTAGATGATGTTCTGATCACAGGGTCAACCGAGACTGAACACTTGGCCAACCTGGAGGAGGTGCTAAGAAAGTTCATGGAAACCGGTGTACTGTTAAAGAAGGAAAAATGTTCATTCCAAGTGCCAGAAGTTACTTACCTGTGTCACAGGGTGGACACCATGGGTTTGCATCTGGTAGAAGAGAAAGTTTGGGCAATAAAAGATACACCCTCACTATCCAATGTAACCCGAACTTAAGTCTTTTCTGGGTATGATCAACTACTATAGTACACTTGTTGTTAAAAAAAGAATCATTGTTGGTTGTGGAGTTCACAACAGGAAGAAGTCTTTGTGAAAGTAAAGAAACTGTTGCATTCGTCCTGTTTATTGGTATCATCGAAAGAATTGGTATTAACATGTGATGCCTCTCCTTATGGTGTAGGAGCTGTATTATCACATAGAATGGAAAATGGATCAGAAAGGCCCATTGGCTATGTCTCGAGAACCCTCTCCAGAGCTGAGAAGGGTTATTTCCAGCTAGTAATATCGGTGGTATTCAGAGTGAAGAAATTCCACCAGTACCAAATGGACCACATTTCACCATTAATGGGTTTATTCAGTGAGGATAAAGCCATTCTGCCAATAGCACCAGCAAGAATACAATGTTGGGTTTTGATGTTATCTGTGTATAAGTATACCACTATGCACCATCCTGACTTACACATTGCAAATGCAGATGCACTCAATTGTCTCCCATTACCAGATAGCATCGCACATCCTCCAGTGCCACAAGAAGTTGTGCTTGTGCTGAATTTCTTGGAGTCTTCACCTATGTGTGCGAAGCAAATTAGAAACTGGACGAACAGAGATCCAATTTTGTCGAAAGTCAGAGACCTTGTATTGCAAGGATGGTCAAATTCGCTAGTGTCTGAAGAGATGAGACCATTCTATGCCTGAAAAACAGAGTTACGTTTTCAAGATGGAATCTTGTTGTGGGGATCAAGAGCCGCTGTCCCTTCACAAGGTAGAGAACCACTCTTGACAGAGCTTCACAGTGCGCATCCAGGCATATCGAAGATGAAAATGCTTGCACTAAGATATGTCTGGTGGCCAGGCATTGACAGTAACATTGAAAGCACAGTCAATCATTGTCACCATTGTCAGCAACAACAGAAATTGCCTGTTTCAGCTCCAATGCACCCGTGGGAGTGGCCTGATCGACCCTGGGTTAGACTACATATTGATTGTGTCGGCCTATTCTTAGAAAGCACAATTTTGTCAATTGTAGATGCACATTCCGGGTGGATGGATGTACACGATGTCAGATCACCAACATCGAGCGCAACTAATGAGAAGCTGTGTCATTGCTTTAGCGTCCACGGCCTACTGGAAATCATCGTTTCTGATAACAATACAGTCTTTACCAGTACAGAGACTAATGAATTTAAGTGGAATCAGGCATATTAAAACAGCACCATAACATCCTTCCTCAAACGGTTTAGCTGAGAGAGCTTTGCAAGCTTTCAAATCTGGAATGAAGAGGTTATCAGAAGGTACTGTAGAAACTCAACGCTCCCGCTTTCTTCTCAGCTGACACACAACACATTCAACTACAGTTTCAACACCGTCTCTGAATTATTGATACGACGCTGCCTAGGTACGAGGTTAAGTCTGGTGTTTTCAATCTTAGAGAGGAAGGTAGAGAAGAATCAGAGTAATCAAAAATCGAATCACGATATTCATAGTAAAGCTTGCACATTCACTGTAGGAGACACAGTCTTCGTGTGGATTTTCGCAAGTGGACCTTGTTGGGTTCCTGGAACCACTGTCTCAGGAACTGGTCCCTTAACCTTCCAGGTGGAAGTGGAAGACAGAATTGTTCGAAAACACGTGGACCGTCTTCGTGATAGAGAGACATTCCAACAGCCAACTATTCCGCCTGTGATTAGCATCGAACCATTAACTCCTGAGGTGACAGATCGACCTAGAATAGACATACCCGATGTCTCTGTAGAGTTGTCTAACCCAGAACTGCCACTTTTTAATGATGTATCTCATGCTGCAGTTCCTGATCATGTCCATCCTGTGGAGGAAACTCAAGTGATAGATGTACTCCGATCTAACCAAATAAGGAGTGCACCTCAGAGACTTAATTTTTAATTACCTGAAGTTGTATATATGTATATGTTGTGGGATATTCAAATGTTCTTTGTAAATAGAAACTGTAAAAAACTAAAGGGGGAGAAAATGTAGTAACTGAAGGTATAGCCTCTCCTGTTGTCTATCAGGGGTCATGTGATGCTCTTAAAGGCTCTAACCAATGAACCCTAAGCGCAGGCAATCCGGGGGGGGGCGGGGCTTCCTGACGAGAGTCCTGATTGAAACTCTTTCGAGTTATCAACAGTCACAGATTGCAACTCTTTCAAGTACAATCACAGTTCTTGGTTTCCAGGAGTGGGACGTGAACCCACAACCCTCTGATTCAAAGGCGAGGGTGCTATGAACTGAGCCACAGCTGGCACATCGAGTCCTGACTGAACATGTAGCATCTGAAAAGCTCTCTGTAATAAAGTTTATCTGTTTCTTGTTGAAACCTGTCCGGTCTGTCAAGCCATTACAATTTGAATATCATGAATGCTCATTACAAGGGCAACTTGCCAGAATCATGCCCCTACGCTGGATCAAAAGGCCACGCTGGTGTCTAATGAGATTGGCATCATTTATAAGATCAGATATAAGGGACGTGCGCCTGGTGAACTTCACTTCACTTGCGGCTTTGAGGTTTGTTCACCAAACTTGCATCATGAATCGCTCGTGGCTCCTCTGGCTCTGTGCCAGGCTGTGCAGGCAACAGCACGACGATTTCTGGTTGGTTTCAGAGGCAAGTCTTTCCATACCAGATCAGTGGTAAGGTGGGGGCTGGAGGGCGGTGGTTGTATTGAGCTGGAAGGCAAAGGCCTGACTGGAGCGGGGTGGGGGGGCGGTGAGGGCAGAGAAGGGTGCACTCCGATACACGATTGGGTGGGGGTGCTGGTGTGAATGTCCTCATGGCCAGAATGGGAAGTGAGTCTAGGGCAGAAGGCCAGATGTGAGTTGGGGCCAGAATGGGCAGAGAGCTGAGTAAGGAAGTGCTTCCGTTTAGATTGCTGAGTTTGCAATGATGTCCCAGTCCAAGGAGGGGGAGGACATGTCTGTCCATTGTCAATCCTACCAGCAAGGTGTGCAGGGCCTGGTCGCTACCCTACACACGCCAGTCCGGGGGATTTCTGGCTTCTTACTGGGCCGCAGATGGCACAGCCACAGTCAGGGGAGGCAGCCTATAGATTGAGAACAGGTACTGTAGCAGTGGGCACTTGGTGGTCTCATGGTGGGGCAGGGGTCTCTACATGTCACTGTACAATAGGCCTCAAGATGGGAAGGGGTAAGGTCCACATGGGGCATAGGCATATCCACCTCAAAACGATTCAGGGGTAAGACAGGGATCTCCACCACAATGACAATGGGATCAAGGATTACAGGGGGAGGACGGAGAGTTATTGAAGTGGGGTGGGGGGGGAGACCTGAACGTGCTGCTCCTCCAGGATGATGGGATGGATTTCCATGGTCACACGGGGAGGGTCAAACCTGGTCTGGGAGTAGAACCTCAGCACCACCTTCCTGCAATGTGAACCAGGCACAGTAGAAAATGGAGCTATGAAAACGATGAAAGCAGCATTTCACTTGCACTTCCCTCAATTTAGTCTACTGCATTCGTTGCTCCCAATGCAGTTTCCTCTACATTGGAGAGACCAAACGCAGACTGAGTGACTGCTTTGCAGAACACCTGCGGTCTGTCCGCAAGCATCATCCAGACCTCCCTGTCGCTTGCCATTTTAACACTCCACCCTGCTCTCGTGCCCACATGTCTGGCCTTGGCCTGCTGCATTGTTCCAGTGAAGCTCAACGCAGACTGGAGGAACAGCACCTCATCTTCCGACTAGGCACTTTACAGCCTTCCAGACTGAATGTTGAGTTCAAAAATTTTAGATCTTGACCTCCCTCCTCCATCCCCACCCCCTTTCCGTTTCTTCCCCCCTCCTTTTTGTTTTTTCCAATAATTTATATAGATTTTTCTTTTCCCACCTATTTCCATTATTTTTAAATGTATTCCACCATCATTTATCTTTTATGCCTTTTTAGTCTTATTTCACCCCACCCCCACTAGAGCTATCTGTACCTTGCGTGTCCTGCTATCCATTCTTAATTAGCACATTCCTTTAGATAATATCACCACCTTCAACACCTGTTTGTTCTTTTGTCTGTGACATCTTTTGGTTATCTCCTCCTATCACTGCTTGCTTGTCCCAACAACCACCAACACCCCCCCACCCTTAAACCAGCTTATATTTCACCCCTTTCCTATTTTTACTTAGTTCTGTTGAAGGGTCATGAGGACTCGAAACGTCAACTGTGCTCTTCTCCGCCGATGCTGCCAGACCTGCTGAGTTTTTCCAGGTATTTTTGTTTTGGATTTCCAGCATCCGCAGTTTTCTGTTTTTATCTCTATTAAAACACTCTAGTGGGGAGGGCTCTTTGGGCTTCTGGGAGGAGTGGATCACTGTATTGGTGGGTGGGCTGGTTTAAGGGGCACCCAACTGACATCTGTATTCCTGAATAAGGAGGAACGCACAGCTGAGACATGTTAGGAGCATTTTAATAACAACAGATGCAATCAGGAGCCTTAATTCGTAAAGCGCATTCATGTGAGATTAATTCTGACTCGTGACACTAATTGATCTCCTTGCAATGATCCCTTGTCCCAAGTGTAGAGATTCCCCAGTACAGTAATAAATCCTAAACCAAGTGGGCAAACTGCGGAAGGTCATTGGAAACGGCACCTCCAAACCTCGCAGCTCCAAACCTCGCAGCTGGCAGGTTCAGAGATGTATAACCCCAGCCCCATCCAAAATAACCTCAATCCCTCACTGAACATTTGCCTTCAGGTGTATTCCAAAGGACATAGTTGTAGAATGCACTGGATGAGGATTCCTGAGCCTGGGATAAAAGCAGCCAATCTAACTGCTTGTCCAAAGCAACCTCACAGCATTGAGTCTAGGATTAGGGGTTTGGGGGTGGGGGTGGGTGGGTGGGGAGGCGGATAGTTGGGGAAGCACTTACGGTGATGGTGAAAGCTATCATTGCGCCACCAATGAATTTCATAGCGATGGGGAGCCTCGACTGAAACTAACCCCTGGAAACCACAGTCACTCACTAGTCAGCGACAGGAAGAGGAGCTTTGGCGGCTGATGCTCACTCATGTTTTTTCTTCAATGTTCCAACAGAGAGGAGAACGTGAGGAAGATGGATGGCACATTTAATGTTGCCTTCATCGTCGCAGGCAGTCAGAAGGAAAGGTGGGGAACAGTGAGGTGTTGGTGCCAGGCTTGGCAAAGAGGGGTTTGTCACTCCGATGAGCAAAGGTCCCGTCCTCTGGACCCAGAGGATGAAGGTCACTGATCCCCTGAGCGTAGATGGCTCACAAGACCGAGGGTTCTACAGAAGATGCGCGTCATTCCTCCAGACGAGCGGGAATCAGTGTCGTCGACACCTCCGCATGTCCAGTGACCTGGCAGCTCACATCTGCCACATCTTCCAGGAGTTTGGGACTGGGGAGGACACCCAGGGCACCGAAAGCTACTGCAGCTCCTTCCGGGCCCCCTTCTGGGGACCTGTACCTCATCTCTCAAGCTTCCACTCACCAGTGCCTTCAGAGGTTACCGATGCCCTCTGTGCCAAGGCGCACCATAACGTGCACCTCGCTAGAGATCAAACTAGCCAAGCAACCCGGGCACTGGGCTTTCTGTGGTTTCCTGATTCCCTTGGGTGCAGGGTGCCATCGACTGCACTCATGAGGCTATAGGAGCTCCCTGGCAACCGGCAATCCAACACATCAACAGGAAAGGCTTCCACTCGCTCAATGTACAGCTAGTCAGTGACCACCAGAAACACATCATGTAGAATGCGCAAGATACCCAGGAAGATGCCACGACTCCGACATCTTGAATAAATTACAGCTTGTGAACATTGTTGAGGTTTCACACCACATCCAGGTTTGGCTCCTCAGTGCCAAAGGCTACCTGCAGGGACATGGCTGATGATGCCTGACTGGCTCCATCTGAGGGAGGGTACAACGTTGCTCATCCTGCCACATGAACATTGGGAGAGCAAACCATCGGCATATTGAAGATACGATTCTGATGCCTGGACAGATCTGTGGAGGAGCACTCCAGCGCACTCCCCAGAGGGCCTCACACATCATGGTGGCTTGCTGCACCCTGTACAGCCTGGCACTGCAAAGGGGAGGGGACAAGATGGAGGAGCTTGCACATCTTGTCTGAAGATGAGGGCGTTGAGAGGGCTGAGGGTGAGGTAGCTGAGGCTGCATGGGCCAGACGAGGCAGGCATGCATGTGAGGCACTAACAGCCTCCGGATTCCAGGAGGGTGATGACGAGATACAGTCGGGTCACCAGCCTCCATGCTAGGCCCAATGACCACCTGTGTTGCTATCCTTCTCCTTTCAACCATCCGCTTCAACCTGAGAGTGAGTAGTTACACATTAGGGTCACCATGTCCTCATCCTTTGGAGGATGATGAGCCCTCAGGAGCACATTGCCTTTGCTGGGATATGGTACTAACTGCAGGAGGGCCTCCCGGCATCACACGTCAGGCAGTGCAGCCTCTTCATGCATCTCTCAGGCATCCCGATCGCTGCGGCAGCCGGCAAGGGGCTGGGACTGGAATACAATCCCCGGTGCACTTGTGTCGGTTGGCGTACAGTCTGAACAAGGCGCCTGGAGCAGAGCAGTTCCCAGTCTACAGGACAATGCCTTCCCTGTGATTTCAATGGTGAAAATGTGAGGCGAGATTTGTTCCGAGCCACCGAGGGCCTTCTCGAAGTGCCTGTTAGTCAGACCGAGTCCTCAGCATTACTTCAATCCTCATAACATTGACAATCGGCACTTTCTCCATGAGGGATGGGGGGGCTGCAGTCAGCATCATCTCTCACTGGGCGTGCAGGACCTCACGAGCACCTGCCCTGCTACACAGGAACACGCCTCCTCTCCGACACAATCATTTTCCCCTATAGTCAGCCCTGGCCCTATAGTGAGTACAACAATCAGACCATGGAGGCCCTCAAGGTTCAGCATCGTTGATAACAAAGAGCAGACAGCAGCTGCACTCCACCCTCACCCCTATCCCATTCCCTCAGCATTATCATCCCCTCGAGCTCACAAACACACATCGAGATCAGGCTCAACGGTCCAGGTGACCCCAACACATCACCATGTGAAATTAGCATCGCAGAACTCGCCCAGGGTTTAGGTGAGGAGACGCAGTGCAGAACTATGACCCACTGCTGCATCCCTACATGCCCACGTCAGCCTTGTGAGTGCAATGCAGACAACTCCAAAGTCGCTAATGGGAAACGCTGTAGCTTTGATTGCCAGGGTAAAAATGTGTCAGTGAGGGTCAGAGCTCAGAAACATTGAGGTGGAAAGGTGTGCACTAATATTGGGAAGCTGTGCAGGTTTTCACTCGTTGAGTCGACAATGGTGAAGGCAGACAGGAGTGCACAGGAGCTCAGAGTGTGGGCTGGGAGATTGAACACCCTCATGGCTGACAGAGAATTCATGGAGATCAAGGAAACACTCCCCATCTCCACGCAAATCTACATCTCTCCTCCGGCACTGCGCCTTTACCTTTCCACAATGCAGACGAGTCAGCCTCCATCGCACACAGCCAGGATTGAACACCACTTGAATGTACAGAGCATGTCGACGAGATGCCTGGAACACGCACACTTTACATTGAGGGTGATGCTTCACTGATGTCGGGAATGAGCTGAGAAACGCCACTCACTGCTACGACAGGGCTGCGCACAACATTGACCTGAGGCACATGATACGACATGTGTGATAAGTGCGGGGAGAGAACATGGTGTGAGATCTGTTTGACCACCCCAAGCTCAGCATACAGAGGAGGCATACGCAAGAGGAGATGTGGATTGGGTGTAATTCTATTTATGCTGGTGGAAATTATGTACACCTGGTGAACACCCATGCAACTGTTGTGATCCTAGTATTTCATGATCATCCTAACCCTATCGCTACATCTTGGTGCATCCCTGATATCCACAGTGGAGGTGGAGGCAGCCTGCTGACTGCTGCGCCCTGTTGTCTGCGATGATTTTGGCGGGCGTCCTGTGGAGGGCCAAAAGCTTGAGGGTGCCGGCCTGCTTTGGGTCCCCTGCTGTGGGGCAAGTGCACCCTCGTTGGTCTGTGGAGCTGTGGTTGATAGGGTCACAGGCAGACAGGGGGTTGGGATCGGCTAGACGCTCCAGGATTCACCCGGGCAGATGGTCCCGGATGTCCAGCTGCTGGTCCCCATCTCCATGGGCGCCTGAGGGCCCTGGCTGACTCCTTGAGGAGAAGGGGCACCTGGGGTGAGATCGAGGTGCCCTGGTCCCCTCTCGTGTAGCCACTGATGGATGCCACCAATGCCCACAGTAATGGAGTGCAACTCCTGCAGCAGCATAGGCTCTATGTCCTGGACCAAGGTCTCCATGACGGCCGCCATCCTACCAGTGTTGACCTGGGTGCGCTGGCATGCCGGCACTATCACCTCCGACTGAACGCAGATGGACTCCTGCATATGTTGCAATCTGCGGAATGCAGCTGACAACCTTGCCTGATATTCCCGTGACTGTCGCTGCTGCTCCAACATTTGAGTTGGGACCCAGCCCCACAGCCTCATCATCCGACAGAGACTCAGCAGAATCCTTGCCTCCGGCTATTCTCCAAGTGTCGGTGACCTTGGACTGCCTCCACCTGCTGTGGACCAGAATCAGAGCTGTGCTCAACCAGATTGTGACTCCGCGCCTGCTCTGGATCTAAGTCCCGCCAAGGTGTGGGTGAGCTCTGTGACGGGGCTCCCAGCAGTCTGTCATCTGGGTCCTCAACCGAGGTGTCCTCGGGGCTGGAGCCCGGTGTCCATGGGGCATTTGGCTGTGGTGTCTGTGAAAGATGATTAGTGCATGGCAGGAGACTCCAAACATAATAATGCACTCACAGGGTCGCTGTCTGAAGGAGCTGCTGGTGAAGGGTCCTCACTTGGCTCTGTGCCACCGACCTCGCTGTCACTGCAGGCACAGTCCCCGCCTCTGCCAATCAGCTCAACACCGCGCTCCTCATCGGGAGTGAGGGCATCCCATCTCCGGCCTGGGACCTCTCCCTCTTATTGTGGGTGAGCTTGCCCTTTTATATAGACAGCTGGCGTGAGTGTGAGCAGGACACGTGCCAAGGCAGTTGATAAGGATGCCTGCATTGTGTGGGTGCTGAGTAGGGCTTGGTATGGGATGGGTACGTGAGCTGTACAGATGTGAGCCCAGATGGGGATGTCAAGGTGTGTGTGAGAGAGAGGGTTAGTGATGATGTCCCTTGAGCTGACAGTGTGTGAGATCCCTGTGGAGAGTCATCCTGTGAATGTCTGATGGACTTGTGAGAGTGAGTTAAGAGTGACGAGGTGGTTGACTTACCCTGGCGGAATGGATGAGAGCATTCACCCTCTTCCTGCACTGGTTGGCTGACCTCTCATGGGCTGAGTTGGCGCTCACCACCCTAGCTGCCTCCTCCCGAGCCCCCTCCCTGCTTTTGGACCTCCTTCGGCCATTGCGGCGTCTCCTGGCGATCCTCAACGGGGTCAAGAAGGTGACCCAGAGACGTGTCGCTAAACCTGGGGGCTGCCTCTCTGTTGCAACAAGTCCTGGGCTGCAGACACTGAGAAGGCTGGTGCGTGGGTGCGGTTTAAATATGGCGCCCGCTGCGATGGTCCACTCCGGGGGTGGGGGGGCCAATCACAGGCTGCCTGCCTGTGATACAATGTGTTTCCTGTTGATGTATATTTAATGGGGTGACAAGTGTACAATCGGGCGTGAAAAGCCACCATTGCTGCCCTCGGGGAAAAGTGGTGCCAATCCCTCTCGCCACTTAGTCCGGGGAGCAGAAAACCCCGTCCCACGTGTCAGGCGGAAGTGGAAGGGAACGTTGGTTGTGCACGGCCTGTTTGTTGCCTGTTTGGCATATTCCTGATTGCTTCGCGCAGTTGGAATTAACCTTTTAACCCCTTATTCTCATGTTCCAAAGTGGTTCAAAGTGATAATCCTCAGTAGCGACAGGGGTTTTATTTAATTCGATACAAATAAGACCTGACGCTTTGCTCATGTCTGAACAATGGTATCAAAGCACGCCAGCATTACCATCGCTCTCTGGGGAGAAGTGCGATCTCCATGTAAACATTCCCCACTCGTGCGTCAGGCACAGTCTCGTCAGACAGTGCAATATATAAAAGCTCCACAAATCTCTGTGCTCAGGCAATCCCCTTCTTACACTTTCTTCACACAGCAATGTCTATTGAGACTGATTTAACCCATTCATTGCCTAGCTATCATTTGGATGGACCAATTACAAAAATGTAATTAAACGATCTGTGGCCACCCAAGCCAGGCCAAACTCTCAACATCTTGGCTTCCCACCCTCTGTCCCCCTATCAGCTCGTCAGCATTCTAATGCCGACCAGTGAAAACATGGTGGCTTTGGTAACTAGCAAAGTCTTGAGGTGCCAATGTTTCTCTATCTGGGTCTCTGCAATTCCGCTAAGGTGGATCTTTTCAGTTGTGATGCAGCAGACTGCCTGGTTACTGCACTGTGTTAGACGTCTGCTGGAGTTTACCTTTTCACGGTTTCCCAAGAAGTCCCAAACCCTTTTAAGCCACCTGATTTTACCCAGAGTGTATCACAAACTAGATTAAAAATATAGTCTAGTGTAACATTGAAACTAGTCATTGTATTTTAGTTAGTTCTTGTTACTTAGCAAGAAAATCCAAAGTAGGAGTTCCCAGGATTCTTACACTGCTCTAGAGGAAGTGCTGGGAGTTATTGTTGTAACACAGGAAGAGCAGCAGCCAATTTGCACACAGCAAGTTCCCCTGCCCTTTATCAAATTGTGCCATGGAGTCTTTTATATCTACCTGAGAAGGCAGTGAGACCAAACCTTGGATTTAACGTCTCACCAGGAAGACAGCACCTGCGACAGTGCAGCACACCCGCAATGCTGCTCCTGGAGTGTCAGACTGGGTTTTGTCCTGAAGCCACAGCCTTGTGTCCTGGAAGCAAGAGTGTTGCGAAGCCAGGGCTGAAAATATGGTGCTGCCCGTATTGGAGGAATAGCTGTTTTACGGCAGGAGCATGAAGATTACGAAATGCCCGATATCTTTTCCTGAAATGTGTGCAACGAAACCTGGCCTTTTGTGGTCACAAGCTCCAACCTGAGTAAATAGGCCCCATGGTCTATTCAGCGCTAATGATTTATGTTCAGGTTGACAACTGGTGCAGCCTGTTTCCCAGCAGTGAGAAAAACCACACCATTGGGACTGGCTTTCTTTTTTTTTTCGTACTATTTTAGAAGAATGTTTTTCATTTGTAACAAAGCATGACATCTGAAGGAAGGCAGGTGATGCATTGGCTGTAAGGCTTCCTGTCTACATTGCCATAAACGCACAGGCAGCTGATTTAATTATTTTTTGAGTGCGTAGGGGAGCAAATATCTGTACTCGTCAAAGACGCGGGTGGGTCAGTAATGGGATCTGAAGTGGTTTGCAAATAATCCTGGTGCTCGTTGTGAGCGCGTTAAGTCAGGCCAAGTGTAACGTGGACAGTTGCTGAGCAGAGCTACGAGGTGTGTCGGGGCCTGAAACTCTGAGAGGGATCCTATCATCAGCCTCCCTTCTTCGCACCAGCTCCTGTGGCCATTTCTCTTAGCGTCCAGGTTGTTAATTAGACTGAAATGCAGGCACTTGACTGTTTCTAATTAATGTAAGAATCCACATATCTTTCAGCAAACGAAAAATAAAGACTCTCAACAGCAACAGCTGGCATTTATATAGCGCCTTTAATGCAATAAAAACATCCAAGGCGCTTCACAGGAGCAATTGTCAAACTTTGAGGAGAGAGAAAAACAAAGTTAACGTTTCGAGTCCGTGTGACCTTTTTTTCAGAGCTGAAGAGAAGTGGAAATGTGATCAAATGTATCCTGTTTAAGGGCGGTGGGGCAGCTGGAGCTGGATAGAAGGCCAGCGATAGGTGGGGACAAAGGAGGGATTGACAAAGATGTTGTGAACTAAAGGACAAAGGGATTGTTAATGGTAGTGGTTAGTGCTAAAAAAGGTGCTGATGGTGATATAAATGTAAGAAAGCAGAATGTGATTATAGCAGAAAAAGGATAGCATTTTGTGAAAGGACAACATGGAACAAGTGACAAATGGTCCTGTAGGGGATGGGGTGAGGGGAGCAGGCAGTGGTGGGGAAAAAAGGATAGAAAATGGGATAAAAAAAAGGATAAAACTGGGGATAAATGAATAAAAATAAAGATAAAAAAAGTGGATAAAAAATAAAAATGAATGTAGAAGAAAGGGGATAAAAAGGGGGTGGGGATGGAGGAGAGAGTTCATGGTCTGAAGTTGTTGAACTCAATATTCAGTCCGGAAGGCTGTAAAGTGCCTAGTCGGAAGATGAGGTGCTGTTCCTCCAGTTTGCGTTGAGCTTCACTGGAACATTGCAGCAGGCCAAGGACGGACATGTGGGCATGAGGGCAGGGTGGTGTGTTAAAACGGCAAGCGACCGGATAGGCTACCAGCCTATTAAAGGAGGACAGCGAGGTAGAGAGGCAGAGAAATTTAAGAGAGGAAATTCCAGAGCTTAAGGCCCAGGCAGCTGAAGGCGTGGCCACCAGTGGTGGAGCGATTAAAATCAGGGTGAATGAGAGGCCAGGTTTGGAGGAGCTCAGATACCTTGGAGGGGAGGGTTGTATGGCTGCAGGATGCTACAGGGGATGGGGGCTGGGGATGGAAGCGACAAGGCCAATGGAAGGATTTGTAAGCAAGAAAGAGAGTTTCTAAATCGCTGCGTTGCTCAACCAAGGAGCCAATTTAGGCCAGCGGACAATGGGTGACAGCTGGACGGGGGGCTTGGTGTGAGTTGGGCAGCAGAGTTTTAGAGCTCAAGTTTATGGAGGATAGGAGACGGGGAGTCGGCCAGGATTATGTTGAAATAGTCAAATCAGGAGGTGATAAAGGCCTGGCTGAGGTTCCTGCAGCAGATGAGCTGAGGCGAGGTGGAATCGGCCATTGTTACCGCGTTTCACTCTTTATTTGATCTGGTTACTTTTAATCCAGGTCCCAGAAACCATTTCAGATACAGCGCCCTGACGTATTGTACTGCCCACCAGATTCTGTAGTCTGCGCACAGGCTCCCAAACCAATATTTTTCACGATGCTAATGTTAGCAACAAGCTGAGATCGACTGGACAACTTAAGTTAAGGGGAGCAGCTTGATTATCACTTATATATAATTGCTGAAAAATGTATCAGTTATAACAAATTTGCACACCCACTTGTGGCCTTTCCTTGTATAACAATTTCCCTTTAAAAATTCATGACTTGTCTTCTGCGAGCCGTAGACGGTCATTCTGGGTGTGACCACTAGAGGGTGGTGTGACACAACATTTGCTGTGGGCTTGATTTAACTAAGCATCGTTCAAGGTTAATAATGAGGTCTGGATATAAAAACCACACACTGCCAATTAAACTCTTCAAATATCTTTTCTGTGATGTAATACATTGCTGTTCTAATTCTTACAAAGGGATTGCATCAGAATTTTAACAAGCATTGGAAACTAAAACCGATAATATAGGTCAATGACAGGCAAACATGAGAGCTGGTGGTATACTTGACCATAAACTTACTCTGATAAATATTTCCTGCCTCCCTGGTTGTATAATGAATGAGCCGTCACAGGGACATCGGAGAAATGGTGACTAGGTGACTGTTGCAAAAAGAATGGATTCTAGTATCTGAGAGTTTTGGGTTGTTGAGGTTCTATTCGTGATGAACAACACAATGAGAAACCTCATTTAACAATGACAGAAATACCTGGAAAAACTTAGCAGGTCTGGCAGCATCGGAGAAGAAAAGAGTCAACGTTTCGAGTCCTCATGACCCTTCAACAGAACTAAGTAAAATTAGGAGAGGGGTGAAATATAAGCTGGTTTAAGGTGGGGGGGGTGTGTGGGGGGAGAGAAGTTGTGGGGGGTGGGTGGTTGTAGGGACAAGCAAGCAGTGATAGGAGCAGATAATCAAAAGGTGTCACAGACAAAAGAACAAAGAGGTGTTGAAGGTGATGATATTATCTAAAAGAATGTGCTAATTAAGAATGGATGGCAGGACACGCAAGGTACAGCTCTAGTGGGGGTGGGGTGAAATAAGACTAAAAGGGCATAGCGGGTTTTAGTAAACACCTTGTCAAAACACCAGGAGAGAAATGGAAAGCAATGAAGGTGAACAAGGCAAAAGAGAGATATGGAAATCCTGTCGGAGAGAAGAGCAATACTTCTTCAAGGTAGGCATTTCTTGAAGAGAAGTGGCAGTCAATTAAACACAGAGATAAAAACAAAAAAAGTTTTTCCAGGTATTTCTGTTTTTGTTTTGGATTTCCAGCATCCGCAGTTTTTTGTTTTTATCATTTAACAATGGCATTGTTCAGGTTTTGACTGAGAAAGCATCTTGAGAGCAACTTGTGATTAAACCCTAACTGTAGGATTCTTTATTCTCGACTCTCTTCTCTGTATCATCCTATAGCCGATTGGAAGAACAGAACTTGAGTATTGCTACAAAAAAAAAAGACTTTTTTTGTCAAAGCATCTCATCTTGCACTCATCAGGACAATTTTCAAGAAGACCAACGTCAGGGGAAACGAGAAGAGAGTTGGGCAAGTGGACTCTGGTAGAGGCATCAGTTGATGGCGACTGACAGTTAACTGCCAAGCATAGTTTGAAATTTAAACCAACTTGACTCTGATTGATTGGTCAAGGCATTGTCATCATTTATCATCCTGTTCTGTTTTTTTATTCATTCAATGCAATGTGGGTGTCACTGGCAAGACTAGTATTTATCGTCCATCTCTAATTGTTCTTAAGAAGGTGATGGTGAGCCACCTCCTTAACAACTGAGAGGTTTGCTGTGCAGTTTCAGAGGGTATTTAAGAGTTAACCACTGTGGGTTTGGAGTCATGTATCCGCAGGCTTACTTTCCTAAAATGAGCTAAATGGGTTTTTACGATAATCTGATTATGAAGCTTTGATGCCGAGCCAGTTAAAGATATATTAGGGCAGATGACCCTTGGTCAAAGAGGTTTTAATCAGCCTATTAAAGGAGGGAAGTCAGGTGGAGAGACAGAGAGATTTAGAGAGGGAATTTCAGGGCTTAAGGCCCAGGCAGCTGAAGGCACAGCCATCAATAGTGGATCAATTAAAATCGGGGTGAACGAGAGACTAGAATTGGAGGAATGCAGGTATCTCACAGGGTTATATGGCTGCAGATACCGAGATGGGGTTTGGCATTTGTGGGGGGTGGGAGGGGGGGATGGTAGCAGCATGGTCATGGAAGGATTTGTAAACAAGAATGAGAGCACAAGCCTTCAGTACTATTGCTGGAATATTGTTAGGGCAGAGGAGGTAAAGGGCTTTAGCAGAATCAGTGTCTTCCACCCTCTGGCACTTTTAACAATTTCCAGTTTCCTGGCCTTACCCATCTTCTTGACGCCATGGACATCCTGTTTCCCTGCACCTCACACCTCACGACGACAGCCTGCAGGCTCTCTGCTACTTCCTTGAATGGAGGCCCAACCAATCCCCATCGACCACCATCCTTCTCCACTTGGCTAAACATGTTCTTACATTGAACGTAAGGACAGAGCAACACGAGGAGGCCATTCAGCCCCCAAGACTCTTCTGCCTTTCAATGAGACCATGGCTGATCTGTGACCTAACTCCAAATCCCTTATTAGACTGGGTATAGATTGGCTCCAGTATTATTCTTCACCAACTGGCTTTCCAGAATAGCACAGGGTGGATATGTCAATTGGGCCTTGTTAATGGCTGAGCTGTTTTAGTGTTGTAGAACCAGAGCGATCTGCTTTATCCTATTTATATGTTAGTGCAATTCAATTAGGCCCATATCCTTTTTAAAATCCATTTCAGATGAATAATAAATCTAGGGTTTCCTACAATGAATGTTTATACCCAAGAGAACCACATACTGTCGAATTCATTCATATTCCTTCCCTCACACCCAGTGTTTAAAATATCAAATATCTTCCTCACAAATGTTGGATGATGAGTAATTGTTTTACCTTATTCACCCGTCCATGAAAATTTACTGTTTGAGAGATAAATTGACTTCTGAATGTAATTAGCATAATTCTTTTTATTCGCAGTTGGTCGCTATGATATTATTCAAATTAATGCCGCTTTTAAAGGGAATGTTAAGATGAACATCAAAAGCAGATCTTGAGATTTTTGGAGTCTGGGTTCCACAGTTGTCGAGAAGGGTGATACCAAAACTCGGAGGTCGGAGATTACAGGCGTCAGGAAAGAGTGAACAGGCTGGGTCTTTTTTCTCTTGAATAGACTGAGGTGTGACCCTCGTTACAGCTCGTTCAAATGATGACAGGTTTTGATAGAGTAAACATCGAGAGAATGTTTCCACTCGTGGGGGAAAAGCAACACTAGAGACCATTGGTATAAGTTGATGACCAAGAGATCCAACAGGGGATTCAGAAGAAACTTCTTCACCAAGAGAGTGGTGAGAATGTGGAACTCACTACCCTGGGAATGGTTAAAGTGAACAGTATCGATACAGTTAAGGGGAAGCTAGATAAGCACATGAGGGAGAGGGTTGTACTGATAGAGTTAGATGAGGAAGGACAGGAAAAGGTTTAAGTGGAACATAAACACCAGCGTGGGGTTTGCTGTGTGAAAATGTTTCCTCGGCTAGCTAACCTCTGGGTCTTATCTCAAATACATTAAATTAGTGTTACGCTCCCCCACCCCCACCCCCAACACCCCCATCCCTTCCACCCCCCTCCCTCCAACCACTGGAAACCCATTCTCCTCATTTACTCTATCAAAACCATTCATAATGTTCATTATGATCTCCTTTTAACCTCCTAGCTTCTCCTAGTCTCTCCACGTGACTCGAGTCTCTCATCCCTGATACCATTCTAATAAATCTTCTCTGCTCCCTCTCCATGGCTTTGACATTCTTCCTAATGTGCAGCGCCCTGAATTGAACAAAATCTTCCAGCTTAAACATAACCAGTGTTTATAAAACTCTAACGTGACTTCCTTGCTTTTGGACTCTGTTCCACTATTAACAAAGCCTAGGATCCCACATTCATTTTGTTTTTTTAACAAAAAACATCAGCCCTCTCAACTCGTCCTGTCGCATTCAAAGATTGTGCACTTAACACCATCATAGGTTTCCTCGATTCTCCGTGGCTTTTAAAATTATACCATTTTGTTTATATTGCCTCTCCTCATTTTTCCTCCCAAAATGTATCAGTTCACACTTCTCTGCCATAAGTTTCATCTGCAGTGTATTGCCCATTTCACTGGTCTGTCTAGGTCCTCATGTTACTACCCTCCTCATTGTTTACCACCTTTCCAAATGGCCTGTTATTTACAAACTTTGAAACTATGCCTCATCTACTCAAGTCAAGATCATTAATGTACATCACAAAGTGATCCTGAGAAACAATTGTTCACTACTCTCTGCTTTCTGTCACTTAGCCCATGTTGTAACCATGCAGCCACTGTCCTATTAATCTAATGGGTTTAAATTTTGCTAACAAATGCCAGCAATCGTACTGAAGAGTGCTCCAGAACTTGCCGCGCCCCTAGCCAAGCTGTTCCAGTACAGCTACAATTCTGGCATCTAACCGGCAATGTGGAAAATTGCCCAGGTATGTCCTGTCCATAAAAAGCAGGACAAATCCAACCCGGCCAATTACAGCCCCATCGGTCTACTCTCAATCATCAGGAAAGTGATGGAAGGGGTCTTCGGCAGTGCTATCAAGCGGCACTTACTCAGAAATGACCTGCTCACTGACGCTCAGTTTAGGTTTCGTCAGAGCCCCTCAGCTCCTGACTTCACTAAAGCTTTCGTTCAAACATGGACAGAAGAGCTGAGCTCAAGAGGTGAGGTGAGAGTGACTGCCCTTGACACCAAGGCCACAAAGGGCATCAAGGACCCCTAGCAAAACTGGAGTAAATGGGAATCAGGGGGAAAATGGTCCACTGGTTGAAGTCATACCTAGCACAAGGAAGATGGTTGTGGCTGTTGGAGGTCAGTCATCTCAGTCCCAGGAAATGACTGCAGGAGTTCCTCAGAGTAATGCCCTAGGCCCAACCATCTTCAGCTGCTTCATCAATGACCTTCCTTCCATCATAAGGTCAGAAGTGGGGATGTTCGCTGATGATTGCACAATGTTCAGCACCATTCGCGATTCCTCAGATACTGAGCAGTCCATGTCCAAATGCAGCGAGACCTGGACAATATTCTGGTTTGGCCTGATAAGAGTCAAGTACCATTCATGCCACACAAATGCCAGGCACTGACCATCTGCAACATTAAGAGAATCCAACCATCTCCCCTTAACATTCAATGGCATTACTACTACTGAATCCCCACCATCAATATTCTGGGGGCTTATCATTGACCAGAAACTGCACTGGACTAGCCATATAAATACTCTGGCTACAAGAACAGGCCAGAGGCTGGGAATTCCTAGAAGGACAAGGGCAGCAGATGCATGGGAACACCACCGCCTGCAAGTTCCCCGCCAAGTCGCTCACCATCCTGACTTGGAAATCACAGAATCACAGAAACGTAGAATTTTAGCAGCACAGAAGGAGGCCATTCAGCCCATCGTGTCTGCACCACCTCTCCAAATGAGCATTATGACCTAGTGCCATTGCCCTGCCTTTTCCCCGTACCCCTGCACCTTGTTTCTATTCAAATAATCATCCAATGTCCTCTTGAATGCCTCGATTGAACCTGCCTCCACCAAACTTCCAGGCAGCACATTCCAGACCCGAACCACTCGCTGTGTGAAAAAGTTATTTCTCATGGCGTATTTGTTGCTTTTGCAAATCGCTTTAAATTTGTGCCTTCTCGTTCTAGATCATTTTATGAGTGGGAACAGCTTCTCTCTATCTACCCTGTCCAGCCCCTTCATGATTTTGAAAACTTCTATTATCTCCTCTCAGCCTTCTCCTCTCCAAGGAAAACAGTCCCAACTTCTCCAATCTACCCTCATAGCTGAAGATTCTCAACCCTAGGACCATTCTTGTGAACCCCTTCTGCACTCTCTCCAATGTGTTCACATCCTTCCTATAATGTGGTGCGCAGAACTGTACACAATATTCCAGCTGAGGTCTAACAAGGGTCTTGTATAAATTCAGCATAACCTCCCTGCTCTTGTGCTCTGTGCCCCTATTAATAAAGCCTAGGATACTATATGCTTTATTAACTGCTCTCTCCACCTATCCTGCCACCTTCAATGATCTATGCACATATTCACCCAAGTTTTTCTGCTCCTGCACCCCCTTCAAAATTCCACCCCTTATTTTATATTGTCTGACCAGGTTCTTCCTACCAAAATACATCACCTCACACTTCTCTGCATTAAACTTCATTTGCCACCTATCTGCCCACTCCACCAACTTGTCTATGTCCTCTTGAAATTCCAAACTGTCCTCTTCACAGTTCACAACACTCTCAAGCTTCGTATCATCCAAAAACTTTGAAATTGTCCCCTGCGCATCAAGATGTAGATCGTTAATATATATCAGGAAAAGCAAGGGTCCCAATACCGACCCCTGGGGAACTCCGGTACAAACCTTCCTCCATCCTGAAAAATATCCATTGACCATTACTCTCTGCTTCCTATTTTTCAGCCAATTTTGTATCCACGTTGCTACTGTCCCTTTCATTCCATGAGCTATAACTTTTCTCAAGTCAGCTGTGCGGCACTGTGTCGAATGCCTTTTCAAAGTCCATGTACACCACATCAACAGCATTACCCTCAGCGACCTTTGCTGTTACGTCTTCAAAAAACTCCAGCAAGTTAGTTAAACACAATTTCCCCTTTAGAAATCCATGCTGGCCCTTCCTTATCAATCCCTATTTTTCCATGTGACTACTAATTCTATCCCGAATAATTGTTTCTAGAATCTTGCCCACCACTAAAGTCAAACTGACTGGTCTGTAATTGCTGGGCTTATCCTTACAATCTTTTATGAACAAGGGCGTAATGTTTGTAATTCCCAAGTCCTCTGGCACCTCCCCTGAGTCTAGGGAAGACTGAAAGATTATGGCCAATGCCCCTGCAATCTCTACGCTCACTATCCTTGACTTCACTCATCGGTCCTGATGCCTTGTTAACTTTAAGTACTGACAGTCTATTCAACACTCCCTCCTTTTCAATTTTGAACCCTTCTGGTGACAGAGTTTCCTCGTCTGTCACCATGGCCTGGGTAGCATCTACCTCCTTGGTAAAGACGAATGCAAAGTATTCATTTAATATCTCAGCCATGGCCCCTTCGTCCATGTGTAAATTCCCTTTTAGGTCCCTAATCGGTCCCACACCTTTTACCACCTGTTTACTACTTATATGCCTATAGAAGACTTTGGGATTCCCCTTTATGTTGGCTGTCAGTCTTTTCTCATAATCCCTCTTCGCTTCTCTAATATGCTTTTTCACCTCCCCTCTGAACCTTCTGTATTCCTTTTGGTTCTCAATTGTATTTTCTACCTGACACCTGTCTTAAGCGCACTTTTTCTTCTTTATCTTAATTTCAATCTCCTTTTTCATCCAGGGAGCTCTGGATTTGTTTGCCCTACCTTTCCCTTACGATGGAATATACCTTGACAGTGCCCGAGCCAATTCTTTTTTGAGGGTAGCCCATTGCTCAGCTACAGATTTTCCTGCCAACCTTTGGTTCCAGTCTATCAGGCTCAGCTCCGTTCTTGCTCCATTGAAGTCGGCTCTCCCCCAGTTAATTATTCTTACTCTGGGTTGCCTATTGTGCTTTTCTACCTTCATCCTAAACCTTACGATACAATGATCACTGTCTCCTAAATGTTCTCCCACCGACACTTGATCTACTTGTCCCAGCACAGCCCCAAGGACCAGGTCCAACAGTGCGTCTTGTTGGACTGGACACATATTGCAGTAGAAAATTCTCCTGAACGCAACCTAGTAACTTTTGCCCCTCTCCGCTCTTTACACTACCACAATATATCGCCGTTCCTTCTCTCTGTCTCTGGGTCAAAATCCTGCAGCTCCCTTTCTAACAGCACTGTGGGTGTACCTATGCCACATGGACTGCAGCGGCTCAAGAAGGACAGCTCACCACCACCTTCTCAAGGGCAATTAGGGATGGGCAATAAAAGCACTGGCCCGGCCATTGATGCCCACGTCCCGTGAAAGAATAGAAAAAAGAATTTGTGATATGCCTTTTGAATTCTCCTCCTTAAAGGCAGGAAACGAAAACAAATAATTGATGAAAACTGGGCAAGAATAACTGAGACACTTGGGGAGAAATTTAAATCGGATTTAACATTCAGGGATGACAGCTGAATAAATGTCATTTTGATGATTTTTGTCATTGTACAATCTGTTCCATTAATATTACTAAGACAGTGCAAGGAGCTGAAGATTGCATATTTCTCATTAGACTCTAATCTTTCATTAGGATGTGCGAGAAGCCAAATGGAGTTTGTCACTTATCATTTCAAAATCAATGTGGTGATTGCATTTCGCCCCAGTGTACAAACTTACAGCTATCATTATTTCTGTTGAGATACTCATATATTCCTGTGCAGGCTTGTGCTTTTACTGATGAGGATATTCACACTGCGAGTCCACATTCAGTGAATATCTGATAAAAAACTGACCGTAGAACATGGGCACACGTGTTTGTGACATCCTGGTCTGGGGTAATCATTTGGGTATATTCTGTTGTGAAGCTTAAGCCCACCCTAAACTTCAGTCAATGTAACTTGAAATTGCCTGTCGAATTAAAAGTAGCAGGTTTCATTTCGATGCTAGGATCCAGAGCAAGATGTTATAATTACATCAGATGCTGGTCATTGATGCAGACAAAACAAGAACTCGAGTCCTAGTAATAACAAGCAATCTAAATACTTAACAAAAGATAGCTGACCCCAGTTAAAGACATTGTTGGTTTAAAACCATATCCTACTAAATGGGTCCAAGAGTGATAAAATCTAATTGTTGATTTGCTCCTCCCCTCTCTTTTCTGCACAAGCCAGGGTGACAATCAATAAATTAATCAATTATTCCTATTGTCCTGACTTTTACTGCTCACAAATCGGAATAAACCCGCACAGTTCATGCAAAAGCTTTGAGATTTCTCAGCCAAGATTGAAAATAATTTGTGCCTCAATAAAATCTCTGCAGGGTGTATTTTCTGATGATGGTCCCCCTTAAATAAACACACAGAAATGCAACAGTTTGGAATTATCACCCCTCCCCCCACCACCCAAATCATTCGGCCTCTCATCGCTCTCTCTCTCTTCTCCTTTAAGACCATCCTTAAAACTTAAAGCTCTTTGACCAAGCTTTCAGACACCTTACCTCTTTGACTTGGTCAAGGGTTTTGTCTTCTGTGAAGCACCTTGTGTCGTTTTTCTATGTTAAAAGTGCTGCATCAACGCAAATTAATATTGAAAGTCAAGTTCATTCCGTAACAGCAGACCCCAGTAGCTAACTGTTCGAATTCACCAATTTTAGTAACTTCACTCATTTCAAAATATAGCTTTAGCTGACGAAATGCTTCCCCTCCTCACTGCTGATGTTTGGTTGACACTAATATTCATTTTGCTTTAGTTGAACAAATAAAGAGAATGTACATCAAGGAGGGAGGGTTGAGATAAATGTGGGTTTAATGTTAATGATACTGCTCCTTCATCTACAAATAGTACCTTTTCCTCCTTTTCTTGCCTGAATGCTTCAGCCTGTTCAACGTTTACCTACTCAATTTGGTTCAGATCGGAAACTCATCCGGATTTGCTTCTGAACCTGTTACTGCTCCACGGCACTTGGTTATTAGTGTCTACACAACAACTCACCAAGGCTTCTTCAGCAGCACCTTCCAAACCCACAGCCTCTAACACCCATCAGGACAAGGACAGTAGACACTTGGGAACACCACCACCTGCAAGTTCTCCCCCAAGTCACTCACCATCCTGACTTGGAAATATATCGCCGTTCCTTCACTGTCGCTGGGTCAAAATCCTGGAACTCCCTCCCTAACAGCACTGTGGGTGTACCTACACCACATGGACTGCAGCAGTCCAAGAAGCCGGCTCACCATCACCTTCTCAAGGGCAATTAGGGATGGGCAATAAATGTTGGCCCAGCTAGCAAAGCCCACATTGTATGAAACAATACATTTTTAACAATGTCATCCAAAAAACAATTTTAATCATAGTCAGCTTTAGAGAATTTGCAAACTATTGGGGACTCTGCTTTTATTGGCTTGTCTCATGAGTAGTCTTTACAATGAATACATTCCCCTTAGATTCAGACGTTCATCTCATCAAGTTCAGACTCCAGAGATGTATTGGGAATGTAAAATTTCAATATGACGGAAAATTCTATTCACCTTTTTAGGTTATGTGTTTTTAAAACCTTCTTCAAAGTTAGGTTTTAACTCTTACACTAATGAGATAGCATTCACAACTGGGGTTGGAATCTATATGTCCAGTCAATGAGAAAGCAGTAATAGTTTCTGCCTCGTATACTGGTTCTTGAAGGAAGTTGTTTGTACAGTGTGTCATGATTCTCTAAGCAGCTTCCCCAAACCCAAGGCAGCCTGCGCCAATTAAGGCTGTTTCTTAATAAAAGTTAACATTCAATGTAAAATAATAAGAAATTGGATCAGGAGTAGGCCATTTGGCACCTGGACTCGATTCTAGCATTCAAGAAGTTCATGGCTGATCTGATTATGGTCTTAACTCCACTTACTCCCCTATCCCCCCATAACCCTTGCCTCTCTTGTCAATCGAAAATCTGTTTAATTCATCCTTGAATACATTCAATGACCCAGCCTCCATTGTTCACTGAGGAAGAGAATTCCAAACACTAACTAGGAAGAAATTCTTCCTTTTCTCTGTCTTAAATGGGACACCTCTTATTTTTAAACTGTGCCCCCTAGTTCTGGATTCCTCCATGAGAGGGAACATTCAAATTGATATTGAAATGAACCTTGCGTTAACATTACTGTGAAGTCCCTTGTGAACGGTGCTATGTAAATGCAAGTTGTTATTATGATGTGGCGCCTGTGGTCATAACATCAATATCACAGTCGGAATCCCGGATCTATCCAGAAACCTTGCACATCCTGCTTTGTAAACATTACTTTAAGGATGAGGTTCATTTTTGAGGAATGTAAGGAAGCATGGGATGCACCAACATCATCGTAACATCAAAAATCAGGAAAAGATAGGCATTCGCATCATTATTCAACATGATTTTATTTTACAAGTAGATTAATGAGGTAATTATACACTGACATTTTGCTATTTTCATGTTAACGTTCAACATCTATTCACTTATTTGAATGAATTTAGGTGCATGTTGTGGACATGCAAGATGTCAGCACTGGAGATTGGGAACATTTTTCTACTACTGGCAACTAGCGTCTGCAGCAAGTACTCACAGGCCAAGAAACAGATCAGGCCAGACGCAGAATTTAATGCCAAGTGTGTGCCAAAATATGGGTAGCTTTATGTTCTGGACTTTTATCCTGCTACAAACTAATTGAAATTGCTGAAACTTATATGAGTTAGGATATTACAGTCAGCGGTGAGCGGGAGTCTTTCAGCTTTATGCAAAGCCCCGCCCTTCCTCAGCATCCAGAGACTGTTATACCTTACTCTGTACCTAGATTCCACCATATCTTAATGTTTAACTTTGACTGTGGTGCCAACAGGTGTAGAAAATTTCCACCTTGAATGCCTCCAGGCTTGAACATCAATGTTTCATGAATCCAACCAAAATGTCCGCTAAACCAACGTGCTAGTCAAAATTTTGGACTGTGGTGACTTAGCACACTATCTTCCAATACCTCAGAATTTGTACAATACTACATTGCACATCACATGTACTTTGACAAAGGCAACGCCAGCAGGTGCACTAACTGCTGCCCATTTCAAGTAGAGACCCCATATATTTAAAAAGAGACACTGTGAACCCCTTAATACAATGCATAATCCACTGGAATCCTTTTATCTCCTGTTCAGTGGCCAGACGAGACAGCACAGAAACATTCAGTCCAACAATCTCCTTTGTTGCTTTTTCATCAGGACATCGCTTCAAACGTTTCATGATCTACTGCGATTCCTGTCAAACCAAATCAATTTTACCTCAACTTGATTCACAGGATATCTTATCGGTAGAAAATGTTATGGATTGCACCTCAATTTAATTTTTGTGTAAACAGAAATAAAAAAATATTGGCATTCAGAAGGCATTGCATTCATTTCCAAAATTGAAGGGAATTCAGTTTTTGGGGTCGGGGGGTGTTGAAGGGTTTGCAGCCTCTTAAATCCGTAACCCACACAATATTATGATGTATAGTTTATCATTAAAATATCTGAGTCAGTCAAACATAAATATGAGGTTTTTATGCCTTTTCTTTTCATTTTCCAGTTTCCTCCCTCTAAGTTGTGAAATATTAAGACCTGACTTTTCTTCCAATATCGTGTCTAAATGTCAGCAGCTGATTTGATTTGGGGATAGGAAGGGCATCATCGAATCATACTACGTAGCAGGCCATTCGCCTCATCCTTCCTGTTCTGGCTCTTTGAAAGAGCTATCCAATTAGCCCTGATTCCCCACCCCTTCCTTATAGCCCTGCAAATTTTTCCATTTCAAATATTTATCCAGCTCCCTTTTGAAAGTTGCTACTGAATCTGCTTTCACTGCCCTTTGAGGCTGTGCGTTCCAGATCACAGTAACTCATTGCAGCTAAGACTGATCCTGTTGTCACTCAATATTGGCAGAATATTGTAGCAGAATGCACTTCCCCCACCCCCTTGGCCTTGCTCTGTTGTTTTACACTGTTGTAGCTGAGGTCAAGATTTTGCTTAGAAAGGGTCTTGATTTCTACACTTCACAGTTAGATCCTGAGGTTCACGGAGCCAAGGCCAGTGATCAAAGGGCAGTTCCCACACATAAAGAAGCAGCATTAAATCTTGACCTACACAATAAAATGGTAGAACGTCTAAACCCATTCTGCTTCAAATGCATTTGGGTGAGCAAAGTATTTGAATAACAAACTTCAAGGGTGCGGAAAGTAATTATGAGGATTACAGTGTTAATGTGAGCATTTAGAGGTTAACGTATAATGCAAACTTGCCTTCACAGTAATAAAAATACTCAGTGCATTCAGTTACAAACTAAAGCAATAGTAATATCTCTACTCAGGTAGCTCCTAAGATAACAGCAGTGTCTGGTACCATTCGTAATGAAGTAATGCCACTTGAAAATACTACTCATTTTTTCTCCAAAGCCCAAAAGTGCAGGACAACAGTAATGTTGAGAAGAAGAGAACAAGAGACAAGGTTAAGCAAGTTGTTAGTTTAGGGATATAAAGAGGGAAGGAAAGACTGAGGGAAATAAGGGCTTTCATTGTGATGAGGCCTTGGGAAAGATTGATTTAGAATGTATTAGAACCTGACTTTACCAGCATGAGGATGCAACAAGAATGAAGGATGTTGGATAACATTGTATTGGAGCTTAGGCGAAAATTCAGAGACAAAATAACAAGAGTAGTATTGATTAAATAAGGTAGAAATAGTTACAACAGAGGAAGGTTGCAGGTTCCAAGTGAGATCACAACCTAACTAATATCTTGGAGTTATGTTGGGTCGATGTGAAAATAGTTGACTGAACAACAGTTCATGCCCCTTTTTATTGGGATGTCCCACCTAAACTCCCAAAGAGTAGAACCTCTACAAATGTCCATACATTTCATCCCTGCTTTAAAGATAACACACTGGCCAGTACATGCAAGTTTCCTGGTGGTGTTCAGTTCCAGTCCTGCTTGTTTCCCACGTTTCCAGTGCATGGTTGATCTGAATTGTCCAACAGTTTTTGGAGATCTGCTGCCAATATCACACCATTGATGTTCCTGACACATTTCAGCCGCTTTTCCAAAGTTCGTGGAAGCATGTTGGTTCTGTCCAATACCAACGGCACAGTCATATGGCCTGGTTAAAAAAAAAAAGTTTGTATCTTCTTCCAGTCTTCCAGTCACATAGTTATTGGTCTCATCAGGCTCATACTGAATGTAGTTAGTGAAACCATGGTGACGAGCTGCAACAGTGTAAATCTGCCAACCTCAACGATGGAAGGAAAGCTTGTACATAGATCACATTCCTGGCGCACAATGATGAGATAAAGAAAGCCAAATTTCAACAGCTTGTTACTTCAGTCATGCAATAGGGAAGAAGATACTAAAATTTTGCCACTTTGTTGAACACTTTGTTCCATTTTCTTCACTTAGCTTTGTAAGTCAAGCTACGATTTAAGATTGCTTGCCGTGTGGATTGATGCTAAAGAGTGAACGCTCCCATTGGAAAAGCAACAGTGTGATTTACTGGTCGTGGGGGGGATGGGTGGAATTCACCCAAAGTTTGGTCTTCCTGGTTTAAATTAGCCAGCAAGTCCACCATTACAGTGGTCTGACTTGCAGAAAATGACAGTTATTAAATAATCCTGCAGTTTGTCAGAGAAATGTGTGTGCTTTGCTGTTTGGGTCGTTAGTTTGGACAGGAACGAGTTTGTGAATTCTTCTGTTAATCAGCTCTGCACCAGTTCACTGCAAACCCTTACAGTACTTGAGTATGAAGTGTTATCACATGCACACAATTGAAGAACAAAATACTTTCCAAGAAACAGCAGTTATTTGCATTCTTGCTCCATAATGATTTGCATGAAAATGAATACTTTTTAAAAAACACTTAATCAAAAACTAAATGTTTCCACATGCAATGTTGGTCTCAGTGCTTCAGTGATTGTGCTCAAAGATTAAAGACATCAAGTTTAGGCACATCTGCCTCGTCCTTGTAGTCCAAATAAACTTAGGATCTTTTCTCGGATGCTATGGATGTTCTCGCATAATGACTTTCAACATGGGTATCCAGGAGCATTCTGGCTTATGTAACTTACATGACAAGATATTTTTCATGCCACATGTCTAACATAGAATTTAACGATCACCAGGCTGTCATCACAGGTGAATGCAAAGCGTTGAACTCTTCAGTGTTACAGAGGTAAGATATTTTACAACAGTCGTTTGGTCTTCATCAAAGTATTCTCTCCATTTTGGGGTTAGTGAATGAGAAGTTGTTAAACATGTTTTGGTCCATGCTGTTGATGAGGGTCCTGTCTGCACAGGATAGCCTAGGTTTCTCATTCAGGAATTCTTTGTCAAAGTTGCTGCAGTCACTTGTTGATTTCTGTTAAGTAAAAAATAATTAAAGCATTTGAGAATCAGACAGCTCAGTCAGCAATAACGATTACATGAGGTATTCTAATTAGGAAGATAGGAAGGTATGGGATTTTTGAGCAGACCATTGCCAGCCATCTATACCATGTACCTATACGATGCATTTGTGGAGGTGTCAGCTGTGGCTCAGTCCATAGCACCCTCGCCTTTGAATCAGAGAGTTGTGGGTTCATGTCCCACTCCCGGAAACCAAGAACTGTGAATGTACTCGAAAGAGTTACATGCGATCTGTTGATAACCCGAAAGAGTTACTATGCATTTGTACCATACATCTGCTCCATCCTCTTATGCAAGTGACTATCCAGCTCCCTCCTGAATTAATAACATTATTTGTTGTCACTGCTTCCCAGCAATCTACTTTATATTTTTACCACCTTAGTGTAAAATAGTGAAACTTAAACTGTTCTACCCATATTCTCTCATAGTTCATGCCTTTGTTTAGAAAGAGGGAAAATGGACCAGAAAAGAGAGTTTGCTGACAGTAGATAATTGGGATTAATTTTGTTTCCAGCCAACTAACTGACTTCTCTGCCTCATAAAGTGTCCATCATCACTTAGTGCCCCAGAATGTGGTGGAAATGACTTTCCAATAAACACATTTTTGATATAGCTACATCATTAGCTATTCTATCAGGGGCCAATGTATCAGAGAGAATGAATAGGTACTGCTACCATGACTTGCTCCTTAACAGCCAGTGCCACTGCTATTGTTGATCCTGAAGAGAAAGGCCAGTGTCACTTTGGAGTCTAGTGCCAAGATACAACTTACAATTACAGCACAACAGCAGAAATGAGGCTCAATGTGACATTATTGTACTGATCAATACAATGAAAGAAAACTGCATTTGTATTTTGCATTACAATTGGATCATTCTTCAAGACACAAAACCCATTGCACAAATAGAATACAAATACCCTGCATTTAAGGCATGTCCTCACAGATGTGTTTTTGTTTTAGCACGTTTTATAAATGAGGGAATTTACTTGAATAGCGCTGCCAGTCATTTTAGCACAGTTACTGTGCATGTGCTAAGATGCACATTATAACTGCACAAGCTGTCTGTTTCTAAAAAAAATATTTCTCGCTGCTTCGCTTGCAGCTTCTCTCTCCTGACCCTCCCTCTGCTTCCTGCTCACTGCCTCTCCTGAACGCTCATTTTGTGAGCGAGGGCTTTGGAGAGGGCTGGTGAGAGGAAAGCGGTGAGAGGAAAGCAGTGAGAGGGCTGGTGAGTGGGAGATGGGAGGTAAGTAGAAACAGTAGTAGTAAGCAGTAAGAGAGGACTTTTGGGCCATTTCGGTTAGGCAGCCAATAGGTTTTTAATGTAAAAATTACAGGTCAGGAACATAACCAAACCCTTATTACATGCTTTCTTGTGGGAAAGTGATTTTTGTTTAACCTGTCGGTTTTCTTTTAAGAACGCATTAGGAGTGCTAAACAAGGAATAGTCATAGTTGTTAGAAGTTTTGGGGCTGCTTTAGATCGCTTCTGTAAGTGACATGAATAGCCTATTTTCAGGAGTGTGTCAATATCGTTCAAAATTATGCTAAATGATGGCATAACACAGGAGTGTTACAATAGGACTTCCCCCTTGTGATCTAAACTGGATATCACAACTTTTACACGAGTTCTCTTATTCACTTTTCCAACCTTTCAGTAAAATAAAAGATGGAACTTGATTCTGTGTCTGGCCTGTGTTAGGTGTGACCGAGGAATGTTTGAGGTGACGTAAACCCCCAGTGCAAACATTTTTAATGAACAAGTGTTTCCTCTGTTGCAACAGGAATGGTGCCCAGACCTGTGCCCACTTTGCCGAAGTCAAATAGAACTGCCAATCCAATCAGAACACAGCCAACCTCCAAATGGGCATAAGTCAATGCAAGCAATCAGAGACTAAGGAAACATCAAACCCAATCCAGTATAGTTCATCCTTGAGACAGGGAGTTGGTAGCATAGTGGTAACGTCACTGAGCTAGTAATCCAGGTGCCAGGCTAATGCCCTGGGGATGTGGGTTTGAATCCCACTATGGTAGCTGGTGGAATTTAGATTCAATTAATAAACCTGGAATTGAAAGCTAGTTTAATGGTGTGACCATGAAACCATCATTGATTGTTGTAAAAACCCATTTGGTTCACTAATGCCCTTGAGGGAATGAAATCTGCCACCCTTACCTGGTCTGGCCTACACGCAGCTCCACATCCACAGCAATGTGGTTGACTACCTCATTTGAAGGGCAATTAGGAATTGGCAAAGAATGCTGGTCTCGCCAGCGATGCCCACACCCCATGAAAGAACAAGGAGTCTTAAGTGAGTTAAAACGCTAAATTTTAACAATCATTCAGGTACATTAGGCTCAGCATGAACCTCCAATTGCGGAATTTTTTCAACTTTCACTGAGACTCATACATTGCCAAAGAAATGCATTCACAGAAAGAGATAATACAGAACAAGTCTCAGTGAGCATAAACTAAATAAAAACAATTACAACCAGAGAAATGCCTTTGTTTCTTGTGGCAACAGAAAACCTGGTCACAATAATAAGGGGCACTCGCCTGCACAAGTGCAATTAGAGAATATTTGTATTTAAAAGTTGGACGGAGGGATGTTTGACAGGCGGATGTAAAGAAATAAGCAGTTGTTTCTGCTTCAACTAGCCTCTGTGGAAAAGACCACCTTGCTTCAAAAACCCCTTCGCTTAAGCTTCTCCTAATCTTTCTCCTCACACTCTCACTGGAACAATTTTAAGTTGATGACCCCTCATTACTGACTACTCAGTCACAAGTGATATTCGTTCCTTATACGCCCTTTCAAAACCCTCCAGGAGAGTCTAAGTATCAGTTGTTAAGTGTAATTTATTTGTTTCACGGGCCTGCACTTACAGATCTGAGGAGACTTTTTTTTGGCTAGTCTTGTGAGCTTTCTGAATGGAAGGACACCGCACACAGTCAGCGGGCGCAAATTCTAGAAGGTACTTTGAATTTCAAATTTCTTGGGAGGCAGAGCTTTCTATCTAGGAGTTCCAGTAATTTGGCGATTTGGAGAATGTTTGCAAGCTTGCGGGAGGTGGGATGGGGGGATGGGTGGATGGGGGTAGGTGGGTGGATGGGGGGGGTGGGTGGATGGGGGTGGTGGGTGGGGGGGGGTGGGTGGATGGATGGGGGGGTGGGTAGATGGGGGGGGTGGGTGGATGGATGGGGGGGTGGGTGGATGGATGGGGGGGTTGGGTGGATGGATGGGGGGGTGGGTAGATGGATGGGGGGAGTGGATGGATGGGGGGTGGGTGGATGGGGGTGTGGGTGGATGTGGGTGTGGGTGGGGGGGGGGTGGATGGATGGGGGGGTGGGTGGGTGGATGGATGGGGGAGTGGGTGGATGGATGGGGGGGTGGGTGGATGGATGGGTGGGGTGGGTGGATGGATGGGGGGGGTGTGTGGATGGATGGGGGGTGGGTGGATGGATGGGGGGTGGGTGGATGGGGGGGTGGGTGGTTGGGTGGATGGATGGGGGGTGGATGGATGGGGGGGTGGATGGATGGGGGGGTGGATGGATGGGGGGGTGGATGGATGGGGGGGTGGTGTGTGGATGGATGGGGGGGTGGATGGATGGGAGAGGGTGGGTGGATGGGGGGGTGGATGGATGGATGAGGGGGTGGGTGGATGGGGGGTGGGTGGATGGGGGGTAGGTGGGTGGATGGGGGGTAGGTGGGTGGATAGGGGATGGGTGGGTGGGTGGGGGGTTGGGTGGATGGGGGGTGGGTGGGTGGATGTGGGGGTGGGTGAGTGGGGGCAGGGGGAGGGAGATCCAAGTTTGGATATCTTTGGTTATAGTCAGCTTTATGATCAAGAACAAAGAACCAACTTGTGAATACAGTAACAGAAATTATATTTTAAGGAAGTACAATACAATAATTTTAACCATAATTGTAAAAATGTTGGCTGTTTTCAAGAGGTTCATGCATATTCAGTAACAGTTCAAACTAAAGAAATGGACTAATGGGTGTTTTTTATGTTCTCAGTAATATGGACACTTTGATTTTTCAGTCTTTCACGATCACTCCATGACTCTGGTATATTTGCCATGACTTGTCCCTTCCAAATGTCACACGAGATCTTTCAGCATCCTGCTCTTTACTCTATTTCTATTTGTAGCTAACAGCCAGCTGCTTGACTTTCAAAGGACTGGAATGGAGAAGTCCGTATAAACTGGGAGATAAAACGTGTGAGGTGACTGCATAGCTCAGACGTAGGTATCCTTCCTCTCCTGACCTTTGGACTACTGATGGACCCAAAGAAAATCCGGTCTCATTGGGCGGATTTCTTTTTGGATTTTCACCTCACACTCTGCACCACTGGAAGACACCGAACTCAAAACTGCTTGGATCTCAGGAGAAATTTTTAGTCATCTCAGATAACCAACATTGAAGACATTTTGATCACTTCTGTTCACCTGACCTTTTCTCTCCTTCACCCCCATTGTCTGTTTGGTGCTGCTCTCATTTCAGCTTTCACTTTTTAACCTTAAAACATCTCTGACACTATTTTCCTGTGCCCTCTGGTAGTTCAGAGATGGGGTGGGGTGGGGGTGGGGGATGCGGTGGGGGCGGGGGGGCGTGTGTGGGTGCTGCGCAGGGTGATGCTGGTGAGCCATGTGGCATTTGTCTCCAATTGACTGAAAGCTTAATGCCCAAACATTACTTATCCAACCAGTCGAGGGCCAGGATGCTAAAGTTTAGCCAGGTCACATCAGGTCAATCTTGAATATTTTTCTAACTGATTCTTGCAATGGGGGCACCACTGGCTGGGCCAGCATTTATTGCCCATCCCTAATTGCCCTTGAGAACTGAACGGCTTGTTTGGCCATTTCAGTGTCAACCACATTGCTGTAGGCCTGGAGCCACATAAAGACCAGACCTGGTAAAAGTGGCAGATTTCCTTTCCTAAAGGACATTAGTGAACCAGATGGGTTTTTAATGACAATTGACAATGGTTTCATGGTCATCACTAGACTTTTAATCCCAGATTTTTTTAATTGAATTTAAATTACACCACTGCCGTGTGGAATTCAAACCTGGGTCCTCAGAGCATTATCCTGGGTACCTGGGTTACTAGTCCAGTGACAACACCACTGCACCGCAGCAGGCAGAGTTATCCCACCTTCAACAGGCACCTACACCACTGCAGGCAGAGTTATCCCACCTTCAACAGGCACCTACACCACTGCAGGCAGAGTTATCCCACCTTCAACAGGCACCTACACCAGAACAAGGTCATAGTTTTGGTCAAGAAGTCCCCACTGATTTGAATGCGATTCAGATGAGAGACTCATCCTGCCTCACAGTTCATAGTCTAGGCTGGTGAGGGGGAGGGAAGAAATGGCATTTGATTACTGGATCAATTTAAAAGGATATATCCAGCTGGTAATGCGAATAACAAGTGCAACCTGGGCTTTCAATTGTTTGACAGGGGAAACAGCTGCTGTGCAATAAAGCAAGCAGATACCGAAATAGGGCAATCGGTAACAATGGCAAGAAAGTCATCTTGTGCTGTGTGATACAGCACCAACCTGTGAGCTGCCACTGAGGCCTGTGGTTTAGTGTTTGGAAACCCATACTGTGGACACCGACAGGCGTAGCAGTGCTGCTGAGAGTCAGGCGGTCTGGTGTTTGGCACATGCGGCTCTGGCCTGCAGCAGCAGCTGCAAAGTGGCTTTGCATGTAAACCCCAGCTTTAACTGGCCTTTAGAATGCTCACTGCCTCTGATTCCCCATAACAACCCTTCGCAGGTTAATCTTAGTTGGGTTTCTAAAGACATAGAGGCACCCTTTTTGACACCTGACCGAATTTGTCATTGGCCTGCCCCTCCCTTTGTGAGCTGGGCATCAGTACAGCGGTCCATATCCCACCTTTCACCGTCGATTAAACAGCAGGGAGATTGAAGAGCTGCTATTCCCCGGGCTGCAGCCATTTTCTGGTGCTTTCTGTTCTCAGTCAGCTCAGGCAGTGACCGTGGCTTTCAGAATAAACTGCATAGTGCCGCAGAGGGCTAGTGTAGCACAATACATTCAGGCAAGAAAAGGTCAACAGTGGCTACGATATTTACCCAGGCACAGGAGGAGGGAAAAAAAAAAGTGACTCAACAAGAAATCTTGACGCGATGTAAAAGCCGGGCAGGTGGGAAAAGGAAAACAAACTCCAAATCAAAGCGACATCTTACCACCGTGGGTTTGAAGGGTGGCTCCACTTCTCTGCTTTCCAGTGCCTGCCAGTTAATATCGCGGAAGAAGGAGTGCTGCCGAATGCTCCCTTTGATGCCGAGTCTCCTCTCAGGTTCCCTGACAAAGAGCTGAAACAGGCACAAGGAGAGTCACCTTATTTATCGCCCACGGACCTGGTTTTCAACAATCATCAGTTTGGTCAACTGTACACTTTTGAGTTTACTGAAAAAAAAACAATTGCTCGTATATAAAAACGTAAACTCGATAATATTAATCCTTCAGTGCCTGGCTCAATTTGTTCTTTTTTTAAAAAAAATTGACCTGCTGCCACTTCTAAAAGAAAGGTCACTTTACAGCACAAATCTTTGATTTTATTTTTCTGTTATCCACTCCCCCCGAGCTCCCGAGGTCGATTCCTAGTGCTCTCTGCCCTTCAGTGTGTCATCCCAAGTGGCCACGCTTCACGTGGGAACCAGGACACTGAGGAGGAGGAAGGAAGCTATTCGACTGCGTGCAGCATGACAATCCTCATCCGATGTGCACCTTCCAGCAGCAGACGCTGATCAGAAGCAGGAGCTGTGGCTGATTATTCCCTACCCCCACTCTATGGGGTGCCTGCACTAACTATGGTGCCCTAACTGCTGCCGTGGCTGGGAACAAGTAACTCAGCACAAGCTGGAGATCGGACCCAGGAACGTCCTGGTCTGTAGAGTTCAAAATCCATATGTTTGACAACTAAAAAGAGCAGGGCAGAGCTTTGCTGCAGGTATTCTGTTTTCATTGGCAGACACTGGTTCATGAAAGGGCGCTGAAGTAGGCATAGGTCCCGATTTCACTCAATGACCTGCACATATACAGCATTCTTCGTGTGGCAGAGGGGCTCAGAGGACCTGATCCTGAATTCCTGGTTCTATCACGGACAGAAACTAGGATTGAGGACCAAGGCCAGAATTTTACGCTCCCCCCACTGTTGGGTTTTTAGGTGGGGGCGGAGTAGTGTGAAATTAAAGGGACGGGATTCCTGCGCCCCCCCCATGACCATACAGCGATTTTACGCTGGGGTGGGCAGGCCCTTGGGTGGGAAGCTCACCCTTACCCCAATTGAGGCCCTTAAGTACCCAATTATTGGCCGCTTAAGGACTGTTTCCCACCCAGTCTCAATTTTTCGGCCGGTGGGAGGATTGAACCTGCGTTGGGTAGGCCAAAAATCAACATTTACATCTCGGGCGGGAAGGGGTGGGGGTTGCCACCATCAGAAGCCCCCCTTCTGAAGTTGGCCGCTCCCCCCATCCCACCCCCAACCTTAAGGTCTAGTGGCCTCCAGGCCTCCGTCCCCCACTCCGGCCTCTCCCCCGAGACCCTAATAACTCCCTCGCTGACCCTCCCGGGCCATCTCTACGCTCTCTGCCCTGGAACCCCTTGAACTTACCGGGGCCTCCGGTGCCCGGACTTAGTCTCAGGCATCCTCCGGCATTTCTCCTGCTGCCCACTGCAGCGCTTCCGCTGCCGGGACTGGAGAGCAGTCTCTAAGGAGTGAGGGGCGGAAACCCCGCTGCATCCACTTAACGCTTATCCCAGTGTGAAAAGGTCACGGGGCACTTGCAGTTAGCGAGGACGTGTTGCCCGCTGACTCCTTGGATGTCGGGAAGCAGGAGCCCGCCGACCCATAGCTCAGTCGGTAGCGCACTCGCCTCCGAATCACGAGACTCTGGGTTCAAGTCCCGCTCCAGGGCTTGAGCACAAAAGAAAATCGAGGCTGACACGGCAGTGTTGTACTGAGGGAGCATCGCCCTGTCATTCAGAGGAGATGTAAAACCGAGGCCCCACCTGCCCACCTGGGTGGATGTAATGGATCGCAAGACACTATTTTGAAGAAGATATGGGGAATTATCCCCAGTCTCGTGACCAATATTTATCCCTTGATCAATATTACGAAAACAGATCATCTGGTGATTATCACATTGTAGTTTGTGACGGTTTGCTAAGCGCAAATTATCTGCTGGTTTTCCTACATTACAACAGTGACTACACTTCTAAGGGCTAAAAATGCTTAATTGGCCGAAAAGTATTTTGAGACATCCAGTGGCCATGAAAAGTGCTTTCTAAATGCAAATCTTTCTTTTTGTTTCTTTTTTAGATGTTAGTTTAGTGTCCTGCTGCGGAATCCAGAAGGATAGAACTGAAGCCACTTCACACACTTTTCTAAGCATTTATTTACAGAGATACAGTTTACAAGCCTACACCTCCTCATCTAACAGCCATAGTTTTAGCCTGTTCCTAATTATAGGAGCACAAATTAATCCCCAGTTAACACCCACCATCTGCATACAATTAAAGACAATTAACTATCAGCACTGCATGCACACAGACTGCCTGGTCACTGATCTCCACTCCTGCTACATACAATTAAATGTATTAAATATCGAGTTGCATTTTTTCAGCCTGATTAGTCTGAATTTAGAAAACTGTAATTATGGGACACTGCAACTTGGGCTGTGCAGACAAATCCATCTTGAACAATCGGCTAGGGCATAGCAGAGTTAATAATAAATGAAAATGTATGCATTCATTTTTAATGAAGGGGAATTAGTACTGTATTGACATTGGGATTTATTTGGGGAATAGGGGACACTAAGTAACCACACCATTAAAAAAGACAAAAACATGTTTAAGGAACATCTTACTCTGACTAGAATGTCTTTCGCTTCTTTGCTTAGCCAGCGAGGATAGATTGGGTCATCTGTGCGGATGGATTGAAAGAGCTCATCTTCGTCACTGCCGTGGAATGGAGACTGACCAATCAGCATCTCATAGAGGAGAACTCCGAATGACCACCAGTCTACTGACATGCTATACCTCTGTCCCAGTAGGATCTGCACAGTGGAAGAGATTTAGAATGGTACAGTCAGAACTTACAGTACACGCCATGCTTCTCCGCAATATCATCGGTAAAGATCTTGTGTATCAGAAAGCCAAATCTGTAAGCAAGAATTGGAAGCATCAAATTCAGAATCCAGCAATCCATATCCTTTGACTCTGCCGCTTCCACACTTAATGCTGTTTCTGGGGAAAATTGCCAAAGATTGTTCTTGATGCGAAATGTAAACATGTCCAGTAATTATTTGTAATGTTAAGTTTGTTCTTATTTTAATATGCTCTAACTTTAGAAGGAATAATTCTTGAATGAGAACATCTGATGACATCACTCAGCAATGTCTCAAATGTACTCCATGTACAATGATGTTCATGCTGAGGTGTCAGCTGTGGCTCAGTTCATAGCATCCTCACCTTTGAGTCAGAAGGTTGTGGGTTCATGTCCCAATCCAGGACTTTGAACAAAAAAAAAGTCAAGAACTGTGAATGTACTCGAAAGAGTTACAACGATGTTCATGAATTGTGGGGACTGACAGACCGGTATCTGCAAATAGAAATACAACAAATTTCCTGCCATCATTTCAGCAGGACGCTGGTGGAACAATGTAAAAGGCCGTTTATGCCATTCTCCAGAAGGTTGAATTGATTCCCCTGCTGGAGTTACAAATGGTGAGATGAGGTGAAGCAGTTCTATTCCTGGTAGGGTGAGGGAGGAATGTTGGCCAGGACACACGGAGGGAGTCCTGTTCTTCCCTGATTAGTACTGGAATTTGTCAACATCCAGCTGAATAACAGGACCAGAAGGTTTGACACTCCAAGCTTCGGTGGGAAGGGGAGGCTGTCAACCGGATTCCCACCATCATTTCAGCAGGACAGGGGTGGAGCTTATACCATTTTCCAGGGAGTTCTGTTGTTTCTCCTGCCGCAGTTATAGCGGGAGATGGGGCAAAACCTCCCCTCCTCCCTCACCCGCAGAACTTCACGGCCCAAGTCTCAGCTTAATATCTCATCTGAAGGACTAGAAATGAATTGGATTAAAAAAAAACGAAAGATGCTAGTGACTGTTTCTATCTGTCAGGAATATTTGATATGATCCCTGCTGGTATTGGACTTTGACTTGCCCAGTTTGGCAACCTGAGCTGAGAGAAGTGCCAATCCATGCGTGAATAAACCGCTAAGATTAGCTGAGCGTCTCCTTTTGGAGGATCTAACCTGATAATAGCGAGGGTCGCAATGCTTGGCCTTAGTGATACCACAGTGGTCAGTTGGTCCTCCAAACTTTCCTCACTTGGCTCTTCTTAAGAGTAAATGATGTGTCCATCCACTCTGCCCCCTCCCCCACAATAGAAACACCTTTGGAACCCAAATTTAGTGTCACCTAAACACAACTTCTTGATTCTCCCCCTCTTCTACCTTTCAACCTCTGACTTCTCAATAAAACTACAATTTCAACTGCAATTCTTTTATTTATCAACAGCCATTCAGGAAGCTGAACAGTGATGCAGTTTGAAAAGTATTATGGTATTGAGTGCCTAACATTCTGCCGGTCTGTCCTCATCAGTGTATACTGTGCATTAATATACAAAAGCAAGTTATATACTCAGCCATAAAAATCTCTTGCAGAAGATTTGCAACTGTGAATGATAAAGCTAGCACTATATCAAGCATGTTAAATAGCTCCTGGCTAGATGGTGAAGTAAGAAACTAGACCCAGATCCTTTTCTTGATAGTAGGTTTATTCACAGAATGCAGCATTATAACCTCTGCCTCCTACCAACAACAGTGTCCCAGCAGTCCCTTTATTATACTCTTCTGAAAAAAACAAACGGACAAAAAAAAAATTGATGGGGGCGCTGGGGCACTGTAACAAAAAACAAATTTCGAATACTAAACTTATCAAACTAAAATATGATTTCCTGGGCTGACGGATGCAGTCCAGCCCCATGGCGCCCAACGGTAGAGGAAGGCCTCAAGTGTACTGGTGAGACTGCGTGCTCCCTCTCCAGGGCTGAAAACATAGTCGCGGAAGAAGGGCAGACAAGTCGGGTCAGACGACCCCCTCGACTGCCCTCTGCCTGGACCAATTGACGGACACCTTGGCCAGGCCCAGGAGCAGGCTTACAAAGAGTTCTCCTCCCTCCTCACACGCTCCCCCACCCCGCCCCCGGACCGGGTGACCAAAGATCAGGAGTGTGGGGCTTTTTATAGTCTCTTATGAATAAACAAATGACCAATAAATCAAACTAATGATAAAGGTAGGTGAAGAGCCGCTGATGGGGCACTGTAACAAAAATCAAAACGTCAAAGGAAACTTAACTGACTAAACCAAAATATCATTCTCGGAGGTGATGATGTACCCTATGATGGTGCCCATCAGTCACGGAGGCCTCAAGTGTACCGGTGGACACCGCATGTTCCCTCTCCAGGAGTCCCTTTTTGTGTGCGCTCAAAGTACTTAATCAATCAATACTCTCCACCTGTTTATCCATAACCTTAACAAGACAATTAACATAACATTAAGAAAGCATACCTGCCCAATGTTTAATACATGAAATTAAATGGAATCTACAGCTACAGAAATAGGCTATTCTCGCTAACTGCTCTGTGTCGGTTTTTAAGCTCCAAATGAACCCTACTTCATCTGCCCCCATCAACATATCCTTCTATGCCCTTCCCCTTATCTAGCTTCCCCTTAAATGCACCAATTTTATTCACCTGAATCACTTCCTCTGCTAGTCAGTTCTGCACTCTAACCACTCTCTAAGGAAGTTTTTCTCAAATTCCTTGTTAGATTTATTAGCAACAATCTTCTATTTATGACCTTTATTTTTGCACCCACCCCATATATGGAAACAACTTCTCTATGTTTATCCTACCAAACCCCTTCAAAATTTTAAAGACCTTTACTAGGTCACTCGACCTGCTTAATAAAAGAACCATAGAATAGTATTTATTTAGCGAATGTAAATCCCAGAAGCCAAGCAATAGCCTCCTCATTTAGAGATCTTAAGGTGATTAGTCCGTAATTTGTCTGTGGAGGGTAATGTGCAGCATTGGTTGTGTCTCTCCAAATGTACATTAGGGGTTTGTACTAAGGCCCCAGCAGCGGAGGTTGGTTGCACAGGGGCCTTGCCTATCCCGAACTCGTTTAGCAAGAATCACTCTCGCCGTGGTAGTTCAAAGTCTGCCATTAGACAAACAGAGTTCGCGTAAGGAACTTGTTAGTGACTTCTTGTGTTTCCCATTCCTTGATCCAAAGGATGTCTGCTGGTAGACCTTGCTCAGGAAGGTTGCTCCATATGGGGGCATCGAGATGGAAGGTGGGATGTAGGTGGGCGGAACAGGTCATCACGAAGTGGGGAGTGAGGTGCAGCATGAATGGTTTCAACCAGCTTTTGGGGCTTTCATTAGTTTCCGGATGTGTGGGGGGAGTGATGTTTGTGAGGACAGGAAGCCGGGGGGGCGGGGGGCGGGGGAGGTGGGGTGTTGAGCAGAGGGTTCCAGCTATGATGCACATTGTTCATTCAATTCTCAGTTCTACACAAGAATCATCAGCTCAAACTCACTCCAGCAAAAATCATTGCTATTCCAAAACTTGGAAAGGTCTCACATTGGTGGCCAGCTATTGGCTGACTTCGCTGCTCTCTGTCTGCTTTAGGATCTTTAAGCATCTTATTCTGCAACACATATCTCCGGAAGTAGAGACTGTCCTTAATGTTGACCAAGCTGCTTTCCGTAAGGGACGCAGCTCATGTGATCAAGTTCTGGCACTCACCATGTACATTGAAAATGGCTTCCAGAAGAACTTGAAGACAGGCGTAATGCTTCTGGAGTTCACAGCTGCCTACGATACAATGTGGTATCTTCCCAAAGCTGTGCAGAGTGCTTCCAATTGACAGGGCTCAGTGCTGGCCCCAACCTTTTTAAAATGTATTCATGGGATGTGGGCGTCGCTGGCTGGGCCAGCATTTTGATTGCCCATCCCTAATTGCCCTTGGGAAGGTGGTGGTGAACTGCCTTCTTGAACTGCTGCAGTCCATGTGGCGTAGGTAGGAGTTCCAGGACTTTGACCCAGCAATAGTGAAGAAGTGGAGAACCTGTTCAACATATATATAAATGACCTGCCAACAACCATCCTTCACGCAAGTTCATCTATGCTACTGACATCTGTTTTGCCACCCGGGCTCCACCCTTTTACACTCTGGACCAGATCCTTAACAAGGATGTCACAAGGTTGATGGGCCACTGCAGCACTGCTTTATAGAACGGTACAACAGAGAAGACAGCTATTTGGCCCATCAAGTCTCTGCCAGTTCTTTCAAAGAGCAATCCAGTTAGTCCCACTCCCCCTCTCTTTTCCCATATCTCTGCATCATTTTCTCTTTCAATTATTTATCCAATTCCTATTATAGGCTATTACTGAATCTGTATCCACCATCCTATCAAGCAGTGCATTCCCTTCGTTGCATGAAAATGTTTTTGCTCATGTCACTTCTGTTTTTTATGTCAATTGCTTTAATTAGACCCTCTGGGCATAGGTATTAGAAGCAGTTTCCTGCTATTTACTCGGTCTTCCAGCATAGTACTCTGAATTTAAAATCAGCCTTCAAGCATTAATAGTTACATCATAAGCCAATATTTTGTAACAAAAGATATAACTGTTAAGGCTAGCATTTTGGTCCTTAATTAAATTGTGGTCCTTTACAAGCCAATAACTTAATCCTTCATTCATTAAGATCAGGTTTCGTGGATGTGACAGTCTGATAAAGATTTTTGACCAAGAGCTGTCACTCTGAATCCCTTTTACCGATGCTGCTTGACCTACTGTGTATCTGCGCCTCACCAGTGATTCAGTATTTATTTGGTGGCAGCCTAGTCCATAAATAGCTCTGTTGATTTATTTGACAAAACTATAATAAGTTTCGTAAATATACAGAATGTTTATAAAATCCGAGCACAACTTTAAACTTTAAAAGCTTTGCTTTTGCACATGTATATAGAATGTGAAAGCATAATTCATTTTTAAACGTTGTTAATGCTGTGTTAACGGTTAGAAATCACTCGGGAGCAATTGGACAATGTTTTCCAATGAGTTGGAAAATTGGATAGAATGGCGTATCACAAAAGACGACAGTAAGGTTAAAGGTTGAACTGTATTGTGTTAAAGCTTTAGGAGTTACGCTTTCTTAACAACAACTTATTTTTATATAGCACCTTCTAACACGATAAAATGTCCCAAGGCCCTTTACAGGAGAATGATAAAAAAATATGGACACTGAGCCACATAAGGAGATGCTAGGACCGATGACCAAAAGCTTGACCAAAGAGTTAGGTTTTGAGGAGCGTCTTAAAGGAGGAAAGTGAGATAGAGAGGTGGAGAGATGTAGGAAGGGAATTCCAGAGCTTAGGGCCCAGGCCACCAAGGGGGAGCAGTTAAAATTGGAGATGCTCAAGAGGCCAGAATGGGGTGATTTCAGATATCTTGGAGGGTTGTGAGGCTGCAGGAGATTACAGAGATAGGGAGGGATAAGGCCATAGAGGACTTGAAAACTTGGGAATTTTAAAATCAGGACGTTGCTTGACTAGTAGGTCAGTGAACACAGGGATGATAGGTAAAACGGGACTTGGAATGAGTAAAGACACGGACAGCAGAGTTTTGGATAACCTCAAATTTACAGAGGGTAGAATGTGGGAGACAAGCAAGGAGTGATTGGAAAAGTCAATTCTAGAGGTAACAAAGGCATGAAGGAGGGTTTCAGCAGCAAATGAGCTTAGACAGGGTGAAGTTATGGAGGTGGAAATAAGTGGTCTTAGTGATGGTGTGAATATGTGGTAGGAAGCTCTTCTTGGGGTCAAATATGACAGCAAGATTGTGAGCAGACTAGTCTGGTCTCAAACTATTGCTGGGGCGAGGGATAGAGACGGTAACTAGAGATCAGAGTTTGGAGTGGAAATAGAAAACAATGACTTCAGTCTTCCCAATATTTAATTAGAAACTGTATTGCATTTACAATTTTCTTCTTCCATGAGCATATCCAAATTTATTAAAGTTTAAGTTACACAAGGACTTTATAAACAGCCTGTTATTTATGACTGGTTGCAGTCACAATAGCAATGTTAACAGATACACTAACCTCTGGAGCTATATAATCAGGGGTTCCACAGAACGTGCTGGTCCTTGCATCATTATGAATGTTTTCCTTACACATTCCAAAATCTGCAATTTTGATGTGGCCATCTTTGTCAAGCAGAACATTGTCCAACTTCAGATCTCTGAAGAAAACATTAGGAAAGTAAATATTCAGTGCTATGAAATATAAATATCTGTGCGCATAAACTACATAAACACATGTAGATACGTACACATGGGATATACTGCTGTGTGAAAGCATTTATAGAGGTATATAGACACACATTAAATGCAGATTCTCACCCTATAGATATATATATTTGTTTATATATATATATTCAGATATGTAGATACATTCAAACAGCTATAAATACATATGCTTTCTCACGTGGAGGCAAACAGATACAAACACACTTTGATAGAATCCGAAGTTTCAAAGCTTGTGTTTTTTGAGACACGTCCTAATTGAAAAAGGAAACTGGAAAGCGAAACTAGAAAGGAAACTGACCTTCCCAGTTTCTAAGGAAATGGAGACTGAAACTGAGAATGGAGACCGAAACTTCCTGACTGAAACTGAGTGAAATCATATAAAAGGACTAAGAGAGCCCTCAGAATTCGATCAAGGATGATGAATCCAATGGTAAAGATAGAGGCTAGATCCAGAATGAGCAAAGAAACAGTTGCTGCAGCTGTTTTGGTTACTTGAAGCGAACAGCTACACTATCCAGACTGAGTTGAGGAACTGTGCCATTTGTGGTGAGGACCGTGCCCGTGGGGCTCGGGTTGGTTGTGTGCTGCTGTCGGCCGGGGGACAGACTAGCTCCTAGAAGAAGAGGAGCTGAAATTCTTTGTGAGGAAGACAGAGTTTGAAGGGATTTGTAACTAAAATTGATGCTGAGTGGGCTGCTGGGCCGATTCATAAGATCTGTCTTAGTCGTATCTGCCACTTAATGTGTAATTTATAATTTATAATCAATTACAGTTTGCTTGTTAATTCATGTTTAACTTATGTTGATTCTGGGTTTTAGAGTATAGGCGGTTATTCAACATAGTGCGCCAAATCCTTGGGTCTTTGGATCACTGGATGTACAACCAAAGATGTGATTTGATAGCCTGTGGATGTCCTCCTCTGAGCCAGAGTCAGTGACTTCGGACAGTTCTGCAGTACTTAACTGAATTGTTATCCAGGAAATGTTAGATAGATTAAAACCTAGTATAACATCAGGGCAACTCCAGAACTGAACCCTAATCACTCACAATGATCCCCTGCAACTACCCTCTTGACCCCGCCGACTGCCCCTCCTGACCACATGACTACCCTCCCAAAGATCCGAAGAGAGCCATATTGGACTCGAAAGGTTAACTCTGTCTCTCTCTCCACAGATGTTGCCAGGTCTGCTGAGCTTTTCCAGCATTTTCTGTTTTTATTTCAGATCTCCAGAATCCACAGTATTCTGTTTTTAACACCTGCCCCTACCCCGATCTGACCTGACTACCCTACTGACCAAACCCGACTACTCCCCAAGCTGACCTGACCCAACCCCCCCTACCCAACTACACCCAACTTGACTACTCCCCAACCTGACCCGAAATGACAACCCACTGACCACACCTGACCATCCCTAACCTGACTACCCCGACCCACCTACCCACTCATCCACTCACTACCCACCTCGTCCACCTCCCATTTACCCACCCTACCCACCGACAAACTTCACGTAACTGCCCAACTTACCCACTGACCCACTCATCCACTCACCCACCTATTCACCTTACTCACTAACCACCTACCCACCTACCCAGCCTTCTCACACAATCACCAACCTACCCCCTCGCTCACCTACCCACTGCCCCACCACCCTACCCACTTACCTCACCCACCTTAACCACTTACCCATCTTACCCACCTGTCCCCCCACCACCCTACCCACCTACCCATTCACTTATCCATTCAATAACAAAGATTGGACATTTAACATACGATAAGCGAGTGCTGTGAAAAGGTGTCCTGTCTTCCCCTGACTCTGATGGAGTTCCCCAAGGGATGCTGCACATTTCCGGGAAATCTGGGCTTGGAATGTCCCAGAAGAAATGCGAAGCAACATTGGGTCGGGGGGGATTTACAAGCGCAGTGGTAATCCAATGATCATTGCCGCTGCTCAGAAGATCTGGGATAGTATTCAGTTTTTGCTTTGTTTGACTCTTGTATAGTGAAAATTCTTTTGCTTAAACTGTGGAATCTGGTGGTTTCATTCTTTCAGCAAATGATTGGGATTTTGAATTTCTTCTTTTTCACAAAGAAATTTACTGGTCTCAACTGAGACCATAATGACATGTGGAACACGTAGAGGAATATAATGATGCATAAATCTTTTGAGGTTTGTACTAAATATATCATTAACAGTGTACATTGGAATATCATTAAATTAGGAATTATTGGAGACTAGAATGGCTGAAATAAATTTTGATTTTAATTTTTATTCCTCCCCAACAATGTTAACTCTTTCCCCTTTTTTAAGTCCACAGCCCAAACCAGGCACCGTGTTGATTCGTTGCACATTGTTACCCTTTGCGTTGATTTATAAAAGCACGGTAGAGTAATATTTCTGATTGTGTGTTCCTGGAACAGACCCTTGTCCATCGGAATTGCACATTAGGAAAATCTTCACACGCGACTTCCTGACTTGTGCTTCTAGTGGACGAGGCACAGAGTCTGGCTGTACAAAGAGAAAATCTTCCCTGTAAGACCACTGTGCCCATTGAGCTAGCTTCTTCACCAGCACACATACAACCTAGCCGCTATCATGGGCAACCCTCTTAAATCTCCTGGGAGAAAGCTCTACTTAAGTTACTGATTGACCCTCTAAAAGGCAAGTAAACAAAATATCCATCCTCACACCTCAAGATATTCAACCCGGTTCTGCTGTAAGTTACTTACACCTTGCCCTCCGCTTTAGGAACTATTGTGTGCCATAGAATACTTGATTATTCTATAATGGGAGCAAAATACAGCAGATGCTGGAGATCTGAAATAAAACAGAAAGTCCTGGAAAAACATAACACCTCTCAGAGAGAAGCAGCACTAGTGTTTTGAGTTGAACATGACTCGCCCTTGTTCCGAGGAAATCATATTTGACTCAAAGTGTTAACTCTGTTTCTCTCTCCACAGATGCTGCTAGACCTGCTGAGTTTTTTTTCCCCCAGGACTTCACGTTTTGATTATTCTATATCATTTATCTACCCTTACAGTCACCAACTGCAATGCAGATTAAACATTTATTCAGCTGTTTTCCAGCACACGCTGCTCACTGCATGATGGAATAAGCCATACTGCAGAGGGCAGGGCAGTAACATGCATCAGACCCTTCTCTAAAACGCAGTGCTGTGGACACTAACATCTCAAAAACCAATTTCCATTTTGTGCTTCAGCTTTGCAGTTTGCTCAACAAGAATAACTTTACAAAATTGGGCAGGACAGAAACTCTCCTGGCCGGGAGATAAGGCCGGGTTAAAATGATTATCGTATGCGGCAGAATTGGAGTAAATAGCATACAGATGTCAGGGTCAAATTACAAAAGAGGGGAGTAGTGGAAATCGATCTTGTTGTGCACCGGGGCACATTGACTTAGATTCAGATCAGAGTCATGAATGGGCAGCGTCTGAGTCTCTTGAATTTAAAAAGAACCCAAGCGTCTGAAATAGGAGTACAAAGAGCTGTGTACCACAATAGGCTTAAAGAGGTCCACCTGGTGAATGAAGCTTGGTGTCAGGATTCTGATCAAAGGTCTCGATCTGAAACACCGACCCATCTTTCTCCTTTCTTGGACAGGCTGAGTGAGATAGGTTTTTGATCTAGCAGGGTATCAAGGGTTATGGGAGGTAGACAGGAAAGTGGCGCTAGGGCCACAATCGGATCATCCATGAACTTACTGAATTTATTTCTGAGTGCAGGAATCTCTGAAAGGGAAAGGGATTGAATGTTTTTAGAAAATACATGATTGCTGTTCTTTTGGTTTTAATGCAACAGAGATTGGGCAAATTTTACAGCAGTCAGTGAAGGGTCATTCGGACTCGAAACGTTAACTGTGTTCCTCTCCGCAGATGCTGCCAGACCTGCTGAGTTTTTCCAGGTATTTTTGTTTTTGTTTTGAAATTCACATTGCCAGGTTATGAAACTGACAATTACCCCTAACAGGTCTAGATTGTGGGGTGCTACCCACACTAATTCGCTGCAACTGGGTATTTTGAAATCAATATTTTGATTGACTGACTTTAATATCTCGCCTGTCACCAAATAAAGTTACATAATGATGCACGATGGGGGTAATTCGTCTTGGCAACAACTTACTTTGCACTAACACAAAATTGGCGATACTAGGTCTATATTCCCTGGAGGTCAGGAGAACAAGAGGTGATCATAAAATTCTTAAGGGGCTTGACAGGGTAGATACCGAGAAAATGTTTTCCCTGCTTCCGAAATCGAGAACTTGAGGTCACAGCCTCTGAATAAGGGGTTGGCCAATTAGGACTGTGATGAGAAGAAATTTCTTCATTTAAAGGGTTATGAATCTTTGGAATTCTTTACCCTTTAGAGCTGTGGATGTTCAGTCATTGAGTACATTCATAGGATTACATAAGTTTACATTGGGTATATGCCACAGAAACAGGCACTTTGGCTTAATCCATGCTCCATTTGAGCCTCCTCCCACTTATCATCATTTAAATCGATCATTGTAACCCTTTGTTTCCTTCTCCTGCATATGCTTGTCTAACCTCCCCTAAAACCACTCCCTGTGGTAGCGAGCTCCACATTCTCATCACTCCAAGTTTTATTCAAGACAGACATCAATAGATTTTTGGGTACTAAGGGAATTCAGGGTTGGGGATAGTTTGGATGTGGCGGATTGAGGTAGCATGGCTTTGTCGAGTGGTGAAGGAGGTTCAAAGGGCTAAACATCCTGCTCCAGCAACTACTGTGTTCTTATGACAGTGAATTGGTTGCCCATTTTACACTGATTTCTTTACTTGGGTGGGGAAGGGGGGTTGGTAAAATGGGTGTTGTAGCAGGCCCAACACCACTTTTCTCTCTGTATTTGCTGCAACTACTGCCAAAGCCTGGAAATGATGGTTTGCAAGATAATTATGATGACTCTCCACATTTGTCCTATTTGAACAGAGAAGTTAATCAGTTTCTTTTAACAGGTTAGCAGCATGGACAAAGAGAAGGGATGTTTACACACAAACACATTTCTCAGTGTAGGCTAATTGGAGATGTTTTCATTCATAATATTTCATCTGAAATAAAGACAAGACATTCTACAGCAAAATATGCTTCATTACACTTCAAATACCTGTAAATGATGCCTTTGGCGTGAAGAAACTGGAGACCGCAAATAATTTCTGCAGCATAAAACCTGTAATGAAATAAATCTCCATGAGAAAGTTTAAACTAACCAATACCTGAAAAAATATGATTAATATATATCCTGCTATCACCTCCTCTTTAACTTTTTTTCTTCATTCATGGGATGTAGGTGTCGCTGGCTAGGCCAGTATTTATTGGTGTTGAGCTGCCTTCTTGAACTGTTGCAGTCCATGTGGTGTAGGTACACCCACAGTGCTGTTAGGAAGGGAGTTCCAGGATTTTGACCCAGTGACAGTAAAGGAACGGCCGATATATTTCCAAGTCAGAATGGTGAGTGACTTGGGGGGGGGGAACTTCCAGGTGGTGGTGTTCCCATCTATCTGCTGTCCTTGTCCTTCTAGATGGTAGTGATCGTAGGTTTGGAAGTTGCTGCCTAAGGAGCCGTAGTTTGGAATGAAATGCCCAAAGTTATGAAAGTTTAAAGACTGCCAGATCTGCATAGTAAAGCTGGTGTATGATAAGTGAAAGAATGCCAGGTGTTCAGGGCTGGTACAGGCTTGGGATAATTACACATCAAAGGGAGGCACATGTTATGTTAGTGAAACCCATGATGTGAGGTTTTGGGTGCCTCGTTAATTATCTCTTGAGGAGACAGTCCATCTGTGAGGGTTTATATTATTCATGTAATTTCCCCAGATCAGGGAATGTTTGAAGGCCACTAGTAAAGAAGGGAAGGTTTTAAAGTATCCAAATACTTTTCAGATCAAAGGTGAGGTTTAGAGTTAAAGATAAGTAATCTGCATCTCTAGCTGGAGACAGGCCATATGCATCATATTGCCATGGAGATGGGTTGAGAGGCGAAGGTTCTTTTGTTTACTATGGCCTGAATTTTACCCTTGGTGGGTGTGCGTGATTGAGTCGGGTGCATAAAATTCTGCTCTATATCTCCACTGTGTTTGGGCAGTTTGAGAGGCAGTATAGCCTGGGAGCTATCTGTGAGTGGGCAGACCGTGGCTGGAGCAGCTTGAAACAGGCAGAGACAGAGAGTCTGCCAGAAGCTGGGGACAGGAGCAGCAGAAACCAGGGGAGTGTCTCTGTGGGACACTGAGCAAGGAGGCGAGTGGAGGCCATGCCCAGAATAAAAACTCCAAACTTATGAAAGTTTAAAGACTGCCAGATCTGCATAGTGAAGCTGGTGGAAGAGGTCGGCAGTGCAATCCTCCTCACACACACAGAGAGAGAGAGAGAGTGAGTTCCGGAGTGAGTAAGTGCCAGACTGGGAAACTACGGAGAATCGGAGTGAATTCCTGGGAGATGAGACACACATTTTGGTTTGGTTCCAGGACGAGTGAATTGACACTCGAGGAACTGTAATGTAAAATGGGAATTCTCAGTTGAAATTAAAAGTAGAATGGGGGCAGTTCTATTCAGAATTTTGATTTCAAGTGCAAGTGCTTACAAGACTTAGTGCTAACAGAGCCTTTTCTTTTGATAGTAGAAGTTCTTCCCTTTAAAACACGAAGTCTTGTTGTGTGCTCTTTTCAGTCAATAACTGGGAATTCAAATTTCCTTTTAAAAGTTACCAGTCTCTGCAGGGATCGCAACAGATGACACTGCCAGCACAATGCCGAGCGGCAGTAAAGGAAGCCAAATAAAGTACTGGTTTGCATTAGAATTGAGAGCTTTGTGCCTGTGGCTGACCATGGGTCCAATCCTTCACTGTACCACTCCATCACACAGTACTCGGAGGCTTTAGTACACTATGCCACCTTGCTCCCTACCAATTGTTAAATGAACTGAGTTATGAGTCATAGCAGGAGCCCATTATTCTAATGAGGACTCATAAAATAAAGAACACATATACACTGCAATGCCTTGCAGCTTTGAAATGCATTTCACAGAAACTCTAGCCTAAAGGGCACATGCTGATTCACTTAACTTTTAAAATTCACCAAAGTTCTCATTTTGCCCCAAAAGTAGCAGATAGTTTTGGAGTTTTTTTTTTGTTGCAATTACAGAAAATAAGCTAACAAAGAATTCAGAACCCACAGATTAAAATAGCACATAGAAGAATTTTGCACAAACATGTTAAGATGAAGACTGTCCAGCGCCACTCCAACCCAGATTGAACTAACAATGAGTACAGGTGTCTCACAGCTCTGAAATGTTGCAGCTGACCACGGGTTCCTGATACCCCACCACAAATTCCTGACTTTAGGAATGCCCGATGCCAGGCAGGGAGAGCACTGAGGGGAGGCCGTGTTGGCCCTGGGGAACGAGAAAGAGAAAAGGTGAAATGGGCTGTTGCGCTGATCCAAAAACAGGCCGTGTTCCGGTGTAACTTCGTAGGACAATACAGCACAGAAAGAGGCCATTTGGCCCATTATGTCTGTGCTGGCTCTTTGGTAGAAGCATCCAACCTTCCCTTCAGCATGATATGGACCCTGCCTCTTTACAGAACCTTTCAATAGGCACTTTACTTCAAGCAACACTGAAAAGCAGAAATCCAAATAAGATCATTCATTTATTGGTCTTGATTTTGTGCTCATTAAGGTGAAAGATATGAATACCGGGAAATAGAAGGATGTCTATTTCTGGAACCCAATGTAAAACTGCACGGGTTGGGCATAGTCAGGTTAGACAAGGAGCACATATCCCTCTATTCTGACCCAGCAAAGTCCCTCAAACTTGAGCCCCAGCACCTCCGTCAGGATCAGTGTAACATTATTCCAGCCGCCTCACGGTCTCTAAACACATCACATGTGTCAGCCCTGAATTCACTGAATGGTGGAACAGGTTCAAGGGGATAAGTGGCCTCCCCCTGTTCCTACGCTCCTTACTATATAAGGCCATCAAACACAAAAAGAACTGAGGCCTCACCTAACATGCTGGGCTGAGTTTGAATCTAGGTCACGGGGGTGGAAAGGCAAGGCTTATTCCCACTGCGCCACTCAGTTTCATCAACCCTCCTCCCAGCCCCAGAAGGAAAATTTTGTCTTAAGGACAATTTTATAAATGGAAACATTCTACATGTTCCCAAGAGGCAGCGACTGTTGATTTTCTTATTATTGTTAATGATGGAGAAAAGATGGTTTGACATTCAACAGGTCAAATACAGTGCCTGGAGCACAAAATAAACGACAGCACAAGAAGAGAAAAAGCCTTTGATGCATCTGAAAGGCTTAAAAGTTTCAATGAACATTAAATCATATTTCTAACTCTTTTGATCTGTTCACAGCCGCACAAAGAAATCCTTAGCCAAAGAGTTTTACCCAGTCTTATCACTTCTTTTTTAGGCATCAAGATAAGGACAATCTTTGTTGGGTGGAAACAGATCTTATGTTCTTTCAACTTTTGAGAGTTTTTGAAGGTGTGTGGTAAGATGCAGACCATATTTGGTATTTTCTTTTGTTAAGCTTTCATTTGTCACCCTTTTCTTACCCAGCATTTTCCATTGTAACGTTATGGCAATGCTGTATGTTCCGGGTCTGGTAAATGCTGTCAAGTTGACACCTACATAGTTAAACAAAGCTTCAGAATAAAGAAGTCCACTTACGTTGCTCTTGGTGCATCAAACTTTTGGCAATTCTGAATGTGAAACATTAGGTCACCGCCATTCAGGTATTCCATTACAAAAAACAGGTTCTCCTGTAGCAAGCAGGAATAGGGAAGATCAACATATAGTTCTGCACATGAACAATACAAGGCGCTCGGATATGAAGGTGTTACAAATTGCACCCAAGTAGCTCTTCAATGCCAGTCACCCAAGTTATGTCATCAAATGGAAGTCAACCCAGATTTGAACAAGCTCAATATCTAATCTCATTTTGACAATTAGAGTTGGCCAAATCAGTCATGCTGAAGAAGTTGTGTATCAACCAGAATCACTTCAGTTGCAGTATAAAGCCCACACCTTAAATGCCATCACTTTCACCAAGGGTCCGACTTAACTCTAAATGAATGAGCTTTGAGTGAGTTAAAATTAAATCCAAAGTCTGCCCACCATCAACATGCTGCAGTTCCCCATTGATTAGAAGCTTAACTGGGCCACTGAAGAGCTACTAGAACAAAGCAGAGGTTGGGTAGTCCATGACAAGTGGCTCACCTGTGTACATCTCAAAGCCCCTTCAAGTCTACAAAGCTCAACTCAGGATTGGGATGGAATATGCACTATTTGCCTGAATAGGTGCAAGCCTGCACCAACATTCAAGAAGCTTGACATTCTCCAGGACAGACTTGATTGGTGCCTTTGCAGGACTCAATACCCACCCATTTCACAATTATAACAGTGCTTTCAATCACAGTTTGCCTTACAGCAATTCACCAAAGTCACTTAACAGCACCTCCCTTCCCTGTGACTTATTTCACCGAGAAAGACAAGGGAAGCAATGAAACTCCAGCGCCTTCACACTCACCATTCTGCCTTGGACATACATCATTATTCCTTTATTCAATGTTGGATTATTGGCTATAATTGCATAGTGGTTATATTATTGGACTAGAAATCCAGGGGGCTGGACTAAGAATTTGCAGGCTTGAGTTCCAATTCTAACATGGCAGTGGGGAAATTTAAATTTAGTTAATTTAAATAAATCTGGAATAAAAAGCTATTGTCAGTAACAATGACCATGAAACTACCAGATAGACATAAAAACTCAATTGGTTCACTGACATCCTTTAGGGAAGGAAATCTGCCATCCTTATATGATTTGACCTACATGTAACCCCAGGCCCATAGCAATGCGGTTGACTCTTACCATTCCTCTGAAAAGGCCTAGGAAGCTGCTCAGTTGTCAAAAAGGCAGCTCACCACCATCTTCATCAGGTCAGTTAGGCGATGGGCAATGTTATGTATTCTTGGCCGAGAGCCCAGACATCCATTAAAGTACTGAAATATCTGTCCCAGGGAAAGTATTGCTTGACTGACAGTTCTGGCTCTCTGATCTCTTCTGTCAATTGCACAATGCTAATTACACAAGATAAAAAGGTTTCAAGCGCTTGAAATTTCAGCTTTTAATAATTTAAAGGGTCTGTAGGATTGACACTTTTATTGGCCTATAGTAAAAAGGATTTTTTTTTAAGAAAGAGGAAAGTTATCAATGAATGACTGTTTTTCTAAAGCTTTTTTTACATGTCCTATTCTCACTACAGGGTTCATTGGTGCTATACAGTGTATAGTCGGTGAATGGGCATGGAATGTCCTTGGTTGGCATGGGGGGAGGGCATGGGAGACCACAGAGGCTGGGTGGGAGGGACACCAAGTGCCATGTAAGGGGCATGGGGAGTGCTTTGGGTTAGTTGGGGGTGGGTGAGTGGATGTAAGGGGTGGAGGCCAGATAGTTTTACTTTTCTCATTATAAACGGGACAAAGTCCCACAGCACCAAGGCGGGCCTTTTAAACGGTCTGCCTCGGCACCTGGTAGCCTCTGTGGCTGCCTCTGAACTCTTTCCTGGATCGGCCAGCATGACTGCAGCCACCACCCCACCCCCCCCCCCCCCACCTGAATGAAAATCCAGTCTTTCCTGGCACCTTCTCCAGAGGCAGGCGGCCAAGCCGGGAATTTTCCCAACTCCTGCTATCCGCCTCGAGGTTAAAAATCTAGCCCTTTACGCCCTCTTCACAACTTGCCATCCTACCTATCTTTGTGTCATCAGCAAATGTAGCTGTCATACACTCAGACCCTTCATCCAAGTCTCAAAAATGGGTTGTAAATAGTTGTGGCTCCAGCACTGATCCTTCTGGCACTAGTTATAGCTTGCCAACCCAAAAATAACCCATTTATCCTAACTCACTGCTTCCTGTTAGCTAACCAATCCTTTATCCATGCTAACAAAAACAGAAAATGCTGGAAAAACTCAGCAGGTCTAGCAGCATCTGTGGAGAGAGGATCAGAGTTAACGTTTTGAGTCTGTATGACCCTTCTTCAGAGCTCTGAAGAAGAGTCACACGGGCCCAAAATATTAACTCTGTTTCTCTCTCCACAGATGCTGCTAGACCTGCTGAGTTTTTCCAGCAATTTCTGTTTTTGTTTCAGATTTCCAGCATCTGCATTATTTTGCTTTTATCTTTATCCATGCTTTTATGTTACCCCCAATACCATTGTGTAGTAAACCTTTCATGTGACACCTTATTGAATGCCTTTTGGAAATCCAAGTACACCACATCTTCTGGTTCCCCTTTATCCTGTGAATGAATAAAGCAAACTTCCTGGAATTCTGCATCTAAAACAAGACCTATCACCACCTTTGCAGGGAAAAATTCTTTTGCCCTGGTTTCACTTGACAACTATAAAGCCCATTGGTTGCTCTAGACATCTTGCTAATAAAAACAGATGTTCTATGTGTGTTTGGCCTGTCACACCTAAGGCAAATGTTGTGTCATTGAGCATCATACTTGTCATGTGACAACTTTCCTGTGATTGCTTAATAATTCTTATTCAGGAAGCAGCAATAAGTTACAACTGAACAAGTCAGGAACATGACAATGCAAATGGAAAAATGTGCTCAAGGGCTGCTAATGATAAGTTACTCACATTTGTGGAAATGACCAATCACAAGGACCATTTGACCATACGACAATGAGAGAAGAAACCAATCAAATCAATTAAAATATTTTTCAATGCTCTTTTCAGGCACTAAGGTGAGAGAATGCTGGAAAGGGAGTTCCTAAAATCTCACTGGATGACACGCCTCAGGTTTTCAGTCATTGCATTGGTCTCATGTTACTCCCCCAAAGTTGTTTCAACAGAGTGGCTTTGTTTTGCAGTTTGGAGGTTTATGTACAATACATGTTGTAGGAAATTATGTTAATTATGTTAAAATGCTAAAAATGTTATTGGCAATAAACATTAGCCTTTCCAGTGACACCTACATTTCATGAATGATTAAAAAACTAAAAGCAATTAATAATACATTTGATTTAGGAGTCATATGACGCCCAATAATTGCCACGTACTGACAGTAGATGATACAAGCACATGTCATGATGAGAAAGTTAAGAAATAAATGAGAGTTCCTGTAAAGTCAATGTACAAAGTTTCATTTCTGAATAATGAAACTGCTCATTTATCTTTTCACCAAATCTCTTCCGTATGTGTCCCTCAAGTAAAGAATGAAAGTGAAGTGCTTTGGCCTGATCAAACATCAGATTTTATTCTATCATTTAAACCGTTACATAGCAAAACAAGCACTTCTGATAGATTCCTTGCTGTATATGTTTTCAGACACACTTAGTGGCACTTCTAACATCGTCACCAATAGCCACCTACAAGTTTTTAATGATTCCCCAAATCCTCATGCTCCCAATTGCACGGCATGTTATTCTGTGTAAATTCTACATCTGTTGAGCAAATCTGCAACTTTGCATGACTTTGTAAACCTTTAACATTCTTCAATGCCAGTATGTTTGTTTTTGCGAGTTGTGCCAAAAACTCAGCAGGAATAATATTAATGAAGATCTGCTTTTCAATTTTCAGATCTGCTTTCCCTGTACCTCACACGTACTGCTGCTAAAACCCTTTAGTTACCTCCAGACTTTGTTTCCATCCTAGACAACATCCCACTCATCCAAAACTCCACTGTTCCCAATCCACCCCATGGTATTATTTACTTGCCGGTCACTTATGTCCTCACTGACCTCTACTTGATTCTACATCTCAAATGTACAAAACTCAAAATCTTTGTCCCTCCTTACAAATCTCTGCACAACCGTGTTCCACACTATCTCCGCAACATCTTTCAGCTTTCAATCTCTTTTCTGGTTATCTTTTCTAACTCTTCCATTACTATTGCACATCTGTTTCTGCTCTGCAAAGCAGCTTGGAACATTTAACTTAACTTCATAAAGGAGTGATATAAATGCAAATTATTGTTGATTCTTAAATCAGGGACAGCCCAACAGGATAGTTACATAGGGTAGAGATTTAACCAGATCCATCATGCTGAGCTGGCTCTGAATTTAAATCTCCTCTCTCTCTCTCTGCATCTATAGGTTTTATTTCTTTCCTTAAATGCGTCATCTCTGATTCTTCCCTGATTACCTCCTCCAATTGTCTCTCTTTCAAACTGTGTGAATACCCCCTGCTTATTTAGTGCAAGGAAATAAGAAGAAATGAACAGCGCGTAAGTAACAGCGGACCGAGAAATGCCATGGCACAGCAAAAAGGACAAGTGATTACAATGAATGCTAACTGAATGAACTGGTATTCCTGTATATAATGAACTTCTAGTTTAGCAGACACCTTTCAGTACACACAGGGCAGACTGCATATATATATTTAGCAATAGTGAACAATTGTCAAAAATACAATGGCAGATATCCTGGAAGATGTGAACACTTTGCAAGTCTGTGTTGAACAAACAAATGTTTTCTAATTACTGTTAGATATCTCTTATTCTTCACAAATTCGCCCCAAGTATCCATTATTCTCAATGCTAACCTTCCAGTAATCCCTGCATGCTTACTTCTTTGGTATTTAAAATTCTTTATGTAATCACTCCCTGACATCTAATGTTCCCTATATAATCATGAACATGCAATTCATTATTCTCGATGTAAACATTCCTTGTGTTCACTGGATTCATGTAAAACATTGCATTGCTCCGTGCTAGTTAAATTTTGCCTAGGCCGCTATACAGGTATATTCTGGTATAAAGCTTTGCTTCTTTTGTCAATAAAGCGTAAAATATAAAACTAATCAATAACATATGGTGAATCCAGGCAGGGAAAATCATCCTTACATTGGATTTGTGCTTAGCTGCAAACAAATCTATCTATATAAGTGGAGAGACAGTTGATTTATTCACAGGCAAGGTTGGGTAGACATCAGGAGGTACCATTCTTTTTGTGGGAGATTATTTAAAATTGTTAACAATAGTGCAAATATAGTGCACAGAAGGATCATATCAAAGTGCTGCAGGAAGAGAGGAAATGTAAACGCTAGGTGGCAGTGTTCCCTTGCCTGATTCACCACGGTAGTTTGACTAATAAAGGTTTTGTATTATTTATCATTGTAATAACATTAATACAAGTAAATAGTTTTATTTTATTACAAAATGGTTCCACTTGAATGTTTCTCTGAGGAACACTTCATCTCATTGAGTGAACATTTGCCATTATCACTTTGGCCTTTGAACTACGTTGGTGAATTGTCGATTAAATTGTGTCTGGGAGTGTGAATTATTCAGGAATCTAACTTGTTTATGTGGGATGTCGGTTCCTTTGTCTTCATTTCTGTCGACAACTATTGATTCACTCTGGAGTTTCAGAATGACCAAAGCTACAGATCCAGCTGCCGTGTTAAATCCCACAAAATTAGATGAGCCCTCAGGCCAAGAGTGTAATTACTGGAAGAGCCCATGTATCCTTAGACTAATTTTGGGCCCTTCTACTTTAGTAAAGAGTCACCAGTGGCTGATAGGCAGTCTGACAGCTGTCATTGGTAGCCTGAAGAATAAAGTGGGGGCACTCCATGACCTGACAGAGTTGGAGGCACACATTTTTGTGGGTCTTATCAGATGGCATGGCGTCTCTACTTGAAATTAAATACATGGAACTTGATTTCCTACCTCCTGCCGATTGATCACGGATCTCTAGTTTCTAACTTACAGGAGCAGGAATTAATTGACGAGAAAGCACGTATAGTATAAGGAGGTCTGTTTCAATAGTGCTTCTCCTCTGGGACCCCAGCATTTAATGCAATTATCTGCTACAGAATATTATAGCCTCCACAAAATGGAGACCAACTGCTCAATTGTTTATTGGTGGGAAAGACTTCAAAGAATGAGAAACACCATTATCCAAACTCAAGTGTACGTCTACTGATTGTAACATTCCATTTAGACTTGATACTTGCTACTATTTTTTTGCCATTCACGCATTCCAACTTTTTAAGGTATTTCCTCGATTTCTGCTGTCGTGTGTTTTCAGTGTCACTGGCAGGACAAATATTCCAGCCTTCAACTGGCTGCTTGGGGGGTGGGCAAAGGTGCCAGGTGGGGAGTCCCTCAGATTGGGTACCTCCGACCCTGACTCTGTTCAGCATTCCCACATGGACAGCATTGCACAGTCATTGTGGAGTTAGCCATGTGGACACAGCACTGCGCTACTTTGCACTCAGTGGGAGTAAAATTGGACTTGGCCAAAGATGCAAAACAGGTGCAATCACTTTTTCTGCCCACGATAGCATTCACCCAACATTCAGTTCTATGGAAGCCAACAACACTGCATATTGGGTGGGCTGTAAACGGCAATCAATGAGATATTACCTGCTTTGAACCCTGTCCATGTCCAATATTCTTCTCAGTTCACTATGCTCTGCCGAATAGGATCCATTATCAGCATGTATAAGGATGAGGACATTGCCAGATACATGGTGAAGGATAGGATAAGGATACAAGGATAAGTTAATAGTATGTATTAGGATAGTGTCTATATTGTTTGGTTAAACACCTGCTTTTACACAACAATGTACCTAGTGACGTTATATCATGTTAACTCATGGGCATTAAACATGGAATGCTCATTGCCCTATCAGGGTCCACAGCTGGACCAGTTGCATTGTGTGCAAAGTATTTTGAATAAATCAAATTAATGGCTTTCCCCTTAGAGAAAGGAGAAATTCGTTACAATTGGCATTCCTCCTTAACATGAATAGATTAAACAGGACTCTTTGGCCTCAAGATTAAATGCTTCACTTGGAACTTATTGAGATGTATGATACTTAATGGGATAAAGAAAATAGACTCAAGACAATTCGTTCTGACACTCTGGGGCATCAGGATAAGAGGGTGCTAACTAAGGATTGTTGAAAGATAAGTTTAGGGCAGATGTCCAAAGAATTTCTTTACACAGATGTTTTGCCAGGAAAGTTGGTTGATTTTGTTTTTTTCAGGAGACACAATTTCTCTTTCATTGTACATCAAAACATGCCGTTAAAATCAGCATGAAACTGAAATGTAATTTAAAGACCATTCCAGGTTCACAGTTTATAAGCTATATGCAACTGGCTAGAGGAGCTCAGTGTGTGACAAAAGCAGAATTGGTCAACATGTCTAGCTCCACAAATACCCAGGAAGTAAAAACACATCGGATTAAATTTACACGTCTATTCTCGCACAGAAAGGATGTTATGTTTTCAGGAAGTGATGCCCTGCTAGTGACATTGTGTATAGGTAATGATGTTAAAATGTCATCCTTCTCACTAGACTATCTATAACTTAATCGCTTGATTTAATGGCACTGAACAAGTATAATCAACACCCTCTTACCTGATTTGCTTATTTTTAATGCTTTTGAATCAGCTACTTTATCAGTTACTTTCTCATAATATTCTAGCTCTTATCATTCGCGTTACTAATTTCAGCCAGATGAAGGCAGCAGGCCCTTAAACCTATCATAAGGCTGTTCTTAAGCAAGCCATGAGGAAGAGTGCCAGGGAAATATGGATTTTGATTCTCCACCCCCCCTCTACCAGGCAAAGTCAAACTTTGCCAGGCTTAGGAATCCACAACATGAGGCGGTCAAAGGAGGTTAAACGCCGAGCCGAGGTAAATCGTGGGAAGAGCGAGGCCATGTTCTTTGGGAACTGGGCTGATCGATCCTTTGTCTCCTTCACCGTCAGGGCTGACGGTCTGAAGGTGCTGGGGATATGGTTTGGAGGGACTGGGGCATAGAAACTAGAAGGAGCGAGTGTCTATGGTGCAAAGAAAACTGGGCATGTGGGACCGACGCTCCCTCTCCATTGCGGGCAAGAACCTGGTCATCAGGTGTGAGGCACTCTCGGTGTTGCTGTACGTGGCCCAGATCTGGCCCATTCCAGACTCCTGTGCGATGGCGATCACCTGAACCATCTTTCGCTTTATCTGGAGGTCGAAAATGGATCGTGTCCGCAGGGGCGCGATGTACAAGCCTCTAGATAAAGGGGGAAAAAACGTGCCCAACATCGCCCTCATACTGATGGCCACCTTTGTGTGTGGCTGCATCAAGCTGTGCGTAGACCCTCGGTACGCAAACACCAAGTGTCACTACGTGCTGAGCTTCTACCTGTCCCCGATGTTGCGAAGGATGGGTCTGGCCACGCTGCCGGGGAACGCTCCAAGTAGTTGGACCGTGCCGTACCACCTGTCCCTGGTGGAAAAATTTATGCAGAGAAACACCTTTGACCACAAGTTCATCAGGCAGTGGTTGGCACGTAACGTCTTAGAGGCCCTGCAGGAAAAGGAGAGGGTGGATCCTGTGGGATGGTTCCCCGAGCAGACTGTCAAAGTCATTTGGCAGAATGCCTCTTCGCCAGAACATTCCAACAAGCACCAAGATGTAGCTTGACTGGTGGTGAGAAAGGCCCTCCCTGTCAGATCCTTCCTACACGCCAGGGGTCTCACCCCCTCTGCACGTTGCCCTCGAGGTGGCTGTGGTGGGGACGAGACCGTTGTTCACCTCCTTGTGGATTGTGCCTTTGCAAAGAAGGTCTGGAGAGAGATGCAGTGGTTTCTGTCGAGGTTCATCCCAAGCAGTTCTGTGACACAGGACTCTGTGCTCTACGGGCTGTTCCCAGGGACACACACCGAGACAAACATCAACTGCAGCTGGAGGATCATCAACTCGGTGAAAGATGCTCTTTGGTCTGCCCAAAACTTTTGGTCTTCCAGCGCAAAGAGTTGTCCCCGACCGAGTATTGCAGACTGGCACATTCCAAGGTCCAGGACTACGTGCTGAGGGACGCACTAAAGCTTGGGGCAGCTGCGGCAAAGGCGCAATGGGGAAAGGTCGCTGTCTAAGACCTTTCTGCCACAGTGCACCGAGGGGCCGGGAATCGTATAGACCCCTCGGGCTGTACGGCTCACAATGAATGTAGGCATTGAATACTAATTGTATTATAATTGTACTGAAGCACCTCAGAGTGCAACATGATGCATGTTGATAACTCCAATACCATTGTCTGATTGTCTGTAATGACCATATTGAAATGATTGTAATATTCATTGATTGTATTGATGCACCTCGTGATCCATGTGTAAAAGTTGAATCTGATTGTACTTTTGTGATGGTGATTTGGAATGTTTTTCCAGATATTTTATGAATAAAGTATATCTTTCAAAAAAAAAGGAGGTTAAACTCCAGAGCACAGTACATTACTGAATCAGCCTGGAGGACCATTCAGCTGCTGTTCATTGCGTACTCCCCGAAATAGGTGAAACCCAATTCAACAATGGCAAACTATTTGCAAAAATTTAAAAAAAAAGGATTTAACATGATAAATCTTACCTTCGTTTGGAATGTACAATAGAGATGAGTGAGAAATGGATGCTCCCAGGCGAGAGAGAGAACTCGTTTCTCAACCATGGTGCATTCCACATCATCGTCCATCAACACCACATCCTTTTTCAGGGCTTTAATGGCATAGAACTGATTCTTCTCCTTTAGCTCTGCGAGGAAGACCTGGATTGGGGAGCAGAAAGGAATAGGAGGGGAGCTGTTACCAATAGGAAATTGCCCATCCCTATTTATGGAATCCAATTAATGGTTGGAAAAAAAAAATCATAGACTGGGAATGTTTAGTTTCATGATATGCAGTCCCACTATGTCCTGGGAGTTCAAGAGTTAAAGCTTTACTCATCTTTTACTTTAGCAGATCTGGGAGTTATAATAAAACTGTTAACATCGCCCTAGTTCACTTTAACTGAGGCCTTACAATATGTGGATTTCTGTGCATTGCACTGGTACATGTGTTGTTACCAAGTGGATATTTTCTGAAGACAAGGGTGATGTAAAACAAAGAAAATTCAGGAAATCTGAAACAAAAAGTGAAAATGCTAGAAATGGAGACCAGGTTTAGCATTATTTGGAAGAGGAGAGGGAGATCCACATTGTGTGCACAACTGCTCATCAGAATTCCTCTAATGGAGGAGCTCAAGCTGAAATATTAACCTCTTTGACATATCGTACAGCTTCAGCATTTTCTGCTTTTACTTCAGAATATTTTGCTGTTTAGTGGTGGCTGTCGGTACATCTGGATATAGTGGGAAGATTTCTTCCATTCACTGTTCCAACAATATCTGATAAACACTCTTTAAAAAAAAGGTGAAGTTATTAGAACCACTAAATTCACACACACACCAAACAAAAAAAAAACACCATTATTCCCTAGAATATTTTATACCCATGTGGATTTACATAGAGCAACTCCACCAATAGCGACTAGTAGCATCAAACCATAAAGTAACACACACTCCAGCATGACATTCCACATTGGAAACCTGCCAGGGAACACATGCTTTAGCATCACACTGTACAATTTTTAATTTACTCTTTCATGGGATGTGGGCATTACTGGCAAGGCCAGCATTTGCTGCCCAACCCTAATTGCCCTTAACTGAGTGTCTTGCTGGGCCACTTCAGTGGTCAGTTAAGAGCTGCTGTGGGTCTGGAGTCACATGTAGGCCAGACCATGTAAGGAGGCAGATTTCCTACCCTAAAGGACATTAGTGAACCAGATGGGTTTTTATGACCATCAATGATAGTTTCATGGTCACCATTACTGAGACTAGCTTCATATTCCAGGTTTATTAATCGAATTCAAATTCCACTAGCTGCAGTGGTGGGATTTGAACCCATGTCCTAATTCAGTGACATTACCACTGTGCCCCACACCCACCCCCCCACCCCACCCCCGTTCCCCCACCGCCTACATTTGTTCTTTAAATAAAAGCACAACTCCAGTTAATTAATGCGAGTTAATGCCTTTGGGTAGACAACAGGGGATCGTCAGAAAGACACTTAGGTGCATTGTTACAAATTTCGACTAAATGTCCATTTTAAAGCTATTGACTAAATTACCTGGCTTCCAATGGGGTTTCAATTGAAAACTTTCACCCAGGTTATCATGGAAACTCTACCTCTTTTCTTCATGTTCAATATTTTGCATGGTAGTGGATAGAATGAGTTCTACGTGGACAGAATACAGGAGACTACAGGGACTAAGCTTTGCTTATTGCACTAACAAACAGTGCCTTTTGGCTAGTCCGCAATGGAAACAAGGATTAGTGAGGCCTCTGTCAGAGACTGGCAGGTGGGGGTAATCTCTCTCTCTCTCTTGCCCATCGCTACCTCTCACCTTTAGCTGTGATGCCACCTCACCCAAGGCAAACCCTTTGAGCCAACCGTCCTGAATAACATGCCTGCTGGTAAGGTGATGGATGGGGCAAGCTCACTTCATTTTTTGTGACCACTGTAAGCTCATTAAATAAATCACATGTGTACAAAAGGGCCCTCAAGTTTGTAGTCAGCAGTGAAGCAAAGGTGCTCGCTGCTGGCCTGAAAGTAAGTCTTGTTGAGATACCTAGCAGTCGCTTTGGTGAGAATGTCAACTCTATCTCTTGACAATGCTACAGCAACTGATTGCAGCATTCTTTACTGGGGACTCCCAGCATGGAACGAGAGTGATGTTATCAGGATGTTCAAACAGTCGATCGCATTAAAGAATTTTCACAGGCACAGAAACAGCAACCAAAAAGCTAACATTTAAAATTTTTTTTTTATATACAGAACCAATTAAAGATTGGGGGTGAAGGTAGACGCTAAAATATTCTGAAAATGCTTCACTTTAAAAAACAAATTTAAAAAACTCTGCAATTGTAGAGTTTTGTTTTAGGGCCAGTTCCACTGTTCCATCAAATTTTATGAATCTCATCCGTTAAAAACCATGTTACCACTGATCGGACGAGATGTAACTGCGAAAGGGTTTTCAAATGCTGCATTTGGAGGGGGAAAGTTGAAGTTCTCGCTGAGTTTAGTGATTGCCGCCTCCGGGGGGAGCCATAGAGCAGCCTGCGTCAGAGCCCAGAATAATGGACCAGAGATTCAGGGGGCAGAATTGTCCGTGCCCATCGTCTGGCATCGGGCATGCTCAGTGGCGTGAGCGGACAATGTGGCGAGAAGGCCAAAAATCAGTTTTGCGACGTTGTGAAACCAGTTTGCGATCGTCCACTCGGCCCGTTGATGGTGGGCTGCCTTACCCGCATCTCATTGTAATACATCTGCATATCATTATAAGGCCAGCCCACCGAACTTATCCCCCCCACACTGCTTGGGGAAGGGGGAGAAGTGGCCTCGGCCAAGGGAAGAGGCTGCAGGGTGAGGGCTGTACTGGGGAAGGGGGGGTGTGGGGACACATGTTAATCTGTGCAACTGGCCTCAAGATGGTGAGGGCAGAGGAGGCAGTCTCCGGGGGAGATGAGGCCAGATGGAGATGTGAGGATGTGTGTGAGAATGGGTGGTGATGTCCCTTGAGCTGGCAGTGAGTGAGATGCCAGTGAATGTGTGATGGGCTTTAGTGTGTGAGTTTAGAGTGATGAGATGGTTGCCTTACCCTGGCTGCACAGATGAGATCATTCATCCTCTATCTGCATTGGATGGCCAACCTCTTCTGTGCAGCATTGGCACTGATCACCACTGTCATCGCCTACCAAGCCGGAGTGGTAGTGTTGCTGCCCCTCCTGTGGCCAGAGAGGGGGTAGAGGACACCGCAGTGGGCCTCCACAGTGTCTTAAAGGCGCCTGAGGGATGCGTCATTAAATCGGGGTGCTGCTGCCTTTTTGCTTTTCGGGGCCATGTCTTCTTTGGAGCAGGCCTGGGCTGGAAGCATTGAGAGGTGTGCGCGTGGCTGCATTTTAAATATGGCGCTTGGCGTGGTGAAGCAGCGAGGCGATGGTGTGGCGGACAAATCGGAGTCCGCCTGCCATCGAAACCGCCTGTTAGCCGGGAATGCATAATTAACGCGATGGGTTTGGGACGATACGGCGTGAGAAGCTGCCATTCTAGAAGCCCAGGGTAACGGTCTGGGGTCACGGGTTCAAATCCCACCACGGCAGCTGGTGGAATTTGAATTCAGTCAATAAATCTGGAATGTAAAGCTAGTCTCAGTGATGGTGACCATGACAACCATCCTCAATTGCTGTAAAAATCCATCTGGTAATTACTACTGTAATGTCCTTTAAGGAAGGAAATCTGCCATCCTTACCTGGTCTGGCCTACATGTGACTCCAGACCCACAGCAATGTGGTTGACTCTTAAATACCCACTGAAATGGCCGAGCAAGCCACTCAGTTGTAACAAACTGCTACAAAGTCACAAAAAAGGAATGAAACTGGATGGACTAACCGTCATCGACCTAGACACCGGAAACGACAACGACAATCGCAGCCCTGTCGACTCTGCAAAGTCCTCCTCACTAACATCTGGGGGCTAGTGCCGAAATTGAGAGAGCTGTCTTACAAACTAGTCAAGCAACAGCCTGACATTGTCATCCTCACAGAATCATATCTGATAGATAACGTCCCAGACACCGCCATCATCATCCCTGGGTATGTCCTGTCTCACTGGCAGGACAGACCCAGAAGAGGTGGCGGCTCAGTGGTATACAGTCGGGAGGGAGTTGCCCTGGGAGTCCTCAACATTGACTCTGGACCCCATGAAGTCTCATGGCATCAGGTCAAACATGGGCAAGGAAACCTCTTGCTGATTACCATGTACCACCCTCTATCAGCTGATGAATCAGTGCTCCTCCATGTTGAACACAACTTGCAGGAAGCACTGAGGGTGGCAAGGGTGCAGAATGTACTCTGGGTGGGGGAATTCAATGTCCATCACCAAGAGTGGCTCAGTAGCAGCACTACTGACCGAGTTGGCCAAGTCCTAAAGTACATAGCTGCTAGACTGGGTCTGCGGCAGGTGGTGAGGGAACCAACAAGAGGGAAAAACATATTTGATCTCGTCCTCACCAACCTGCCTGCCGCAGATCCATGACAGTATTGGTAGGAGTGACCACCGCACAGTCCTTGTGGAGATGAAATTCCATCTTTACATTGAGGATATCCTCCATCGTGTTGTGTGGCACTACCACCGTGCTACATGGGATAGGTTTCGAAAAGATCTAGCAACTCAAGACTGGGCATCCATGAGGTGCTATGGGCTATCAGCAGCAGCAGAATTGTACTCGAACACAACCTGTAACCTCATGGCCTGGCATATCCCCCAAACTACCATTACCATCAAGCCAGGGGATCAACCCTGGTTCATTGAAGAATGCAGGAGGGCAGGCCAGGAGCAGTACCAGGCATACCTAAAAATGAGCTGTCAATTTGGTGAAGCTATAACACAGGACTACTTGCGTGCCAAACAGCATAAGCAGCAAGTGATAGACAGAGCTAAGCGATCCCACAACCAACGGATCAGATCTAAGCTCTGCAGTCCTGCCACATCCAGTCGTGAATAGTGGTGGACAATTAAACAACTCACTGCGGGAGGAGACTCCACAAGTTTCCCCATCCTCAATGATGGAGGAGCCCAGCACATCAGTGCAAAAGATAAGGCTGAAGCATTTGCAACAATCTTCAGCCAGAAGTGCCGAGTAGATGATCCATCTCGGCCTCTTCCAGAGGTCCCCAGCATCACAGATGCCAGTCTTCAGTCAATTCGATTCACTCCACATGATATCAAGAAATGGCTGAAGGCACTGATTACTCCAAAGGCTCTGGGGCCTGATAATATTTCAGCAATAGTAATGAAGACTTGTGCTCCAGAACTTGCCGCACCCCTAGCCAGGCTGCAACACTGGCATCTAACCGGCAATGTGGAAAATTGCCCAGGTATGTCCTGTACACAAAAAGCAGGACAAATCCAACCCGGCCAGTTACCACCCCATCAGTCTACTCTCGATCATCAGTAAAGTATTTGGTAATGTGTAACGTGGCAGGTTTAATAAACGATCTCAGAGTAAAAGATACCCTAGGAAATAATGACCATAATATGGTAGAATTTATCATTCCTGTTTGAGAGTGAGAATTCTGGGTCGGAAACAACTATGCTAAACTTAAATATGGGTGACTACAAAGGAATGAGGGCAGAGTTGCCTGGAGTGGACTGGGAAAGGAGTTTAGCAGAAAAAAATGGTTGATGAATAATGGCAGATGTTTAAGAAAATAGCTCATGACTCTCACAACAAAGCTACATCCCAGTGAGGGAGAAGGATTCAAGGAAGGGGATAAACCAACCATTGTTAACCAAGGAAGTTAAGGATAGTATCAAATTAAAAGAAAAGACATATAATATTGCAAAGATTAGTGGTAAGCCAGAGGATTGGGAAAGTTTTAAAAAACCAACAAAAGAGGACCAAAAAATAATAAAGAGGGAGAAAATAAACTTTGAGGGTAAACTAGCAACTAATATAAAAATGGACAGTAAGAGCTTCTTTAAATATACAAAGTGAACATAGGCCCCTGACAGAATGAGGCTGGGGAAATAATAATGGGGAACCAGGAAATGGCAGAGGAGTTGAGTAAATACTTTGCATCAGTCTTCACAGTAGAAAACACTAATTACATTCAAATACTAAATAATCAAGGGGCAAAAGAGGAAATAAATACAATAACTATCAATAGAGAAAAAGTACTAGGGAAACTAGTGGGGCTAAAGGCCGATAAGTCCCTGGACCTGATGGGTTGCATCCTAGGATATTAAAGGAAGTAGCTACACAAATAATGGATGCACTGGTAGTAATCTTCCAAGAATCCTTCTGGAAAAGTCTCAGAGGATTGGAAAACTGCCAATGTGACACCCTTATTCCAAAAGGGAGGGAGCCAAAAAACAGGTAACTGTAGGCCAGTTAGCTTAACATCTGTTATTGGGAAAATGTTACAGTCTATTATGAAGGATGTAATAGCAGAGCATTTAGAAACACATAATCTAATCCAGCAGAGTCAGCACGGCTTCATGAAGGGGAAATCATGCCTGACAAATTTATTAGAATTTTTTGAGGAGGTAACAAGCAGGATAGATAAAGGGGAACCAGCAGATGTAATATATTTGGATTTCCAAAAGGCATTCGAGAAGGTAACACAAGTAAGGCTACTTATTAAGATAAGAGACCATGGTGTTTGGGGCAGATTATTGGCATGGATAGAGGATTGGCTAACTAATAGAAGACAGAGAGTTGGGATAGGGGACATTTGCGGGATGGCAACCTGTAACTAGCAGAGTGTCACAGGGATCAGTGCTGGGGCCTCAATTATTTACAATATATATTAAAGACTTAGATGAGGGAAGTGAATTTGGAAATGTGCCAAATTTGCGGATGATACAAAAATAGGTGGGAAGGCAAGTAGTGAGGATGACACAAGGAGTCTACAGAGGGATATAGACAGGTTAAGAGAGTGGGCAAAAAAGTGGCAGATGGAATATAACGTGGGAAAATGTGAGGTTATGCACTTTGGCAGGAAGAATAGAGGAGCTGAATATTATTTGAATGGAGAAAGACTGCAGAAAGCTGCAGCACAGAGGGATTTGGGAGTCCTCGTGCACGAATCCCAAAAAGCTAACATACAAGTTCAGCAGGTAATAGGGAAGGCAAATGGAATATTGGCATTTATTTCAAAGGGAATGGAGTATAAAAATAGGGGAGTCTTGCTAAAACCATACAAGGCACTAGTTAGACCACACCTAGAATACTGTGAACAGTTTTGGTCCCCTTATCTAAGGAAAGATATACTGGCACTGGAGGCAGTCCAGAGAAGATTCACGAGGTTGACACCGGGGATGGAGGGATTTTCTTTTGAGGAGAGGTTGAATAGGTTGGGCCTGTACTCATTGGAGTTTAGAAGAATGAGAGGCGACCTTATTGAAACATATAAGATTCTTAGGGGGCTTGACAGGGTAGATGCTGAGAGGTTGGTTCCCCTTGTGGGAGAGTCCAGGACCAGAGGACATAATCTCAGAGTAAGGGGGTGCCCATTTAAAACAGAGATGAGGATGAATTTCTTCTTTCAGAGAGTAGTTAATCTGTGGAATTCTTTACCGCAGAGGGCTATAGAGGCTAGGTCGTTAAATATATTCAAGGCTGAGATAGACAAGATTTTTAATCTGTAAGGGAATCAAGGGTTATGGGGAAAAGGCAGGAAAGTGGAGTTGAGGATTATTAGCCATGATCTCATTGAATAGCGGAGCAGACTTGATGGGCCGAATGGCCTACTTCTGCTCCTGCATCTTATTCTCTTATGGGAGTGGAAGGGGTCACCAATAGTGCTATCAAGCGGCACTTGCTTAGCAATAACCTGCTCACTGCTGCCCAGCTTTGGTTCCACCAGGGCCACTCAGCTCCTGACCTCATTACAGCCTTGGTTCAAACATGGACAAAAGAGGTAAACTCCCGAGGTGAGGTGAGAGTGACTGCCCTTGACATCAAGGCCACGTTTGACCAAGTGTGGTATCAAGGAGTCCTAGTAAAACTGGAGTCAATGGGAATCGGGGGGAATACTCTCCACTGGTTGGAGTCATACCTAGCATAAAGGAAGATGGTTGTGGTTGTTGGAGGTCAGTCATCTCAACTTCAGGACATCGCTGCAGGAGTTCCTCAGGGTCGTGTCCTCAGCCCAACCATCTTCAGCTGCTTCGCCAATGACCTTCCTTCCATCATAATGTCAGAAGTGGGGATGTTCACTGATGATTGCTCAATGTTCAGCACCATTTGCGACTCCTCAAATACTGAAGCAGTCCATGTCCAAACGCAGCAAGACCTGAACAATATCCAGGCTTGGGCTGACAAGTGGCAAGTAACATTCATATCACACAAATGTCAGGCAATGACCATCTGCAACAAGAGAGAATCTAACCATCACCCCTTGATGTTCAATGGAATTACCATCACTGAATCCCTCATTATCAACATCCTGGGGGTTACTATTGACCATAATCTGAACTGGACTAGCCATATAAACACTGTGGTGAATAGAGCAGGTCAGAGGCTAGGAATCGTGCAGTGAGTAACTCACTTCCTGACTCCCCAAAGCCTGTCCACCATCTACAAGGCACAAGTGTGATGGAATACTCCCCACTTGCCTGGATGAGTGCAGCTCCCAAAGCACTTAAGAAGCTTGACACCGTCCAGGACAAAGCAGCCTGCTTGATTTGCAAAGCATCCACAAACATTCCCTCCCTCCACCACCGACGCACAGTAATAGCAGTGTGTACCATCTACAAGATGCACTGCAGGAATTTACCAAGGCTCCTTAAATAGCACCTTACAAACCAACACTGCTACCATCTAGAAGGACAAGGGCAGCAGACACATGGGAACACCACCACCTGGAAGTTCCCCTCCAAGTCTCTCACCATCCTGACTTGGAAATATATCTCCATTCCTTCACTGTTGCTGGGTCAAAATCCTGGAACTCCCTCCCTAACAGCACTGTGGGTGTACCTACACCACATGGAGTGTAGCAGTGCAAGAAGGCAGCTCACCACCACCTTCTCAAGGGCAATTAGGGATGGGCAATAAATGCTGGCCCAGCCAATGAAGCCCACATCCCGTGAATTAATAAAAAAAACAGCCTTGCCAGTCACACCCACATCTCTCATGAAAGAATTCAGGACAAAAAAAAGATTCATCTCCAACTGTGCATTTGTATTTTTCTGATGAAAAGTCATTGACCTCAAACATTAACTCTCTCCACAGATGCTATCTGACCTGCTGAGTATCTCCAGCATCTGTTGTTTTGATTTCAGATTTCCAGCATCCTCAGTATTTTGCATTTGTCTTTTTTCTCACCTTGCCAAAGCTACCTTTTCCTAACATTTTGTGAAGGATGAAGTCATCAACTGTGAACCTGCGCTGGTCAATTCTGGGGGGTTCTTCATATGTGGGAGAGTCTGGCGATGAGTCCTCCCCTTCAGCTGGTGTTTCCCAGGTGATTCCTTGCACATCTGGAGACAGGAATGTGTGAAACTCAGGGACATGAATGGAAATTAAATTTGCATTTTTATGAAGACGTTTGAGAACAGTTACTGCCTTCCCTGTTACAGAACTGGTCCCTATCACAGAAGGCCATTACTTTTCTTGAGATATAACTCATTATGACAAAAGACAGCATGATATTATTAAGACAGATTAACCGTGGTCTGATTAGATGGTGGAACAGACTCAAGGGGCTGAATGGCCTACGGTTGTTCCTATGTTGCAGTACATCATAGTTCAGACTGAAGTTCCAGTATAATACTGATAAACTGCTATCTTGTTGAGATGCCTTCCTTCAGATGTGAAATGATACCAATACTCTGTCCCATGGTGCTATTTGTGCTATTTGAAGAACAGGAAGTTCTGAACAACATTCCTCCCTCAACTGCTCACACCAAATACAGACACTTGAAGTCATTCAAAACTCTGCTGCCCACTTCTTACTGGCGCCATTCCATATCACCCCTGTGGCTTGCTGACCCACACTGACTCCCAGTCAAGTAAGGTCTAGATTGTAAAATTCTCATTCTTGTTGACAAGTCCCTCCATGGCCTCACCCCTCCCTATCTCTGTAATCTCCTCCGGCCCACAACCCACAGAGATATCTGTGCTCTTCTAACTCTGACCACTTGAGCAACCCCGATTTTAATCGCTTCATCATTGGTGGCCGTGCCTTCAGTTGTCCAGGCCCTGAGCTCTGGAATTCTCTCCCTAAACCGCTCCACCTATTGACCTCACTTTCCTCCTTTAAGGCACTACTTAAATCCTACCGCTTTGCCCCAACTTTCAACACGCCTAATATCCTCTTCTGTGGCCTGGTGTCATATTTTGTTTAAAATGCTCCTCGTGAAGCACCTTGGGATGCATTATTGTGTTAAAGGTGCTATATAAATATCAGATGTTGCTGTTGTTGATGTTGTGGTATCTCATTTGTGGGATCCTGCTTTGCATGAACTGGCTGCTTCTTTACCCTGCGTAAAAGACAGTCATTCCATTTCAAAGTTAGTCACTATACACTGAGACATTGCTCTCTAAGAGATGTTGTAATGCCTGTAAATGTAAATCTTTATTTTGTTAATTCATTCATTATTCCTGAAATGGCCACTTGGGGGAGAAAGAGAGCAAGAGAGCACATGTAGCCAGTAAAACAAGGAGTTGCCACTCTCTTGTTTTTTCCCTTGTAATCTTCAGGTTGACAATTAATGTTAATCAAAGGAGCACGAAACTGTTCACCATGCTGTAAATCTTATGAATGCACACTTGTGAGGAAAGTGTTGTATTGGACTTTTCCAGTAACTGATTGATGTTGAACCATGATGTGGCCAGAAGACTATACCACAGCCTATTGGAGGATGACATTAGAATGAAGGGGGGGGGCTGCTTGCCTCAGGACAAATTTAAAATATGAGCATTCAAGTCGTCTGTGATTTTTGAAGACATGAATCTGCCAAGTACTTGTATATTTAGAGAAAGTTATGTGTATCTGAAACCCGCTAAATGAAATCAGACGTGAGTCTCAGTGGTCTCTGAGGGGGGTGGGGGGGAGGATGGACCCTGAAGACATTGAGGCTGTAGCTAGCCTGAAAGGAGCTTGCTACACTGGGAGACGCCCAACAGCTTTTGAAGTGCTCAAGTTACAAACACAGCTCGCTTGAGGATTTTCCTGAAGATTTGGGCTGGCGAGACCCTCGAGCGAAAAGAAGTAAACATTTTGGACTGGCAGATGAACAAATTCATCATTGTGCGCTTGTGTACCTAGAGCCTGAGATTATTTGAAAGATGCTGGTGGACAAACACTGGCACATTCATTTAAAGTTCACTACATTTCATGGAATGTGCAGCCCAGAAACAGGCTATTCGGCCCATCTGGTCCACACTTTTTTATACTCCACACAAGCCTCCATCCGCTTCATTTCTTCTAACCCCATCAACGTAAACATTTTCCCCTCTCACGTTCATCAAGCTTCACCTTTATTGCATCTAGACTCCTCGCCCTCAACTGTTCTTTTTGGCCAACGTTTCTCTTGAATTCTCTCAATTGCTTTGGAGGATTGGTTAAGGCATTAGGTTTAAATGCATGAACTCCTCCGCTAAAATAGGAAAACGAGATTTCCGGTGAACACATTATTGATCATTACTAGTATTGTACAGTATAATTTCAGGCCCCATGTCTTTAGCTTACTATTTATTGTTAAATCCAGTGATTTTTTTTGTGGGCCCTCAGGTCTCTGCTGGTCTTTATTTTCTGACATGAAGCTAAATGGTCTATAGTGCTCTATACTTCCACTATCTCGGTAAAGGAATAGAGTATAAAAGCAAGGAAGCATTGTTGCAACTGTACAAGGCATTGGTGAGTCCTCACCTGGAGTACTGTGCACAATTTTGGTCCCCTTACTTGAGGAAGGATGTAGTTGCACTGGAGGCGGTTCAGAGGAGGTTCACTAGATTGATTCCAGAGATGCGGGGCTTGTCTTATGAGGAGAGATTGAGCAGTTTAGGCCTATACTCGCTAGAGTTTAGAAGGATGTGAGGAGATCTAATTGAGGTATATAAGATGCTAAAGGGGGATAGACAAAGTAGACATGGAGCGAATGTTTCCCCTTGTGGGGCATTCTAGAAGGAGAGGCCATAGTTTTAGGCTAAGGGGTGGTAGATTTAAATCAGAGATGAGGAGGAATTACTTTTCTCAAAGGGTCGTGAATCTGTGGAATTCACTACCTCAGAGTGCAGTGGATGCCGGGACGCTGAATAAATTTAAGGAGGAGATAAGACAGATTTTAAATTAGTAACGGGTTGAAAGGTTATGGGGAGAGGGCGGGAAATTGGAGTTGAGGCTGAAATGAGATCAGCCATGATCGTAATGAATGGTGGGGCAGGCTTGAGGGGCTGAATTGCCTACTCCTGCTCCTAGTTTTTATGTTCTTATATGTTTTTTTAAAATGTAGGAATAAAATTAGCTGTTTGTGCGTTCTTTGTTATTATTCATTTTTCTATTGAAATTTCTATATCTATATAAAAACGGGCGTCTGCTATTGCTTCCTTACTTCTTATAGTATGTGCGGATGCAATCCATTCAGGCCAGGTGTTTTATCCTTTTTATATTTGCCTAATTTATCAACTGTCTCCTTCCTTTCCATCTTAAATGTCATAACATTAGAAGAGATTAAAAAGGATATCATGTCCACCTTGTCAGGCCCTGGGAAATACCAAGGCAAAGCAATTATTCAATCCTGGAAAATCCTGGAACTCCCTCCCTAATAGCACTGTGGGTGTACCTACACCACATGGACTGCAGCAGCTCAAGTAGGCAGCTCACCACCACTTTCTCAAGGGCAATTAGGGAGGGGCAATAAACGCTGGCCCAGCCAGCGATGCCCACATGCTATGAAAGAATTTTAAAAATCAATATTCCGCCTTTTCATTATCATTCCCTCTGAGTTTAGCCTGTATATCTTTATATTCATTTTCCATTTGGTGTTTATATGTCCGTGGAATGCTATTTCTTTTTATATTCTTTGATAATTTCATTTTGCCCTTTCTCTTTGCCTTCTTAATTGTTCCTTTCTTGCTTAATTCTTATCCTCCTCGAACACTGTTTTGTCATCCTCTCCTTTATTACCTGTCTATTTCGTGTATCAATAAAACTCACTGTGCATAGCAAATAAAATTGGAGGGATCTTTGTTCTTCAGTTTCCATTTTACCCTTATCGCTTTATTGTTCATGAGGTTTCGTTCCGGGCTACTTTTGTTTTTGTGTTTTAGTGGAATATTGACATGTAACTGTTCTCCAGCAACAGAGCAAACCAGGCTCTGAACGAATCAGCAGCTGATTTTTCACCATCCCCCCATCCTCTTTCCACTGAAGTTTGCAGAACTATTGTTCAAACGCTTTTCAGAGACTCATTTCCTCGTCTTGCTGTCACTCTTATTTGGTTTGAAATCAAGAATCTTGGCAGCATTTACTCAGTCAATGGAAAATACAAACTGCTGCAGTGAAAATTGGCTTCAAATGCACTACCAGCCCGTTGCGTGTTAATGAGGTAGAATAATTTCACTCCCTATATTTCTGCTGAACTCTATTAATCGTCTTGCTAAATATTTCCCACTGTTGTTGATATTTTGTTCCAGTTTCCCGGCCATTCTCATCTGTTTTTCTCCAATTTATTATTTCGGCTTTTGACTTACTCATCTCTCTCTCTCTCAATTATTATTCTAACCCTTGTGATCGCTGTTGCCAAGTTGCTCATGAACAGTGTAGTACATTTTTCACAGGATTTAAAGACATCGTTGGGTGGTGGTGCAGACCTGATGAGGGTTCATCATTTGTTCAGATGCAGGCAAAGGGCACACTGTCTAGACAGAGGCTAAAACTCAGGGTCTTACAGCCTAAGAATCTTTTTCTCATCTGCTTCATTTGCTGTCTGTATGACTGTCCAGGGAGGTTACGATCGGACACTGGTGGTACCAGGTGATCCAAGGGCATAGCTGCTTCTCCTTCTGTATGTTTGTCCTGACAGGGACAGTCTGCATGGTTATTCCTGAGGGCTCAATGGCCTTAAATCTTATCAACACCTTAAATCCCCAAGAAGCCTGGAAAATCTAGACTGGGCACAATAAGATAGTTTGTATCTTTACATAGATTCTTTACACAGAAAGGAAAACAAAGCATAAAAATAGTCTAAGAGCGTCACAGTACCTTTCTTAGCAGAAGCAGCAGCCTGTTCTACTTCAGTTGGTTTTTTGAGAACACACTGGTTAATTTCAACAGGTCCTTCTCGACTTACTTGCTCATTATCACGCAAATTACGCGCCTGGATCGAAGGTACACAAACAGGATGTTTCAGAATCAGCTGTCAAGAAAAACGTCAAACAGAACCTGGGACCATTTCTTTTCAGTCCCGCACTTTAATCCTCGAGTATGCCCACGTGCACTTACTAAAATGTATTACTTGCCAAAAAAAAGATAAGATCATTGAACATTGATTTACTTTTTTTTTGGACTTTTTCTTCTTGAGAGGGGAGGAGATAACAGGGTCCCTTTGAGGTTCAGTCCAAGGTGTTAGGCCTGGCGATGGGAGATTGGAAACAAAGCAATTCTCTGCCTCAGACTCCATAATCTGACCTCGGAGCCAGAAGAGTATAATTCTCAGCAGCCTTTTTGATGATTAACCAGCCAGCTTGGCTTATTGATGAGACCTGGAAGGGTAAACCTATCCTCGATGGCTCAGCCTCCATACAGCTCTTCCACACAATACCCTCGCTTGTGCAGTTTTAACTAGTTAAACTTCAGTAGTGGTCTAGGCATTCTTGAGCCTTGGCATCGTGCACCTACTGACCTTAGCCAAGTACCTACATCTCCCTATATTGTGTATTTAAGACCGAGATAGATAGGTTCTTGATTGGTAAGGGGATCAAAGGTTACGGGGAGAAGGCGGGAGAATGGGGTTGAGAAACTTATCAGTCATGATTGAATGGCGGAGCAGACTTGATGGGCCGAATGGCCTAATTTCTGCTCCTATGTCTTATGGCTCTTATGGCTGTCGGGACAGCATGTGCACTCCCTGTCTGCAAATACAAATTCTGTTCATGTAGATTCCTCTGTAATTTGGCTTAACTCTTCAGCATTGTAATAGATTTCAGTTGAAACATTGGAACAGGAGAAGGCCATTTAATCCCTCTGGCCTCTTCCGCCATTCAATGAGATCATGGCTTGATGTGCAATTTAACTTCATAAACCCGCCTTTGTCCCCTATCCTTTGGCAAACAAAAATCTAGTTTTAAAATTAACAATTGATCTGGCATCAATTGCCATTTGCGGAAGCCAGTTCCAAACTTCTACCACAATTTGTGTGTTTTCTAACTTCATTCCCGAAAAGTCTGGCTCTAATGTTTAGACTCTGCCCCCTAGTCCAAGCCCTCCAAATAATGGAAATAGTTTCTCTCTATTTATCTCATCTGTTCCCCTTAATATCTTGAAATCTCCGATTAAATCACCCCTTAACCTCTTAAATTCCAGGGAATACAACCTGAGTTTTGTTTTTCAATTTTCCCTTGTTGCTTAACCCTTGGGGTCCAGGTATCATTCTGGTAAATTTACGCGGCACTCCATCTTGGGCCAACCTCCCTAATGGATGGTGCCTGGGACTGTTCTTACAAGTCCATTTCTCAGCTTGTCAGAAAAAAAAAAATTAGCCATAATTTCTCTGATTATCCTAAAATATGTATGGTTTTCAGGTAGGTGTATGTTAAGATAATAAATGAAGGCAAGCCTACATGAAGGGGGAAGTGGGTGGCTTCAGGATTTTGAATAACAAACTTGAGACTTGAGGTTCAAAAACTACAATGTTTGCAGCCGCATTTTTGTTGGTGAATATCATTATTATAACTACTTGGAACAGAATCAACTATTAATCATTTCTTAATAATCTTCCAACAATGACAGCACAATAGCAATAATTCTCTGTTATCAATGACGTGACGCAGATTGGCTCCAAGTGCTCACACAGCTGACAATAATACTATTCTGTGAATTACAGAGTGTACTCTGATTAATAACTAGCATTCTACAGCCATCACAGGGCCATTATCTAACCTCAGGTTGCACACGATAATTAAGCACTCAAGCTTCCGCATTATCATTAAATTGTTATCAAAGCCCTTTCATTGTAATCACTCCCTGGTAACACTGCATTCAATTTATATTGACTCCAAAATACGCCAAGGATCTAACCCAACCCTTCGTCTGAGAGAGCAGGGATTTGGGTGGGGACCCCAATTCAGGGTCAAATTGGGGTCCTGACCCTGCGCTGCGTGGGGAACAGTTAGTTAGCAGTGACTTCCCCTGATTTGGCCAGAGGACATGCTTGCTTTTTTTTTATATTCGTTCATGGGATGTGGGCTTCGCTGGCTGGGCCAGTATTTATTGCCCACCCCTAATTGTCCTTGTTCAGAGGGCATTTAAGAGTCAACCACATTGCTGTGGGTCTGGAGTCACATGTAGGCCAGGCCAACAGATTTCCTTCCTTAAAAGGACACCAGTGAATGGGTTTTTATGACAATCGGCAATGGTTTAGTGATCATCATCATCAAACTTTTAATTCCAGATTTTTACTGAATTCAAATTTCACCATCTGCCGTGGTGGGATTTGAACCCAGGTCCCCAGAGCATTCCCCTGGGCCTCTGGATTGCCAGTCCAGTGACAATACCACTATGCCACCGCCTCCCCTTTTACGGGCAGCGGATGGGCTCTCAAAGTTGGAGGACCAGAAGGAGGCCTTCCAGTATGGAAGGATCTGCAGCCTGGATTTCTGGTTAGAGAGAGGGAAAGCGCCTCCACCTTGAGCTGCTGGACCAGGATTGTGGGGACCACTCCACAGGGCAGCCTGAGGACCTCAAAGCTTGCCTTGAGAACTGGCCGACCTTGTCTGCAACTGGGAAACCACCTCCAGGCAACTGGCCAGTTCCTGACGCTGACTTGAAAATTCTATCCAACCTCTGATAATTGGCCTTAATTGGTCTGCCAACTATGGGTTGCCCTTCCGCTCATGATCTCACCCTCCAGGAAAAGGGCCCTGGGGACAGGATGGTGCCAACACACCGGCAGATAGTGTGAAGTTTCGTGCCCACCCGCCTCCGTCCTTGCCCCTATGTGGGGGCAAAAATTCTGCCCCAAGACCAGTTGGTAAAATTCACAGATAGATAGCACATTCTTAATACAATGGCATTTTAAGCTGAGATGGGCTCAAACCCTACTCCAGAGACTTGAGCACAAAAATCTCAGCTGACGCTCCAGTGCAGTTCAGAGAGAGTGCAGCACTGTTGTGGGAGATAGCTTTTGGATGAGACTTTACCTGCCATCTCAGGTTGATGGAAAAGATCCCATGGCACCATTTTGAAGAATCGCAGGGAAGCTATCCCTGTTGTCCTGATCACTATCTATCCCTCACCCATCTTCAGAGGAACAGATGATCTGGTCATTAACACATTGCTGTTTGTGGGAGCTTGCTGTCCACAAATTGGGCTGCTGTGTTTTCAACGTTACAACAGTGACCACACTTCAAAAGCATTTCATCGGCTGTAAAATGCTTTGAGACATCCTGAGATTCTGAAAGGTGCTATAGGAATACCAACAGTTTCTTTTCTAATCTCTCCCACTCCCATGTGTAATTTGCTATGTATAGACCTTGAAGACTTACATATGAACATGCAAACGACATACGAACATATGAATTAGGAGTAGGAGTAGGCCACTCGGCCCTTTGAGCCTGCTCCACTATTCAATAAGATCATGGCTGATCTGATTGTAACCTCAACCCCACATCCCTGCCCACCCCCGATAACCTTTCACCCCCTTGTTAATCAAGAATCTACCTTGCTCTGCCTTAAAAATATTCGAAGACTCTGCTTTCACTGCCTTTTGAGGAACAGAGTTCCAAAGCTTCACAACCCTCTGAAACAATTTCTCCTCATCTCTATCTTAAATGAACGGCCCCTTATTTTTAAACAGTGACCCCTAATTCTAGATTCTCCCAGAAGAGGAAACATTCTCTCAAGACCCCTCAGGTTCTTAAAGGTTTCAATTAAGTGGCCTCTTACTCTTCTAAATTCCATATAAAAGCCTAACCTGTCCACCCTTTCCTCATAAGACAACCCACCCATTCCTGGTGTTAGTCTAGTGAACCTTCTCTGAAGTGCTTCTAATGCATTTACATTTTTCTTTAAATAAGAAGACCAGTACTGTACACATTGCTCCAGTTGTGGTCTCACCAACGCCCTGTACAACTGAAGCATAACCTTCCTACTTTTATATTCAATTCCCCTCACAATAAACGATAACATTCTATTAGCTTTCCTAATTACCTGCTGTACCTGCATACTAACCTTTTGTGATTCATGCACCAGGACACCCAGATCCCGCGGAATCTCAGAGCTCCTCAGTCTCTCACCACTTAGGTAATAAGCTTCTTTTTTATCCTTCCTGCCAAAATGGACAATTTCACATTTTCCCACATTCTGCTCCATTTGCCAGATCTTTGCCCACTCACTTAACCCACCTATGTCACTTTGTAGCCTCCTTACGTCCTCTTCAAAATTGACTTTCCCACCTATCTTTGTGCCATCAGCAAATTTAGCCACCATACCTTCCATCCCTTCATCCAAGTCATTTATATAAATTGTAAAAAGTTGAGGCCCCAGCACTGATCCCTATGGCACACCACTCATTACATCCTGCCAACCAGAAAAAGACCCATTTATGCCAACTCTCTGTTAACTAGCTAAACTCCTATCCATGCCAATAGGTTACCCCCTACACTATGAGCTTTTATTTTCTACAATAACCTTTGATGTGGCACCTTATCAAATGTCAATGGACACTTATAGCAAAAGAGTCCCAAAAGGCAAATTAAATTTAAAAAAAGAATAAGTACATGTGAAAGAACCATGTTTAGAGGCAAACTTCAGCCTGTGCAAGATTTTTGGGCTGTGAAGATCCATTTTTTAAAACAAGCATAAAACAGATGTTGAATTCATGTGAACTGAACACTTATTTCCTGTACTTTCAGTTATTTACACTACCTTTATTGTGCTGATGTGGAAGGAGCTGTTGTTTTGTTCTTGTGACCATTTCACCTAATGGAACAATATGCAATGGGACTGATCATAATACTCAGGTGAGAGTTATTTTACATTTACTGACCTTTTAGTTTATGCCATTTTCTGTAACACAAAAGACTTCACAAGGTTGACTCAAAATGGTAACCAAAGAAACACCAATATGTTCCATACCTGTTGTTCACTCTCTATCTGTGCCAAGGCCTCAGCCATCATTTTCTGATTAACGCCACACAGGTTTGCTACTTTGTTCTGACACTTGTGATGAACATTCATAGCGCATTCTGGCAGAGAGGCAAGCAAACACAGGGTATTACTGATCATGGGTTTTGCTTTACCTCCTGTTACATTAGTCACTTAAGGATGGTTCATATATTCTGCTGCTTTCCTTAGAACAAACCTTGTATGGGAGTTGGAAACACATTAATTGTTAGATTTTCATGAACTGCAAGTTAACTCGGACAAGGTAGAATTTAATGTATGAGGTCTGCAGTTATCTTTGCTGTGAGCAGTTACCGTAATTAACCCAATTAGCAATCTGAGGGGGTAAGGAACTCTCGAGTAGCCGCAATTGCTTTCATCTGGGATTTTGGCAATCTGATTAGCATAGGTTTCTTTCAACTGTATTCCAATGATCTATAGCTTGCTCTATGCATCTCGAGGTACATTGGAAAAAATTAGACACCCAGAAAGGAGATTTTAATCTGCCTACCACTCTGCTCCCATTGAAAAATAGGCAGAATAAAATGGCAAAGAATAATATCAGCCAACTCAATTTTCAAGCAGGCCTCAAAGTGGGTGACCAGTGCTTTTGCCCAAAACAAGCGGAAACCGTTTAAATGGTGGCTGTATAACGCTAATCCAAAAGGCAGTGCATGTACCACATCCATTATATCCATGGGTACTGGATGTGGGTGGCCATAAAGCCTTTTAAAGGTGGCTGTTAGAGGTCGCTCTAGGAGCAGGCTTCTATTTGGGCCATGGATGCTTTCACCATTGTGTTTGCCAACTGCATACTCACCTTCACACTTCAAACCCTGTCTTGCCAGGCCCCACAGCAGGGTCCCACAGTGCTCACAGAATGTTGGGCTCTTATAGTTGTAGACTTTAAATCGATGGGGCATATCTATTTTAAACCGTTCCTTGTGAAACTGGAGATCAAAAGAGAATGCAGATGATTAGCGGAAAGTTTAACGTACCCTTAAAAGAGGGTAGTCAATGTCATTGAAACGTATCCACGAAACATGGAACGGTACACAGATACTAACTGATTTCTATGGGCAAAGGTGGCAACATAAAGGTGTAGTGTTCTACCACTGACTCAATGTCGATGGTCTTGAAATTCTGACAAAACAATCTATCATGGTGCTGGCAAAATCTTGCGAGAGGAAACTAAATTGTTGTTAGTGCGAACGGAAATTTTTTTAAAAGTTGTGACATTTGACGAGGAAAAGTTTAGTTGGTCTTCGAGCCGCGGAATCCACCTCTTTTGAGTCAACTCAGCCTTTCAAACCTAATGGCTTTTCTACTGGCAAATTCTAACGAAAAGCATGCAAACGTTGCAGAGAGCTTAACTTCGAGATCCGTCTACCGAACAATATTTAGCCGAGGGGAATAGTTTGGGAAATGTGGAAATGAGCCTCTAGCTGTGTAACTTATGAATCACCTGGAAATCATTGTAGGGTCAGTTGTGTATTGGACAGATATTGAAATGGGCATCGGTAGAGCAAATGTTATTGATGTTGATATAGCACAGGTTTACTGTTGAAGGTGTTAGTCTGTTTTAACTGATGTGGCTTTCTGGAAATGACCCTGGTTAAGGACACTTTGAGTTAAACCCTGCTACCAATGAATTCTCTCTGCCACTGTGCCTCACAGTTCTAACGTACTGCATGTGCACAAAGACTCTTTATATTCAGGGGCTCTGGTACGTACAATGGTTTCCCTGCTGTTCACCGCCGATCCCGTACACTTGGCTATTATTTTATCAATGCACTTCTTATGAATAGCAGCATTGCACTCTGGAAGGTAAACAGAAGAATGTCTTAATGTGTTCAAAGCTAACAAGCAACGACAAAATTTTAGTTTGAATTATGTGGACATGAAAAATCACCTACGTCGACATTGGTAGCCTTGTTTATTCAATCCCCTGAAAGAAACAAAAATGAGCAGAATTCAATTATTTTTTTTTTTTGTTGATCAGTTGCATGTCTGAAACCCACACAAAAAAACACGTCACTAAACACAAACCAGTGAGAAACCCACATAGGTAGAGTTCATACTTCATACGTCCCTACATCATGTCAATAATTTCCAGTTTCCTGGCCCGAACAGCCTCCCCAAAGACTATCTGCAAGTGGGGAATATTCCCCACGTGCCTGGTTGAGTGCAGCTCCCACAACACTCAAGGAGCTGGACACCGTCCAGAACAAAGCAGTCCACTTGATTGGTACCACACCCACAAACATTCACGCCCTCCACCACCGACGCACATTGACAGCAGTGTGCACCATCTACAAGATGCACTGCAGGAATTCGCCAAGGCTCCTTCAACAGCACCTTCCAAACCCATGACCAGCACCATCTAGAAGGGCAAGGACAGCAGATAGATGGGAATACCACCACCTGGAAGTTCCCCTCCAAGTTACTCACCATCTTGACTTGGAAATATATCACCGTTCCTTCACTGCCGCTGGGTCAAAATCCTGGAACTCCCTTCCTAACCGCACTGTGGGTGTACCTACACCACACGGACTGCAGGGGTTCAAGAAGGCAGCTCACTACCACCTTTCCAAGGGCAACTAGTGGTGGGCAATAAATGCTGGCCCAGTCAGCGAAGCCCACATCCCGTGAATGAATAAAATAAAAACCATGGGCGTCCAATCTCTCTACACCTACATCCTCCACCAGGATGGTCTGAGGGCTTTCTCCTTCTTCCTTGAACAGAGGCCCGAACAATCCCCATCCACCACCACTCTTCTCTGTCTGGCTGAGTTTGTTCTCTCACTGAACAATTTCTCCTTTAACTTGTCACACTTCATCCAAACAAAAGGTGTTGCTATGGGTACCCGCATGGAACCTAGTTATGCCGGCCTTTTTGTGGGGTATGTGGAATATTCCTTGTTCCAGTGCTACTCAGGTCGCCTCCGCCACCTCTTTCTCCGGTACACCGGTGACTGTATCGGTGCCGGTTGCTGGTCTCACCCAGAAGTGGAAAATTCACCAATTCTACTTCCAATTTCCACCCTTCTCTCACCTTCAAATGGTCCATCTCTGACACTTCCCTTCCCTTCCTTGACTTCTCTGTCTCCATTTCTGGGCATAGACTGCCTATTAATATTCATTATAAGCCCAACGACTCTCACAGTTCTCATCTACATCTCCTCACACCTTGATTCCTGTAAGGATTTCATTCCATTCTCCCAGTTTTTCCGTTTGCTCCGATGATGCTATCTTCCATAACAGTGCTTTCAACATGTCTTCCTTTATCCTCAACCAAGAATTCCCCCTCCCGCACTACCCCACCCCACCCCACCCCCCCACTACCACCCACTGTGGTTGACAGGGTCCTCAACCATGTCTGACCCATTTCAACACTTCTGCCCTCCCCCCTTCCCCTCCCTCCCAGAACCAAGATAAGGTTCATCTTGTCCTCACTTTCCACCCAGCTTGCCTCCACATTCAGAGGATTATCCTCCGCCATTTCCACCAGCTGCTGCATGATGCCACCACCAAACACATCTTTCCTGCCCCTGTCAGCGTTCGAAAGGGACCATTCCCTCCGCGACACCCTGGTCCGCTCCTCTATCATCTCCATCAACTCATCTCCTTCCCACGGCACCTTCCCATGCAATCGCAGGAGGTGTAACACCTGCCCCTTTACCTCCTCTCTCCTCACCGTCCAAGGCCCCAAACACTCCTCCCAGGTGAAGCAGCAATTTACTTCTTTAGATTTAGTTTACTGTAATTTGCTTTTCACAATGCGGTCTCCTGTCCATTAGAGAAACTAAACATAGACTGCTTGGCAGCTCTGTGGAGCACCTTCACTCAGTCTGCAAGCACGATCCTGACCTTCCTGTCCCTTGCCATTTTAATGCAACCACCTTGCTGTCATGCTCACGTTTCTATCCTTGGCTTGCTGCAATGTTCCCACACAAGTTGGAGAAAGAGCCCTCTGCCTACCGATTAGGCATTTTACAGCCTTCTGGACTCAACAGCAAGTTCAACAACTTAGACCGTGAACTCTGTTTTCCATTTTGATTTGTTTTCCTCTGCCAAGTGTCAGTTTGCACGTTTTTGCTTTCAGACAGAGGTGTCCTTTATCCTGCCATTAATTGGGGAAGCGATGGCATAGTGGTATTGTTGCTGGACTAGTAACCCAGGGACCCAAGGACCTGGGTATGAATCCTGCCACAGCCAAATAGTGGAATTTGAATTCAATCAAGCTCTGAAATTAAAAGTCCAATGATAACTATAAAAATCATCTGGTTCACTGGAAATCTGCTGCCCTTACCTGGTCTGGCCTGTATGTGACTGCAGACCCACAGTAATGTCCTTAAACACCCTCTGAAATGTCCTAGCCAGCCACTCAGTTGTAACAAGTTGCTACAAAGTCTCAAAAAGAAAGGAATGAAACTGGAAGGACCATCCAGCCTCAACCTAGGCACTGGAAATAACAACCACATACTCAGCCCTGTCGACCTTGCAAAGTCCTTCTTACTAACATCTGGGGGCTAGGGCCAAATTTCGGGGGAGCTGTCTCACAGACTAGTCAAGCAAAAACCTGACATAGTCATCCTTACGGAATCATATCTTACAGATAATGTCCCAGACACCTCCATCACCATCCCTGTCCCATGGGCAGGACAGACCCAGCAGAGGTGGCGGCACAGTGGTATACAGTCGGGAGGGAATTGCCCTGGGTGTCCTCAACATCGGCTCTGGACCCCATGAAGGCTCGTGGCATCAGGTCAAACATGGGCAAGGAAACCTCCTGCTGATTATTATCTATCGCCTTCCCTCAGTTGATGAATCAGTGCTCCTCCATGTTGAACACCACTTGGAGGAAGCACTGAAAATGCACTCTGGGTAGGGGAATCTCAGTAGCACCACTACTGACTGAGCTGGCTGAATCCTAAATGACATAGCTGCTAGACTGGGTCAGCGGCAGGTGGTGAGCGAACCAACATGAGGGAAAAACATACTTGATGACATCCACACCAACCTGCCTGCCACAGATGCATCTGTCCATGACAGTGTCGGTAGGAGCGACCACCGCACAGTCATTGTGGAGACAAAGTCCCATCTTCACATTGAAGATACCCTCCATCGTGTTGTGTGGCACTACCACTGTGCTAAATGGGATAGATTTCGAACAGATCTAGCAACTCAAGACTGGGCATCCATGAGGCGCTGTGGGCCATCAGCAGCAGCAGAATTGTACTGAAACACAATCTGTAACCTCATGGCAGGAGGGCATGCCAGGAGCAGCACCAGGCATATCTAAAAATGAGATGTCAACCTGGTAAAGCTACAACACAGGACTACTTGTGTGCCAGCATAAGCAGCAAGTGATAGACAGAGCTAAGCGATCCCATAATCAATGGATCAGATCTAAGCTCTGCATTCCTGCCACATCCTGTCACACATGGTGGTGGACAATTAAACAACTCACTGGAGGAGGCTCCACAAATATCCCCGTCCTCAATGATGGAGGAGCCCAGCACATCAGTGCAAAAGATAAGGCTGAAGCACTTGCTGCAATCTTCAGTCAGAAGTGCCGAGTGGATGATCCATCTCGGCCTCCTCTGGAGGTCCCCAGCATCACAGATGCCAGTCTTCAGCCAATTCGATTCACTCCATGTGATATCAAGAAATGGCTGAAGGCACTGGATAGTGCAAAGGCTATGGGCTCCGGCAATGGTACTGAAGAATTGTGTTCCAGAACTTGCCGCGCCCCTAGCCAGGCTGTTCCAGAACAGCTACAACACTGGCATCTACCCGGCTTTGTGGGAAATTGCCCAGGTATGTCCTGTACACAAAAAACAGGGCTAATCCAACCCGGCCTATTACCGCCCCATCGGTCTACTCTCAACCATCAGTAAAGTGACGGAAGGGGTCATCAACAGTGCGAACAAACAGCACTTGCTTAGCAATAATGTGCTCACTGATGCCCAGTTTGGGTTCCGCCAGGGCCACTCAGCTCCTGACCTCATTACAGTCTTGGTTCAAACATGGACAAAAGAGGTAAACTCCCGAGGTGAGGTGAGAGTGACTGCCCTTGACATCAAGGCAGCATTTGACCGAGTGTGGCATCAAGGAGCCCTAGCAAAACTGGAGTCAATGGGAATCAGGGGGAAAACTCTCCGCTGGTTGGAGTCATACCTAGCACAAAGGGAGATGGTTGTGGTTGTTGGAGGTCAGTCATCACAGCTCAAGGACATCACTGAAGGAGTTCCTCAGGGACATGATGGGCTGTATGGCCTCCTTCTGTGCCGTTAAGATTCTGTGATTCTGTAGTGTCCTCGGCTCAACCATCTTCAGCTGCTTCATCAATGACCTTCCTTCCAACATAACATCAGAAGTGGGGATGTTTGCTGATGATTGCACAATGTTCAGCACCATTCACGACTCCTCAGATACTGAAGCAGTCCATGTCCAAATACAGCAAGACCTGGACAATATCCAGGGCTGACAAACGTTGAGTAACATTCGAGCCACACAAGTGCCAGGCAATGACCATCTCCTACAAGAGATAATCTAACCATCACCCCTTGACATCCAATAGAATTACCGTCACTGAACCCCCCACTATCAACATTCTGAGGGTTACCATTGGCCAGAAACTGAACTGGACTAGTCATATAAATACTTTGGCTACAAGAGTAGGTCAGAGGCTAAGAATCCTGCGAAAAGTGATGAGTATTCACCTCCTGACTCCCCAAAGCCTGTCCACCATCTACAAGGCACAAGTCAGGAGTGATGGAATACTCCCCACTTGCCTGGGTGAGTGCAGCTCCCAAAACATTCAAGAAGCTTGACACCGTCCAGGACAAAGCAGCCCGCTTGATTGGCATCCCATCCACAAACATTCACTCCCTCAACCACCAACGCACACTATCAGCAGTGTGTACCATCTACAAGATGCACTGCAAGAATTCACCAAAGCTCTTTAGACAGCACCTTCCAAACCCACGACCACTACCATCTAGAAGGACAATGGCAGCAGACAGATGGGAACACCACCACCTGGAAGTTCCCCTCCAAGTCATTCACCATCCTGACTTGGAAATATTTCACCGTTCCTTCACTGTTGCTGGCTCAAAAGCTTGGAACTCCCTTTCTAACAGCACTGTGGGTGTATCTACACCACATGGACTATAACGGTTCAAGAAGGCAGCTCACCACCACCTTCTCAAGGGCAACTAGGGTTTGGCAATAAATGCTGGCCCAGCCAGCGAAGCCCACATTCCATGAAGGAATAAAATAAATTACTTTCTCTGGGCTAATGCTTTGTTTCTCCTCTACAACCATTACCCACTCACCTTGCCCCTTGTTCCATGACACCTTTGTCATTTAATCTCTCCCACCCTCTAACCCATTCCTGGCCTTCCTTTTTGTTCTGACCCTCCCCCAATTCTCTACAGCATAGAACCAACAAATTTCTACCTCTCTTCAGTTCTGAAGGAGTCATTTTGGACTTGAAATGTTAACTCTGGGCAGAATCTTCTGGCTGGCGTGTGGGTGGCGGACTCCACACGCCAGCGCTTAAAATGTCGCGCGAGCGTCCCCACATCAGCGCGCGGCATCGTGATATTTCGGGCGGCAGGCGCGCTATGCGGCGGGACGCACGTCCGCCATTAATTAAAGGCCTCGTTAAGGCCATTAACTCTCCAATCGACCAAGATTTTGAGGGGCCCGTGCGAACTTCGGCTCGGCGCACGGGCCCAACGGGCAGGCGGGTAAGTGATTTTTTTTTACAAACCTCGTCCACGGGCGGGATGAGGTTTGATATCGGGTTTAAAAACTTTTAATAAAGTGTTTGTGCTCCTCACCAACGGGCCCCATCTCGTGTGACATTTTCACATGAGGGAGACATGTTAATGATTTTAAAATTTTTCTATTTTTAGACTTTCACAGAGTTTCAGTGATCTCCCTGAGATAGCACTTAGCCTCAGGGAGATGTGTACGTGTGCGAAAGTGCGCACTCTGGCAGTTGGGGAATCCCCCCCTGTCCTGCCCGCACAGGGAGCGCATAGTGCTTCCCGTTGGGCGTCACGTTGGGTGGGCCTTAATTGGCCCGCCCACTTAAAATGGCGGCGGGGCCCGTTTCGTCGGCGGCGATTGGCTGCCCACCCACCACCGAGTCAGTCGGGCCCACCCGCCCATCAAGGGCAAAACTCTGCTCTCTCCACAGATGCTGCCAGACCTGCTGAATTTTTCCAGCACTTTCTGTTTTTATTTCAGATTTCCAGCAGCTGCAGTATTTTGCTTTTTAGCTAGCTTTCTTATCTGTCTGGTGTGGAATGCACACTGGCTTCTCAATCGGACAACCCCACTTCGTCCACTTCCACAAGCTCTGGGAACAGGCTAGTAAGGGCTAAGGATTATGGGACTCCCAAATAGGTGGTAAGGCACTGGTAGAGTGTACTTTTTAAAAAAATTCATTCACCGGGATGTGGGCTTCGCTGGCTGGGCCAGCATTTATTGCCCATCCCTAGTTGCCCCTGAGAAGGTGATGGTGAGCTGCCTTCTTGAACCGTTGCAGTCCATGTGGTGTAGGTACACCCACAGTGCTGTTAGGGAGGGAGTTCCAGGATTTTGACCCAGCGACAGTGAAGGAACGGCCGATATATTTCCAAGTCAGGATGGTGAGAGAGTGACTTGGAGGGGAACTTGCAGGTGGTGGTGCCCTTGTTCTTCTAGGTGGTAGTGGTTGTGGGTTTGGAAGATGCTGCCTAGGGAGCCTTGGTGAATCCCTGCGAATGCACCTAGGCAAAAAAGGGTGAATTAGCAGCCCAGAGAATCCTGGGGAGCGGTAATGCAGGGAACTGCAGCAGGCCAGAGCATTTTGCTTTGGGGACTAGGAGGACACTAAAGAAAAGACAAACCTGGCCCATTCTTGGGAGCGATTTGTAGCGGTCCCTTTAAGGTCCAATAGTTATGCTACTTCACTCCAGGGACCAGCGACCAACATCAAGGCACACAAGACACTCACCGCACCCATTGCTTCACCAGGATTTCCTCAGGGACCTATCCTGGGCACAGAACCCTGAGTTAACCAATGACAGGAAGCCTCCACCTGTTTCACAAGAGGGTCCTGAGCATCCATTTATAGGCCCACTTGAAAATTGAATTGTGGCCTCGGACAGGTGTTGCTTTTTAAAAAGAAAACAAATTTGTCTCCTGTTTCATTTTCCAGTGCAAATGGGGCAGTAGAGACAGGAAAAACCATCTCCAGCAAATCCACCCTATGATATATGTCAATGTAGTGGCAAAACTGTGATGGGCACCACGTGTAGAGGCATAGTACATACATTTTACAAAAACGTTTCACTGACTTGGCTGCACATACCAAACACAGGAATGTTCACAAACAGGTTGTGGAATCCTTGGCCCATAATGTTTACACAGGCAATGTAAAGCTCCCAAAGGCATCATTCCCATCTAGAGAGTTAGATGACAAATTCTTCATCTGAACAACCATGCGAGGTTACTGTCTTAAATTCAGCAATATGAGATACAGTTCGTAGTATGTACATGGCAATGTGTTTTGGATAAATCTCCTTCCTTCTTATTTCGGTGTCAGATTTGCATTGAGACTTACTGTTGCTATGTGACACGGGGCCCAGAGGAATAGCTAGAGCTAAAACCATACTGGATGATATGCGCAGCCAAGTTTGTCACTAAATTGAAATGAAATTCTTGTGCAGTATGGAGTAAAAGATGAAGAATCCAGATAGTCAAACAATAAACCTTGCTTCTTTAAACAGCTTAAGATAAAGATGACAGAGGTAAGATAAGATAAATTAAAGTACCAAACAAATTCATGGCAGACTGAGCAAAAGGTGGGCTGAGGGAAGAATGTTGCGGTAAACTCATGGCACTTGACATTATGAACTTTGGCCTGCTTGATGGCTCCTCTTCGCTGGTGCAGTGCAAACAAGCCTTCTGTTTCACCTTCTGCAGTTCCTTTGTTTTCTGAGGGGAGGAAAGCCTAATGTTAATCATTGCATGTAGCAGCAGAAATCACACCTCCCTCTCCAGACTGACTGTATGGCTGAAAGAACAAGTGACCTACTTTCTTTCAGCATCAATGACAGAAACCAATGGGTTGGTCTCTCGTCACCAATTACTGACTCGTTTAAATTGTAAAACAACAATCATAAAGACAACGATTTAAAAGCGACAGAAAAGTTAACACCGGCACTCGAGCTTTTCAATTCCAATTTTAAAATAAGCCCTTTCCTATTTGTTTGGCAGTCCGATACATTGGGAAAGCAAATTCCATGCTTAAGGATCTCCAAACTAAAACACTGAGGGTTTCACACAAGTGAATTTTCCAATTATGCCTGCCCTCCGCCTTGGGAGCCGGGAAGTCCAGAAGCAGGTGGCCAACAGCAAAGATTTTTGGGACCTCGGTGTGGGCATTGGGCTATTGTTGAAACTTTACAGGCTAAAACCAGACCAGAGAATTGCTGAGCTTCCCACTATTAGTCTGGCTAGGACATTGCTACTTAGAATTATGGAATAGTTCAATGCAGGAGGAGGCTGTTCGGCCCTTCAACTCCATGCTGGCTCTTTCAAAGAGCAATCCAGTTAGTCCCACATCTGCTCTCTTTCCTCATATCCCAGCATTTTTTTTTCCCATTCATGTATTTATCCACTTCTCTTTTGAAAGCTACTACTGAATCATCACTCTATCAGGCAGTTCATTCCAAATCTTAACCACTCTTCACATTAAAGGAGATTTTCCTCATGTTGCCTCTGGTCCTTTTGTCAATCCTTTAAATCTGTGGCAAAAACAGAATATGCTGGAAAAACTCAGCAGATCTAACAGCATCTGTGGGGAGGAAAAGAAACAGTTAACAGTTTCGAGTCCGTATGACTCTTTTTCAGAGCTCTGAAGAAGATATATATGGACTCGGAACTGTTAACTGTGTTTTTTCCTCTCCACAGATGCTGTTAAACCTGCCGAGTTCTTGCAGCATTTTCTGTTTATGTTTCGGATTTCCAGCATCTGCAGTATTTTGCTTTCACCTTAAATCTGTGGTTCTAGTAAGTAGGTAGGCAGGTATAGTCCCCAAGGGATTGTAGACATCTCTAATAGAGAGAGACAATTGGTTATATAGGTTGAGAGTCAACACTCTGTATCAAGCATTGGGTTTAAGAGTACTGGCATACAAATTTATGGATTTTTCACACCAAGAACATGTTATGGTGCAACATTAATTGTCCCATAATAAACACACAGACAAAATACCTGGGGGATATATACCACTCTGAGTAAATGCCACACAATTTATTGGTTTGGATTTGTAAGACACTTAATCACAGGTCTTTCTTAAACTGTGTTTTATGTTTTGAACTACAGGCCGTTATGTATTTTCTTTAAACCGTTATTGTTTTTCTTTCTTGATGTTAGGGTTTTGTGCAAAAAGTTCCAAAATGATTGAATGTAGTCCCATGCAGTATATAAAAGCAAAAAAAAACTGCGGATGCTGGAAATCCAAAACAAAAACAAAGATACCTGGAAAAACTCAGCAGGTCTGGCAGCATCTGCATCTGTGTTCTGTTGAAGAGTCATACGGACTCGAAACGTTGACTGTGCTCCTCTCCGCAGATGCTGTCAGACCTGCTGAGTTTTTCCAGGTATTTTTGCTTTTGTTTCTCATGCAATATATATCCAGTGTAGCAGGGTTGATATAGCAACCAAAAGCCTAAAATTATTTGAAAACCTAAGGCATCTTTCAGGCTTTCTTTCTGACATATTAAAATGAAATTAAAAGCTAACCAGGGTATTTTGTGACATTGCGAAAAGGAAGAAAATGTTTTCTCCAGTGCAATGAATAATCTCTTCCATTTGATGCTGAGGTTTTATAGTCTACCATTCATATCCTTTCACTCTCTAATGGCAACAGCATAGATTGCACCCTCGCCCCATCCTGGACCTGAACGGTGAAGCCTGTATCTCCCTGGGTCGGGGGACAGGTGGAGGGAATAGCATTAGTGAAGATGGAGTTTCTTTAAGAGAGTCTGAAAGAAGGGAGGAACTGCAGGAAAACAGTGAGAACGAGAGAGAGAGAGAGAGATAACAAGGAAAAGTGTGAAAGACCAGAGTAAGGCAGGTAAACAATTAGACAGTGGGGGACAAATGGAGAGTCAGGTACCAATCTAGAAAGCTATATTAGAAGGAGATTAAAAGTATCAAAACAGCTGAAAAAGGGCTCAACAAAACGGATAGCTCAAAAACAACCGTGAACATGGATCAATGTGTGCAAAGAGGTAGAGACACTGAAATTGAAATGATAAAGAACTTTGCATTGGCATAGGCTTGTCATAATTTAATCTGAAGGGAACTGTCTGAGGGTAAAATGTCCTAAGGGAGTCATGAATGATTGGAGGTGCAATGGAATATTCACATTAAAATAATTTGTAACAGAAGTCAGCAAAAAAAAGTCTTATGATTGCAGTAGTGTGAAAATAACAACCACTAGTGACACATTCATAGCTATGTTTTCACTATTGGGTATTTTGGGGCATTCCATTGCGGAACTGAACCTCTGGAAAAACCCCTCTGTGCAAAGAGAAGCCTTCTTTAAATGGGTTTCGTTGGCATTATGCCCCTTTCTGTCAGCTGATTACTTGTTTACTCTGCCAGTTTTGCAAACATCTGTGGAGCCGGATTCTTAATGGAGCGGCCGTTCATTCTGGTGACTCAATATTAGTCTCAACCGTTTAAGTGACAAAGCCTGTGCTTTTTTTACTCATGTGTCTCATAGTTTTCTTATCACTCAGAGGAAGGAATGCAGCTGTGCTCGAAGGACTTGAAATGTACTTTCCCCTTCAACTGGGCTGACCAGTGATTATCCTGCACACTTGGCGGAATCTTAATACCTTCATCATTACATCTCGGAAGTCGGCTGAATTTCTGAGCTTCCAGCATTAAACTCATTATCAGTATTATTAAGAGGCTCGTGACTCCAGATAACAATGGCAGCTTTCTGAGTTATTCATCGAACTTGACCTAAATTATTGTTTGCTCGTAAACCGTGATTTACCAGTCTGTCTGGTAAGGGTGATTACTGTGTGGAAGCGGTGGATTGCTAGGATAGACATTCTCTGCTTGGGTCTTGTTTATTAAAACACTTTAACCTTCAGTGCTTCTGCATTTTAGGATTGGGACTTTGGTTTTCGATCCCCATGTCTACTTTGCCAAGAGAAACTCGAAGACCCCGGTGGTGGACCCATGGAAATATGGCTCTATGGATCTGCCATTGGGTTAAGGCTACTTTTTCCAGCAAATTGAAGGCAGATCCTGCACTAGGGCCGCTAATATACGTTGGATCTCAACAGGCTTCCCGAGGGCACCACCTGTCACCCAATGTTTAAGGGTGAGAGCACGAGCATGGAGGCTGCATTCCCCAAACAAAAGCCTGGTGTATTTGCTCATTCAAAGGCACTCATAGCCACCCCCTCCCCCATTACTCACTTGTGTCTGGGATCCACCTATGATCCTAGGCCTTGGGTGGGGGTGCTGTACCAGCAGCTGCCACCACCTCCCAGGTGGCACTGCCATTCAATAGAGCTGCCGGCTTCTGATTGGTCAGTAGCTCTTGGGGTTGGGGGTGGGGAGCTTCCGCCCCCGGGTCCTTGATTCCAGGGCAGGCTCGCTGCTGGCCTGTCAAGTGCCTGAGTGGCACTTAATTTGCCACCCTGCTCCCAACTGGTGGAAAGGATGATAATCGGCTAAAGATGTAACTGAGGAAATTTTAATTTCACATTATAGGGCAGTATTTAATAGAGGCAATGGAGGTCCTGCACAATTAAAATGCAGCATTGCACTTAGTCACGTTTCCACTGTCACCCAGGTTGCTGCCATTTTAGGTGGGGGGGTCCTTCAAATTGGTGGCCTAAATGCCTGCATGAAAGGAATGGCTGCCTTATTAGCCCATGCATCTTGATGATACTATGATGTTCCTAGGACCCCTGGGACATGCTGTGCTGCTCCACATGTTAATACTTGATGATGAGTGATCTAACCAGAGATTCTTAAGCGACCAGTACAGGCTGCTAAAAAGAAAAGCACAAGTGCATTTAAGGGGAGGTTAGATAAGCACATGAGGGAGAAGGGACTACAGGGGTTATGCTGATAGAGTTTGCTGAGGAAGGATGTGAAGAATGAAACCAGAAAGTGCTGGGAATTCACAGTAGATCAGGCAGGATCTGTGGAGAGGAAAATAGAATTAATGTTTTGGGTCTGTGACCTTCCATCAGAATGATCACAGGATGTATGGAGGCTCGAGCGGAGCATAAATGCCGTATGGACTCCTTAGGCCGGGTAGCCTGTTTCTGTTCACGTAAGTATGTGTAAAATTTGCCAAAAGGTTTTAAAATGATCTTTGAGTGGGCACACGGAAACAGGGGCAAACTGGGCTCCACAGTAGGGGATTTCCCACTCACATCAACCCAGTGAACTGCTTCGAAACGCATGAACAACTCGTCGGTAAAAGGCTAGTGAGGCTCCATCACAAAAAAATCTTTTTGGATTTCTGACAGCTACGGGTCTCTCTCTGCCCACCTTCATCCCAAACTGGAAACAGTCACCACCAAGCTAAGTTTATACCCCCTTCTTCAAAACTGGGTGCAAGGAAGACTGTGTACTGAGGGGAAATGTGATTCCAGGTCAACGCAAATTCTTTTAGCTAAAAGCAAAATACTGCGGATGCTCCGAAGAAGAGTCATACGGACTCGAAACGGAAACGCTCTTTCTCTCTCCACAGAATGCTGCCAGGCCAGCTGAGCTTTTCCAGCATTTTCTATTTAAATTCTTTTCGTGAAAATAAACACAAAAATATACAAATGAAAAATGGTCACACAGCTTATCCAATCTACCTTAGAATTTTAGCTGTTGTTCCTGTAGAGAGCTTCCTATCTGTAGGATTCCATTTTATTCAGGTTAGACACTCATTCCTCTTGTGGGGGATTCAGAGCAATGAGACCTTCCAACCTTCAAGTTGGAACTAAGCTGGTGAAAATTGAGTGCGGTACTTCATACAAACGGTTCAGTGAACGTGGAATGCGTTGTTACAGACTTATTCGCTTATGGGATGTGAGCATCGCTGGCAATGCCTGTTTTATTGCCCAATCCTGATTGCCCTCGTGAAGGCGGTGGTGGGGAGCTGCCTTCTTGAATCGCTGCAGCCCATGTGGTGTAGGTACATCCACAGTGCTGTTAGGGAGGGAGTTCCAGGATTTTGACCCAGTGACAGTGAAGGAACGGGGATATATTTCCAAGTTAGGATGGTGGGGGTGAGCTTGCAGCTGGTGGGGTTCCCCATGTGCCTGCTGCACTTGTCCTTGTAGGTGGTAGAGGTCACAGGTTTTCATATGTTCTCGGATGCATATATAATTGGGACATTTAAAAGAGAAAATTTGTTGATGCTGCACCAATTTTACAGATGTAGAATGTATGCCTAGATGTCTAATATGGCAGGTGCATGTTTGCACATATTCTTCATGTACGTGTGTCACCCACCCTATTAGTAGAGAGTCCAACAGGCTCCATGCCTAAAGCATGAGTTCGGCCCCCTATTCATGTGTCCAAAGGGCCTACATGCTTGTTTGACGCCACTTCCTGAGGCTGCATGGGCTGTCTTGGACACAGCTGGCACTGGGCCTCCTGCTTTCAGCCTAACTATGTTTACTTGTGGCCAAAAGGAGGTAGCCATGGAAATAGTGGATACATCGGTTGTCAACTTCCAAAATTCTGTAGATCACCAGACTGATTCCTGGGATGGCAGGATTGTCGCATGAGGAGATATTGGGTCGACTAGGCCTGTATACACTGGGGTTTAGAAGAATGAGAGGAGATCTCATTGAAACGTATAAAATTCTGACAGGGCTGGACAGATTGGATGCAGGGATAATGTTTCCTCTGGCTGGGGCGGGAGGGCGGTTCTAGAACAAGGGGGTCACAGTCTCAGGATACGGGGTAGACTATTTAGGACTGAGATGAGGAGAATCTTCTGCACTCATAGGGTGGTGAACCTGTGGAATTCTCTACCACAGAAGGCTGTGGAGGCCAAGTCACTGAATATATTTAAGAAGGAAACAGATAGATTTCTAGACTCTAAAGGAGTCTAGGGGTAGGGGGAGAGACGGGAGCATGGCGTTGAGATAGAGGATCAACCATGAGTGGATCAGGCTCGAAGGGCTGAATGACCTACCCCTGGGCCTATTTTCTATGTTTCAATTTTCTAACATCAAAGTTAACACTGGACGCTGCTAGTAAAAACGGCCTTACTTTTTATTCCCCCCTTGCAGGACTTACCAGGGAGGCAGCTTACCCAATTTTGCCCTCTTGGAATGGGAGAGCTGCATCTGGACAAATTAGCAATCACAGCTTGCCAATCTGCTGCTGAGATCTAAGGCCCAATTTCAGGTGAGCCTTAGGCCTCTGTCTACAGGTCTATTCTGAGATAAATTTCCACCTTGGATACTTACCTGGGAAGTAAACGCTTCAAAGGAGAATGAGGATAAGAAACTGGGATCAGACGAGTTTGAGCTGCCATGGCTAACAGAATATAGGAACTTGGGCTTAGGTGTAGGAGGAGGCCATTTAACCCTTCAAGCCTGCTCGATCATTCGATAAGATCATGACTGATCTGATTGTGGTATTAACTCTACTTTCTTGTCTGCCCCCCCCTCATAACCCTTGACTCCCTTGTCAATCCAAATACTAATGACCCTTTAAGAGAAAAGAATTCTTCAATGGCTATGGGCCAAGTGCTGGTAAATGGGATTAGGTAGGTAGGTCAGGTGTTTCTCACGTGTCGGTGCAGACTCGATGGGCCGAAGGGTTTCTTCTGCACTGTGTGATTCTGTGGTTCAACTCCATCTTAAAAGGGAGACATGAATTGACTGGAAGTCCACAGTTAGATTTAAGTTCTAGCCATCCTCTCACGCAAACCACCAAAAAAACAACAGGTATCCTGTGTCTGTAAATAACTCTCAGGAATCTTGAGAGAGATTATAGGAACACCTGAAATTGGGCTTTGGGTCTCAGCAGCAGATTGCCAAGCTGTGGTTGTTAATTTGTTGGCTGGATGTAAAATTACTTTAGGGAGGTTTTCTGATATAAAAAGGGAAATGACTCATGAACACAGTGCACTGATATATCCCAGCATGCAGGAAGTGGATTGACTTTCAATGCATGTATCATAACTCAGGAGCTGGGCCACTAAATGGAGGTGCCAAATTGAAAAGAGTCTGCCTTCTCACAGGGAGGGAAGTTATCCAGTTTCCCAGGCACCCTGCATGGTTTGTGGATAGTTCTTAGCCTGCACAGAAGAGTTGGAAATCGATCGACTCTGAGAGAGGCCACATTTTTCTCTGAACAATCATTGCAAATTTTACTATAGTTCACCAGTCTTGATTTGCAATTGGCATCAAACAGGTTTAATAAAGACTCCATAACAAGCCCGAGGTGCTGCAAACAGTCTCCATCAAATTTACACTTTAAGCTCCTGCCTGAGGACTCACCCTATTGGTGGAATGTACCTGAGGGCTGTGTGCAGATCCAAAGCCAATTCATTTATTAATGTAGTTGTGGTATGGACAGGATGTCGTTAAATTGGGAAACCATAATGTGATAACCCATGTGCTGGGAAAAGACCATATTTTCTTTTATGCAAAAACCCTTTAAGACCAAAGTGGGCTGGGAAATATTCTGATAGGGGCTAAGTGATTTCCTGACTGTAGCATCATTAGGTTCCAAGAAATGCCCATGAGACCTGAGATTGCTATGGGAATGAACAGCTAAGAAGCAAGACCTAAATAGAAAGATAATTACAGTAGGGTTGGGTCAGCCTGTGTTTTCTGTTTGGCAATTCAGAACACACTGAGAATTTGTATAATGAGGAAACAAGCAACTTTCTCTCCAAATGGAACAGCTTTCTGTTGGCAGTTTCAGAACAGAACCTAGTGTTGAAGCAGGTCTCTCAGAATAGAGCAGAGACTGTGTTACTGTGTGTATTAAGAAGTTGGAAAGGACAGAACATTGAAAACGGGAAGGGTAAGGGACTCTGAATTAGACAAGACCCATTGCTGCACTTTCAATGTTGCCAGAGCACACCGGAGAGTTTATGGGGAACAGAGAACATAAGATCAGAAGGCCATAAGATATAGGAGCAGAAGTAGGCCATTTGACCCATTAAGTCTGCTCCGCCATTCAATGAGATCATGGCTGATCTGATAATCCTCAACTCCACTTTCTTGCCTTTTCCCCATAACCCTTGATTCCCTTACTGATTAAAAATCTGTCAACCTCAGCCTTGAATATTCTAAATGACCCAGCCTCTACAGCCCTCTGTGGTAACGAATTCCATAGATTGACTACCCCCTGAGAGAAGAAATTCCTCTTTATCTCTGTTTTAAATGGGTGACCCCTTACTCTGAGATTATGCCCTCTGGTCCTAAACTCTCCCACAAGGGGAAACAACCTCTCAGCATCTACCTTGTCAAGCTCCCTAAGAATCTTATATGTTTCAATATGGTCGCCTCTCATTCTTCTAAACTCCAATAAGTATAGGCCCAACTGACTCAACCTCACTGCATAAGAAAATCCCTCCATACCTGGGATCAACCTAGTGAACCTTCTCTGGGCTGCCTCCAATGCCAATATATCTTTCTTTAGATAAGGGGACCAAAACTGTTCACAGTATTCTAGGTGTGGTCTAACTAGTGCCTTGTATAGTTTTAGCAAGACTTCCCTATTTTTATACTCCATTCCCTTTGAAATAAAGGCCAACATTCCATTTGCCTTTTCTATTACCTGCTGAACTTGTATGCTGGCTTTTTGGGATTCATCCACGAGGACCCCCAAATCCCTCTGTGCTGCAGCTTTCTTCAGTCTTTCTCCATTTAAATAATATTCAGCTCCTTTATCCTTCCCGCCAAAGTGCATAACCTCACACTTTCCCACATTATATTCCATCTGCCACGTTTTTTCCCACTCACTTAACCTGTCCGTATCCCTCTGTAGACTCTCTGTGTCATCCTCACCATGTGCCTTCCCACCTATTTTTGTGTCATCCGCAAACTTGGCGATAGTACATTCACTTCCCTCATCCAAGTCATTAATGTATAAATCATTGTGGCCCCAGCACTGGTCCCTGTGGCTCTCCATTAGTTACAGGTTGCCATCCTGAAAAGGCAGAGAACAGTGTCTCTGGGGATTCTGTGCCATCAAGGCTGTTGTGGCCTGAGTGGTGAGAGAGGGTTCATAGATGTGCACCTTGTCGGGGACTTTAGATGAAATACGGCTGCTGGTGAATGCTACTCCAGGGCAAAAATGATTGGATGAGAAGTGAGAAATCCTGTATAGCGGAGGTTGTGTGGGAAGTAATACAAGTGCTTGTATTGTAAGCCTTTATTAGGGTAGTTTAAAGCTAATTCACCTAACTTCCATTGAATTATCTCAACATAGCTAGAAACAACCATCTTAAGTTCAGCTTGTGACCTGGAGGACATCTCAGAATGGACTTTTGTATTTCTGTGGGTCAGCGAAACTGTACTCTTAATATTTAACATATTTAGTTGTGGAATCAATGTAGAGATATGTGTACCTATAACGGTGATAACATATTGGCCCATAAATTCCTCGGGGTGGCAATCAGCGTCGGATTGCCGCTGCGAGTTCATTTACCTACGCTAAATTTCTTCCATGCCTGTCTCGCCTGAGCTTCTGACTCAGGCAGGCAAGATCCAGGCAGCACATCTGTCTCCGAAGTCCAGCGATGCAGCCCAGCACCATTGAATTGAAGGAGGATACATCCCCTTTTTTATGGCACTAGTTGTCGTAAGGCAGGTAAGTTTAAAGGTCCAACTGAAATTGACAGGCCAAGGAGAAGGTAAGTGCATAGGGGTTTGGGGGGGCAGGGGTGTTTGGGTGGTCAGGTGGGATGGGGGGAGTGTTTTAGACATTGGGAATGGGTGGTGGTGTCAGGCATTTGGTGGGGCGGGGGCTGGGGGATTGGACATCAGGAGGGGTTTGGGGGGTCGAATATTCAGGCTGGTTGGTGGGTGGGGGAGTTGGAATTTCGGGAGGTGAGGGGGGTCGGACATGCGGTGGGTGGGGGACTGAGGCGTCAGACATCGTGGGGATGGGAGCATGGTCAGATCTCAGGGATGGGGGGTCTGGTTGGGTCAGGGGGTAAGAGTTGGCCCCCCCTGCGGTGGGCAAGGGTGGCCGGGTGATGAGTCCTGTGCGGGTGGGGGGAATCCCATGGTGGGGTCAGGGGGTGAGGAATATCATGGGGGGGTGGGGGGGGTGGTGGCGGGATGGTGGTTAGTCAGGGGTGTTGGGGGAGTCCAATGGGAGGATCGGCCTGGCTCTTTACAATTGTTACCCAGAAGTTAGAACAGGTTTTAATTCTTCTAACTTTTTCTGGGTAACTATTGGTGTAACCCTGTCAGAACCACCCCAAGTTTGCATTTTAAATCGCATTTTTGGATGGTTCCCAGTGCAGGGCAATTGCCCAGAGGAAATGTGCACTTCTGGGCAATTGCTGTGCAAACCCTTACCTGTGAAGTTCCAAGAGGGATTCCCCAGCGCATCTGTTGGGTACCACCCCAATCCAATGCTGGGGAGCTCGGAAGTTACAGCCCATTAATTCGCATTCCAGATGAAACAGATTAATTGAAAGCAACGTGCCTTGGCAACAAGAGCTGAGCTGACACTAAGCATTCACACTTCTATAAGTATTATTTTACCTTTTTAATTTCTACTCTCAAGATAGAATAGTTCCTTAAAAACCTATCTACTCTTAATGGATTAATCTCACATTATATCCATTGTAACAAGCTAACAAGGTCAGAAAGCTATTTTTGCGATAACACTCAGAAAAGAAGTCATTTTGTGTTCTGTACTTTATATTCACTCACATGTATTAATTAAGGGTTATTACATAATTTGGAACCAGCCAGAAACAGAAGATTGAACAAACAGTCTATCTCAATTAAGTTGTAATTGAAAAAATAGTAATTATTGTACTATTCTACTAAATTAAGTAAACTTTAAATCCAGCCTTAACATACTACTTGATTAATGATTATTTAGACATTTGGTAGTACAGATTTTGAGTATAGCTGAAAAAAGAGACATTTCAAAGCTTTTCATCTTGCACTCATCAGGACACTTCACAAGAATACCAATATATAAGGGGAAAACAATTTATACTGTATGAGAAGAGAGTGCTGATTGGTTGGCAAGAGGACTCTGATTGGTGGAGGCATTGCCATGGAGAATGCACCAATGATGGTGAATGACAGCTAACTGCCAGGCCTTGTTTGAAATTTAAACAAAGCAACTTGACCCTGATTGGTCAAGGCCTTGCCCTGAGAAATGACTCAGCAAATAGCTGTCACTTATTTTGTTTAGCTGAAACAGTGTATATACATGTTTTTTTTCTGTCTGCAAAGAACAGGGCCCTGTGTATTAATATATGTAGCTTCCAGTACACACAAATGCACCACATTGTGAGCCTGACTGACAATCTTAAATTGGTGGTCAGTGTAATTTTACGTAATTATCAGCATAGCAACACGAGTGGTATTTGTAACAACACGAGTGGTATTCACCACTAACAGGATGCTGCCGTCAAGCCAAAAAGACATTCTGCCTATCACACAAATGAGTAATGTGGTATATGAATTTCAGTGCCAGTGTGATGCTCGGTATGTAGGCCGTATGTCCCAGAGACTGGTGGATCATATCAAACAGCAAGTCCCAGCCACTGTTCACAATGGGCAAGGTACAGACTGTACCCAACCAGCCCATGCTTGCAAAATAGAGTCACAGAGTCATAGAGGTCTACAGTACAGAAAAAGGCCCTTCGGCCCATCAACTCTGTGCCAGTCAAAAAAGCACCTAACTATTCTAATCCCATTTTCCAGCACTAAGCCCATAGCCTTGTATGCCATGGCATCGCAAATGCACATGCAAATACTTCTTAAATGTTATGAGGGTTTCTGCCTCTACCACCCTTTCAGTCAGTGAGTTCCAGATTCCCAACACCCTCTGGATGAAAAAATTATTCCTCACATCCTCTCTAAACCTCCTGCCCCTTACCTTAAATCTATGCCCCCTGGTTATTGATCCCTCCACCAAGGGGAAAAGTTCCTTCCTGTCTACCCTATCTATGCCCCTCATCATTTTATACACCTCAATCATGTCCCCCCCTCAATCTCCTCTGCTCCAGGGAAAATAACCCCAGTCTATCCAATCTCTCCTCATAACTAAAACTCTCCAGCCCAGGCAACATCCTGGTAAATCTCCTCTGCACTCGCTCTAGTGCAATCACATCCTTCCTATAACGCGGATTCCAGAACTGCACGCAATACTCTAGCTGTGGCCTAACCAGCGTTTTATACAGTTCCAGCATAACCTCCCTGCTCTTATATTCTATGCCTCGGCTAATAAAAGCAAGTATCCCATATGCCTTCTTAATCACCTTATCTACCTGTCACGCTACCTTAAGGGACTGATGGATATGCACACCAAGGTCCCTCTGACTCTTGGTACTTCCCAGGGTCCTACCATTCATCATGTATTGCCATGCTTTGTTTGTCCTGCCCAAGTGCATCACCTCACACTTATCCGGATTAAATTCCATTTGCCACTGATCATCCCATCTGACCAGCCCGTCTATATCCTCCTGTAATCTAAGGCTATCCCCGTCACTATTTACCACCCCACCAATTTTTGTGTCATCCGCGAACTTACTGATCAACTCTCCTACATTCAAATCTAAAAATCATTTATATATGCCATAAACAACAAGGGACCCAACACTGATCTCTGAGGAACCCCACTGGACACAGGCATCCAGTCACAAAAACACCCCTCGATCACCACCCTCTGCTTCCTGCCACTCAGCCAATTCTGGATCCAATTTGCCAAATTTCCTTGGATCCCATGGGCTCTTACCTTCGTTATTAGTCTCCCATGCAGGACCTTATCAAAAGTCTTGCTGAAGTCCAAGAAGACTACGTCAAATGCATTGCCCTCATCTACACATCTGGTCACCTCTTCGAAAAATTCATCAAATTGGTCAGACATGACCTCCCCTTAACAAAACCATGCTGACTGTCCTTGATTAATTCCTGCCTCTCCAAGTGTAGATTAATTCTGTCCCTCAGAATTACTTCCAATAGTTTCCCCACCACTGAGGTTAGACTGACTAGCCTGTAGTTTCCTGGTTTATCCCTTCCTCCCTTCTTGGATAACGGTCCCACATTGGCTATCCTCCAGTCCTCTGGAACCTCTCCTGTGGTCAGAGAGGTATTGGAAATTATTGCCAGCACCCCTGCTATCTCTTCCCTTGCCTCACTCAACAGCCTGGGATACATTTCATCTGGGCCTGGAGATTTATCTACTTTTAAGCCTGCCAGACCACTTAGAACCTCCTCCTTTTCTATGCTAATTTCTTTAATTATGTCACAGTCCTTCTGCCTGATTTCCATATCCACATCGTCCCTCTCACTTGTGAACACCAACACAAGGTATACACTCAGAACCCTACCTATGTCTTCCGGCTCCACACACAAATTACCACTATGGTTCTTAATGGGCCCTACTCTTTCCCTAGTTATCCTCTTACTCTTAATGTACTTGCAAAATAACTTTGGATTTTCCTTTATTTTACCTGCCAATGTTTTCTCATGCCCCCTTTTTGCTCTCCTAATTTCCTTTTTAAGTTCCCCCCTACACATTCCATACTCCTCTAGGTCTTCCACTGTTTTGAGCCCTCGGTGTCTGCCATAAGCCTCCCCTTTTCTCTTTATCCAATCCTGTATATCCCTCGACATCCAGGGTTCCCTGGATTTGTTGGTCCCACCCTTTATCTTTACTGGAATATGTTGGACCTGTACTCTCCCTATTTCCTTCTTGAATGAGTCCCACTGCTCTGATGCAGATTTACCTAAAAGTAGCTGCTCCCAGTCCACTCTGGCCAAATCATAACTGATCTTATTAAAATCGGCCTTCCCCCAATTTAGAACTCTGATTTCGGGCCCATCCTTGTCCTTTTCTATAACAACCTTGAATCTAACGGAGTTATGATCACTATCTGCAAAATGCTCCTCCACTGATACCTCTACCACTTGCCCGGCTTCATTCCCTAAAATTAAGTCCAGGACTGCCCCGTCTCTTGTAGGACCTTCTACGTATTGGCTTAAAAAGTTCTCCTGGATGCATTTTAAGAATTCCGCTCCCTCTAAACCTATCACACTATGACTAACCCAATTAATGTTGTGGAAGTCGAAATCCCCCACTATTACTATCCTATTATTTTTATACTTCACTGAAATTTGGCTGCATATCTGCTCTTCTATTTCTCTCTGACTGTTTGGGGGCCTACAGTACACTCCCAGCAATGTGATTACTCCCTTTTTGTTTTTAAGTTCTACCCATATGGTTTCATTTGAGGAGCCTTCTAAGATGTCATCCCTCCTTACTGCTGTAATTGATTCCTTTGTCAATATTGCGATACCCCCTCCTCTTTTACCTCTTCCCTGTCTCACCTGAAGACCCTATATCCTGGAATATTGAGCTGCCAATCCTGCCCCTCTCTCAGCCATGTCTCTGTGACAGCAATGACATCATACTTCCATGTGTTAATTTGTGCCCTCAACTCATCTGCCTTATTCATCAGATTCCTTGCATTAAAATAAATACCATCCAACCTTGCCAAACTCCCTTGTGCCTTAACTGGCCTATAATTTCTATGCCTTCCAGACTCACTTGCTCTCACTTCTAATTTTAGCTGTGCATCTCCCCCTGCTGAACCTCCTCTCTGGATCCCACCTCCCTGCCAAGTTAGTTTAAACCCTCCCCAACAGCATTAGCAAACCTCCCCGCAAGGATGTTGGTCCCATTCTGGTTCAGGTGCAACCCATCTGCCTTGTGCAGGTCCCACTGCTCCCAGAAATGGTCCCAATGTCCCAGAAATCTAAAGCCCTTCCTCCTGCACCATCTCTCCAGCCGCGCATTCATCTGAACTAACCTCCTATTTCCAAACTCACTAGCGCGTGGCACCAAAAGTAATCCAGAGATTATTAGTTTTGAGGTCCTGTTTTTTAATCTGCTTCCTAGCTCCCTAAATTCTGCTTGCAGGACCTCATCCCTCTTTCTACCTATGTCGTTGGTACCAATAAGCACCACGATCTCTGTCTGTTTTCCCTCCCCCTTTAGAATACCCTGCAACCGTCCTTGGAACAGAGCTCGAAACACAAGGCAGGATCTTCCGGTCAGCAAGTGGGAGAAGCGGCCTGCTCGCCGATGCGTAAAATGACGTGAGATGTTGTTGGGTAGAACTCCCGACATCACCCTGCGTCATTTCCATTTTCAGGTCGGCGGGGTCGCAGCCGGGTCAGCTGTGCGCCCGCCGACCTGTCAACGGCCTAGTGAGGCTATTGAAAAAGTCATTAACATCATTAATGGACCTGCCCGTTCAACCTTAAGGTTGGCGGGCAGGCCGGGAGCCCTGGCGGGCTTCAGAGAAAGCATCAAACCTCGTCCACAGGCGGGATGAGGTTTCATGAGGGTTTTTAAATATTTAATAAAGGTTTGAGTTAAAGTGATGGGCATGTCCCAACTCATGTGACAGTGTCACATGAGAGGACATGTCAGGGAAATCTTGCTATCGTTTGTTTAACAATTTTTAATTTGGAGCCGATCTCCCTGAGGCAGCGCTTAGCCTCAGGGAGATCAGTGCGCTCTTTCACACGCATGCGCGAAAGAGCGTACTCTCGGCTGAGGAATCCACCCCCGCCCACATAGCGCTTCCTGGCGGATGTCACGCTAGGCGGGCCTTAATTGGTCCGCCTACGTAAAATGGTGGCGTGCCCCCGATTGGGGGCGCTGATTGGAGGCGTGCCTGCCCGCGTCTGCTCCTGCACTTCCCCCCCCAAAAGTGGGGGGTGGTGGAATTTTTCCCACAGTGTCCAACATTAGATGTGATCTTGTGGTTGGACAACATTTGCTAAATAATCCTTAGTGTGCTAAAAATTACGCTAACAACCAATTTAAGATTGTCAGTCGGGCTCTCTGTGTCCTGATGAGTGCAAGATGAAAAACTTTGACATGTCTCCTTTTTCAGCAATAGTCAAATTCTGTACTATCGAACGTCTAAATAATAATTAATCATGTAGTTATGTTAAGGATGGATTTAAAGCTTGTAGTACTAAAATGCTGCCATAAGATTCTGCTGTGGATGAGCAGCAAATCAGATATTTTGTGCTAAACTCTGCAAAAAACCTTGGATAAAATGGACAATAGACAATCATGCAAAGTGAGATAACAAAAAAAGAACTGCATAAGAAACATTGTCCCTTTGAAAGGACATTGTACATAGGTTGCCAAACTCCAATTAAAACAAACCAATAATTAAATTAACCAATTGTGAAATTGCACAGACATGGTCTGAGCTGAGGTACTGATAATTTAGGAGATAAAGGTAAAGGCTTTGAATGACATCTTTGTTTGCTAGTCATGCATTAGATGCTCCCGAGGCAGAATTTGAAAGAATTGCTACCAACGAAGGGACTGGAGGACAAGTTTACTCTCCAACCACCTGATCACTCATTTGAAGCTGTAAAGTCTGGTTGTGTACTTTTACCTTTTTAAAATAAACTTTCTCTTTTAATTTGCTATTTGAGAGTCCATCTTGTCTTACTGTTATGTCTTGTTCGAACCAAAACAGTTATTGGGTCATTTTGAAGTCAAATAATTGCATAATTAACTAAGATAAATTAAAATGCTTTCTGTATTAAAAAAACCGAGGGAAGAATTTTGCCCTTGGTGGGGGGGGGTGGTCAGCGGGGGTGGGCAGGGGCAGTCGGGAAGCCCACTGCCGCCTGGGATTGGCACACGACTGCGATTTCACACTGGCGGGCCAATTAAGGCCCCGCCCAGCGTGAAAGGCGAGCGGCAGGGCTGAGCGCTGCCTGTGCGGGGGTGGGGGTGGGGGGAGGGGGAGGGGGGAGGGTTGGAGGGGGGGAGGAGGGCAAGCGAGCTGAGCGCGAACTTCGCACATGCGCGCGAGTGAGCGCTTCAGAATCTCCCTGAAGCACGGAGCTGCCTGAGGGAGATGAAGAGACATGGAAAATAAATAATTTAAAAAATTAAAATGGAATGAAACACGAGCAGGGACACGTTACGAATGAAAAATTAAAAGTTTTCATTTTTATTTTTATTTGTTTTTGGAAACCTCATTCCCGCCCGTGGATGTGGTTTCCAAAAAAAATGCAAAGGTCGCCTGGCCTTTTCGCCTGCCCGTCCACCGTTAGGTTGGACGGGCAGTGAAAATTTAAATTTAATTGATTACTTAATAGTCTTAACAGGCCTTTTAATTGTCGGCGGGCGCACTGCCGACTCTGGCACGCGCCCGTCGACCGAACTATCGCGCGACTGCGCGTTGACGTCAGCGCGCTCAGCATTTCATGCTCGAGCGGACTGGAAGCGTGCCCGCTCGCAGAGTGAAAATTTCTGCCCCTACGCTATGTGAGGCATCACTTTGTTGTCTCAACTACTTGAAGTGACATTTACCTGTTTATTTGAAATATCCTTCACCTGTTAATTAATGTTTGAATTGTGTTGCTTTTAGATATTTTGTTGCAGTAAAAGCTTTAAAAAAGTGAAGTCAGGTCCTGCGTTTTTCTTTCTTTTGGGGTCATGGGGATTCCTTTCTTTCTCAAAAGCTATTGTAACAATAATAAATAATAAAAAAAGGGGGACCAGGAAGTAAGCACATGATCCTTCAGTGAATCAAAATGGAATTTCAAGGCCGATGGGGGGAAGACCATTCCGGAGCTGAAAGCCATCGTGAGATTTCAGAAATTTGGCCTAATAATGAAAACCACAATCATAACATTTAGGATGAAATTAATAAACAATGAAATCTCATTGTTGCTTCAGGACATGATCTTAAATGTCACAGCTGCCCTCAAAAAATTATCATGAATTAAGTGATCAATCACTTACCGTTTTGTTCAAGAAAATACTTCACATTCATTAGCATTCGCCCTTGAGGCTTTAAATCCAGCTGTTTTTAGAACAGAAATAGAAGAAAGAACAGGAGAAAAACAAGATGATTAAAGGACTAAAATATTAGGAGATTTTCACATATTTCTGCAGATTTTAGAATATCAGAGGGCTGTGTGTGGGAGGAAGGGAAGAGAGAACAAAGATGCTTTCTTAGCTATGAAAGCACCTAAATATCCTTTAACTGTCTTCCCTGCAAACAGATATTCTGGTCTGAAAGCAAAGGAATAGTTGTCTTTTAATGATTTAAAGGAGCCAGTCTATCTAACGCTGTCACCTGTATGTAGGCTTAGAAATAGACATGTGCAATTTGTGGAACAGTGATGTCATACCATTAAAAAGCTCCAAAGCAAGTAAAAGCTTGAAAAGCTGAAATGCCAACATGTGCACTGCATTAGAATACATTCAGCTGCAGCAGCTAATGAGAATGCACATAATGAACTTATGTAACGAACAAGATATTCTGTGTGTTTTTTTCCCAGTGTAAACTTCCAGATACTAATTTGAGGAATCAGTAATTTAACAAGGAGGAAGTGACAGGAGCATTAACGCGCCCCCCACCTCCCTCCCCCACAAACCCCCACCCCTCCACACACACGCACACGATTTTAGGGCCGTCATTAAATATTTAGCCTTGGCTTCTCTCTACACTTATCTCCAGGGTTTCGATCCGCCTGTAAGCTAGGGGTGTCAATGAATTCCAGCACAGGCATAGTGGCTGAATGGCCTTGTCCTGCACTGTCACTGAATATGAGTGAATGAGTCCTGCAAATTTCAGTGCCAACCTCCACCTACCTCATGTTTAACAATTGGCAGGGGCTTTCGTCAGTGTGCATTTCCCAGTTTCTTTTTAACATTCACCTTTATCTCCTGTTTCTCCTCATACACCGAGCATCGTGCAAACTGCAATCTGTGGCATGGGATTCTCCGTGACCTGAGTCAATGCCCTGGGATCAGGCTGCATGCAATGGATTTCTTTGTCCGGTTTTTCTTTTGTACCCTGCATCTTGAGATTGATTTTCCATTCCAGTATTACTGCTCTGTCTGGCCAGAATCAAACTGACTCATTTCTAGCAGTACCAGACTGCACCAACTGACAAGCAGATCCAGGATTGAAAATTCACATCAAGCTGCTCAACAGCACCCGTGCCACCAAAGCACCCCAGCCATGGCCCACTCTGACTGAAAACCATCATTCTGGCCACAATCAAACATCCCCTTCCCCTATAGTGGGCAGACTCGGCTGTTAGTTAGTCTTAAGACTCTGACCGAATGCCGAATGGCGTTCCTGTATGGGTGTTCAGAATTACTCCGGATTTCACAGGGGTCCTGACGAATTTAAGGGCACAACACAGCCTGATTTTAATTTTTCACACCGGTTTCCCGGCCGCAGTCAGGGTGATTGACGGGTGGGACGGTGGGCACCCTGTGCAGCGGAGGTGAGTTGGCACTGTGAAGCAGGGGAAGGGAGTGCGACATTGAGGCCCTGACTGAGGAGGGGAGGGAGTAGGGCAGGTGGTAGATTAAATTATAACAGATCTGAACTCCTGATTTAAATGAACATTTTTAGGGCTCTAGTTTAATTCCATGTATAAATGTTTAGCTTCTTTATCCATATCTCTTACTCTTTTCCTCCTGTATGCTTGTTATCCTACATTGGATCCCAATCTGGCAATGCTTTGATTTAAATTTAAAATTCCCATCCTTGTTTTCAAATCCCTCCATGACTTCACCCTGCCCTAACTCTGCAACCTCCACAAGAATTGCAAGCCTCCCAGATATCTTCATCCCTCTGATGTATTAAGCATTCGATGAGAACTTTCTAGATTGTAATTCCTACTCTTCCATGTGAGCTCCCCCTCCCCTTCCCAAACATGAACAGAATGGCTTTAGATTTAAACTTCCAGGCTCCCAGTCATTTCTTACTGGACTCACAGATTCGCAAAAAGTGCTTTAATGCACTTAATTTGATTGGATCCAATTAGATTGGCTTCAATATTCTCCATATGCCTGGGTGAGTGCAGTCCCAACAACACTCAAGAAGCTCAACAACTTAAACATTCGCTTCCTCCACCGGTGACACACAGTAGCTGCAGTGTATGCCATCTACAAGATGCACTGCAGCAACTCACCAAGCCTCCTTCAACAGCACCTTCCAAACCTGTGACCTGTACCACCCAGAAGGGCAAGGGCAGCAGGTGCATGGGAACGCTACCAGCTGCAAGTTCCCCTCCAAGCCACATGCCATCCTGACTTGGAACTATATTTCCATTTATCCTTTATCCTTTCCTGTCGCTGGGTCAAAATCTGGAACTCCCTCCCTAACAGCACTGTGGTGCACATACACCAATGAGCTGTAGCGGTTCAAGAAGACGGTTCACCACCACCTTGTCAAGGGAAATTAGGGATGGGCAACAAATGCTGGTCTGTCCAGCAATGCTCATATCCCATGAACAAATAAAAAATAAAGATGGTTGCTAAATTTGCTGATGACACAAAGATACGTAGGAAAGTAAGTTGTGAAGAGGACATAAGGAGGCTACAAAGGGATATAGATAGGTTAAGTGAGTGGGCAAAGATCTGGCAAATGAAGTATAATGTGGGCAAATGTGAGATTGTCCATTTTGCCAGTTTAAAGACTCATCTGAAGGTCATGTCCACTGCCAATAGAGTAAACGTTAACTGCTGACAAATCAAGCATTCAAATGTTACCCAGATGTCTGCTTTCCCTTGATTGCGTTTACATTTCTCTGCCAGAGAATTCAGCTCCACTGTGGTTTCGGAGATCAACTCAACAGTTTTGTCCTTGATGAGGATGTGCATGACTCGGCCCTTGTTGATGTGCGCATCAAAGGTGCTGTTCCAAGGAGGATACATGGTGGGCTTCTTTTGCATGAAGATCTGCCCTTTTTCTGTTGAGATATTCATACATGTTAGAGTAAGAGAGGCACCAGGCAAACAGGGAGTCAACAAGACCAAGCGATTCTCAAGTACACGTAGAGTAATGGCTACTTGTTTGTAACTAACTTTCATTTTATAACAACATCAACTTATATTTATATAGAGCCTTTAACATAATAAAATGTTCCAAGGTGCTTCACAGGAGCATTATAAAACAAAGTATGGCACTGAGCCTCAAAAGGACATATCTATCCAATTGTAGCCGGAGAATCATTTCATAAAGATACCTTCCCCCTTTTTTTCTATTATGTTACACCCTCCTTCTGCAACTACGAAGACCTAGTCCCTAACTACTGCTAATATTCTCTCAGGAGCCACCTCAGACATGCAGCCCCTCGATTAGGCACGTCCCCATGTGTCAGTGTTTCAATTAGAAATTGGTGACCTGTCCGTATGTGCACCCTTTGGGCTGGGTTTTTTGTTTATCGGCGGGGCGAGAGAGATGGACTGGAAAGTGAGCGGAAAATTCAGCAAATCAAACGTTAGGCAGCTAATTGGGTGGAGATGGTTGCATAGTGAAATTGTCACTCACCTGGTCTTCCAGAGACCACAGGGTAATGTTCTGGGGACCTGGGTTCAAATCCTACCATCGCCAGCAGTGATATTTAAATTCAATAAAAATGAGGAATTATAAGTCTGTTAATGACCACAAAGCCATTGCCAATTGTTGTAAAAACCCATCTGGTTCAGTGATGTCCTTTAGGGAAGGAAATCCATCGTCCTTACCTGGTCTGGCCTACAAGTATCTCCAAACCCACAGCAATGTGGCTGACTCTTAAAAATGCCCTCTGAACAAGGGCAACTAGGGATGGGCAATAAATGTTGGCCTAACCAGTGATGCCCGCATCCCATAAACGAAAAAAAAAGGTTACCCACTGCCCAGGGTTCTCTGCCCCCAACCTGGAGTCTAGATCGGAGCGTCATGCAGCACAGGGGTAATACTGTGAACAGGAAGTCCATCAGAGCTACAAATTTAAAGCCCCCCACCCTCTCAATCTCTCTGTATTTCTTATTGGAGACTCCTAAAAGTTAAGAAATGATGTCAAAAATCAAATGGCTGCTGCCCTCTTCACCAGCAGAATCTGCTGTGACCTGTAGCCATGGTCCCGCTGGCAGGGCTTTTCTATCACCTTGTGCCACCTCGTCAAATCTGCTGAAAAGAACTGCCAAACATTTTCTTGTCTAACGCACGAAAAATGCAGTTGGCGACGAAAAATTGCAGATAATTGGCTCTTTTTGGCCGTATGTTACATTCCCCTTGCAGCGGGGGTGGGGAGGAGGAGGTGTGCGGGAGCGGCCTTCCCAGTTTGTGGCCGTAAAATCCAGCCCTTTGTTCGGACGGTATGAAGCCTCTCACTCCATTTCTTTTTGCCTTCCAAGTTACAGCCTTAACGCAGAGGGTGGGTTATTGGCTCGTTCCAGTTCCAGCAACAAATGCTGTTCTTCATTTGACAAGGAGGGATCATTCTATGGCAGCCCGGTGAAGTTTGACCCCAGTCACCAGCCACCAGCAACATCCCTCCCTGCCCCCGCCCACCTCAATGTTCCTTTGTTTTTATGGGAAAGGGCTAAGACCCCCCACCCCCTCCAGGCAACTTCAAAAAATAGTCTTGTTAGGATCTAGAAAACTACAGAGAACTGGGTGGGGAATTAAATCCCTAATCTCTTAATGTGGCACCAAATATTCATCTTCTAATGCTCCTGTGTTTCCTCACAGATCAATACTACAACATGCTAGGTATTAATGTACAACCTGAAGTTACTATGGAGTGGGATAGCAATGCATGATTGCTTAGCCCATTCCCTATTTATTTTAGTCTAGCTAGTAATCAATTAACTCCTCTGCTAAATAAGAGAGAGGAATTTCACACAAATGTGATAAGTGTTTATATGTTGACATCCCAGTGTTATTAGTAACAGTGCAATTAGTAACATCCATAGTATTTTTAAAGCACCCTAGTATTTTGTACTCATGCAGAACGTTAGACCATCTATCAGCCCCATCCAATTATCTCCCTGATGGGCAAGTTCAACATACGACTATAAGATCACTTGATATTGTTGTTTCTCCAAAAGAATTACTTCAAAGTTTTGTTGAACTTTTCTTCTCCGTTTGCCTAGTTTTTGTGCTGTCAGGGTGGATGCCAGCTGTGAGCACTGATAACATGCCGATATTCACAAAGTCAGGATTAACAGCTCTGGCACCATTACTGCAGCTTTACCAAGAAATAATCTGCAGTGGATTACTGGGAAATGTATATCTAGTACGCTCTCTATTCCAGCTCATTCTAACCACATGAGCAAATGAAGAATCCCCTTAGACCAGAAGCTGAGTTTGCACAACAATTCAGGCAGGCGACAGCTATTCAAACTGCTTCCGTATCCTCAGCACATGTGGATTTGTCGCCATCGCTCTGATCACACATCTATAAGTCAATTCAGAAATGTCAGTGGCCGGCAGCTACACTTTTAGAAAATGCAAATTGCAGGAAAAGGCAGAAGTGCCATTTTTAACACCAAACAGAACGCCACAAGTATTTCTGTCCAATCGCAGCCAGAGCAGGAACTGCTCGGAGAATTGTGGAAGTCGTATTTGCTGACTTGTACAAGTGTCACATTTTATAAAAACAAAGGCCGAAGTTTGATCATGGGCAGTACTGTAAATTAAACTCAACTGGGTTATGGATGGGTCCCCATGATTGACTCCAGAGACCCGTGTGTGTGTGTGCGTGTGTGTGCGTGTGTGTCATTGAGGAAGGACAATACAGTGCTCGATTGTGATACCCCTCATAGTTGGCAAGTCTGCTGATGGTCACTAGCTCTCACTTGAAGAATAGCTGCTTGGGTGATGGACCAGAGCCTTGCATGGGCCATCACTTTGAGGGAGGAAAGGAGATACCTGGAGAGGAGAAAATTGAAGCTATTTGTTTTTTTAAAAAGATCGCAGCTGGAGTATTGTGCCCAATTCTGGGCAGGGACAGGGAGAGAAAGCATGGGCCCAGGTGGTTCTCCTGTTTCCAGGCCCCTAATTTCCCCTGCACCCACCCCTGCCCACACCTTTAACCCTCCCCCTCACACCTTTAACCCTCCCCCTCACACCTTTAACCCTCCCCCTCACACCTTTAACCCTCCCCCTCACACCTTTAACCCTCCCCCTCACACCTTTAACCCTCCGCCTCACACCTTTAACCCTCCCACCCACATCTTTAACCCTCCCTCTCACACCTTTAACCGCCCCCCCCACACCTTTAACCCTCCCCCTCACACCTTTAACCCTCCCCCTCACACCTTTAACCCTCCCCCTCACACCTTTAACCCTCCCACCCACACCTTTAACCACCCCCCACCACCCACACCTTTAACCCTCCCCCTCACACCTTTAACCCTCCCCCTCACACCTTTAACCCTCCCGCCCACACCTTTAACCCTCCCGCCCACACCTTTAACCCTCCCGCCCACACCTTTAACCCTCCCACTCACACCTTTAACCCTCCCACCCACACCTTTAACCCTCCCACCCACACCTTTAACCCTCCCGCCCACACCTTTAACCCTCCCCCTCACGCCTTTAACCCTCCCGGCCACGCCTTTAACCCTCCCGCCCACACCTTTAACCCTCCCCCTCACACCTTTAACCCTCCCACCCACACCTTTAACCCTCCCACCCACACCTTTAACTCTCCCCCTCACGCCTTTAACCCTCCCGGCCACGCCTTTAACCCTCCTGCCCACACCTTTAACCCTCCCCCTCACACCTTTAACCCTCCCACCCACACCTTTAACCCCCCCCCCACCACCCACACCTTTAACCCTCCCCCTCACACCTTTAACCCTCCCCCTCACACCTTTAACCCTCCCCCTCACACCTTTAACCCTCCCGCCCACACCTTTAACCCTCCCCCTCACACCTTTAACCCTCCCCCTCACACCTTTAACCCTCCCACCCACACCTTTAACCCTCCCCCTCACACCTTTAACCCTCCCACCCACACCTTTAACCCTCCCGCCCACACCTTTAACCCTCCTGCCCACACCTTTAACCACCCCCACCTCACACCTTTAACCACCCCCCTCACATCCTTTAGATGCCCAGAATTGGGAACACTAGTCACAGTGGGGTCAAACTGTTTTATATAGGTTTAGTAAAACTTCTTGGCTTTTGTATTCTATGCCTCCATTTAGAAAGCCAATTGAAAGCTTAGGTTTCAGTATAATACACTTTACAACCACGGCTTTGTCAGGCAATCACACACATCTTGGTCATTCATATTTGCGACCAGCTCTGCTTTTTTGAAGCAGGCTGTTTGGGTTGAGGAGTGCAGCAGTGCTATGTGTGCTATCTGGGCTGCTATAACCATGTCACACCCCCGCTTGAGCGAGCCTCTGTAAGCTGGCGTCTTACAATCAGTTCAAAAGTGGCCTACAATGGGAAAGCACCGCAATCATTGAACACGAGACACAGGGAAGAATTGCCCCAGATTTGCACTAAGTGCAGTATGCGGGCGGGGAAAGTGACGTTATATCCGTTGGCTGCAACGGCTGCTTCTCGCACTGTATCATCCCAAACACGCCGCTCTCATTCGCCCACCACGCCACCACCTCACCACTTCATCACACTGGGCGCCACGTTTAAAGTGCAGCTGTGCGCACACCCCTCAGAGCCCCGAGCCCGCGGGGTTTCTGCTGCACAGAAGACAGGAAGACAGAAGAAAGGCAAAAAGACTGCAGCCCCTCCTGGTTTAGCGACATGTCCCTCGGGCTCCTTTTGGACGCTGTGGATGCCCGCTGTGATGTCGTCTACCCCAGCTCTGGCTGCAGGATGGGCAGCATCACCAGTCCAGCTTGGGAGGCAGTGGCAGCGGTGGTCAGCGCCAATGCCCTGCAAACAAGGACAGCCACCCAGTGCCGCTACAGGATGAATGGTCTCATCTGTTCCACCAGGGTAACTCACTCTTCTCATCACTCTCAACTCACACACTCACAAACCCATCACACATCCACAGGGTTCTCACACCTCAAGGGACAACACCACTAACTCTCACACACACCCTCACATCTCCATCAGGCTCAAATCCTCTGGAGCTCACGTCCTCATCCTGTCCATGGCTCCACTCACCACACAAACATTCCCCTCAGTGCCATGTGTCCTGCTCACACTCTCTCCATCTGTTTTCATGCAGGAGAAGCTGGCTCACATCGACAGGGAGAGGTCCCAGACTGGGGGTGGGGGGAGTGGTCACATGAGGCCCCTCACTCACTTTGAAGAGTGTGCCATCGTGCTGACTGGTGAGGATGTGGACCCTGCCTGTGGCAACAGTGAGGTCGGCGGCAAACACGCTCGTGAGGATCCTGCACCACATCATCCCTCCCTCAACATTCTCACTCCTACTTTTGATTCTGTGACTATGCACCAATTATCTCTATTTTGATTCACAGGGAGCTCTGCCAAGTGACCGACACCCTCAGCCAGCCAGTCCCTCAGCTCCATCCATATCCTCACCTCCAGCCAAGAGGGCACCTCCTCCATTGAAGAGCTGGAAATAAGCAGCCTGGAAGACCCGTCACAGCGCTTACCCACACCCTGCACCAGCTCAGAGACACACACCTCGGTGGAACCTCGATCTAGAGCTGGCTTGGGTTCACAATCTGGTGGTCACCGCATGGACACGTGTCCGCAGCAGGAGGAGGCAGGTTCAGCCGAGCTCCCCGGCACTCGGAGGGCTGCTGGGGAAGAGGCATCTGTGAGGTCGGAGTCAGATGACAAGCATGTGGATTTGGCCTTCCAACTCATCCTGGAGAGTCAGCAGAAGGCATGGGAACATCACACAGAGCTGTTGGAAGCCCTCAACAGAGTGGCTTACAAGTCAGAGGAGTCCGCCTGCTCTCTGATGAAGTGGTGCCCACTTGTGCCCGTATGGAGGTCTCCATGGAGAGGATGGCGGATGCCACGGAGACCCTGGTCCAGTAGAACGCGGAGATGCGTGCTGACCTGCCCTCCAATACGGGAGCCATGGGTGAGTTCCTGCAGTGGCGATGTGAGAGGGAAACGGGGAACCTCGACATCCCTCCAGGTGCTCCTTCCTATCAAAGAGTCAGGCCGGTGCCCTCGGGCACCCGAAGCGAGGAGGAGCAGCAGCTGGACACCCCTGGGTCATCCACTCAGGAATCTCAGAGGCTGTCCACTCCCTCCGAGTCCCCTATGCCTGTGAGCCGCTCAACCTCATCCTCTGTCACCACAGAGGGAGCAGCCGGCCCATGAGTGATTGAGGGAGAAGTGTGTGCGTGTGACAGGGCCTTTCGGAGCCTCATGAACACTCTCTCCCACGCACACGGATCCTTCCTGTATCACACTCACCTCACTGTCCTGAGCATTTTAATGCTGCCTGCTGGGGTTCACTATCGATTGTCCATCTGAGCCTGACCTACATCTCCGCCCACCCACTGATCACACTCCCACGCAGCACCTGATCTCATCCACCATGACTCTCATTTCACTTTTGATTTAGACAGCATGGTGATGATTCAGTTTTTCATTCACTCCTCTGTCCTTTCCCCTCTCCCAACCTGGACTTCCCCCCACCTTTGCCCTCTCCACCGCCCGGACTTCCCCTCAGTGCTCCTCCCTTCCTGACTCCTTCAGACACTCTTACTTCTTCCCCTACCCTTACTTCCACCCCTTTCCACATTCCTTCCTCCCTCCAGACTCCCTCCCTTCCCCGCACTCCTTCTTCCTTCCCCTGGACACCCTCCCCTCTCCACACTCCTTCCCCCCTCCAAACTCCTTTCCTTACACCTTCCACCTCCTTTCACCTATCTCCCCAGTTGCTGTCTTCTCCCCCATTACCCCTCCTCCACACTGTACTCCCTCCTCCCCACAACCTCCCCCTGACACCTTCGTTCCCCCTTCCCAACCTCACCCCCGACACCTTTGTTTCTCCCTCCAAACGTCACGCCCCCTTACACCTTCTTTCCCCTCCTTCCAACCTCACCCTCCTCAACACCTCTTCCTCTCCTAGTCAATCCCTGGACCTTCCTCTCCCATCCCCGGTACACCTTCCTCTCCCACGTGCATCTGGACCTTCCTCTCCACCCCCTCAATCATTATCCGTTGTGAGCAGGACCCTCAACGGTGACTTTCCAACTTCCGTAAGCTGCTACGCAGAGTCATGTCCATGGGAATCCACCCAGCACGCCATGGGCATTCCTCCAGTGTGCCTTTGCTGTTGGGCTCCTGCATCTTTTGCTGCTCAGATGTCCGCGATGTGAGCAAGGCCCTGGCGGACAATCCAGCAGGCGGGGGTGGGGGGTGGGGGCGGGCGGAGAATGATTCCGGCGGGCTGGCCCTATAATGATATGCAGATGTATTACAACGAGGTAATTCTGCCCACAGGCACTAGACAATATCCAGACAGCAACATCCAAAGACTTGAACTTCACAAGCACTGCAAACAACAATCCTATGCACAGATGAGAATATCTTGAGCTAACAGTGACATGTTCTCTTGGCGCATAACTCCTGATTTCACTTCCAAGTTTAAAAATGGCAAAATCTTCCAGTAAATTAGTACCAAACAATTTGCCTGCCCCAGGTGGACTTTGTTAACAGAAAAATTACATTTTGCGTTGAGTGATAAACATTTTCTCATTTTAAATTGAAATGAACCACACTTACAAATGCTCAGCAGGAGCACGTTATAGGAGAGCAAAGTACAGCAGATGCGGTAAATCTGAGATATAAACAGAAAATGCTGGATGCACTCAGCAGGCCAGGCAGCATCTGTGGAGAGAGAAACAGAGTCAATGCTTCAGGCCCATGATCAGCACCAGTTCTGACTAAGGGTCACTGACCTCTGTTTCTCTCTGCACAAATGCCGCCAGACGTGCTGAGCATTTCCAATATTTCCCGTTTCTATTGGAGCAGAAATAACTTCCTTCCCCAGCCCTCCAAAAAACAATCAGACCTCCCTGGGAGCCTCACATTCCCCTTCAACAAGAAACCCCGCAGCATTAAACATCAAACATAAATTTCAAAAAAAAAAGTTAAGGTATGAAGAAAACATACACATCTTGCTGAGCAAGAAAATCAATGTAAAACAATAAATTGATCGTTTAAAGGTTAATAAAGGTGATCATTAAAAAGTGCCAAGCAGTAGAGCTAACGAATAAAACCTTTTTGCCTTTTCACTTAAGAAGTAGAGCTAGAAGGAGACAGACTAGGCCCCAAGTCCTGGTCAGCAGGGAAGGTGGAGGTAACCGGGGCCGAGCTGAGGAGTTGGGTTTAACTAACTAACTAACCTCACATTCATCTCTGGCAGTGCAGGCTCCATGTTGGCCTCGGTGGAATTCATATGAAAGTGGGGTCGGAAGCAGGTTGGCTTTCTGCTTGGAATTTGCTCCTCTCCCTGGCTGGTGTGGATAGGTTTCTGGGGAGGGAGGAGGAGGGGGAGGGGCAGGGTGCGTGTTTGTTCACACCGAGCAGTCCGTGTGTGTGTGTATGTGTGTGTGTGTGAATGGGAATCAGGGGGATAACTCTCCGCTGGTTGTAGCCATACTTAACACAAAGGAAGATGGTTGTGGTTGTTGGAGGTCAATCATCTCAGCTCCAGGACATCACTGCAGGAGTTCCTCAGGGTAGTGTCCTATGCACAACCATCTTCAGCTGCTTCATCAATGACCTTCCTTCCATCATAAGGTCATAAGTGAGGATGTTCGTTGATGATTGCACAATGTTCAGCACCATTCGCGACTCCTCAGATACTGAAGCAGTCCATGTACAAATACAGCAAGATCTGGACAATATCCAGGCTTGGGCTGACAAGTGGCAAGTAATATTTGCGCCACACAAGTGCCAGGCAATGACCATCTCCAACAAGAGAGAATCTAACATCACCCCTTGATATTCAATGGCGTTACCATCACGGAATCCCCCACCATCAACATCTTGGGGGTTCCCATTGACCAGAAACTGAACTGGACTACCATATAAATACTGTGACTGCAAGAGCAGGTCAGAGGCTAGGAATCCTGCAGCGAGTAACTCAACTCCTTACTCCCCAAAGCCTGTCCACCACTTACAAGGCACAAGTCAGGGGTGTAATGGAATATTCTCCACTTGCCTGGATGAGTGCAGCTCCAACAACACTCAAGAAGCTCAACACCATCCAGGACAAAGCAGCCCACTTGATTGACATCCCTTCCACAAACATTCACTCCCTCCACCACTGATGCACACTAGCAGCAGTGTGTACCATCTACAAGATGCACTGCAGAAACTCACCAAGGCTCCTTAGACAGCACTTTCTCAACCCACGACCACTGCCACCTAGAAGGACAAGGGCAGCAGATACATGGGAACACCTTCACCTGGAAGTCCCCCTCCAAGCCACTTACCATCCTGTCTTGGAAATATATTGCCGTTCATTCACTGTTGCTGGGCCAAAACCCTGGAACTCCCTCCCTAACAGCACTTGATGTACCTACACCATATGGACTGCAGCGATTCAAGAAGGCAGCTCACCACCGACTTCTCAAGGGCAATTACGGATGGGCAATAAATGCTGGCCTAGCCAGCGATGCTCACATCCACTAAATGAATAAAAATAAAGTTCATTCCCAATCCCATGGTTCTCACTCACTCACTCCCTCACTCACTTTTGAGGGAGGACCGAGGTAGGGAGGGATTGGCCCTACCACTGAAATTGCACCTCATGTTGTCAAAGCCCCAACACCACAGCCCTGACTGGAGACAAAACCAGAAATTCAGATTCCACCCCCAAAGGCCCCATTATCAGTGAATTGGAAAACAGCAGGTTATGCCACCAGAGAGCCCCTGGCCTGGTCACAGTGAAAGTAACCTGGGGGACTTAGAAACATGGTGCACACTCCAATACCCAGATTGTCATCAAGTATTTGACAGGAGCCTGCCTCATTACTTTGATGGGATGGATCTGAAAGAAATTTTCACAGGATACATCAATGCAGTGGAACTCCACATTAACACTAAGAGCAGTGGCTGGATGGGGTTGGTAAGGGCCTAGCACAGGGGCCGGAGCCACACACCATCGAGGGAGGAGGGCAGGGAAGGGCTGGAGAGATGAGGCACTAGGCACTTTACCTCATACAGAATCACAGGCCCTACCCTGCTCCCCATTTCTAACTTGAAGAGCAATCATCCAAGCAATTACAGAGCTTCCACAGGTTCTGGGAACTTTGATGGCAATTTTTTTGTAACAGTTAATGAGTTTCAACAACTGCCCTTGTCCTCAGGCCTGCACATTTGCATATGTACTTATTTATCTAAAATCCTTCTGGACTGTCCTGTACATTATTGAAATTCTACTCAGCTTCTCAGCAGCTATGTCTAAAGCCTTATGCTCCCAAATCTTTCTCTTGCATGCAGAATACCTCCAGTAGATTCTGTGCCAAATTAAATTGTCATTAGACAACTGATGGAAGGACTTGCTGACACAGCCAGCACACAACAAGGATGATCCATCCAAGTAGGAAAAGCTCTCAATGGTGATTAGACTTCCAGATCTCAATTTACCACCACTAACTGGCCAAAACTGGCTGCCTCATGCCACCACCGATCTCTTACCCAGTGACCCCCAACCTGCCATCTGTTGCCATTGGAAGCGGCCAGACACGCGGAACTGGGAGAAGGAGAGGCAGAAGGAGCCAGGTATAAATCTCAAAATGGCCTGTGGCCCAGGAGCTGGTTCCGGTAAATTGTGGGTTTGGAATAAAGAATTTGAGCCCGAAGAGGAAACCATTTGCCTGCACGTTACAAGGGGAAAGAGGTGGTTGGTGGGGGTGGATCTGTGTGAGGGGGAACCTGCTTTGAAACAACTGTCACCAGCCTGCTTGTGCTCCAGCCAGGTCTGAAGATTAACGAAGCAGCACTCCATGATGACCAGGCCCAAACAGAGGTCCACGAGGTGAGAAAGGAATCTGGCCCATCCCACTACTCGACCAATGATTGCTGTTGTTTGGAACAACAGCAATGATTGGTCGATTAGCCTGTCAATTGGGATGGTCTACGTTCCAGTTGGCTGCTTTGGACACTGACCACCCAGATTGATAGGCTCGTTAGCCAATGAGCCCAAGCCCCCCCCTAGAGGCATGGGTCCCGGTGATTAGGGCCTTCTGCACCCCCCTCTTCTCCTGGGCCCTGATTCTGGGCATCACACTATGAAGGTTTTACAGAGCGGTGCAGAAAAGATTTATGAGTACAGTTGCAAGGATGTGGGACTTCAGTTACTTAGATAGATTGGAGAAGCTGCTGTTGTTCTTCTCGGAGAAGAGAAGGTGGAGAGGAGATTTGATAGAGATTTTAAAACTCATGACAGAGTAGACAGGGAGGAAGTGTTACCAATGGCTGAGGGATCAAGAACCAGAGAGCACAGATTTAAAGTGATTGACAAAAGGATCAACAGTGACATGAGGAAAAATGTTTTATTTTATGCAGCAAGTTGTTAGGGTCTGGAATGCATTGCCTGAGAGTATGGTCAAGGCAGAATCAACTGGGGCTTTCAAAAATAAATAGAATAAGCACCTGAAGGGTAAAAACTTGCAAGGCGACAGGGAAAAGGTGGGGCAGTGCAGTAGAGAGGTGGCATAGACATGACAGGCTGAATGGCCTCCTGTGTTGTAACCATTCCACGATTCTATAAGTGGGCAGGGTTGTGGAACAACACGTTGTCCGTGGTGGCATGGAGCAGAGAAAGACAAATTACACTCATGCAATACGGCGAGACACAGCTCAGCGGCAGAGAGGGCTGGGAATAAAATGCCTGCTTGCTGATTTTGGCTGCAGATCTCAGGGATCTTGGAGCTCCTCCAATTCCGGCCACTTGTGCATTCCCAATTTTAACCGCTCCATCATTGCCATCAGCTGCCTGGGCCCTGAACTCTGCAATTCCTTCTGCAAGCTCCTCCACCTCTCTTTCCTCCTTTAAGACAATACTTAAAAATATACCCCTTTGACCAAGCTGTCTTAATGTCACCTTTTGTGATTCAGTGTCACATTTCGATCTGATTACAGTCCTCTGAAGCACCTTAGGATGTTATACTACATCAAAGGTGCTATGTAAATGCAAGTTATTATTGCAGTTGGTGTGTGGCACGGGAAATAATGAACAAAAGGGACTTTTAGCCTGAAAAGACTCATAAGAAGTGGATGAAAGAATGAATCAAGTTCTATGTCGGTACGATCTCAAATAATTATAAAGGTTGGCACAGGCTTTCTTTGCTCATGAGATAGGTTGGAGGAGAGGAAGTGGACTGTGGAGGGCAGTGGGCCAGAGCTAAATATGGGACTGCCTTTTGCCAAATTCAAACATAGCCATTGATAGGATGGTGGGTGGAGCACAGGATAGTTACCCATGTGATAGGAAAGTTGTTTCAGGAGGCCTTACTTGATGCTGGCTCAGGACTGGCATTAACTTGAACAGTTTATTTTACCACAGCTTAGGCACCACCTGTCATATGGATCGAATTTACTTTCACTGGCATTTTGAATGAATGTGTTCCTGCATTCGTATACCACTTCTCTCTCTCTCTCTGCTTTTGTAAGGCTCTCACTAACCAGCCTGAAGATTTTAAAAAATGCATTAAATTAGCAAAATGAGAAACTTACAGTACAGTAACTTTGACCCTTCAATCTCTCAAGTGTAAGTTACTTTTCACCTCTCCCTAAAAAGGGTCCCACTGGCAATTGGCTCTAAATAGCAGAGATACAGGATGGGTGAATGTTGTAGAGTAGATGATATCAAGTCTCTAGGAATGATTGGGCCTAATGGGTCCAATTGCCTTATCTAATCCACTGCAAGTGACTTTCCTTATTTGATGTTTTTCAATGACACTTTTCTTTTCTCAGTTACCATTAACTGGGTTGGTTTTTTGACAAGATTTCTGAGATAATCATCAATGACATCTTATTCCTTTTTGTTCTTTTGCTCAGTATAATCTGTTACCTGAACATCTCAACAAAGAAATTCTGGTAGTGATAAATGCTGATATTACAGTACTTTTATCAGGCCCTGTGTGATCTTGAAGGCTTCAAAAAACAAATGACTGAAGGGAAAGGAACTTGCTGTCAGACTCTACTCTTGGAAATATACTCACTCGTTGTCAGGATCTCCTCTGGCACAAGCATGGTGGGTAATGGCCTGAAAATGATGTTAGGTCATCTACAGTGATGTTTCCACTGCGATTGTAGTTACTGGTGTCCTAGGCAGTGTTGTATATTTTATATCTCGCCTCAATGCAGAGATGACACTTGTTTCTATATGTGCAGGAACTTTATTTGCAAAAGCTTCATACAGTGCTTTAAAATGTTTATTCCATGCTTCCAGTTCTAGCTTCCAGCTCCTTCTACAGTATGTTTACTTTTCTCTGAGTCCACACTCGGGCTTAATCAATCAAGGACAGTGAGCATCAATAGTAAACAGACTCACATAATCAAACACAGAACAATGAAACACTGCAGGTAGGGTCCTGAGATGGACAGCAGGACTGCCCACCAATTTCAAGCAGGAGGCCATGTAATGTAGAAATAGGGGTTGTATATCACAAATAGGACCCTACCATAATTTTGAGGGACAAATGGGCAGAGTGTGAACTGTGTCCTCCACCCATTCGTGCCGTGCACCAAGTAGCCTAACCATAGATCCTTAGAGGGACTGATGGAGATTGACGTTTCTTTTAAGCTTTTATTTGTGTGGGGTCACAGGAGGAGCAGAAGTGTTCCTCTTGAGCCCACTGCCAATCTGTTTGATGACCTTCTATTATGATACAGCAGGTGTATTTGCCAGGCTGACCAAATCCACAAGGGAAACTTGGCCAGGCTATCACAACAGTTTTGCAATTTGTATTTATTACAAGAAGATTTCTGCACTGAATTCAGAAGTAATGAGTCCGCTAGCTTTTAAAAATTAAATTAAAACATTTATTAACCAAAAGAAGAATAAAACACATACATAAGATTATAATTACATGATTACTTAATAGTATAACAATCCCAAAATTCCTAGTTAACCATCCTTCCAACTATACACCCATTAAAGGCATCAGTCCAAAATAGATTTTAAATTTATAGCAACAATCCAGCAAGGTTACCACAAGCACCCACTCGACAGTGGAACTCCAAAGGCTTTTAACATAACTTTGGTTACTGGAACAGCAGACTTTTGCAAAGTGGCGAGAGGCTTTTTCCCAAGTCTGTTTCATATAGTGTACCTTTGAGATATTACACGACCACACACACACACACATAGCCTTCCATCCTTCTTTAAATATATTTCTTTATTTTTAATCTGTAAATCCCATTGTTCCCACATGTCTTTTGGATTTACTTTTCCCATAATATGACATTTTTTGTATATTGTCATTTTGGCCAGCACTTTTGGGAAAAATCAATGTAATAACCCGTCTTGTTTATCTTGTTGGTTGTAAACATCCTACCATGTCTCTTTGAAAACCAAACACCTCTCCACTTATCTTAAAATGCAAATTTCATTCACACCCCATCTGCTGAGACTGTACCGTAGTTTCACTCATTAGCATTTCACATGCCCTTTTATAGCTAACTCTTTTGATAATTTCAACCTTGTAGTCTATCCGTCTCTAAATTAATTAAATCAGCCACGCAGACAGAACCATCCACACACAGACATAAGCCTATTTTACAATATTCCCCAATCCCTCCCAGGACTGCAGCTCACACAACCTCCCCCCACCCACCACCCACCCCTCACCCCCCCATCAGCCCAGCTCAGTGTGAAAGCCGTAAAATTTCCCATCAAACCCCATCAAACCCCATGTGGCAAACAACACCAGGGCATCTGCAGTTCCCCAGTTGCTTGTAAGTAAGGCCATGCCTTGAAATACTTCAGGGCAGGATAATAGTTACAACAAGTCAACAGTGGTCATGTTTTAACCCTGACCATCCAATTGTGCCTCCATTTAAAAAGAAAGTCCCCATCTCACTCCAGATAAATGCAGAATTGAAACTTGAACTAATGAACAGAGGAAGCTGTTTACTTACGAGGCATCTGCTCAAGCTAAGGGGAGTTGGTGTCGTAGTGGCAATATCACTAGACTACTAGCCCAGAAGGCTCAAGCTAATGCTCTGGGGACATGGGTTCAAATCCCACTATAGCAGATAGTGGAATTTAAAATAAATTAATAAAATCTGGAATTATAAAGCCAGTTTCAATAATGGTAACTATAATTGCTTGTAGTAAAAACCCACCTGGTTCACTCATATCCTCTAGAGAAGGAAATCTGCTGTCCTTACCTGCTCTGTAGATAGCAGCCTCAGAGCAGTGGAGGAGGTGGAAATTAAGATTGGTGGTAGAGGTACCAATCAAGCAAGCTATATAGGTCTTCATTAGGGTGGAAGCAGTATGGTGTAATACTCAAAATAACATATTCACAGTGACAAAATCCTTTCCTAAGTAATAACTTTTACATTGAAGCTTTGTTTAGACATTTCTTTCCATTGGATGGTCCTTTCACGAAATAAATAGACATGTGAATTGTACCTTGTTAAATAAACAGGCCGTCCAAGACTATGCATAAAATCACATGCTCCATGTATTTTAAAGAAAGAAGTTCAATGGAATCCGAATTGCAGTGTGACAGTCATAGACCTCGTAATAAAATCGGCTGATTTTTGTTTGCGTCTGTGTCTTATTTTCTTCATGACCAAGATGGCTAATGAAAGATTGCTCCTAGCCCAGTGACAGAGCTGGAAGGTAAACGAGAAGCCACAACTGACTTAGTCTTTCTTAATAGTGCTTTCCTTCATAAGTCTGCTTTTCATGTCGGTGTGACTAAGCCTCGGGACTCATGGTTAATCATGAGTGTGAACAAATGTCTTACGTCTTACGTGACACATTGAATGCCCTGGTCAGTAGGACCAATGCAATCCCCAGGCAAACTAGATGGTCGCCTAGAGCGGCAAAATTTGGTGGCGGTGGGGATGGCGGTGGCAAAAAAACTGAAAGAGCTATTCGTGAAACCACATAAATAAATGAACAAGCTTTAGCAGTGGGAATGAAAGGTCTAGATCTACTGATATACATCCACATATGCTGACACACATATGGATTTCCATGTATTCGTGTTATAGTCCTCAATCTGTTTATGCGACAGTTTTTGCAAATTTGTACATCAACATGATTGTTCCAAAACTGTGAACCAGTAAATAGTATCAAACCCGCTCGAATATAGTGATTACTGATTGTGTAAATTGTGCTTAAAAATCACCTAGTAACTGTTGCAGGCACACACAGTATTACATCACATGAGCTATATTATGCATTGTAATATGCATTTCTTCCAGTACTTATCCTGTGAAAAGCGTAGAACAATGAGAATGTACAATCAGTACCATAATATTCTCCTTTTTCATATAAAATAAATCCTGTAAATATAAATGCAGAATCTTTATCCATTCTAACGCATAATATTCATTTTTGAAAGTTAATTGTGAGGGGGAGGGGGCACAAGGTTGAAGGTTTGCCTCGGGCGCCTATAAATACTCTTTCACCAACTCTGCTGATTAGCCAATCCGGTTCAACGATAAATTGTCTTAAGATGTAACCTATGTACTCTGCAGGATACATGCTAGACTTGAGAATACTACTTTGCAAACAAGATTTTGGAGCCGCAATCTTTTTGAGTGCACATTTAATTGGTACAATAATACATGCTGGCATGAACGCTAAAACTTGCTGAATCTAGAAAAATGCTACTTTCTAGACAACTTCTAGCTGCATCATGGGGTATAGTTTCTCAGACATTTACCCTCTCTCGCTGACCAGTTAGTACCCTGCATTATGGGAAAGAAAAGAAAGGGAAGGGAGCTGAAAGGAAATAAAGGAGCAAAGCAAAGAGTGAAACAAAAGATTTGCAATTGTATCACACCTTTCACAGCCTCGTGATGTCCCAAAGTGCTTTACAGCCATTCCAAGACTTTTGAAGTGTGGCCCCTATTGTAATGCAGGAAGGGCAGTGGCTAATTTTCACACAGCAAGATTCCACAAACAGCAATGTCATAATGACCAGATAATCTGTTTGTGTGATGTTAATTGAGGGATAAATATTGGCCAGCACGTTGAGGAGAACTACCCAGCTTCTCTTCGAAATAGTGCCAGGCATCTTTGACATTCACCTGAGAGGGCAGACTCGCCTCAGTTTAACGTCTCACCTGAAAGATGGTACCTTCCAACAGTGCAGCATTTCCTCAGTACCGCACTGGAATGAGCGTTCTTTTGAAATGTAGGGCGGAACCTCCCGGTCCTGCCAGCAGTGGGCTTCATGGCGAGTGGGAGCAGAACGTTCGGAGAGAAGCCAAAAGTCAGAATCCCGCCAGCGGGAAATCAGTTTGGAATTTCCCCCTCACCACTTACGTGGTGGGCTGATGTCGGGTCCGGTTTCCCACTGATCCATGTCAGGAATGCTATTTGCATGCATTACCATGTCATGAATACTCATTAAAAACGCTACTCACTGGAATCACACTCCCCCTCCCAACTACGTGGCACGCCAACTGGGGATGAGACCGGTCTAAGTCCCGTGCAGCTGTCTACCCTCACTTTGCTCATGACTCCCAGGTGAGTGCAACATGCAAAGCCTGCCTGCAGCAGCGCTGCTCCTGTGCAGGGGTGTGGGAAGGGTGACAGAGACATGGGAGTCAATGGGGTATGGCGGGCAGGACTACGAGGGACAATGGGGTTGGAGGGGTGGGAGGGGTAGGTGGGGGGCAATGGCAGGCAGAGGGGAGACCGAGGGCCGGGAAGATAGAGCCCGACATAGAGGACCAGAATGCAAACACTGAAGGGGGGGGGTGGATGGGGATCGAACTGCATGAATGGGAGGAGGTGCAGGCAGGCTCTGGAATAGGAGGGAGGGGCTTGTGTTAGTGCGGCACAAGAAGGATGGGTTGCACAGAGACTCATGGGGTGGGGGAGGGACACTGTGTTGTGATCAGTCATGAAGGAACAGGAGAGCTCACTGAAAGGCAGTCATAGTCCCTGGTATGGGGCTGGGAGGTCGGAGTGAGAGATTAAAGGCAGTCCTGAGGCTTTGTGGGCCATGCTACAGGGCTATGCGTGGTATGCATGTCATAGTCTTGCTCCAGGGGGGAGAGGCAAGGCCTGTGAGCTCAGTTGGGTTAAGGCACAGCTTGGTGTGGAGGGCGTGTTCATTATCTTACAGTCAGTGGCAATGGGCTTGTCCGGCTTGGCACTGGGCTGCAGTTGGGATGGTCATGGTTAGGGGAGGCACCTGCAGTCTGTAAATGGGGAGAAGGTAATAAGGGGGGGTGGTACTCGAAGTTATCCGGGGGGGGTTCTCCCCTGCATGCCACCGTGCACACAGCTTTGAGATGGGGAGGGGTGAGGTCCATACGAGGCATGGGGACGTCAGCAGTGATGGGTTCAGAGGGGAGGGCTGGAATGTCCACCACAATGACAATGATGACAATGGGATCCAAGGTTACTGGGGGAAGTCTGGAGAATAACCGGAGGGAGGTCTACCTGCACATCGTGAGGTTACAGGAAGATTGAAGGGACCCGAACACTGACAGGGGGAGGGTCGAAGCTGGTCTCGAAGCAGAAATGAAGCACCATCATCTTGAAACCCTGAAGTTATTGTGCAGTTTAAAATCGAAACTGGAACAGAATCTGCATGGGAGCAGTCTGAGTCGGTGTGGGAGGAGCCTATGGCTAGACTTGACATTATTCAATCCTCCTGCTCCCTGGGGACTGATAGGTGTAACAGATTAATGAATACTGGGTAAATATACTAGGCCTCCCACTCACGAGCAGAAAGCTTCTGTCATACCCTAGAGCTGCGTTTGCTTTATTAGCTTTTCATTGATACAGCCTTCTAGCTGAGGTGCGAACTCTCAGATCTAAGTGACGAAGGTGCCAGACCTGATACTTTGTTTTCGATTTCCAGCATCCGCAGTTTTTTTGCTTTTATCTGATACTTGACATCTCAATCCCACAGAGGCCCTTTGAAGGGGGCACCCTCCAACTACTTAGAGTCACAACCTTGAAATAGAGTCAGAGCTGACAGAAAAGAGGAAGACTTCCTTGAGAGGGGGAAATTGGAGCCATTGCCTTTTGGTATAGTTTAACCAGAGACTGTAGGAGCCATTGGCTACATAATACAGTTGCTCCATTGGAGCATTAACAGAGAGGTATGTGAGAATGGAAAATGCAGACAACTGTTAAGGGAGCACAGCTGCTGCATATCTGCTGGCTCATCGATAAAAGCCTCTAATGTGCTTTCTCCAAGTGGCATGGATAATGGGCCAAAGGACATCCAGTCATTGCTGAAGTACAAGTTGAGCTTAATCAGGAGGTGTCAGCTGTGGCTCAGTTCATAGCACCCTCGCCTTTGAATCAGAGGGTTGTGGGTTCATGTCCCACTCCCAGAAAACCAAGAACTGTGATTGTACTCGAAAGAGTTGCAATCTGTGACTGTTGATAACTCGAAAGAGTTTGAGCTTAATCAGTTTATCAGATCAGAGACTGCAGGGGTGCCTTTGGTAAGGTGGCACATTTCATGAATGCGTCCAAACCTTTTCCAACCTCTGCAGGTTTGGCATCTTCGTCACCGAGGTCTGAGAGTCCACACCTCAACTACAAGGCCGTATCAGCGAAAAGCTAATAAAGCAAACGCAGCTCAGAGGCTTTCTGCTTGTGAGTGGGAGGCCTATTATATTTACCCAGTACTCATTAATCTGTTGCATCTATCAGTCCCCAGGGAGAAGGGGTATTGAATAATGGAGCCTGCGCTCAGTGCTGCCTTCTTGATGGCAGCGATCCGATTGAAGATGAGCAGGGCCTGGTGCCGCCCAGCCCAGCTTCAAGAGGAGGCCTGACCTGGGGTCCAGGGCCCAGGGGAGCCCCAGCAAGGCCCAGAAGATGAGGAAGTTAGACACCATCCCACGGAGGTGACGCGCATGACCAAGGGTCCACTGAAGAAGACTTTCCTATCTGGAGATGAGTGAAAGAAAATGCCGAGCACGTCCGTGCTTGTCAAGAGGTGTGGTGGGCCATATCTGCTACATTCTGCGAGAGGATCTAATGCCCCTTGGGCTGGGAGGGACATTCTCTGCCAGTACCTCTGAAGGTCACCGCCGCACTCAGTTTTTTTGCCTGCGGATCGTTCCAGAGATCCACATGGGACCCATGCGGTATCTCACAATCCTCAGCACCTAAATGTACCAAGGACTTGACAGATGTCCTCTACAGTAAGGCTCATAATGATGTGATGTTCACCCTCCACGAAGCTAGCCAGGCTGCTAGATTTCTGGGGTTTGCAGCTACCTCAGGCTTCCCTGGAGTGCAGGGTGTGATCGATTGCACACATGTGGGATTGAGGGCTCCATGAGAGCAGCCCCTGAAGTTCATTAACAGGAAAGGGTTCCACTCCCTGAACTTTCAACTGGTGTGTGACCATCAGAAGCACATCACACATGTTTGTGCCAGGTACCCCGAGAGTTCCCAAGGCTCATACATCCTGACTCACTAGCAGGTGCCTCACATATTCACAGGGCCTCAGCGATACAGGACTGGCTGCTTGGGGATAAGGGGTACCCGCTCAAACAGTGGCTCATGACACCCGTACATCGTCTTCAGAGTCACTTGGAGGAGAGATATATAATGTGGTGCTTAGGTTGACATGACCCATCATCAAGCAGACCGTTGGCATCCTGAAGATGCGCTTCTGATGTTTGCACCACTCAGGTGGGGCTCTGCAGCACTCTCCACAGAGGGTGGTCATTGTGGTCTGTTGTGCCCTTCACAACCTGACCCTTCAAAGGAGCAGATCCCTTGCCAGAGGGAGACATAGAGGAGGCTAAGAGCCCCTCAAATGGTGAAAAGCAGGAAGGGCAGGAACGTGGAGAGGGAGATGAGGGTCAGCATTCACATGAGGATGCCATTGAAGAAGCACAACATAGAAGATGTGCCCGTGCCACATTGGTAGCCAGAAGATTCCAGGAGGAGTAAGGTGCAGGCAACAGGACATGGCCATATTCCTTCTGTCCCTTAGTGCCATGCCAGTGCACCGTTACAACCAGTAACATTGAGAGCAAGTTCAGCATTCGGACTTGCACCTTCAACCCTCATGATTCACCAGGCCCTAATCTTTAGAAAGGTCAGCAATGAACCCTGTAACCTTGCACTCTGGGAAGTGAAAGTCAGCACAACAGCATAAATCCTGTGTCAAAGGACTTGATGCAGTCGTCGCCACCTTAATGAGAAGCTTTTGGCGGACACTGAGATGCCAGTTTGGTTGGAGAGACAATCATGGCTGCAGGTCTGGTGCTTTGGCGCTACCAATGAAGACAGCCATCTCATTATGAGAGGCAGTTACAGCTAACCCTCCAAGGCTACTGAGCACACCGAACACCATGTTTTCTTGTAAGGAGTAGAGATTACTAACACATTTTGCAAACGTTTCCAGTAAGGAGTTTGACACATCTCCCTGACATTTCACAAGGGTCGATAACTATCATGACTCAGCTACATGTCACATGAATGTGAGGCTCACAAAAGGTGATCACTGAGTAGGAGCATGGCTCACCCTCGCAATAAGAAGGCACATCGATGCATGTGCACGACACTTTCAAATGATGAGATCATACACATGAATAACGGATATATTTACAAAGGTGCATGATATATACAGTGATTGAACACCCTAGTCCCAGAAGTGATGTCAAAGTTTCATCATTTTTCTAACCCTGCCACTACGTCCCTGACATCCCACAGCAGAGGTGGAGGCAGCCTGCTGACTGCTACGCCCCTTGTCTTTGATGACTTTGGTGGGTGTCCTCTAGAGGGCTGAAACCTGGAGGGCTCTGACCTGCTTTGGGTGTCCTGCTGTGGGGCAGGTGCACCCTCCTCAGCCTGCACAGCTGGAGGTGATGGGGATCACAAGCAGAGGGGATGGGGATCGGCTGGGCACTCTCGGAGTTCCCTGCGGGGATAACCCCGAGGTCTCCAACTGAGGGTCCTCTTCCGTATGAGTGTCCGAGGGCCCCTGTCTGACTCCCTGAGGAGAAAGGGCTCCTGGAGGGAGGTCACTCAACTAGCCACTGATGGTTCCCACCAATGCCTACAGCGATGGAGTGCAGGTCCGAGTACAAATCCGACAGAACCTGCTGGACTGAGGTCTTCATGGTGGTCGCCACCCTTGTCATTGAGGCTTCAAAGCACTCGCATGTCGGAGCCACGACAGCAGACAGAATGTGGATGGGCTTCTCATTCCTTTGCTCTAATCTGTTTACCGCTTCTCGCAACTCTACCTGATTTCCTGCCGCCTGCCACTGCATCTCCAGCATGTTAGAGACGGCCTCCTGCAGAGGCTTACATCTGGCTCAGACTCAGCAGCTGTGTGATCTCCAGCAGTCATCTGAATGCCAGAGACCTGCGCTGTCACTGCCCATGACTGCGGTGGAGACGTGTCGGGTGAACTGCTCCCCAGGAAGCGACCCCGAGCCTAATCTAGATCCAGGACCCACTCGGGGCCTGTTTCTCTGCACTGGCGGAAGGTGCAGGTGAATGCACTGATGGTTCTTCAACTGATGCATCCTCAGCATCCTCCCCTGAGGTTGCCTGGGGCCTGGAGCTCTCTCTCTAGACCTGCTGGTGCCCGTGAGAGAGAGCAGGTAGATTTAGTTCTTAAACAGGCAGAATGCAACACTGTACGTCACTCACTGTGAACATCAGGTGTGATCAGCTCATGGAGGGCTCATCCATACTGGCTTGCTGGGAGGGGGCCAATCCCACCTTCCCCACAGGAGCGACCTTTATTTTCTCCTGCCAGCTCCTCAACCTGGGACAGCTCCTGGGTGTCGGCCGTCCCTCCTCCCACCTGGGATATCACCCTTGGGGTTGTGGGCAAGCTTCATCTCCATGAGGATAAGTGGCTGGGGAATGTGATGAGAAGAGATGGAGGAGAGGGAGGGAAGCATGCCTGCTGTGGGAACCGAGCCCTCCCCAGCAAGGGCTGAGGAGGGAGTTTGTGCAGCGTGATAGATGAGATGTCGGGTGATGTTAAAGTGTCCGTGAGACAATCAGAGCTGACGTGTCCCCTGCTAATATCGTCTGAGATCCCTGAGCAGCGTAACCCTTTGAGGGCGTGATGTCATTATGAGTGTGAGATTGCAGTGCGTTGAAGGTCGGTTTACCCTGGTGGAGCGGGTGAGATCGTTCATCTTCTTCCTGCGCTGGATGGCTTTTCCTCGGGTGGGCGCTTGACAAGCTGACCTCCCTCACGACCGCCTCCCTGCCCAGCGAGGTGAGGCTACTGGGCTTCCTGGGTAGAGGACATCCCGGTTCTGGTGGACTCCATGGATGAGGGCCTCAAGGGGAGTCATTGCTGAACCTGGGAGCAGCTTTTGATTTGGTGGAGCCTTCTCAAGGAGTTTCCTGCCCGCGGCTGGCCTGCTGAGAGTAATATGTGTGTATTTGGGTGGCGTTTAAATATGGCGCCCAGACTTATGAACCCATTGGCCAACGGTGGGGCAGATGAATCAGTGCCCGCCTTGCCGTGTGATTTGGAGAGCGGAACGGAAAATTCGACCCACGGTCACTGTAGTAATGTGGGGAACAGCCACAGGGAGGGGGCATCTTAGACGCAGTAATAGACTAGGAGGGAATTCGGTGCGAGGAAGATGGAGGTGTTTAAATGATTCTGATCATTTGAAGTAGTAAGGAAAGTTTGACATAAAATGGCAAATGGAACTCCTCAAAATATTACTTGAATTAGTGACTCGAGAATGGTCAGGTGACAAGGGATGGGTGCAAGAGGGAAGAAATTTCAGAGAACCTTTCTAGCTGGGTGACATGAGAACAAGGGTCTTTAACCCCGACCTCCAGACAGTTACCTTTCTTTGGAAAATAAACATCAAAAGAATAAAAGGTTTGCAATGACACAGCTGGATGGTGACTGGTAGAGAAAATATCCAGGAATGTGTTCAGGTTAAGAAATCTTCTTTGTAGTTAGGTCTTGGCATTTGTTAAAAATGTCCAACCACCTTACTTTAGGGCTGTGAGATGTTCTAACATTAGAGGGGGAGGGACGTTGGATGATTGGGGAGTCAGAGACAGGTATAGGCAGGCAGGTGACATTTTCTAATGGTTACAATCTCTCAATGACATCACACACACATAGAAAGATTTTCTATATTCGTGCTTTTTTCACAAAATTGTGACTAAAATAGTGACTAGGGGAAACTCTCTGCTCCGTTCTTAATATCACTAACAAATAGTGACCAAAGGAAATACCCTCCCCCCACTCTGGAAAGAAAGTGTTTGGGAGCTCTATAGAGGGAGTGAGAGGTAAAGAAAGAGGGAGGAAAAAATAATTGGTGGGCAGGAGAGAGGATTGAAATGATTGTGCACAAAAACACTTTTGAAAAGATTCTTGCCTGTGAGCAATGCCACAGGAGGTCGACCCACATATTATGAATCTTGTGAAGACTGAATTTTCACTTACGCAATTCAAAACTGTTCTTCAGTGTAAAGCACCAATAACACAGCGCACACTGTGCTTTCAGGATTTTGCAGTGACAACCAATTTGTAAAAAATTCTCTCACGGGATGTGGACGTCGCTGGCTAGCCCAACATTTATTGCCAATCCCTAATTGTCCATGAGAAGGTGGTGGTGAGCTGCCTTCTTGAGCCGCTGCAGTCCATGTGGTGTAGATACACCCACAGTGCTGTTAGGGAGGGAGTTCCAGGGTTTAGACCCAGTTGAAGGAATGCGCTATACTTAAACATGCCACAAAATGATTCAGTGAACTCTGATTAATACACATCAGAACAGAACATATGTGAGAACTTCACACATTCTTAAATCTTTGTAATGTAGGAATGACTCTGCAACTCGGGGCTCCCAACACTGAATTCACACACCTATGAAGATGGGCTATGAAAGTGTAGCCTCGATGTTTCAAGCAATTATCCTTTTGTTTGTGGTTTCCCCACTACTAGTTTGGGTTGTGAGATCACCTCCACATAATGGAGAGAGCTGGGAGTGAGTTCAAACAGTGATGATCTAATTGTGGGGTTCCTACAATTCATGATGTCATCCAAATCCCCATCCGGCATTCTATCCTTCATCCTCAAAAAAACCCCAAATTCTTGGTTGCTTAGTTTTTTAAAAAGAATTCGCATGTAAACCAGTTGAAGCAGTCATTACCCTTGTTTAGGGGCGAGTTAAGAAGTGTTAGCTTTCATTGGCTGTAGGTCATTAATAGGTTCAAATTGTGCCGTGCGGCACTAGCAACAAGTACACATCAGTAAAAAATTCTTTTGTGCGTTATTTTAACACAGGCATTAATCCGTTGAAGGTAACCATTGTGTTCTACTGCGGAGTCGCTTTGCTCCTGAACCGATTGCATACTTATCAGTCAGCAGGTGAGTCGATTACAATATACTGCAGACGCAGAGACCAATATGAAATGAAGCACATGCTGTTTATTTACACAGACAACAAAGCACTAACATGATGTGTGCTTCTCCAACCAGACCCTACTCTAGGCTAACATTAACATTGTAGCCCGCGCTACACCGCTATTGGGTCATACAGTCACGCGGTCAATCTGCTCACAGTCTCTTAAAGGTGTATACCACATCCCTGTCCCTTTACTTGAAAGTATATTTTATAATATATTAACTAGTTACACAAATAAACTATTTACAAATTCAGTCTCTCTGGAGGCTTTATCAAACGTGTCGACCGTTGTAGTTCTATGACTTCAGATGGTTTATTTAAGGCCTCCCTCTCAGGAGTTATCTGTCCACTAGGCTCTCCAGTAGCTACCTGTAAGCTTGTCTCTTCGACTGTCTCAGGCTCAACAGATCCTACAGGTACTTCCAAAAGCAAGAGGGGTCCCTTCCACATGTGGTGTAGACTCCAAAGGGAATGCTTTCACTCTCTTTCGGGCCCCATCACGTGCACTCCTGCTGCCCCCCCCCCTCCAAGTTCAACAATATGAAGGGCAATTTGTCAGGCAGATTCTGAGAATCAGGATGTTGGGCAATTTCAACACAGAATGATCAGCTTCCTGTGGTAAAAAAAAAATTCCGGGGCCTTGTTAGTAATTTCACTTTCTCTTTCTACGTGTCTTCTTTTGATGGGTTTTGTTCTTGGCAGCGCTGACTTTATTCTCAGCCTTCTTTTCAATTTCCCTATTGGCCAGACTAGGCTCAGGTATGATCTCAGTTTGAGTGAACTCAGTGGTTTGAGTCTTCCAGCATTTCCTCATCTGTCAGCTCCTTTGGAAACTCAGGGTCTCTATTATTAAAGCTTCTTGGCTTCCACGTAGCTGATTCTTCAGCTCGTCCATTTCCTTTTTATATTTGTTAGTTGTTTCCTGGAGAATTAAGTATTGCTGTGTTTTCTCAGCTAATTGATTCTCCATCTCGGACAGAGATATGCGGAATTCTTCCTGTTCTTCCTCAGACCTTTTTAGTGGCACAAATTGGGATCTGAGGGAATCTTGCAACATGCGAAAGTCTTTCAGCAGGTTTTCTTTTTCTTTTTGGAGGTTACTGACTTCAACTCGAACCCTGTCCAGAAGCATCACATCTACGAGTTCCTTTAATTAAGTCTTTACATGCTCCTTTTTCCAAACAGCAACATTGCCTGCTTCTGATTAAGATCTCAGTAGTCTCTCAAGATTAATCTCTCTTACCCAGTTCCTTCTGAGTGCCTGCTATCTCTATTAGGGGTAAATTAACAGACTGATTTCCATACTGTACTGGAACCTTGCATATACATCTTACTCATATGTCTTCACCAGTGTACATCTTTAATTTAGCATCTGAGTTTTCCAGCTTTAGCGAGTGGCCCCCTCCATTCAGACACTTAAATATGTGTTCCCCTATAACTGTTGTGGATGTACTTAAAGGAGCTCAACTCACAGCCTTTCAGTTTCACGCAGGCTGAAGTATAACTACCGCCATTGAGGAACCAAGTTTAAAAAGCTGCCACATGCAGCATCAAAAGTTAACTTTCCTCAGATGCTGGTGAGTGGAGTTCTGTGCATGGATGGGATACACACACGTTTCCTCTGACCAGGACAGCCATGTGGAGCTGGGAGAGCAGCTCTGGTCTGTTGGTTCTGCATTGCTTTAAGCAGGGCCGTTCTGAAATTGGCACCTGTTCCCTTAAATAAGCAGCGCTCTCTAAAGGACTGCAATAAACAGCAGCTCTTGCCAAAATAACCTGGGATGAAAGCAAGTCAAATAAGTAAAATTGTAAAACATTGCCACCTTCGCTATTTGCCTGCAGTAACAATTTGAATTACTACATCATCCGTATCACACACTACTCTAATGTAATATTGAGAAACATGAAAGTGAAACATCAGCGGGTGATTTGACAAGTTAAATGCTTTACCTGTGTCCACAGCCTCTTTCACAATGACAGCACAGTAGGGGTTCTGGATATCCTCTGCTTGCTGGCATGGACCGTTGTCAAAGTTGGAGAAGCCAATTCGGAGGAAGGGAGCCATTTCGGATATCTTGACAGTCAGACCTTCGGATAACATAATGAATAAATGCGGTTAGGTTGTGGAGCAACCAAAGCGCCCAGCCTCAGGAATGACCGAGAGAGTGTCTGAGAGGAGCTCATCAGAATCCACTGCTAAGCTACTTCCTTTTCTGTGAGGCAAAGTGTGATAAAAAAGAAGAACCTGGGTCCAGCAGCCTCATATGTCACTGGGGAGGTGGAGTCATGCGATGAACTGGAGAGCACTAAGAATGAAGGAAGTGGGTTCATTACACACTCCTGCATAACCGTCACACAGCATCCAGTATGGGCTCAAATGTCAGAACTGTCTCACATGGAATATTCCAAACCATATATACTTAACTCAAAAGGTTTGCACTCTCCTCCTGTCACTTCTGTGTTTTTAAAAACAAATTAAAGTGTATAAAGAGAACGAAAGAATAAGGTTCAGGCTACAAGTTCTGATCCATCTTAAGTTAGCTGATCACATCCACTCCTTCAGAAATAAATGGAGGGGGGTGGGGGTGGGTGGGAGTGTGGGTCAGTGAGAATTGAAAAAAAAAGTTAAAGCAGATTTAAATGGCCGAATGCAGAACTTCCTCGCGCTACAATTTGAAATTATGATGTGTGATATTAGTAACCATTGTGATGCTGCATATGAAATGTACTTATCCAGAATTTTAACAGAAGTCTTAACCATTAAAAGATTCAGTTCTTTGTTCCAATAATGCATGGAGCAATTTCAAACACGTCATTGCATTTTTCACTTACATTGCAATTTTGTTCTAACCTAGTTCCATTTCCTCAATTCTGTTCACTCATAACTGCTTCATACCCCTTGATTGATCACTCTCAATCCTAAAAATTTTAACTGGCCCAGTATTGGCAGCCTTTTGCAAAATAACCTGATACTTCAGACGGGAGAGAGAGAGAAGGCAGTGCATTGCCAATCTATCATGATGGATATTTCCTCCTCAGGTCCCCAGGATCACAGATGTCAATCTTCAGCCAATTCGATGCACTCCGTGTATTATCAAGAAACAGCTGAAGGCACTGGATACTGCAAAGGCTATTGGGCCTGACAATATTCCGGCAATCGTACTGAAGACTTGTGCTCCAGAACTTGCCGCGCCCCTAGCCAAGCTGTTCCAGTACAGCTACAACATTGGCATCTACCCAGCAATGTGGAAAATCGCCCAGGTGTGTCCTGCGCACAAAAAGCAGGACAAATTCAACCCGGCCAATTACCACCCCATCAGTCTACTCACCATCATCAGTAAAGTAATGGAAGGGGTCATCAACAATGCTATCAAGTGGCACTTGCTTAGCAATAGCCTGCTCACTGACGCTCAATTTGGGTTCCGCCAGGGCCAGTCAGCTCCTGACCTCATTACAGCCTTGGTTCAAACATGGACAAAAGAGCTGAACCCTTGAGGTGAGGTGAGAGTGACTTTCCTTGACATCAAAGCAGCATTTGATCAAGTGTGGCATCAAGGAGCCCTAGCAAAACTGGAGTCAATGGGAATCAGGGGGAAAACTCTCCGCTGGTTAGAGTCATACCTAGCACAAAGGAAGATAGTTGTAGTTGTTGGAAGTCAATCATCTCAGTTCAAGGACATCACTGCAGGAGTTCCTCAGGGTAGTGTCCTAGGCTCAACCATCTTCTGCTGTTTCATCAATGACTTTCCTTCCATCATCAGAAGTGGGGATGTTTGCTGATGATTGCACAATGTTCAGCACCATTCACAACTCCTCAGATACTGAAGCAGTCCATGTCCAAATGCAGCAAGACCTGGACAACGTTTAGGCTTGGGCTGACAAGTGGCAAGTAACATTCATGCCACACAAGTGTCAGGCAATGACCATCTCCAACAGGAGAGAATCTAACCATCGCCCCTTGATGTTCAATAACATTACCATCACTGAATCCACCATTATCAACATCCTGGGTGTTACCATTGACCAGAAACTGAACTGGACTAGCAATATATTTATCTATATATATATATATTTGAGATAAATACTTGAAGCAGAAAAAATTGCAGCACTTATGGGGAAGAGGCGGGTAGTTGGGCTAACTGTATTGCTGTTTGAGGAGGCCGATATGGACTCGATGGCCTGAATGGCCACCTCCTGAGCTATACCATTCTATGGTTCCATGCCGGCTATTTTCATATGTGAATTTTTAAGTAGTTGAGTGAATGTTGCAGGTTATACTGTGGACTTGATGCTTCAGTTATATATTCAAAATGTGAAGAAAAACTGCAGGGTATAATGAATTGAATATTGCTGAGAAGAGAGACCTGTTGCTGAAGGTTTTCATCATGTACTCATTAGGACAACTGCAAGGATGCCAAATTTCAAACGATACCAACAATTTATACTACAGGAGAAAAGGGAGCTGATTGTGGCCAATCGTCTCTGGCTGAGGTGTTGCCATGGAGAAGGTAATGGGGATCTATAGACTTCCCAAGCTCCCGCGTAATTCAAAAAAAGCACAAGGCTTGAACATATTCCTTTTGTTTGCAGAGGACAGGTCCCGGTGTATGAATGTATGTCACTTCTAGTAAGTGTAAATGAGCCATGTTATGAGCTCAACTGATTATCTTAAATTAGTTGTTCATTGAGGGCTGCCCAATCGCAGAATGACATCTAATAGTAGACTTTTTGTTTGGGATTGTGCAAGCCTGGGTTGGTTGAGTGTGGTCTGTACTCTGCCTGTTATAAACAACTGAGGTAACTGCTGTTTGGCTGATCGAATCAATGGTTGGGGCATACGGCCTATATCCTGGCGTCACACTGGCCTCACTCCACTTTGCTGTCTGCCCCCTATAATCCTCAACTCCCTTATCAATCAAAAATGTAACTCAACCTTGCATATATTTAATGAACTAGCCTCCACTGCTCTCTTGGGAAGAGAATTCCACAAATTAACAACTCTCTGAGAGAAAAAACTTTTCCTCATCATAGGCTTAAATGGGAGATGCCTATTTTTAAACTGTCTCCCCTAGTTCCAGACTCCCCCACAAGGGGAAACATCCTCTCGGCATCCACCCTGTCAAGTCCCCTCAGGATCTTGTATGTCTCATTAAGCTGACTTCTCATCTTTCTAAACTCCAACGTGTATAGTTACAAAAAAAATTGAGGAAAGGTTGGACAGACTAGGCTTGTATCCGCTGGTGTTTAGAAGAGTAAGAGGTGACTTGATTGAAACATATAAGATCCTGAGGGGTCTTGTGGAAGAATCTAGAACTAGGGACCATTGTTTAAAATTAAGGGTCGCCCATTTAAAACAGGGATGAGGTGAAACTTATTCACTCAATGAGTCTTTGGAACTCTCTTCCTGAACCAGGGTTGTTGAATATTTTTAAGGCAGAGGTGGATAGATTCTTGGTAAGCAAGGGGGTAATAGGTTATCGGGAGTAGGTGGGATGCAGATTTCAGTTTACTATCAGATCAGCCATGGTTTTATTAAATGGCGGAGCAAGCTCTAGGGGCTGAATGGCCTACTCCTGCTCTTTGTTCATTTGTTCATATATAAATACTTTGGCTACAAGAGTAGGTCAGAGGCTAGGAATCCTGTGGTGGGTAACTCACCTCCTGACTCCCCGAAGCCTGTCCACCATCTACAAGGCACAAGTCAGGAGTGTGATGGAATACTCCCCACTTGCCTGGACGATGCAGCTCCTACAACACTCAAGAAACTTGACACCATCCAGGACAAAGCAGCCCCACTTGACTGGCACCCCAACTGCAAACATTCATTCCCTCGATCACCGACGAACAGTAGCAGCAGTGTGTACCATCTACAAGATGCACTGCAGAAACTCACCAAGGCACCTTTGACAGCACTTTCCAAACCCACGATCACTACCATCTAGAAGGACAAGGGCAGCAGTTAGATCGGAACGCCACCACCTGGAAGTTCCCCTCCAAGTCACTCACCACCATGACTTGGAAATATATCGCCATTCCTCCACTGTCGCTGGGTCAAAATCCTGGAACTCCCTCCCTAACAGTGCTGTGGGTGTACCTACACCACAGGGACTGCAGCGTTTCAAGAAGGCAGCTCACCACCACCTTCTCAAGGTAACTAGGAATGGGCAATAAATGATGGCCCAGCCAGCAAAGCCCACATCCCATGAATAAATAAAAAAAACTCAGCTCCTGACCATATTACAACCTTGGTCAGAACATGGACAAAAGAGCCGAACTCCAAAGGTGAGGTGAGAGTGACTGCCCTTGTCATCAATGCAGCATTTGACCAAGTGTGGCATTAAGGAGCACTAGCAAAGCTGTAGGCAATGGAAATCAGGGGGAAAACTCGCCACTGGTTAGAGTTACACCTATTATGAAGGAAGATGATTGTGGTTGTTGGAGGTCAGTCACTCAGCAAGGTTTCTTCAACAGCACCTTACCAACCCCCCACTCAAAAGGACAAGGGCAGCATGGGAACATCGCCCCCTGCAAGTTCCCCTCCAAGCCATGCACCATCCTCACTTGGAGCTATATCACTGTTCCTTCACTGTTGCTGGGTCAAAATCCTGGAACTCCCTCCTTAACAGCACTGTGGGTGTACCTACACCACGTGGGGCTGCAACGGTTCAAGAAGGTGGTTCACCACCACCTTGTGAAGGGCAATTAGGGATGGGCTTTGCCAGTTATGCCTACATCTCATGTAAGAATAAGAAAAATGAATGAAATTAAGATTACTCTTAAACGACACTATTTTATCACTGTTTTGTAGGTGATGAGCATAGTGTTTTCAGGTTTTTAATTTTAGAATGTTGGTATGCTGAACTCCTCCTGGATGCTGAACTTTACCAGGCCTGAGGTAGCAAGCTGGGCAGATTACACAGCACCAAATTATACAGATCAATCATAAAACGTAGGACACAAACAGAAACCTTCTGACACATCATACTTGAATGACACCTGGCTTTCAAGGGTTAAATTATGACAACAGGCTGCAATGATTTGGTTTGCACTCCTTTATGTTAGAGGATTGAGGAATGATCTGATTTAGATGTTCAAAGCGTTCAACGAAACTTGTTGGGGTAGATGCCAAGGGCTGAATTCTCCAGGGGCATTGGCGATGGGCCGGAAGGTGCGAGGACTGGCAATATGGCACAAGAAGGCATGGGGCAGGGAGACCGACATCTTCCCACTGCCATGGCATATTACCAGTGGCGGCAATCTCAGCAGTGTGGCTGCTCATTAGAATGCTGTTTGAGCCACTTAATGGCCCAATTAAAGGCCACTTCCTGTCACTGCCGGCATTTTAACAGTGTCTGGAAGGAAATGTGTAGAGTAAAGATGTTAACATCAGACGTAACATGCTGATGCAATAATGATGTTAGATCACATGACTGAGAAGTAGCGAGATCTGGAAGGAGGAGAATCTACAACCTCGTGTCAAGGTCCAAATGTGTAAATACTTGCTGCAAACATTGACTAAAGGTTTTGAGAAACTACTGATTTGAGCAGCATACTTTGGGAGAATAGAAAATCTCCAAAACTCCCATCTACACCCCAACCACACAACAAAACATGGTGGCAGTGAATAAAAGACCCCGTGAACCTTAAAAAGATAGAGAGCTGGCAAGTAAAAAGACAGCCTCGCAGAAAGGGCAATGAAAAAAAAAGGACTCAACAAGATGCCAAAACATCACGTGAGCAGCAGATACAAGCTGGGACACAGACCTGGAGGCCAGACAGCCGTGAACATAAGCCCGAAGCAGCGGGCAGCAGCACAGAATCAGGAACAATTCCAAGACTCAGCAGAAGCATGGAATCCACACTACTACTCCCAGAACCATTTCAGAGTGCAGAAGGCTCATAACTAGTCAATCACTGGGATAACTGGAGGAAAAGGTTCACAAGGTACAGAAATAAAAACAAAAAACTGCAGATGCTGGAAATCCAAAACAAGAACAGAAATACCTGGAAAAACTCAGCAGGTCTGGCAGCATCGGCGGAGACGAGTACAGTTGACTCGAAACATCAACTGTACTCTTCTCCGCCAATGCTGCCAGACCTGCTGAGTTTTTCCAGGTATTTCTGTTTTTGCACAAGGTACAGAACTGCTTCAGGATTACACAAAAAAGATCAAAAAGACTAGGTCAGAACACTACTCTATGCAGCAGGGCCTATTGCTGATGACAATGATAGCAAGGCAGGGGATTGATGAGATTTCAACTTCTTATGAGGAAGTCCTGCAAGCTTTTGACTCTTTATTTCAGCGTCCATTAGAATTTAATAATAGAGAGGGCTAAATTTAATTAAGGAAGCTAAGGCCAGGTGAAAGCATGGATCTATTCATCAAGAATCTCTAAAGGCTGGCAGGGAATTTCAATTATGGAATTTTAAAGGATGAACTGATAGTGACAGAATTGTAGTTGGGATCCTAGATGAAGCATTATCAGATCTCTTACAGACAAGAGAGGATTTAACACTGGTAAAATCAGTGTAAATTGCAAGGCAAATAAAAGCAGTGCAGATTGCGAGGCAAGCAAGAGCTCAGAAGACGCAATTGGGTGTTTGTTCATGGGCAAGGAGAGGTCCCGTGCAGAAGATCGAGTGAGACCAGTTTGTAGGCCTTAAGAGAGAAAGCACGCCAAAGCCTAAGCCAGCCAAATCGGGGAATAGTGTGCCAACTACCATTTTGAAATGTCTTCGGTATGGCGAAGTGAGAAGAATGTCCAGCGGTGAGCAACAACCGTGGAAAAAAACTGCTTGTCACTCAAAAACACTGACAACCTGTGAAAAGAGAGAGTGCTGCTTTGGGTTCCCTTAGAGTGTTTCAGTTGGAGTTTGGTGAGCGAGGGACCTTTAAAGGTTAATTTCTATCTAAAGTCTAACATTTCTTTAATTTAGCAACTAACTAAAAGTTGCCTTTGAGTTGGAAGAAGGTGAGTTTTAGTCCAGCTTTAAAACAAGGGTTATACAGGCTCTGCTAATTAGTATTAGTTAACTGGCTTACACAGGTTTTCAGAAGCTAGGTTCAGACAGTGTAAAAGCAAGCCATCTACAGTGCTATGGGCTGCATTAGAGTGCTTCAGTTGGAGTTTGGTGAGAGAGGGAGTTGGCTAAAGAGGGAAGGAGGTGATCCTTTCCTTTTTTACGTTTCCTCAGTAAGAAGAGTGGTGGCCTTGATAAGTAGGTCCTGGTAAGTATTTCTTCTGTCCTTAATTTTCTCTAAACTAGAGGAAGTAAAAGTGAAAGGAGCAATTTAAGGATAAGTCATGGCAGGGCAGCTTGGCCAAATGGAATGCTCCTCCTGTGCCATGTGGGAAGTCAGGGACACCTCCAGTGTTCAGGGTGACTATGTATGCAGGAAGTGTCTCCAGCTGCAGCTACTTGAAATCCATGTTTTGTAGCTGGAGCTGAACCTGGAGTCACTGTGGAGCATCTGCAGATGAGATCTTCATGGATAGCACATACAGTGAGGTGGTCACACCACAGGTAAAGAGTGCACAGGCAGAGAGAGAATGAGTAACCGCCAGACAGAGTAAAAGCACTAGGCAGATAATGCAGGAGTCGCCTGGGTCCAGCTCCATCTCCAACAGATTTTCTGTTTTGGATACTGCTGGGGGAAATGGTTTCTCAGGGGAATGCAGCAAGAGCCAAGTCTGTGGCATCATGAGTGGCTCAGCTACAGAGGAGAGGATAAAAGAGTGGGGGAGCAATAGTGATAGAGGATTCCATCATAAGGGGAACAGATAGACATTTCTGTTGCTGCAGGAGTGACACCAGGATGGTATGTTGCCTCCCTGATGCCAGGGTCAAGGATGTCACTGAGTGGCTGCAGGACATTCTGACGGGGGAGGGTGAATAGCCAGAGGTTGTGGCCCACATTTGTACCTATGACAAGTCTAAAAGCACTGTATCTGAATGCGTGGAGCATTCGCAATAAGGTAGAAGAATTAACAGCGCAAATAGATGTAAACGGGTATGATATGATTGTGATTACAGAGACATGGCTGCAGGGTGACCAAGGCTAGAAATTGAATATCCAAGGGTGCTTGATATTTAGGACGCACAGGCAAAAAGGAAAAGGAGATGGTGTGGCGTTGTTAGTTATGGATGAAACCAGTATGATAGTGGGAGAGGATATTGGCTCAGAAAATCTAGATGTGGAATCAGTCTGGGTGGAGCTAAGAAGCAACAAAGGGTGGAAAACATTGGTGGGAATTGTCTATAAGTCTTCAAACAGTCGTGATAAGGTTGGGGATGGCATTCAACTGGAAATTAGAGATGCATGCAACAAGGGTGCTACAGTAATCATGGGTGACTTTAATCTACATACAGACTGGGTAAACCAACTTAGCAATAATACTGTGACAGATGAATTCCTGGAATGTGTACAAGATGGTTTTTAGACCAGTGCATTAAGGAACTGACTAGGGAACAGGCTATCCTAGATTTGGTATTGTGCAATGAGAAGGGTTTAATTAATAACCTTGTTGTGCGGGGTCCTTTAGGGAACAGTGACCATAACAGGGAAGAATTCTTCATTAGGATGGAAAGTGAAGTAGTCCAACCTGAAACTGATACTGCTGGGGGAGATGGTTTCTCAGGGGAATGTGGCAAGAGCCAAGTCTGTCTCACTTCATCTACCCCTCTTAGTATATTCCCATTTATTGTGTAATCTCTGTAACTGTTTGACCTCCCTAAATGTATGACCTCACATTTCTCTATGTTAAAATCCATCTGCCACATTACTGCCCACTTCACCAACCCATCTATATTGTTTTGGAGATTATGGCTATCCTCTACACTATCCACTACTCGGCCAATCTTTATGGCTTATCATGCTGTATTGACCCCATATCACTGCATTAATTATGCATTCCTGGGAAACATGCCATCTTGATGGCAGGCGGGTTCTCATTCTCCCACCACACCATCACCTCGCTGCCTCATCACGCTGGGCACCATATTTAAAGTGCAGCTGTGCGCACATCTCTCAGTGCTTCCAGCCCACGGCAGCTGCAACGAAGACATGGCCCCAAAAGGCAAGAAGACTGCAGCCCCCTGATTTAGTGTCATGTCACTGGAACGCTGTTGGGACGCCGTGGAGGCCTGTCATGATGTCCTCAACCCCCGCTCTGGCCGCAGGATGGGCAGCAAAATCACCAATCTGGCTTGGGAGGTGGTGGCAGTGGTGGTCTGCACCAACACCCTACATAAGAGGACAGCCACCCAGTGCCGAAAAAGGATGAATGATCTCCTCCGTTCTGCCAGGGTAAGTCACTCTTCGCATCACTCTCAACTCGCACACTCACAAACCCATCACATATCCACAGGGATCTCACACCTCAGGGGACAACACCACTAACTCTCACACACACCCTCACATCTCCATCAGGCTTATATCCTCTGGAGCTCGTGGCCTCACCCTGTTCATGGCTCCGCTCTCCACGCAGTGCCATCTGTCCTACTCACACTCTCTCCATCTGTTTTCGTGCAGGAAAAGCCTGCTCACAACAGCAGAGAGAAGTCCCAGACCAGGGGTGGAGTGGCCCACTTTAGGCCCCTCACTCACTATGAGGAGTGTGCCATCGCGCTAACTGGTAAGGATAGGGACCACGCCTGCGGTGATAGTGAGGTCGGCGCCGAACACCCATGTGAGGACCCTGCATCACATCATCCCCCTCTCAAAGCAACTGTGTCTACCTCCTGCTTTCGACTCTGCTGCCATGCACTAATCATCTCTAATTTGGTTCACAGAGAGCTCTGCCAAGCAACCGACACCCTCAGTCAGTCTGTCGCTCAGCTCCATCCATATCCTCACCTCCAGCCAAGAGGACACCTCCCCCATTGGAGAGCTGGAAATAAGCAGCCTGGAAGACCCGTCACAGCGCTTACCCACACCCTGCACCAGCGCAGAGACACACACCTCAGTGGGACTTGATCTAGAGCAGGCTTGGGTTCACAGTCTGGTGGTCACTGCACAGACACATGTCCACAGCAGGAGGAGGCAGGTTTAGCCGAGCTCCCTGGCACTCTGAGGGCTGCTGGGGAAGAGACATCTGTGAGGTCCGAGTCAGATGACAAACCTCTGGATTTGGCCTTCCAACTCATCCTGGAAAGTCAGCTGAAGGCGGGGGAACATCACGCAGAGCTGTTGGAAGCCCTCAACAGAGAGGCATGAGAGTTGGTGGAGTGCGTCTGTCTGCTCTCTGATGAAGTGGTGCCCACATGTGTGTGAATGGAGGTCTCCATGGGGAGGATGGCGGATGCCATGGAGACTATGGAACAGTTGAATGTGGATTTTTATGCAGACCTGTACTCTATCGCAGGAGCCATGGGTGAGTTCCTGCAGTGGCAACGTGAGAGGGAAACGGGGCACCTCGACATCCCCTCCCGGTGCTCCTTCCACTCAAAGTGTCAAACCAGGGCCCACAGGCACCTGAAGGGAGGAGGAGAGGCAGCAGCTGGACACCCCTGGGTCATCCACTCAGGAATCTCAGAGGCTGTCCGCTCCCTCTGAGTCCCCTATGCCTGTGACCCCCTCAACCTCACCCTCTGTCACCACAGAGGGAGCAGCTGGCCCACAGGAGAACAGCCAAAGCCAGCCGGGGCCCCAAGGCCTTGGCTCTCCAGAGGATCCACACCAATGGCATCAGAGGCAACGGCCAACAGCTGCACAGACTGTCTCCACCCCTGCTGCATATGTCAGGGCAGAAACTAGAAGTTTAAGGCTTTCAAAAATTAAGAAATTCTGATCACAGTTGGTTACATGGCTGAACACATTTGTCACTTTACAATCTGGAAACATATTCACTTTCAGTGAGTAATGTGTAATTGTGTCTTTCAGCTCCATTGACAGGCTTCACAAGTCCTCCCCCTGCATCCCCCTCCCTGCCCACACCAGCTGGCCCACCAGTGATTCTGGGGGGAAAAGTCTATGTGTAGCAGGGCATTTCAGAGCCTTGTGCAAGCACTCTCTCCCACACACGCGGATCCTTCCTGTATCACACTCACCTCACTGTCCTGAGCATTTTCAATGCTGTCTGCCGGGGTTCACTATCAGTTGTCCATCTGAGCTGACCTGCATCTCCGCCCACCCACTGATCACACTCCCATGCAGCGCCTGATCTCACCCACCACAACACTCGTTTCACTTTTGATTTAGACAGCATGGTACTAATACAGTTTTATTTCGCTCCCCCTTCCTTTGCCCTCTCTCAGTCACTCATTTCCTTTCCCCCATCATTCTCAAACACCTGGGATCAGCTTCTACCTCCCCTCCATGACCTACCAGCCACAACTCTTTTCCTTCAGAGATGTCCGGGTGAACGTGCACATTCCCTTCCTTCCCGAAAATCCCCCATCCACCCACATTAATCTCCCTGACCTCCTCCTTCCCACCCCCTCAGGATCCATGTCTGCCACTGAGTCCTCATGAACCATCCACACCGTGCCTTCTACCGATACCGTCGAACCCTCACCCTCCAACCCTACCACCTCACTCGGCCACGGTCATTCCCACAATTCCCTCAGACCACGCCCACCCTCAGTTCGCTTCCCAGGGGCAGTCATGGACTCATCAGACCCCTCCCTTACACGTTCATCTGGACATCGCCTCCTCCAGGCTCCTCTTACCCTCTGGACTCCTTCCCCACCTTGGAACTCCCTCCCTCCTTGGAACTCTTTCCTCTCTTGGAACTTCTTCCACTGGAACTCCTTCCCCCCACATAACTCCTTCCACCCCCAGACTGACCCCTTTAGTCCTCTCGCCCCTGGATCCCCCCCACTTAGTCCTTCCCCCCTGAACTCCCACCCGTCTTAATCCTTCTCCCGTACCCCCCAGATCGCCCCACAGAATAACCCCCCTTAGTCCTTCCTCTTTCCTGACTCTTTCCTCCACCCTTACTTTCCTCCAGCATTATGCCATATGGACGACATACTTATGTGTGGTTCCATGGGAGAAGTGCATGGGAGAAAATCTTACAGGATGCAGGCTTAATGAATGAACAACGTGAGTTTGCCAAACCTAAGACCAAGTTTACAGGTCACATCGTACAAGCCACTGGAATTGCAGCTGATCCACAAAAGATGAAGGTAATCAGGGAATTTCTACAACCCTGGAACATTACTGAGCTTGAAGGATTCCTCAGGATGGTCAACTACATCGGTAAGTTCCATCCAAGTTTAGCAGAGGTCAATGAGGCCTTGAGACAGCTGTTGAGACAGGGTCAACAATGATGCTGGAATGTGGACCAGCAACACACTTTCGAATGGATTAAACAACTTTTAACCTCTTCTGAAGTCTTGACGCATTACGACCCAGAATTACCGACCATAGTGGCCCCCGTTTCATCATCTACAGCTCTGGGCGCATTTGATTTCAAGTGCAGAGAGACAGAAAGCATAGACCAGTCTACTATACCTCTAGGTCACTAACAGAAACAGACAATGATACATCACGACAGAATAAGATACATTGGAACAAGCATGGACGGGCAAAACATTTTCAGACTGTTATGGGATTGCATTTCGAAATCGAAACAGACCATAAACCACTACTCATCCATCTGAACAGGAAAGAAATTGTGAAGATGCTGCCCCAGAATCCAGCGGTTCAGACTAAGATTGATGAGATATGACTCCATCACAGGATATGTGCAAGGGAAGTATCAAACAACAGCAGACACACTGTCACAAATACCATCAGAAGGAACCAAACAAGAGGATTTACACTTTATCGAGGGGGTTGAAGATATACATGCTTAATCACTCAACACTCACCAGCTACTGCAAAGAAGTTGCAGGAAATAAAATAAGCCCAGCAACAAGATGAAGAATGTCGCCAACTCCAAGAATGTTGTCCGGAAGGATGGACAGTCTATATCCCCATCCCCACTAATCCAATACTATGCCAGTACTTTGGACAGTGAGAGCACCCCCCAGTCATTGATGACTTGCTAGTCTTCAATGAGAGAATAGTCATACTGAGAATACCGGTTTGATATTCTTCAAAGACTTGACCAAGTTCATCTAGGACTAGCAAAATGTCATGTGAGAGCGCAGCAATCAGTCTAATGGCCAGGCATTACTTGCTCTATTGGAGAAATGATTTCTAACTGTTTTACTTTTTGCCATAAACAGCCAAGGATAAACAGAACCACTATTACCTTCTTCGTTTCCGTCAAGGCCGTGGGAGCACCTCGGAATGAACGTATTTGAATTTAGGGGGAAAACCTTCCTTATTGTCATTAATTACTACTCACTGAGGATCGAAGTATAAACAGATTGCATGGTATCAAGGCAGAAGCAGTCATCCAATCCCTCAAGAGAGTGCATGCAACACAGCTTACCGGACATCACAGTGTCCGACAATGGGCTGCAATTTGCTACTGAGCCTATTCCACAATTTCATAAACGCATATGACTTTGTAACCAGTTCACCTCACTATCCTCAAGTGAATGGAAAAGTTGAGAGAGGGGTACAAACGGTCAAAGATTTATTGAAGAAAAACAAAGACCTAAATCAAGCTCTTCTGACTTATTGAACCTTACCAATACAAAGTGATTTCTCACCATCAGAGTTACTAATGGGTAGCAGATTGAGAACATAGCTTGCATCTGTAGAACAAAAATTCAAATGCAGTCTCACCATTAACAACCACAAGAGGGTAAAACAGTGTGAGGAAGAACAGAGGAGCAACCGGCTCAGAACAATAATCACAGGCATAGAGCAAAAATAAAAACAAAAAGCTAAAAGCTACTGCGGATGCTGGAAATCCAAAACAAAACAAAAACAGAATTACCTGGAAAAACTCAGCAAGTCTGGCAGCATCGGCAGAGAAGAAATCAGTCAACGTTTCGAGCCTCCATGGCCCTTCGGCAGAACTGCAGCATAGTTTCAACAAGGGAGAAATATAAATTGGTTTAAGGTGGGTGGGGGGCGGGGGGGAAGAGACACATTGAGGGTGTGGTGTGAGCAGATAATAATCAAAAGATGTCAGAGACAAAAGGGTCAAAGAGGTGTTGAAGGTGGTGGTCTTTGTCTGAGAAAAGTGCTAATTAAGAATGGAAAACAGGATATTCAAAGTACAGCTTTAGTGGGGGTGGGGTGGAAAGACTAAAGGTTTTAGTTTTAGATTTAAAAATAATGGAAATAGGTGGGGAAAGGAGAATCTATATAAATTATTGAAAAAAAAAGCGGGTGGGGGGGGGAAAAGAAACGGGGTGGGGATGGGGGAGGGGGAGTTTAAGATCTAAAGTTGTTGAATTCAATATTCAGCCCAGAGGGCTGTAAAGTGCCTAGTCGGAAGATGAGGTGCTGTTCCTCCAGTTTGCGTTGGGTTTCACTGGAACAATGCAGCAAGCCAAGGACAGACATGTTGGCAAGAGAACAGGGTGGAGTGTTAAAATGGCAAGCGACAGGGAGGTTTGGGTCTTTCTTGCGGACAGACCGCAGGTGTTCCGCAAAACGGTCGCCCAGTTTGCGTTTGGTCTCTCCAATGTAGAGGAGACCGCATTGGGAGCAACGAATGCAGTAGACTAAGTTAGGGGAAATGCAAGTGAAATGCTGCTTCACTTGAAAGGAGTGTTTGGGCCCTTGGACGGTGAGGAGAGAGGAAGTGAAGGGGCAGGTGTTGCATCTTCTGCGTGGGCATGGGGAGGTGCCATAAGTGGGGGTTGAGGAGTAGGGGGTGATGGAGGAGTGGACCAGGGTGTCCCGGAGGGAACGATCCCTACGGAATGCCGTCAAGGGGGGTGAAGGGAAGATGTGTTTGGTGGTGGCATCATGCTGGAGTTGGCGGAAATGGCGGAGGATGATCCTTTGAATGCGGAGGCTGGTGGGGTGATAAGTGAGGACAAGGGGGACCCTATCATGCTTCTGGGAAGGAGGAGAAGGCGTGAGGGAGGATGCGCGGGATATGGGCCGGACACGGTTGAGGGCCCTGTCAACGACCGTGGATGGAAAACCTCGGTTAAGGAAGAAGGAGGACATGTCAGAGGAGCTGTTTTTGAAGGTAGCGTCATCAGAACAGATGCGACGGAGGCGAAGGAACTGAGAGAATGGGATGGAGTCTTTACAGGAAGCGGGGTGTGAGGAGCTGTAGTCGAGGTAGCTGTGGGAGTCGGTAGGCTTGTAATGGATATTGGTGGACAGTCTATCATCAGAAATTGAGACAGAGAGGTCAAGGAAGGGAAGAGAAGTGTCAGAGATGGACCATGTGAAGATGATGGAGGGGTGGAGATTGGAAGCAAAATTAATAAATTTTTCCAGGTCCCGACGAGAGCATGAAGCAGCACCGAAGTAATCATCGATGTACCGGAGAAAGAGTTGTGGGAGGGGGCCGGAGTAGGACTGGAACAAGGAATGTTCCACATACCCCATAAAGAGACAGGCATAGCTGGGGCCCATGTGGGTACCCATAGCCACACCTTTTATTTGGAGGAAGTGAGAGGAGTTAAAGGAGAAATTGTTCAGTGTGAGAACAAGTTCAGCCAGACGGAGGAGAGTGGTGGTGGATGGGGATTGTTGGGGCCTCTGTTCAAGGAAGAAGCTAAGGGCCCTCAGACCATCCTGGTGGGGGATGGAGGTGTAGAGGGATTGGACATCCATGGTGAAGAGGAAGCGGTTGGGGCCAGGGAACTGGAAATTGTTGATGTGACGTAAGGTGTCAGAGGAATCACGGATGTAGGTGGGAAGGGACTGGACAAGGGGAGAGAGAAGGGAGTCAAGATAACGAGAAATGAGTTCCATGGGGCAGGAACAGGCTGACACGATCGGTCTGCCAGGACAGTTCTGTTTGTGGATTTTGGGTAGGAGGTAGAAGCGGGCCGTCCGAGGTTGGGCGACTATCAAGTTGGAAGCTGTGGGAGGAAGATCTCCAGAGGAGATGAGGTCAGTGACAGTCCTGGAAACAATGGCTTGATGTTCTGTGGTGGGGTCATGGTCCAGGGAGAGGTAGGAGGAAACGTCTGCGAGTTGACGCTCAGCCTCCGCGAGGTAGAGGTCAATGCGCCAGACAACAACTCCAAAACCAGGTGCAATAATGTTGAAATGAATTAGGGAAGCACATTTTCAAATGAAGGGTGGGAGGAACCTGGAACTTGCTCCTGCAAAAGGCTGTGGTTGCTGGGTCAACTGCAATTTCCAGGGTTGATAGAAGTGAATCAAAGATTCGGAGAAAAGATGGGCGAATGGAACTGAGGTACGAATGATCTAAGTCAATAGCAGACAGGCTCGATGGAGCGAATGGCCCATTCCTGTTCTTATATGTAATTTAATTATCAATATTAAAAGCTGATGTTTCAAAGCATGCGGTCATTTTGTGACCATTTAGCTCCATGGGTCAGGTCAAATTTTCCTGCTGGAATATTGAGATCGACCTCCGCATGGTGAATACAGAGCACTCGTGATTTAACAATGGAGAGAAACCCTCCCAGCCTTGTGATCTTTCTCACCAGATTTTCCAATATTTTCTGAGTCATGGCGATCCGGTAACCCTGGGTATTCACTGTACAGCAGCAGACACAGCCTGTATCATTTACACTGTTGAAGCCTGGTCAGTAATGCCACTGCCTGAAATAACTTTGTAAAAATGCTTCATTGTATTGCCTCCTGTTTTCTCCTCTCCTCCTCAAGGTTTTGACTCATGCTTGGATACAGTTCCAGGGAGCAACACACCCACGCTTGCACATCCAAAAACAATAATTCTATCAGAGAGAGAGAGAGAGCAGTTGGGGCCTTGGTTTGATGTCTCATCTAAAGAACGGCACCTCTGACAGTGCTGTGCTCTCTCAGTACTGCACTGAGTAACCCTACTTAGATTTTGCACTCAACCAATTCTTCACGTGGGACTTGAATCCATGATGTTCTGACTCAGAAGTAAGATTGCTACTCACTGAACCATGGCTGACACAAAAACTATCAGCTGAGTCCAACCCTTTCCTCAACAGAACAGCTACACTTTGCAGCAGGTTCACGATGAGGAAACCCTCCTGCTTTTCTCACGTCCAAAAGATACGGAAACTGATTGCATTGCCTCTTGCTGTCTGGCTGAGATCGATGAACTCCACCAGAAACTAGGTTTGAATTCTTAGCCTGTAAGCTTTGATATGGCACCAGCGCTGCCTTGATGTACCATTCTGCGAGATAATTGAATGTTTTTTTTTAAAGTAGTTTTGAGTGTGAGTACCCGTTGCCCTGGGAAGTACCCGAGACATTGCAGTGATGCTCCTGGCAGTTCTGGATCAGTGAGACCCTTCTTTCATTTAAAATGATGAGGTAGGAGCTAGGCTTCAGCTATACAAAGCTCTGGTCAGACCACACCTGGCATACTGTGGGCAGTTTAGGGCATGACACTTTAAGAAAGATTTGTTTGCCTTGGAGGGTGTGGATTTACCAGAATGATACTTGGACCCCAAAGGGTTAAGTTATGAGGAGAAATTATACGTACGAGGTCTGTATTCCCTGCATTGTAGATTTCAGGAAATTAACGGGAGCAGATAGGATAGATAGGGAGACTATTCTCTCTGGATGGGGAATCCAGGACTCAGGGCATGACCTAACAATTAAAAACCAGACCTTTCAGGAGTGGAATCAGGAAATACATCTACCACAAAGGGTGGTAGAAGTTTGGACATCTCTTCTACAAACAGCAATTGATGCTAGATCAATTGTTAAATTTTAAATTTGAGATTGATAGATTTTTGTTAAACCAAGGTACTAAGGGATATGGGCCAAAGGCAGGTATGTAGAGTTACTCTACTCTACATGAACTCACTTAATGGCAGAACAGGCTCACGGGGTTAAATGACTTCCGCCAGCTCCCATGTAATTATGGTTTCGTATAATTTCAAATGACAAATTGTTACTACCCATTCATCCTTATAGAAGCCCTAGGTATGTAACTATGGTAACTACTAAAAGCTGACTTTTACATTATTCACAACTGTTCACCATACAAAATCGGAACATCTTTCTGCAATATTAACCCTGTATATCAAGTACAAAAAACCTCTAGGCCTACAGACTTGCAACACCATCCAAACTTTAAACAAGTTTCCTTTTGGCTGTCAGATGCCAGAGCAGGCTGAAAGGTAGCTGAGGGAGCCTGTACAGCACAGCTTTCTTCAGCCCCAGCTACCTGGAGAAGGTGGTGGTGGTCCGCCTTCTTGAGCCACTGCAGTCCATGTGGTGTAGGTACACCCACAGTGCTGTTAGGGAGGGAGTTCAAGAATTTTGAGCCTGCGAACTTGAAGGAACGGTGATACAGTTTCAATTTAGGGCAATGTATGACTTGGGGAGTAACTTACAGGTGGTGATGTTCCCATGAGTCTGATGCCCTGGTCCTCCTGGGTGGTAGAGGTCGTGGGTTTGGAAGGTGCATTGATGGAGCCTTGGTGAGTTGCTGCAGTGCAATTTATATATGGTACACACTGCTGCCACTGTGCACCGGTGTTGGAGGGAGTGAATGTTTGGTAAACTGGTGGATGGGTTGCTGATCATGGGGACTGATTTGTCCTGGATGGTGTTGAGTTTCTTTAGTGTTGTTTGAGCCACACTCATCCAGGCAAGTGGGGAGTATTCCTTCACACTCCTGTCTTGTGCCTTGTAGTTTGGAGAGTCAGGAGGCGAGTTACTCACTGCAGAATTCCCACCCTTTGGCCTGCTCTTGTAACCACAGTATTTATATGACTTGTCCAGTTAAGTTTCTGTTTAATGGTAACCCCCCCCAAGGGTGTTGATATTGGGGGATTCAGTGATAGTAATGCTGTTGAACGACTGTTGAGGGGATGCTTAGATTCTCTCTTATTGAAGATGGTTATTGCCTGGCACTTGAGAGACATGAATGTTGCTGTAATTGCTATTAATGTTAATGAATACCAGAGTGTCTGAATTCCTAGCAGTTAACAGAGTGAAGAACACCTGTCTGCTCAGTCCCCTGAGGTCAAAATGATAATCATTTCATCAACAACTCAGGTAGGTTTAACACATCCTTTCAAAAAGAACTTTGCTTTGTACGCAAGCCTACTTCTGCTGTTACTTAATGCCAAATAGAGATTGGGTAGCCACCCATTACAATATTCTAGTCCATAAAGCAAATCTTCAAGCCAAGCTTCTTCATTTATTTTTTCTCTCTGTCTCTTACTGTGACTGCTCCATTCTGGAGGCCAAATGCTGTTGTATCTTCTCAAAGGGAATAGTTTGAAATAATGGATGGACTCACAGGCTAATGAACAGTCTGCCAGGCGAGGATGTGAATGCTCCTTCTATGGTTATAACCATAACGTTGTGAGTCCTATACCGCTTCCACGGCCTTTACAATGTCCACACTCACTAAACACGTATTCTGGTGAATGTCAACCCAGAATTCAGGGTTGCAGCTCTGATCTCCATTTGGCAGGACCCGTCTAGAGTAGGATTTGAACACTGCACTTGGTGGTGGAAATGCCACCACTAAGCCAAAGGCTCCCTCCTGGAGGTTGGTAACTTGTCAGGTTAATTATAGAAATCTCACAATCTTCATTTCCATCTAATTTCTATCAGTTAAAGCAGTGAGGATGAAAATGATTCCTATGCATTCCAGACCCTCTGGCCTCATCCCCTGAAGTTCCACCTCCACATTCCATCAGGCCACCTAACCACTTTGTCCTTTGTTTACCTCTTGGTTATCCATCAACTTTTCCAGACATTAATAGCTGGAGCAATTTTCTTTGTGACCCTAGACTTACTAGAAAGATACCTGGGGTCCAAGGGTCAAATTACAAGGAGAGATTACACAAACTGTGTTCCATGGAATTTAGAAAATTACAGGGTGATTTGATCAAGGTTTGCAAGATATTAAGGGGAACAGATAGGATAGAGAGAAACTATTTGCACTTTTTGAGGATTCTAGGACTTCGGGGGCAACTTGCTTAAAGGTTAGAGCCAATAAGTAAAATTAAGAAATGCTTCTGCACACAAAAGGTGGTGGTAGTTTGGAAATCTCTTCCACAAATTACAGTTGATGATAGATTAATTGGTACTTTAAAATCTGAGATTGACAGATTCTTGTTAACTTATTGTATTAAGGGATCTGAGGAAAGGGTGGTATGTGGGTCAACCACGATTTCATTGAATGGTGGAACTGGCTCGAGGGGCTGAATGGCCTCCTCTTGGTCGTATGTTCCTGAGTAACCTGCCCATCATTTGCCAGCTTTCTCCCTATAATCAACCTCATCATTGCTCACTTTCCTTCCAGTGGTTTGTGGATCCTCAATATTCATTCTTCTTGTCCAATTCGATTTTGATACGGATCTACATTAATGGGTTTGGGGGAGGGTGTTGCCTGATATAAACTGAAGGAGAAGCAGTGAGTGCTGACCTGATTGACAGCATCAAGCCTGCGTTACCAGGCCTACTGCTTCTGTCTGGTGCTATTGACAGACCGATTCAGTCATTTGAGAGGCAACATAACCTCAACAAGGTTAAAAATAAATTCACTAGCATCTGCTAAGGAAACTGTGCGTAGGAACTATTACTGAATAAAATTCTTCCAGCAGTCTTGGTGGCTTCCCCCATTGCTTTGCCTTGCTGGTTGCTGCAAAGTTCTTTAGAGATTCTATGCTTATCAACCAGGAAGGTCATTAAACTAGAGAAACAACATGAACTGTTACATGTGGCAAGCTGTGTGATGAGAGATCTTCACAGTAGCGCATTGGAATAAAACACAGATGGTTATGTGCATTTTAATAGGGTGACATTATGCGTGTACTGAAAACTGGATGACAAATTCTCTGTGCAATACAATGAATGACGTCAATCTAAAATGTCACCGTATGTTTTACATAGATTAGAGAATTCCTCAGTGTATAACCAGGACATTCTACCATTGACCTATAATGTTATCCTAATAAAAGTGAATATAAGCTTTTTAGAGATACGTAAAGGGAAGTGTTACTTATTAACAGGTTTCAAATGCCAAAGTTTGCAATCCTCCTTACTCATTCTAACCAGGATAAGAGTTCCTTTCTCCATAAAGGCCTGCGACAACCAGTTCTGATAGATTGCAGGTGCTACATTACATAAACTAACATTAAGAAATTATGGTTTCTATGCATTACCTTACAGCTACAACCATACTGGACCCCTGCAGATATACTGAGCAATACTGTCGGCATTGTAATAAACTGGTTTGCCATGTGTTCCAACTCCACTCTATGGCCCATTGCAACACACCAGCATTTCTGCTGTCCTGCATTACTAGGGCAGAGATGATTGGCAATTGTCTGATTTCAGCCTGTCATTTGCCTTCTATTATAATACACTGGGTCATACCTAGCTGTACGTTTTATATGCCAAATGTCACACCCAGCAGAAAATCCTGGAAGTGGCATCAGGTGGCAGGGAGCTTGTGGAACCTCCCCCCAATTGATGTTCCTACCCCATCTTACCAGGTCACTTGAGTTTACCGGTATAAGTGAAGATGCAATGCGTTAAATGCAAACAGCAAAGGTTTTTAACTCATTCAGCTAGGCCTACTATGCTGGTCAGAGCACTGGTGTGGTAGTTCTTTTGAAACAAGCACTCATTTCTTCAATAAGGCAATGTTGAGATTGTGGAGTTCTGTATATCTGGCACAATAAGGCCAAGTGCCAGTTCCATTGGTTAACCATCCACGGCACTCATTCATTTGGCATCCAGTTGCATTATTAGTATAGAGTGCAAAAATAATATAAGCAAGGTAATGGTTAAGACTGTTGTTACATAGTGCCACGAGCATTGAGCACTCAATATATAACAGGGTCAAGTTTACTACATCAATTATCAAGAAAGAAAGAAGTTATTCAAAAAAATTGATTGCAGAAGACCATGGTAACAGGCAACCCAGCTCACAGGAGCAGAGCAATGAAGTCTTAGTAAAGATTTTTACTTTAGTACAATGTGTAAGGCAAATTCAAACTACATTTGTTCCGTTACTTTTTGGACAATTATTCACCCAACAGCTTGAGGGGGTGAGCTGTTTGCAAGACATTTGAGGGTTGAAATTGCAATGTGAGCTGCCAAACAGTTAGGTTCCTGTTTAAATAAATGGGTTAGCACCTTCACTAAAAAAAAGCTGATAAAAGAATTTCACAGAGATGCATGAGTGCATTTGTTCCCAACATCACACAGTGGCATAGATTTGGACTTTGTGCTACAAAGTAAGCAGGAGTGGTTTTAAAAGCTCTCCCACTCTCAATTTCCATTGCGGTCAACGGAAATGAAAACTTAGGGAAGATGCAAATTAAGCTGCTGTTTTCGATATTACCTTTCCTATCGCACAAATTCAAAATTATCCCCAGTGTAATTTCAATTCATGCACTTTAATGGCAAAGGTACAGTTTATTCTTGAAAAGGATTGGAAATGGCAAGATGTTAATGTTTGAAGTGTTGACATTTTAGGTTTATTTTTCTACCTCCCAGTGAGGGAGAACTGCAACTGAAGGTTTTAGGTGAAACATCCAATTGATGATGAAAAGGAAAAAGATCCTCTGATCAACAAAGATTTGTTCAGCCCTTAGAAGTTTTAGATTTGATAAAAAATATCTCTGGATCCTTTTCATACAAATTTGAAACAACTATTTGACTCCATTGGCCTCATGATATAATTATGTATCATTTTGCTGCAGTTTCTGGTTAAATTAATGTTCAAAGTAAGGATAATACCATCAACCACATGGTTGTGTTTGAAATAAGCAAACCCCAACTAAGACCCTTTCAAGGTGCTTTCTACTTGCCCAATATTGATTGTGCCAGTTATTTATAGTTGTTTTCATCCAGAGCAATGTTATATATCAGAACTTCACCCCAATTTGAAGTCAGAAATTTAAGTACCATTGTTACCTATTAAGCTGTTTTATGAGGGACTATTGAGAAAAGTTGCTATAGGTCATAGGAACAGGAGGAGGCCACTTCATTTTTTGAGCCAGTTCCACCATTCACTGAGATTACTGTGATCCATCTCCATATGGGCCTTTGCCCCATATCCCTTAATAACTTTGGCTAACAAAAATATGTCCACCTCAGTTTTAAAATTAACAACTGTTCTAGCATCAATTTCCATTTGTATAAGAGAATTCTAAACTTGCACCACCCTTTGTGTGAAGAAATGTTTCCTGATTTCATTCCTGAAAGGTCAGGGTATAACTTATAGACTCTGTCCCCTAGGGCAGGATTTTCCCGTCAGTGAGAGGGGGGGCGGGGCCCACTCGCCGACGGGTAAAATGACGCACGGTGACGACGGGCGGAATTCCCGACGTCACCGCGCCCCATTTAAATTTCCAGATAGGCGGGGGCTCAGCAAAATCAGCTGTGCACCCGCCGACCTGTCAATGGCCAATTGAGGCCATTGACAGTCATTAAAGTAATTAATGGACCTGCCCGTCCAACCTTAAGGCTGGCGGGCAGGCCGGGAGCCCTGGCGGGCATTAGAAAAAGCATCAAACCCCATCCACGGGCGGGATGAGGTTTCATGTAGGTTTTTAAAAATTTAATTAAAGTTCTTTAAAAGTTATGAACATGTCCCAACTCATGTGACAGTGTCACATGAGGGGACATGTCAGGGATTTTTTTTTGTTCTATTTTTAATAATTTGTACATTAGAGCCGATCTCCCTGAGGCAGCACTTAGCCTCAGGGAGATGAGTGCGCTCTTTCGTGCGCATGCGTGAAAGAGCGCACTCTCGGGTTTAGGGATTTCCCTTCCCCCACCGCCCGCACAGGGAGCGCATAGTGCTTCCGTGTGGACGTCACGCTGGGTGGGCCCTAATTGGCCCGCCCACATAAAATGGCGACACGCCCTCGATCGCGCCCGCACTTCAACTTCACCCCCGACGGTGGCGGGCGGGAATCCTGTCCCTAGTCCTAGACTTTTCAGCTATCAGAAATGATTTCTCCAAATCTACCCTTTCTGTTCCCCTTAATATCTTGGAAACATCATCAAATTATCCCTTAACCTTCTAAGCTCCAGGAAACACAACCTTAGTTTGTTTGATCTCTCCTGATTGTGTAACCCTTGGGGTCCAGGTATGACTCTGTAAATCTACAGTTTACTCTCTACAAGGCTAAATACATTCTTCAAATGTCCACTTTACCTCAGTGACATTAACTGGTGCAACAATTGACCAGGAAGTACAAGCAGTAGAAATAATTAAAAATTGCATTCTCAATTGTTAAGGCTTGAACTTACCACAAAAGAGCTGATTACTCTGCTTCATGATCAATTATATTCTCACTTCTCTCTTAATATTTTTAAAGAGAAATTCTCAATGATAAAGCATTGATTTTGCTGAAACATTTTTTTTATAGAGTTGATTATATTGAATGCAATTATGTGCATAAAGAACAGAATGTAAGCCTAAGGATTGATATCAGTCCTTTTATGTGTTGTCACACATTTTTTGTTGATTATTTTACCACAGAAGGGGTTTAAAAAAAAAGTGTCATGAAGACAATAACAACCTACATTAATGTAGTGTCTTTAAAGTCCAAAGATGTTAGTTTCTGAGAAATTATAATAACATGGTCTTTTCTGTGATTAAGACCATGGGAGTAGCAAGGCTATGGAGTATGGTAGGGTCGAGAGAGTAGTCTTGGAGGGAGAAATTTAAGGAGGACAGGCAGGACAGTGAATTAAGAGGTAAGTGGGCATAGGGAGCTGAAATAGAAATAGAAATTTCTGAGGATGAAGGGGCTGAGGAAGGAAAGGAGGGAGGATATCAGTGAGTAATTCAGTGTGTAATTTGGGGGAGGCAGTAGAAAATGATGATTTTAAAGGAGAGGTGGGAGAGATGGAACAAGGTGAGATGTGCAAAGAAGGAAAAGAGACTAAAGAAGTAGCAGGATAAAATAGGGTGTGATAGGTAATAAAGGCCACACCATCAATCATGGTAGTTTGGGTGGGGTGAGTGATGGGAAATACAGTCAGATGATGAGGTTTCAGTGAGAGGCAAGGGTGTCACTGCCCATAAGCCAAGAATCAAATCAAAGCCAGGGTGTCAATGTAATCATCCAGTATAAGGGCATGGATGGCAAGGACTTTCTTCATGAGGTAACAGACCTCAGTGGAGAAACAGTGATTGTTGATCAGCTGAGAGTGTCCAAAGGAGCAGTAGTGGATGGGGTGAGCGAGACAGAAAGGAAATGGGAATAGTTAACCTACCATGGGTATGGAGGCAGAAAGGTCAATGGGAGAGGATGAGGGGGCAGTGGGCACTGCTGAAGGGAAAGATGCAGTGTGAAGTGTTTGGGTGGTCGCTCAGAGTATGTCAAAAGAGGCATGGAGTATAGCTGAGGGCTCATTCAAGGCAGTGCAGGGGCTGGGGAGGGTAGAAGATCAATACTAGCACAGAAGCAGAGTACAAATGGATTTGGCCTGAGAGGGGAGCAATTGAAGGCTGGCAAGAGGTTTAGAAAACTAGAGAAAATATTATTTTTTGGCTCTGCAAGGGTTAAGGAAAGAAGGTAGAAGAGGATCAGGTCTGGCTACCTTGCGTCATGTTTAAAAGTATGGTGTACTTCTGAAACGATAAGCAAACTGTTAAACGTTCGAGGCTCCAAGGAGAGGTTGAAGAGCCTGGGTTTGTTTTCTCTGGAAAAGAGAAGGCTTAGGTCAGATATCATTTAATATTCTTAAAGAAATAGATAAATGGAACCCTGATAATTGATTGAGATTGCCACATACTCTAGAACCAAGAAATAAGGGGCTCATCTAGAATGTTAAAATATCTATTGGTATTGCCCTTCTTAAGAATCTTGGGACAATTTGCTTCATTAAATGTGCTGTATAGATGTGAGGACTTTTGTTGAGGGAAAATGTGCAGACAGTTTAGATTTAATTACTTAATGCACTGGGGTGGTGAATTAATGGAATGGACTGTCCTGGAATATTGGATCGAAACATTAACTCTGTTTCTCTCTCCACAGATGCTGCCAGATCTGCTGAGCTTTTCCAGCACTTCCTGTTTTTATTCTAAATCCAAACAGTTCATTTACAAAACTTTAAAACATCTTAGAACTTACAGGACTTTCAACGCACACATGTTCACAGCTCTGAGCCCAGATCCTTTCTGGAACATTTACAGAGCACTTAACTCTCTAGCTCCACCTACAGGCTTAAGCAATCAAGCAAGGTTACAAGGATCAGTGAACCAGGCTAACCTATCGAACATCGATGAAAACCATTGGGCACCACAGTGACAGAGGCAGATAATGCGGAAAAAATTAACAGCAATCGGAAAAATATTTGGGGAGTGGGCAATTAAGGGATGTCAATTTTTACATGGCCAGGTGGATTGCAAAGTTTTCTGTGGGCCTGTGTTTTCCTATGTTTAAAATTAATAAAGTAAGTTATTAACTTGTGATGGTGTTCTTCCACATTATTCAGAATCAGAATCCAAAGGCATCGTGTAAGATTTCAAACAGATAGGAATCCTTTTTCACAATTGAAGGAAGTAGGGAAGACAGGAATCTTATTTTTTAGAAATATGTGGGTGTGTTTTGTAAATGATGGCTACGTAACTGTAGTTGTAGCTCTGACGAAAGAATCATACGGACTCAAAACGTTAACTGGGTTTCTCTCTCCACCGATGCTGCCAGACCTGCTGAGTTTACCAGCATTTTCTGTTTTTATTTCAGATTTCCAGAATCTGCAGTATTTTGCTTTTATTTATGCTACATGGCTGGAGCTTTGTAATGGCCTCCTCAGGAACAATAGAACTCAAAAATTAACATAACAGCTTCCTTTCTTTAACCAAAATGTCCAAATGTGTGTTACCGCTGACACCTCCAGCCCTTTTTTAAAAATCAGTCACAGGATGTGGGTGTTACTGGCATTACTTAGCCCTAAGTGCCCTCGGGAAGGAGTGGCTGTCTTCTTGAATACAGTTAAATGGTCTGTTAGGTCATTTTAGAGGATAGTGAAGAAACACGTGTATTGCTGTGGGTCTGGAATCACAGATAGGCCAGACTGGGTAAGGGTGGTAGAATTCCTTCCCTGAAGGATGTCAGTGAATGAGTTTTTACAGCAAACTGATAATTTCATGATCACCCTTACTGATACTAGCTTTTCATTCCAGATTTGATTGTTCAATATTCAATAAGCTTCACCATTAATTATTTTAATATATGCACCGTTTCATTCAGCTTTAGGTCCTTTCATTGTCCTGCATTTCGGGCACTGCGGTCAAGTGAAAAGGACCATCAATGATCTGGGAACTAATGAAGAATTTGAACAGGCTGGATCAATGAGTGTAAACATGTATTGATCTAACAACAGTAAGGAGCTTGCTCTTAACTGCTGATAAGAATCTAGGACGCACTCCAGTTCTCAACCGGCATTACTTTCCCTCATAAACTGATGAGGGAGGTGTCAGCTGTGGCTCAGTTCATAGCACCCTCGCCTTTGAGTCAGAAGGTAGTGGGTTCATGTCCCACTCCTGGAAAAAAAAAAGTCAAGAACTGTGAATGTACTCAGAGTTACATAGTTGTTGGGAAAGATTTATTCCAGACCACACAGCTCAATACTCCATAAACTGATGAGGGTGAAATTTCCAGGAAATTTTCAAGACATGCACATAACTGAACTGGCACTTTGGTCAGAGTGGAATTCTAATGGAATTGTGTTCATTCTAAATCTTATTTCTGGCCCTCCCCCAACCCAAAAATTTCAGGGCAATGGATACATCAACGCACTTGGAGGACTGGATGTTTAGACCCATGAGAACAATTAATTCAAGAGTTGTATAAACAACTTTGAGCTATTAAGACTAGAACGCATTAAATAGCCTAGAGAATTGGGTGCATTAACCTTTTGGATCACCAGGGAATTCGATACAGGGAGGGTGAAATAGGTCTAAGTCAATAGTATGAAGCAGACACAAAGCCAATCATCTGTTTTACATTGCTTCATGTAAAAGAAAATGGGTTGTTGTGTAAAAGTGGCTGCCAATTCGCTACAAGCCTGTTTGATGTGACTGGCCAAGATGAATTTCATTCCCATGCACTAGGAAGAGTTAATGCTTGTACTAAGCTTGGAAAATCCCTTGTGCAATCTGCCCAGTTTTAGAACTGGTTACCCTCACCATGCCCAGAGCAATCAAGGCAACTCGGAAGGTTGACTAAATTCAACCCTGTAAGATGCAGGGTGGAAAAGCACTAATGTAGCCCTATTCCTTACATGGTTCGGGCCCTCAGTGAAGCACTCAAGCAAAATGTATATGTACTTCAGGGCTTGCAGTGTAGGAATGGTCTATAGGTTTGTAATTTTAATATAATTGTAATTCAATTTGACCCTTTTAACCTCCCATTCATCCCTTGTTACCTACTGAATTTGTTTGTCACTATATGATTGTTACATGTTTGCATGTTTTTAACCTGATTACCTAATTTCTATATTAATTATTGACGTAAGTTACACTGCAATTCAGCCTGTGAATGTGGTTCCTGAATAAGACCCCATTGTTACTATATATCAGAGGACTGAATGGTCTGGCTAGAACTTTCTAAATAAGTGGATAAAGTTCTTTAACTTTTGCCAGATTGGTTTTATCAACATGCAGTTAGTGCTGGTTGAGCACTATGTATTTTTAAGTAAAGGTTATGTAACGATTTCAGCAAAATGTGATTAGCTGGGTGGGAGAGGCAGGGAGTGCTTTGGATGATAGCCTGGAGGTCATACATAAAGAGATCAAAAATTGTATCAAAACTGATCTAAAAGACAGGGAAACAAGTTGGAATTATGTTGTATCTAGGAGAGGTAAAGGATTAGTCACTGAATGGTGTTTGGTGGTGGATGAACCACTTGATATTTTAGTGTAAAGTTGATGAATGATCACACGCTGTGCAAGCGGCTATCTTCAATAGCACGGATCAGTCTAGTGTACCCATTAAGTGCTGTACTCATAACTGCAAAGGTCCCTGTGGAAAGCAATGAAGCCCTGGGAGGGAAGGGAGGTGAATAGCGGGTGGGATACATCGCCAGCAAGGTTGTTTGAAGCTGGGACACTGGACTCACCCAACAAGGAGCTACATGTGAAATGGAAGTTACAAGGTTAGTAATTCTGGCCAAGGACCGATAGGCTAAAGAGTTTCCTTTATCCAAAACTATTCTGTGACATGAAGCATCTGAAAAGAGCCGATTCTGAAAATTAATATCTACCCTCTTTCCTGCTCCACATCTTTCAGTCAAATTCTTGCTATGGTGCATGGACCACAGGGATACAAAGAGGGAAGTCATCTGTCAGATGTGTCAGTCCTTTTTATTCAGTTGTGACAGTTGGTATTCTTAATAGACTTGGAAAAATTAATATTTTTAAGAAACCTTTGCAGTTTATTCAATATCTGCTTCATAAGTTTGGGCGTGAACATGGAGTGTTGTGGATTCTGCATATTTTCTATATGTTATTTCTTTTGCTATTATGTGCAACAATAGCACTATATTCCACTGAGTAGCTTACGTTGTCTTTCTGGAGGTTCATGCAGGAGGGTATCAATATTTTCAGGGAGTTCCTACGAATGTGTCCATATCTCCAAAGGGTCACACACACAAAAAACACCTAGGGAACCACAAATGTGCGGCTGTAATTTTTGAAGGAACTCTGAACAAGCTACAAAGAATGCACAACACCGAAACAAGCCAGTTCCCACCAGGTATTTACGCTCCTCCTGCCTTACTGCTCCATTCAACCCTGTTGACGTAACCTTTTACTTCCTCCTCCATCCACTCCCTACTCCATCAGGTACTTATCGAGCTTTACCTTAAATGCCTCAGGCATCACGAAAGGGGAGGAAGAACAGCCATTTAGACCACGTGTAGACACAGTGATACCATACGTGTGTGTGTACTCACACACACGGACCCCGTGTGCACAGTATGACAACCTTCCGTTTTATCGATGGGCCCTGGGTTCTTTTTTTGATGGCAATTTTACTTGATTAGAAAATGACAGGCGTAGCATTTCTGGCGTGGAAATTGCGTGAGTTTGTGTTGAATTCACTTGACTGTTATTTTAACTGAATTATGAGTCCATTTAAAATAAACTGCTCACCCCGCTGCTTAAACAGTGAACTGCAGAATTTTCAATAAACGCACTATTTGGATCATATTTGCACAACGTGATGGCCATTAAATTAATCATTCACCAATAGCATTGCTGGAATTCAGCTTGGAGGATTTGCTGGTATCGTTTGTGTATCTCCGTTAATCTATTATCTGCTAGTGGATACTGGAGGCTGTTTTAAATAATGTCAGTTTTCCTTTGTTCCTTGTAAGTCTTCAATCTGTTATTACATTCTTTGAAAAACTAACCAGTGTCAAGTAAAGGGCACACTGATTGTTTGCCCTGTCTGCCTGTTAATTCCTGGGAGAATTAGTTATCTAGAAAGTCTTAGGCCGGAATTTCCCAGCCCCTCGCGATGGCGGGATTTTCTGGTGGACGGAGATTTCAATGGCTCGCCGGCCATGCCACAGGGGAACCCGCCCCCGGGGGATGGGGCGATTCTTGTCCCAGTTAGGTGCTTCCTCATCTGTATTCATTGTACTTTAAACCTTTAGGGCTGAGCTTTCAGGCCTTGATGGGGGGGGTCAGCATTGGAGGCTGGCATACGGGTAAACTCACGCCGCTGGCCAGCGTGCCAGTTTCACCAGCTCGATCCTGAACCTAGCCGTTTCCCCCAGAGGTGGGATGGGGCAAGGGGCTGGCTGGGGCAGCAGGGCTACCCACCCTCCAGGGGCGGGCAGCCGACTGATTTTGTTAAAGTCCTATGTTCAGAAGGCCGACTGGAATTTTCTGGTCACCGCGAGTTCCCCCGTGGCGCAGAAAACCATGCAGCTGCCTGGAGGCAGCCTCCTGGCGACAGACTTGTGGGGGGAGGGCGCATCCAGCAAGGCCTTGAGGCAGGCTCCGAGGCCTTCTCTGCATGCCCGCCTGGTTTCAGCTACACCCGCAGGCCACTCTGCGGAGGGTCTTCTCCCCATTTTTTAAAGTTAAAAAAGTTGGTGCGATGGTGCATTCTATCTCTCGCTGGCTTGAAAAGGCAGCCTGCTGCTTCTTCTGTGCTGGAACTGACTCCTGTTGGCCCTCCAGCTTGGAGAACCCACTCACCATCCTTAATTGAATAATGAACCTGCCTCTGACCATCACTTGACCAATTTGGGGAAGATCGCAGCCACTGTTCAGTCTTGATCCCCATTTGACACTGACTTTGGGGCCCTGAAGCCCGTGGGAAAACCCTGCCCTTAGATTCTGTGGAAGCTGTAAGCGTTTAGCATTCATGGCTTGGGGAGTGCCCTTTACTACAATAAAAACAACTTGAATTTATATAGCACATTGACAATGTGGTCAAATGTCCCAGGGCACTACCCAGGAGCCTTATAACCAAAACATCGCACCAGGCCACTTTAAGCCAATAGTAGGGCAGGTGGCCAAAGGCTTGGTCAAACAACGACGTTTTATAGAGCACCTTAAAAGGACAATAGAGAGGCAGGGGTGTAAAAGAGTGATTTTCCTCAGAAACCAATGCATTTCTGAAGACTGGGAGCTTGCATTCGACTGGCTGCCATGCATGATGTACATTTTAATAACCTATAAACCTCGGTGTGTGGATTGCAATCGCGATTCTTTTACACTGGTGCAAAATTTCCAAATGCACCAACACAAGACTGCGATGTGGATTTAATGGTGAATGTCAGAGGGATTTATGTCCGTTTTTGATTATGTATCTCACATCGCTCTCACTCTCTCTCTCTCTTCCACTTCTCTCACCAACGGAAGATCGGTGCTAGGTTTTGCCCTGATGACAACCAGCAGCAGGACATGTTACGAGGAGACCTTATTGCTGTTTCAGTCAGAGTAATGATTACATTGAGATCCACACCTAACTTCATTTGCTGCAGTCCTACTTGAACAAAGCAGCTACAAAAACTTGCAGATATTCAAATGTATGTTTTTGTTATTACCGTTGATGTTGGCGTTTAAGTTGACGTTTGAAGCCTCAAAATATGCCTTCAAAAATGGACGTCAACTTTTACGCCGAGTGTCGAAAGGAAACGCTGGCATGTGTCGCCATTTTGAAATGTCATCTGCTTCCGATTCAAAAAGTGAGCATGTATTAAACTCCTATGCACCTTTGCAACATAGCCCATATCACCTGTTTTTTAAAAATTCATTCATAGGATGTGGGCATCACTGGCTAGGCCAGCATTTATTGCCCATCCCTAATTGTCCTTGAGAAGATGGCGGTGAGCTGCCTTCTTGAACCGCTGCAGTCCATGTGGTGTAGGTACATCCACTGTGCTGTTAGGGAGAGAGTTCCAGCATTTTGACTCAGTGACAGTGAAGGAACGGTGACATAGTTCCAAGTCAGGATGGTGAGTGACTTGGAGGGGAACTTCCAGGTGATGATGTTCCCATGTGTCTGCTGCCCCTTACCTTCTAGATGGTAGCGCTCGTGGGTTTGGAAGTTGCTGTCTATGGAGCCTTGGTGAGTTCCTGCAGTGCATCTTGTAGATGGTACACACTGCTGCTACTGTGCGTCGGTGGTGGAGGGAGTGAATGTTTGTGGATGGGGTGCCAACCAAGTGAGCTGCTTTGTCCTGGACGGTGTGGAGCTTCTTGAGTGCTATTGGAGTTGCACTCATCCAGGCAAGTGGGGAGTATTCCATCACACTCCTGACCTGTGCCTTGCAGATGGTGGACAGGCATTGGGGAGTTAGGAGGTGGGTTACTCGCCCCAGGGTATCCCTTATGATCTCTTATGCCCAGTTACAAGGTATCAGTGAGTAAAACATGCATTTGTGGGGAGAAAAAAATGAGCCTAACTATTAATGTGTGTATAACATGCCATGGCTGAAAAGGGGGACTGACTTATACACCACAATTTATGGTAATATACATTTCAGTTCAATTGAAATTGTAATAATTCAAAGTCTGAATTCTTTCATTTTCTCTTTAAGCCAGTTTTAACAATGTCTCGGCGCAACAAAATTAAAATGTCTCTAATCCAATGTTCAGTTTCTTTCTCCATCCTCTGAATTAATTAATAAAACTAAAGCTGAACATTTACATCCCAGCAAACTCACTTTGAATGACTCAGCTGCATTTTGAAGAGAGCATCAGGGAAGTGATTAAGAGTTTTGAAATGCAGCCTCTGAAAATAGAATTATTGGGCAGTATGTTATTCTTCAATGGTCTTGTGTGGACGCCCACACACACCATAGTGCCGTACCTCAGGCATTGTTTCATCCACTTCATGAGGTGAAATGAGGCACTCTCTCTTACCGCAGGATAATTACTCGCCAGGCAATTTAAAATTTATTTCTGGTATGCATTTTGCATTGTTGCATCAGAATGCTGCCTGAACAATAGGGGAGGAAATACCCTCGTCCACCCAATTGCAAACTCAGAAGCCAGGCCAGCTCCAGTCCATCCTTGGTCCATTGAACCACCTTGAGTTTGAATCCATCCTTCACACTTTTCCTTCAAATTTTGTACAAACCACTAAATAAATCAAAACTGAATAATCTTATAATCGACGTTTGAGGAAGGCAGAAAAGCAAGCCAGTTGTTTCCTGCTGTTTTTATCTGGACCTCCCTGGCCCGAGAAGAGGAGTCGAGCAGCTGGCTCTCCAGCGAACCCTCTAACAATGAGAATTGACCTCAGGATGTACCTTGTCCACAATGAGCACCTCAGTAATAGCTGGTTTGCCATTTGGCATAATGACCTTGCTGAACGGGACCTAAGTATCAAGGGGTAGAATTCTCTATGGAGGCTTAATCAGGAAATTCTGCACATATATCTGCCTGTGTTACCAATGACCCAAATGTTTTGCCAATGTCATCAACAGATTCTGGAAAAAATTGATGGGGTTAAGTGGAAATCAGCATAAACAATTGGACCTGAAGACAAAACTCATACCTGACAGTCCTTTTTGAAAATTAAATTTAAAGGCATTTAACCATCATTCATGCACTTTAGGAACAGCTTAGGAATATACAATAGCAGAAATGTTTCAATTTTTAATGCGATTTATAATATAAAAATGCATTCAATGAAATAGAAAATAACAATGTAGCTCTCAGTAATTAAGACATTAATGTGCAGTAAACACCAAAGGAATTACTTTATTTCCTGTAGCACTGCAAATTCCGTGCTTAGCTTTAAGCACATTTTAAACAAATGTAACTGCAGGAAATTTGGGGGCATGACTCTTTAGCCAAGAGGTGGAGTCATTGTGTTGGATTTTGGTGCAGGGATTGATAGTACTTTGAGATGTCCTGAGGTTATGATAGGTGGTACTGTATATAAATACAAATCTTTTCTTATACAGGTTTTTAAAACACAAAGCTCACATCACCCACGTACAACTGAGAGGGGGTGGGACAAAAACAGTGGGTGCCCTGGATGATAAGCTTAGGTTCCTTTGTAAAAATTGCCCAACAAAATGACCATGGCATCATCTAACAAGAACAAATAACCATGGCTGTGTCGTAGTCACCACATTCATACTGCCAGTTCCTCTGCCCTTCCTTCAGAATGCACAAAGGAAAATGGGTTGCAGTAAAAAAGGGGGCAGAGAGCAGAGTTGCAAGAGTAAGTGACACTAGATCCAGAGATAATGCATCAGTAACGACGATAACAACAACTTGTGCTTATATAACACCTAATAAAATATCGCAAGACGCTTCACAGAGGCATTACAAAAAATTGACACCAAGCCACATAAAGAGCCATTGGTGACCAAAAGCTTGGTTAAAGAGGTAGATTTTAAGGAGTGTTTTAGAGAAAGAAAGGGAGTAGAGATGCAACAGTTTAAGGAGGGAATCCCAGAATTTAGGACTAGTACTAATGTACAAGTGCCTTACTTTGATGTTGAATTCACTCAGTTGTATAAATATTGGATTCTTTGGAGCCCAATGTGTTGTGCTGATGTCTTGCCTCATAGAATCTGAGAACAAAGCGCCCTAGGCCATTCTGTGGACTTTCTCATGATCATCTTCTAAACAGTATAAACAAGCATCTGGCAGTGGGCCACTCACCCATTTTCCTGATGTGAATGCTTACCTATATGTGTGGGTGGTGATGCAGCTGTGGGTGGATACGTGTGACGGGAGAAATGTCAAAAAAAAATCTTTAAATGGCGAAACTGAAATGTTTTTCACACAGATTGTCTCTTGGCTGCATGTACCCATTTTTGGGAAGTACTGGAAGAACAGAAGCCAAGACAAATTGAATTCCTCTAATGTATCACTGGTATTGATGTTTTCTGATTTAGGAGTCACTTTTGTTAATATACATTTTGCAAAGCTCTTTTTCCGGGTAGAGGGATAACCATTTGCCACTTAATCACACAAAAGTATTGCAATGTTTCGTTATCGCAATGTATGCAAATGAAGAGAGGTTTGTTCAACATTATTTAATGAAGGTTGTTCCCCTTTAAGGCATCGAGAATAGTAAGTAGCTGAAAGTAACGTAGAGAGAGAGAGATGATAAATGCATGTAAATGCTGCAATAATGTTAGTCTGAGCATATTAGGATCCAATTTGCAATTGCCATGGTGATGACTTGGATTTGGTTTAAGCTAAATGTCATCAAACAAGCAACAACAGACTCCCACAAATGCATTAATGGAATTCATAAATATCTAATGTAATCAGGCACACTTATAACTAATTTATGGAAAGGGAAGCTTGCAGTCAATAAGTGCTTGGCATCGGCCACTCTTTATTATGACAATTTTATTAAACAGGAAATGTTAATGTTAAATGCCAGGCGGACATATCCGACTACAAAGGTGTAGTCAACTATATATTTGCTATTAGAATCTTAAACGAAGGGTCAAAACCTATCTCGCAAGACCGATGTTGAAAAGGGAGAGAAGATAAGGAACTGCTAGACTCTTCCTAAACCTCTCCATCTCTCTACCTCGCTTTCCTTTATTAAAGATGCTCCTAAAACATACCTTGTTAATCAAGTTTGGGCTATCTGCCCTAATATCTCCTTATGTGGCTCAGTATCAAATTCTGTTAGATAATTGCTCCTGTGAAGCAACTTGCGATATTTTATTATGTTAACTGTGCTATATAAAGCTTCTTGTTAACCTGGCAGTGATTAAGTGGCATCAAGCTTGGGCTGTACAATGGTGATAGGGATAGGAGCCAGAATCTTGAGAACTTGTCAAAGGTGCCGTCCTTCAATATTTTTTATTCGTTCATGGGATGTGGGCGTCGCTGTCTAGGCCAGCATTTGTTGCCCATCCCTAATTGCCCTTGACATGAGATGTTAAACTAAGCCTCTGTCTGTCCTCTCATGTGGATTCCCTTTGTACTATTCATTGATGAACAGAGTTCCCCTGATGCCCTGGCTACTATTTATTCTTCAGCCACCAGTACTAAACCATTATTTCATTATGGCGGGACCACCCTGTGACAAATTGGCTGCCCTGCGTCCTACATTACAACAACAATTGCGCTTCAAGGATTTTCCATTGCCTATAAGGAGCTATGAAACACCCCGAGTTCACAGAAGGTGCTAATATAATTACATCTTTTTTCCTTTTGCTTCTAAGTTTAAAGAAACCTGTACAGAAGTAGATTTCACATTCAAAAATGATTTTTTTTTGATAAACCTAAGTGAAGTCTTCAGGTCATGGGAAAAAAATCACAATTAAATTTGAAAAGATAAGCTGAATCAACGTGATGACATAAAGCTTGGATTTAAAGGCTTGGAAACTGCTGTTAGTAACAAAGAATACAAATTGCAATATCAATATTAAATTGCTGAGGAATTTAATTATCTCTAAACCATTCGCCTAGCTATTAAAGATATTCAAATGTTGATACTTTCCACCTCAGTCTGTTACATGCTAACTAATGTTTGAATGCTACAGGAACCTTTCAATGCCTTTACTCTTTGGTCTGTTGGCTGCCCCGGCGCTTTCTTTGGATGAATGTGCTGAGCCAAAGACATTGGCCTTGAAATTCCGCAAAGGTCCAGTTGGTTTCCCGCCAGAATTTTGGCACGAGGAACAGAATCTTCCAGGAATTGGCTGTTTACAACCATCTGTGTCATCTCCTTGTGGATTCTGCCAATGTCTCATAGCAATGGTGCGAGTAGACCCTTTTGTTAGACACGGGTGAGGGAGAACTGATACTCCTGTTCTCTCCCCTTACCGTCCGTAATCGGTGTGTTTTGAAAAGAAAGAAGTGTGTGTTTCTTAGCCCCTGAGTGTACGATCCATTTGAGTTACTCACAGCACGCTTTTCATAGGTTTAAATAAAGAAAATTATTTACTCTCACATTTGCCCTGAAAACCTAGCCCTGCATCACTCACTCACTACTCTCTCTCACACACACACACACACAGACACAGAGGAGAGATATACAGTCAAAGAGGAGAGTGCAGTTTTGCAAGTTACAGGCAAAGGAATAGTTTGTAAGTCGTGTGATTGGCTTGTCTCAGTGCAGGCCTGCTAAAGGAGAGGTTCTTTTCCACTCTGGAAGTGTAGCCAGTTGAATTCAAAACCACAGTTTTATATCAAAGTTGTTGCAGGATTCCTTTGAAGAGGTGGATTTTCAGCAGGTCACAAACTTAGTTGCTCGGTAGTCTCATTACTAGGAATTGGTTTTCTGTACTGGTGGTCTTGAAAAATACCAGGTGTGAAGACTCTACAATGTTGCAGTCTCCAGTTTTAAGACATCGATGCTGCTTTTGCTGCTGCTGCTGTTTCTTGCCCTGTTGTTTGCAGGCTGACTGGTTTCTACTGGGTGCTTGGAGCAAGTAAGGTTGGTTGGCTGAAGACAGTGTCAGTCAGGTGACCACTTGACCATTATTTCTATTGTCCACCCAGAATGATTTAAAGTTCGAAGCCTACACAATGGGGGGATGGACAGTGTCCATTCACACCTACTTATGATTTAAATGGTTTCTGCAACTCTCTTTGTTATGTATTGAGCTTGGAGACGGTGGGTCTGGGAGCCAATTGATTTTGAGTTTTGGGTAATTCCACAAATTGGTGGTGAACAGGTGTGAATTCCACAAATGGTTTTCATCTTGGTATGGCCATTCAAGGGAGGCACCCCACCCTTGGTCATTCAATTAGGAACTTTCCAGAGATTTGAGATACTTCTGAGTCTGTGCAGAAATTGCAACAGTCACTTAACCCTTGGCAGATATTTTAGAAGCCTTTTAATGTCCATTTTTAAAAGAAAGGGCAGTTCCAGAAAATTCTATACTGGATGCAATCCGTGTTTAAACTTATGAATGTGATATTCCTTCACTGGGCTTGACACTTTGAAAATTTGAAGGCCCAGTACATCACTGCCAATTAAGTTTTATGAGTCTTTATTGCCCTTCTAAAATTGGAAATATAGCTGTTTCTTCAGCCCCATGATTGGTCAGAAAGGTTGGAGCCCAAAAGGTGAAACTCTCTCTCTATTGAAAAACTCAATTTTAGGTTCGCTGACAGGCTTGGGAAATATACAGTTTTTATTAAGGTGATTTATATAGTGAATTTTTAATTATAAAGAAATGCAGACAAGTTCATACTTTTCTTTAAAGGAGCAATTTCATCCCATTAAGTTGTTTGAATAGGCAGAACCATCTTCATGAAACAAAATGTGTGGAAAGTCACTTTTTGGGGGTCAGGTGGGGAGGCTGGTGATTTGGGGAGGGAGAGATTTGGCCATCATGGGTTGAATCTGATTCTGTCTTCACTCCAGGAATGACTCTTGCATATTTTCCATTGCAGGTCATCAGTTAGTCATAAGGAGCTTGAAAGAAAGAAGGACTGGCATTTATATAGCACCTTTCACAACCTCAGAACTTCCCAAAGTGCTTTACAGCCAATTAATTACTTTTCTGAAGTGCAGTCACTGTAGTAATGTAAAAAGCACTGCAGTTAAGTTGCAAAGAGCAAGGACCCATCAACAAGCATCGTGGGAATGACCAAATCTTTTGTTTTTGTGGTGCTTGTTGAGGGATTAATATTGGCCAGGACACTGGGGGGAGCTCCTCTGCTTGTCTAACATGATGCCATAGGATCTATTACATGCACCTGAGAGGGTAGATGGGGCCTCGGTTTAACATCACATCTGAATGATGGCACCTCCGACAATGCAGCACTCCCTCAGTGCTGCTTTGGAGTGTTAGTCAAGACTTTGTGCTCGCGTCTCCCAGGTGGAACTTGAACCCAGAACCTTCTGACCGATGTTTCCCAACCTGAGATCTGAGGTGCTGTGCCCAATTGTAAAGCTGCTGCTGCTTTCCTAACTGGAAGCAGCTATATGGGCCTCTGCTTGAGGTCTCCTGTAAATGATTACTGAAACTATTTTTCAATAAAGGCACTAAATTGTCAGAGTAGTCCACTTCACATAGAATAGACAAGCAGGGAAAGAGAAAGACTGCTCTTCTCACACGGCATGGATATTCTGCATCTTATTGACTTGAACAAACACACTTAATTTTGCAAAGGAAGGAGATCAATGATGCATGGTATCAAGAGAATCAAACAAAGGAATTGTCAACCGCTGTCACGATGATGTGATGTATGCATGTGTGATATTAATCTTTAATTTAATTAGCTGATCGATTATATATTAAACTGCTTTAAAAACAAGCAAAAATGCTGACTTAAGATGGCTGCCACAAGTTACCTGACCTCTGGTATTACAAATTGGCCAGTTTCTGGAAGTTTCCAATGTGAATTACAATTAAGGCATGACAAGACAACCACCTGTAGAATTTCATACCTGCTAATGTCAAGAACTACTTTAAAAGATTAACTGAAACTGTACCGGACCTCCCCATTTGCATTTCTATAAAGCTACCTCTCAAGCAGAGACAGAAAGTCTACTGGGACAATGGCAATTATAGAAGGTGTTCTCCATATCTCATACCTCATTCTTCATATCTCAGCTAGATGGAGAATGGATCATTCAGGGGTTAATGGCTGGGACATTACACAATCTAATCACCTAGGCCATAAAGCTATAGCCACGGTCTGTCCAGACATGAGTGAATCAATTACCTTTTGAAGTCATTATGGTGAGAGAGGTCATGTGACTAGAATAAACATTTTGAAATGCCTTTTATTACAACACCCAAGCTGCTAAAATAGAAGTCTGGAAGAAATCTGCCAATGGAGCAATAATGCTTTCTCTCTCCCCTCTCTGTCAGGTTCAAGACCCTATTTTTGTTACTGTTTGAAATACAGCACAGAGATAGAGAATTTTTAGATGAAAGGAACATGAGGTGCAAAAATCATTGACTTTTGGAAAAGATGGATTACATTTAAAAAATAGACAGTATCCAGAAATGTCAGTTTAGATTGTCTTCAGCTCCACTGAAGACCACCATGGAAAAATTCTGCTTCAGCCACGATGCCAATGAAGGACTCGTAAGAGGCAAAAATAGAAAGCTCATGGTTTATCGTTGAATTTTAATTTGGCTATAACCTCCTACTGTATGATTTCTTATCCTGCATGCTTGTGTATGTGCGTGTGTGTGTGTGTGTGTGTTGCAAAGGTCAGGACGTGGGTTTACCTTTTTAACTATCTTCATATTATTACCTGAGTGGGTTTTTAGCTCAGTTAGAAAAAAAAACTAACCCCTTTGTGTTTTCAACTCAAGAACACCTGCCAGACTGGTTTCTTTGCAATCAGCGGGTACATTGTTAAGCACAGGCATAGAATTAATACCTTCATCCTTATAAATTACATAAAAGCCTGTTACAATCAACTGAGGAGTGAAAAAAGGGGCAAGTCCTGACACATGACCTCACCAGTTGAAATACCCCTCAAAATAATTCCAAGGTAAGCTTCAGGTTTGTCAACAAGTCGCTTGGTATTTTCAATTTTTTTTTTGGCAGGAAAGGAAGTTAGAGTTTCTCAAAGACAGAGATCAACTGGTTGTAGTGGAGGAGAAGTCCGTGTTGGAATAAACGCATATGGGGAGTCATTTTGAAACTGTGCAATAGTGTAAAATCAATGGCCGCCAATGGCAATAAAAACCAGGAGAGATGTACAGTGGCTGCTGATTCACTATCATTCATTCCACATAGCTGTACAGCCATCAAAATGAGACCCATGGATACTGCATGAATATGGCTTCATAGGGATGAATGGTCTTTCCTCACTTCGGGTTTTCAGCTATTGAAATAATTGTCAAAAGGTTAACAGTTCCTCACTTGGTCCATTTTGTAGTCAAGATTGACTGCATAATGGGAAAAAGGAGGATTGCCAGAAATAACTGGCTCAGAATCAGACAATAATTCATCTCTTGTTATATTCTTCACCCAAGGTTATGGAGAGAGACTCCCGACACTGAAATTAAGAAATTGAGGAATGCACAACAATCCAATGTTTTAATTCCGTTACTAATTCCATTTCCTCTCACAGATTCTTCCATCAACAGAAGAAACAATGCAAAAGAGTATTTTGTCTGTGTGATGAGGGTTAGCGAGGTTGCTGATTCAAATCTCAAACCAGGCCTTGAGCGCATAAATCTGAGCTGACACTCCGGTACAGTATAGGGAGAGCGCTGCATTACCCAAGATACTGTCCTTCACATGAGGTGTGAAGAGCCTCTGTCTGCCGGTTCAATTGAAGGTTTTAAGGATCCCATGACACTATGTGAAGAAGCATAGAGCGTTCTCCAGGGTTTCCATCAGCAAGCCTCACCTAATCAACAAGTAAAAACAGATGAATTGGCATTTCATCTGACATCTATTTGTGGGATCTTGCTGTGTACAAAATGGTAGCTGTGCTTGCCCATCTAACAGAAAGCCAATTCCGCCTCCTCTTATAAATTTTTGAAATCAATACAGGAAACAGCAATCAGCCATTTCACTTCAAGATACAAATTATGGGTGAATGCCAATGACATGCTTCTGAAAAGCCAGATAAGATGCTGCAGTCTATTTCCGATAATCCAGTTGCTTTGCGCTAGGAAAATTCAAACCGGCCAATAATCCAAATTAAGCCACCCCTAACAAAAACAAAGTGAAAATCTAGAGCTAAACAAATCAGAATTATCAGATCATTTGAATGAAAAAATGGTTTTGACTGTATAGAAGGACAAGTTTCTCTTTCGCGTCTGATTGATTTTGCCAATCTCAGGAGTTAAACGGGACTGAAAATCCCTAGTTATAACAACACCGCCTATTTAAGTAAGTGAACAAACGAGATGCCGTGATTTCAATGTCGGCAATTCAAATATCTCCTTGTTACAAATTTACTTTTTGCTTCTTGGCGGTTAAGTGACTCTAGTTAATATTACTAAGCAAAGATGAAAGTATTCCAGGGATGTGCAGACTATTCAGACCATTGCCTAGGAATGATACTGACTTAGCATTAGCCATCTCTTGAGCTAGGCCTTCATAACCTCTAGATAAAAGCAAAATACTGCGGATGCTGGAAATCTGAAACAAAAACAAAAATTGCTGGAAAAACTCAGCAGATCTAAAAGCCTCTGCGGAAAGGGATACAGTTAACGTTTCGAGTCCATATGATTCTTCTTCAGAACTAAAGAGGAATAAGAAAGGTGGTGAAATATAAACTGTTTAAGGGGGGGTGGGACAGGAGGAGCTGGATAGAGGGCCAATGATAGGTGGAGGCAAAGGAGAGATTGCCAAAGATGTCATAGACAAAAGGACAAAGGGGGGTTGACGGTGGTGATATTAGCTAAAGGATGTGCTAATGGTGACATTAAGGGTAGAAAGCAGAGTGAGCAAACAGATGGCCCTAGTGGGGGTGGGGTGGGGGGAAGGGATTGAATTAGGCTAAAAGGTGGAGATAAAACAATGGATGGAAATAAATTTTAAAAATAATAATAGAAATAGGTGGGAAAAGAAAAAAAATATATATATATAAAAAAAAAATTATTATTAGAAAAAAGGGGATCAAAAAGGGAGTGAGGACAGAAGAGAGAGTTCATGATCTGAAGTTGTTGAACTCAATATTCAGTCCGGAAGGCTGTAAAGTGCCTAGTCGGAAGATGAGGTGCTGTTCCTCCAGTTTGCGTTGAGCTTCACTGGAACATTGCAGCAGGCCAAGGATGGACATGTGGGCATGAGAGCAGGGTGGAGTGTTAAAATGGCAAACGACAGGAAGGTCTCAAATTTGGCATAAAACGCTTATGACTTAACACAAAGTTGCTTTGTCTTATACATGCATAGTCAATGTTATTTCCCCCATCCCCCGTACAGGACTGGTACAGGGTAGGTTTAAACCATCAATTGTCAAAATGGATAATAGAAAAAAATGGATAATAGAATGAAAAATAGCTAGAGCTTTATTCAGCTGTTTGCATAACTAAACACAATATGGCAAATTTTAATCGGATAAAGACCTGCACACAGCCGTAATGATGACACAGTTAAGAAGCTACCATGTCATTATGGAGACTTCCTGTATTCTAGCTTGTAGTTAGTGGTTAGCTTGCATCCTGCATGGTGTTTGAAACGGTTTTGTTTACTTATGAATAAATGTGCAGGTGTGTTCCTCTGAAGATGTCCCTTTTATTTTTGGTTAGAGGTTTGCGCCAAATTATTCAATTGATGATGGCTGATGATAATTAAAGGACCACCTGCTGCATCGACTGGAACGGGGTAATTTCTATACCTCTTTAAATAACTTGCAGAGAAAACCCCCTTCAGATTTCACCTCTCCTGCACTGTAAGGCCAAATTTGTGCTGGTATGCGTTCCACCATCAGCAGTGCCAATCAATTAGTCAAGTGTGATCCTAGACGGTGAGTGTTAGCTGGCTATTGGATTGAGATGAGGGGGAAGCCAAGGTCGACAGTGTCCTCGGCTGACTTCAACATGCACACTTTCTTTTGTAATTGGGACTGGGGGGCTCTGGATGAGAACCAACGATGTCAATTGTAATACCACTTCAAACATCCTGCTAAGATCAGCTAATGTGACACAGACAGAATTAAGCCATGGGACATCCAGCATCAGTCTGTAAGGCTCAGAACTGCACTGGGTGGTACAGTATATTCTGCATTAGAATATGTGATAATGGTTTTTATTTTTCAGTGTCCTGTTTGGTGCTGCCCTTTTACCCAGGTTTTTATTAAGATAATAAATAGCATTTTCTTTGTTCGGGGATCTGGTTAAACTTCTTTGATATGCTGAGGTATATGGCAACATTATTATGTACTTCTGTGCCCTGCAATGCAGCCACGAAACTAAAGCTCGGCTAACAGAAGCAGTCCACAGGCTTCAATTCATGGGGCTGGATTTTATGATCTCCCCACCACCAGGCGTGTTTTCCGCAGGGGAGGGGGAATGTAAAATATGACGGACGGCTAGCCCACCGCCTTTCTGCCCACTCCTGACCCATAAAACAATAGGCAGCTAGATGCTGAAATCAGAAGCCCGCCCACCATTTAAAAAAAACGGGCAATTGAGCTGATTAACCAACCCGAGTAAGATGCTGCCCACACAGTTGGCATGGGTAGGCGGGTAGGAATCATAAAGCCATTTTTTTAAACCACTTTGTTGAAAAGGTAGGGGTGGCACATCATTCGGGGCGGTGCCCTGTGAGTTTTGGGGGCACCATCCAAGCATTTCCCATCAACCCTCGCCCCCGCCCCCCCCCCACCCTTTCCCTAGTCTCCCTCTATGTTCAAAACCCCAGACTTATCTGGGTCCGGACGCATTGGCTGCCTTTATCCCGGGGCCTGTTTGCAGTTCCGGCAGTTCCCACTACTCAGTTCTGGCGCTGCTGGGACTGCTGGAGCTGCCGGCCAATCAAATTAGTCGGCAACACTCGCAGGCGGGACTTCCTCTAACTGAGGGAGGGACGTCTGGCCCTCACCTCCTCAAGGCCCCCCAGAGCATGTGAACATTGGTCGAAGTGGCACTGACATTTCTTCTGGGGGTGGGGTGGAGGGCAAAGGGTACACCCTCGTGCACTCCCCCGCCCATTAAAGTCCACCCTTAATCTCTTGGTTAGCAATTGAATTTTGGCACACGCCATAGGGAAAAGGGGAGAGAAAGTAACAAAAAAGGAGCAAAGAGAAGTCACAATGGTCTTGCTGCAACTGTATAGGGCTTTGGTGAGACCCCACCTGGAGTACTGTTTTGGTCTCCATATCCAAGGAAGGGTATGGAGTGGTATAGAAGTGGTATATGAAGGGTACAGAAGCAGTGCAACAAAGGTACACTAGATAGATCCATAAGAAATTAAGAAATCAAAGGAGTAGAGCATATGGCCCTTTGAGCCTGCTCTGCAGTGAACATAAGTTCCTGGCATAACAGGGCTGTCCTATGAGGAGTGATTGAGTAGGATAGGCCTATATTCTCTAAATTTAGAAGAATGAGAGGTGATCCCATTGAGACATATAAGATTCTGAGAGGGCTTGAAAGGGTAGATGTTGAGAGGCTATTTCCCCTGTAAGGAGAGTCTAGAACTGGAGGGCATTCTCTCAGGACAAGGGGTTGGCTATTTCAGACTGAGATGAGGAAAATTGTCTTTGCTCATAGGATTGCGCTCTTTGGAACTCTCTACTGCAGAGAGCTGTCGATGTTTAGTCATTGAATATATTCCATGTTGAGGTTGATAGACTTTTGAACTAAGGAAATTAAGGGGTTGGGCGGGAAAGTTAAGGTTTGAAGATCAGCCATGATTTTATTGCTGTACATGGCCAACTCCTGTTTCTATTTCTTACTTCCTCGTGTTCAAAAGCAAAAGCAGATAACTCTCTTTAGAGGCTAATTATAGACAGCATTTCACACCCATGCCTCTTGTTTCTTTGGCTCTTTCCCCTCTGGTGAAACTACACAGCATTCCACTGTAAGGATTGACACTAGCCTCACCACACTAGTCAAATCTACACTTGGATCTGTTTGGCCTGTTGAGGTCTGGAGAACATTTCAATGCACAGGCTGGCATAGCTGATGTCCTGAGAATGGAGATGTATCCTCCTGTTGAAGTGTAATACCCACTCCCCCAAAAATAATATAAAATACAGTTGTCCAGCCTGAATTGGTAAAGCATTGACTTCCTCTGCTATTGAGAGAACACCAGACATTGGGGAACTGTTCCTTGCTGATCTACTTAATCCAACAACCGTATGAATGCCTTCATCAAGCGGGCAAAGATTACACTAGAGCAGAACCGAGGAGAAGACAAGGTGAAAATGACATTTACATTGAGAAATATTTATTTTAAACGGCGAGCACTGTTAACACCACTGGGAGTGGGAGGAAGGATTGTGGAACTGGCAGTGATATATTACTGAGACTGACAATGCAAGTGAATTGAATTAATACACACGACAGCCTGATCACTGACAGATAATAAGAGGTCTACAGTTTCCAATTCAGCTTCCTCACACCTTCTGGATTGGTAACTCCTCTAAGTCACAGCTTTTTAAAAGAAGCATGAATGGCAATATTCCCTCCCTTAAACAACTGCGTTTCTAATTATACAATAGGTCCTCATGTCACGCTATGATTATTTATTTTCTCTCTACATTATTGACTTTATGAAAATTACTTTGTTGGAACACCCCTGCATTTTCATTCATAAAAGTGAAACAGTGAGTAGAATCATAGAAGCTTCACGGCACAGAATGAGGCCATTTGGCCTGTCTTGTCTGTGCTGACTCTCTGCAAGAGCAATTCAGATAATCCCATTTGCCTGCCCTTTCCTGGTAGCCATGCATTTTTTTTCCCCTTCAGGTGCTTATCCCATTCCTGTTTGAAAGCTTTGATTGAATCTGCCGACATCTCACTCTCAGGTAATGCATTCCAGATCACAACCAATCGCTGCATACAAAAGTTTTTCCTCACATCACCCTTGGTTCCTTCACCAATCACTTTAAATCTGTGTCCTCTGGTTCACAATTCTTTCAATGGAGACAGATTCTCTCTATTTGCTTTGTCTAGTACGCTCAGGAAGTCTTGTGGTGCAGTGGTGGAGTAGCATCCCTGCCTCTGAACCAGAAGCTCCGGGTTCAAGTCCCATCCCAGGAAAGGCGTGTTCAAAACATGGCAAAACAGGTTGAGCATAAGCCTGTAAATCTTCCCAGCACGTGCCATTGGCAGGCAGTAAGAGTGGGAGAGATTCCGGGTCAACCATGTGATGAAAGAACAGTGGAGTCTCTACCGTCACTATCCATAGCTTTAGACTACAACAGGCATGTAAAAGTGCATGTTGCCATAGCAACTCGGACTCCCTGCTTGAACTATAACACACACCTGGAACCCCCCCTGATTTTGAACACCTCTATCAAATCCCTATTCAAATTCCTATTCAACAGAGAACAACCCCAGCTTCTCCAATCTATTCACGTAACTGAAGTTCCTCATCCCTGGAACCATTCTTGTAAATCTTTCAGCTTCCTTGCTAAAGCCTTCACATTCACCCTTATGTATGCTGCACATTTTTGGACACAATACTCCAATTGAGGTTGAACCAGTGCTTTATAAAGGTTCATCATTGCTTTTGTACGCTACTAATTTTACTTTAACTATACATAAAGTAAAGCTAAAGTAGAATATTAAATAAGGATAAAATGCATGACTTTAAAATGGCAACTGAATGACACCTGCCCTTTAACCCCATTTCATCTAAGATGACATTTGGGGCTGAATTTTCCCATTAGGATCACTTCCAGGTGCTGACTCCTCTGGTATCAGACATCCACCCCACCCTCCATCCCCCCAGCGTGATCTTACATGATGTGGCCAGTTAAGAGGCTGCCCCCACATTCACTGTTGGTGGGCTCTGCTGAGGTAGAGGGTGCTGAGGGTGCCGTGAAATGGGATGCCTGCAGAGAATTTAAAAATAAGAGCCACAGCTGTTAGGGCCATCGGGGGGACCTCTCCACAGGATCGATTGCTCTTTTTGCACTTCCAGCCTCTTCACTGGGGTATTGACAGGAGGCCCCAATGGTCCCCCAGGCAGGCCTCCAAGTAGCTGCCAGGCTCCGGACTCAGCGAGGGGAGCTGGTCCGACACTGGGAAAATACTAGCGGTTTCGGAAAATAGCCCCTAAGTGGAATCTTAATTGGCTACCTGCCTCCATGGAGCGGGCTGCCAAATTCCCTCCAGTCCTCCCCTAGGAGACTCGCCAGGGACAGGTGCAGCTATCTGAATTTCCCCACCACCATCAGCACACCCTCAGCCCCCACCTCCGCTTTCACCTCTAAAGCCGCCTCCACATTGCTGGGAGAATTCAGCCCTTGATCGTGACTCCCCATGCGCAGTATGTGAGCTTTACTAGTTTTATGTACAAACTTCAAGCTTTGACAATAGGTCACCCACCTGAAACATTAACTCTGTTTCTCTCTCCACATACGCTGCCAGATTTGCTGAGTAGTCTGTATTTCTGGTTTTACTTTAGATACCTGGCATTCACGGTATTTCACTTCTGTTATATACAAACTTTTTCCACTGAGAGGAATCAAACTTAAAGGTCGCAGCTGAACTAAGAAGGATACAAACAAGGCCTCAGTTCAAAGCTACTGTTTGTACATACAGCAATGACTGACACTCGTGTGGTACCCCTCACATAAAATAACATCTAAGAACAATTAACCTGAGGAGCAAAGAGGCCACTAGCTGGAAATGGGGAAAGTCACGGGATGGTCAAGAATACATGCTTAAGAGGTTTTTGAAAGGGGTGGGAAAGAGGGTTGGTTTATTGAAACATGCAGGTAGGTATGTTTTTGAGGCTATACAATATTTTCAATTAAACTTTGAATCAGAACATGTAGTTTGATCTACATAGGATATTATAGAAGTCTATTCTTCTCAAATGATATTGCATGTTGACACAGTTACTGTTGCTGCAAGTATTGGACTTTTAATCCTAATCATCCAGTGAATCAACTGCATCATTGCTGTTGCCTTTTAAAATGTTCACATTTGTTGTTGTTGCAGAAGAAGAAACCAGTCATGTGGAATGCACAAGTCCCCAGAATATGGTCCAGTGTCTGGATCCAGCCCAGAGGTTTGGCTCCTATTATGATATTTTGGGGCTGGAACGTTAAGTTTTTACATATGGGCCGGTAGGACTGACGAATCTTTCAACCAGAACCAGAGGTCTGGTAGAAAAGAGGTGATGGGAAAGCCTGTACTCTCATTGGTGGCTTTCCACCAATAAGGGAACACTCATTCCAACAGACCTTTCCAGCAATCACAAAATGATGTTTTTCAAACCACTGGATTATATTTAAAATTCTAGCCTTCGGTGGCGAAAGTGTCTCCTACATTAGTGGAAGTCATTGCAACCTTAAATGGAGGCAATGACAGGCAGCAGTGCCACAACATCTGTGGTCTTGAGGAGCAGCAAAGCTGATTGGGACCAGAGCAAATAGCAGAGCCCAGTGACAATAAAGTAGAAGTATTGTGAACTTTGAGGAGGATGGTGTAGAACTTCAAGAAGTTGGTGGAAATAGGTGGACATGTGGCAGAGGGAATGAAATACAGAGAAGCGTTTCCTGATTCATTGTGTTAGGAAGAATGTGGTGAGGCAACACAAAATAAAGGGTACAATTCTAAAGGGAATGCAGGAGCAGAGGGATCTGTGGTATGTGTACACAGATCATTGAAAGAAGCAGGAGAGGTTGTGAGTGCAGTTAAAAAAGCACACAGACTCCTGGGGGAGAATTTTTCCTATGGCGGGTGAGCTGGGCGGGAGCGGGCGTGGAGCCGATCGCCACCTGTAATTGGCTGCGCACTTCCATTTTACATGGGTGGGCCAATTAAGGCCCGCCCAGCGTAACGCGCGACCGGTAGTGATCAGCACTAACTGTGTGAGCGAGGGGGAGGAGGGAGAGTCGGGACCTCGCTCTTTCGTGCATGCGCGCGAAACAGCGCAGCAACCTCCCTGAGGCAAGGAGCTGCCTCCGAGACACTGAATGGATTATAAAACTTTTTCATGAATAAAGTAAAAACGTATTTAAACATGTGGCCTCATGTGACAGTGTCACATGAGCTGGGACACGTTTGTGAAGTTCAGAAAATGTAATTATTTATTATATAAAAGCTTCAGGAAACTCATCCCGCCCGTGGATGAGGTTTCCTGAAAAATGCGAAGGCTGCTTGGGCTCTTCACCTGCCCCCCACGCCCACCTTAAGGTTGGATGGGCAGCGCTGGTAACAAGTTTAATTACTTTTTTAATGGCCTTAATTGGCCTTTGACATTTCGGCAGCTGCGCACACCCACCAAACGAAATATTGAAATGATGCACGATGACATTGGGACGTCTGCCCGATGTCATCGCGCGTCATTTTACACGTTGGAGTGTCGGGTCTGCCCCCGCATGCCGACTGGAAGATTCACCCCCTGGGATTTATAAATGGGAGTGTAGAGTACAAAAGCAAGGAAGTTATGATAAACCTGTATATAACATTGGTTTGGCTTCATTTGTGCCTGGCCTTGGGCACCACATCTTAGGAAGGATGTGAAGGCATTAGTGAGGGTGCATTGATGGAGGTGTTCAAAATCATGTGGGGTCTAGATTGATTAGATAGGGTTCCCATTGGTGGAAAGATTGAGACCTATGGGATCCAGAGCAATGGCAACATGAGGAAAAACCTAAGATAAAAGCAAAATACTGCAGATGCTGGAAATCTGAAACAAAAACAGAAAATGCTGGAAAAACTCAGCAGGCCTTACAGCATCTGTGGAGAGAGAAACGGAGTTGATGTTTCGAGTCTGTATGACCCTTCTTCAGAGCTACAGAGAGGAAAAATGTTTTTACGCAGTGAATGGTTAGGCTCTGAAATTCATGGGCTGAGAGTGTGGTGGAGGCAGATTCAATCATGGCTTTCAAAAGAGAATTAGCTTATTATCTGAAGAGGTAAAATTTTGCAGGGCACTGGGTGAATTGCTCTTGCAGAGAATGAGCTCAGACACAATGAGCTGAATGGCCTCCTTCTGTGCACTAACCGTTCTATGATTCTATAAAGTGAACATCTAAATACATGTATCCTTATATCCATATAAATACTGTGGCTGCAAGAGTGGGTCAGAGACTAGGAATCATGCGATGAGTAACTCACCTCCTGATTCCCCAAAACCTGTCCACAATCTACAAGGCACAAGTCAGGAGTGTGATGGAATACTCCCCACTTGCCTGGATGAGTGCAGCTCCAACAACACTCAAGAAGCTCAACACCATCCAGGACAAAGCAGCCCGCTTGATCGGCACCCCATCCACAACATTCATTCCCTCCACCGCAGACACACAGTAGCAGCAGTGTGTACCATCTACAAGATGCATTGCAGGAATTCACCAAAACTCCTTAGGCAGCAACTTCCAAACCCACAACTACTACCACCTAGAACGGCAAGGGCAGCAGACACATGGGGACACCACCACCTGGAAGTTCCCCCTCCAAGTCACACACCATCCTGAGTGGGAAAGATATCGCAGTTCCTTCACTGTGGGTCAAAATCCTGGAACTCCCTCCCTAACAGCACTGTGGGTGTACCTACACCATAGGGCTGCAGCAGTTCAAGAAGGCAGCTCACCACCACCTCCTCAAGGGCATTTAGGGATGGGCAATACATGCTGGCCTAGCCAGCGACGCCCACATTCCGTGAAAGAATTATAAAAAATCCAATTTTCTTTGTATAGCAGTTGGTACGTTTTATTTCAGTTCGTATTTTAAAATTTTATTTATGTCCAGTATCATTCCCAACGTGAACAACCTGGCTGCTTTTATGGACCAGCATTGACGCCTCGCATTCGTCATGCAGCTGCTGATTAGAGTTGTTTAAATTTTATCACAATGTTTGGCATAAATTACGTAGCGTTAGCTTCAATTCAAGGTTCCCTGAATTTTGGTAGATGTATTTTAATCCCTTTTATAGCAGCCCCCGGGCTCCATGTTGAGCACCTGAGGGGGATGGACAAAGAGAAATAAATAGCTTTTAACATTCTCCCTGTGAATGGAAACTCTGTATCCATCACAACGAGCAAAAAATATACATTCCTAGTGTTCAAATGACATTGACATTCAAATGCCATGACATTCCTCACTCCTAACCAGCTAAGGAAATAGCTTTAAAATGTGGCAATAACTGTGGGGGGAAACCAGGACCCGGTTTTCCTTAAAAGGACACAGTCTTCCATTTCTTCTTAAGAAGGTGGGTTTGGGTTTTTTTTTTAGGCAGAAGAGGCATTGGCGACTTTGCTACACTACAACGTCACCTCCAATGCTGCCAACCCTTGTGATTTCTAAAGGGAGCTTCATGCAGGAGTCTTGAGGTAACTAACACAATACTGGGGTCGAATGACTTTGCCTGCCCTATACATGACACAGCGGCTCTTAAACGTCGGAACTTCCTTTTTGAGTATTCCAAACATTGACAATTAACACCGTCTCTCACTGCATGATGTGTTTTGACACAATATGTAAGCAAGAAAGCAACAAGGTTTGTCGAACACTCTTGTCATGTAGGCAAGTCCAGTTTAAGGAGTTGCCGAACAGCACTATCCGAGAGTATTCATTGGCTACAGCCACAGGTGTGGTTTGTGACACCATTTTAGCCACATCCACCAACTGTAGAAAGTACAGTCCAGGTAAATATATTCCCCATGGATGTTTGCTTAACAAACTGCCATATCTCAAGGAAGTGAAGCACCCACATAAAGTACTAATGCACTGTCCCGCTTTCCGTCCAGTTTACCAACGAACACACAAAAGTTAAGGCACACATGCCCATCCCTTGTGAACAGGAATCACACGTGGCTAACATATTGTCAGCACTAATTTCACAGCCATGACCGGCCTTTTGATGTCCCATATTTTACACCAAGTGCTTTCCAGGTTAAAAACATGTTTCCAAACTTGTGCAGGATGAATTGCAAACAAACTCACCAAAATACATTGAAAATCATAAGAGTTTTGCATATTCCAGAAACAGTCCTGGAATCATAATCTCACAATTTGTTTATAATGGGGAAAAAAAGGTTCAGTTTCTTTCAAAACGAATCTATATGCTTTCAGGATCCAACAAAAGTAATTTTCCAAACATTGAAAACCGATCTCAACCAAAAATAAAATCAAGTGGGAAACTCACCGATGTAAAGAAGGCAGTTAGGGTAACGGTGTAAAAATATGTAGAGAATCTCTTCCCTCACAATACGCCGGTGTGAAGATTTGTAAACCACTGAGTGTGACAAAACATGTGTCTGACTACAAATGTAGCCAATACCACAAACCCCGCCTCTACGCGACACCGATTGGTGCTCCAAAGGCTATGTGGGCGGTGGATGGCCGGCGGCTGTGTGTGTGATTGGACAAGGGCGTGTCAGTCAAGCGGGAATGTCACTTTCACTCGGCAACTGACTTGAAATTGACACCGAGGCACAGCTCTGTCCTTAATCCAAACAGTTGTGTCCTTTTACAGAAACTCCCCCAACAGTTGTGTTTATTTCCAACACTAGTTAACCTTCCCAAAGCAACGAATGCTGCAATAGCCTCTAATCCCAGGCATGATTTCCAGTAAGGTCGGATTCCCTCCTGGTTATTAAACGGTGGGGAAGGTCCATTACATTGATTGGAACCGGGATGAGTTACAGTTTGATAAATATAGATTGCTGTTTTCTACATAGTAATTAGGGCAGTTCCAGGCACCCAAACATATTAAACTCGGTGACACAGTTTGGCATGTAAAGGAGTTTTTGTGTAGGTTTGAATTTTTTAAACATGCCTTTCAAATTGAGCGTATGCGGTCGTCTGAAAAAAAACCAGCCCACACAGCCTGCAGCGGGGCAATGAGAGTAAAATCAAACACAGTTCTTTTCAGCGGGGGAGGAAAAGCCAACACATCGCCCTAAAGACAAAGCATATATAACATAACCCGGGGTCTGATTTATTGACGATTGTGCAAGTGACGGCAGGGGAGTGGGGGGTGGTAGAGATTATGGGAGCGTGCCAGCCAACCTGAGACAGCTAGAACAGACTGGACCATGCCCAGAGGTACAATGTCTGAATGGTCGAGATCGACTGGTCAATGATTCCCCCCCACCCCCCGCCTCCCCACCCACCAACAATACAATGACATTTCTGAATGGACAATAAACACAGTTCAGGTATTGCCTTGCTTAAAATTGATGATAAAATTTATATGTAGGAATATTTAAAATAAGGTAAATTAATCATTAGCATGAGATAGTGTGGGGTACCTTTCTCCTCGGGTCAAAAACTGATCGGTTTAAATGGAATATTCGACTAAGATCAGAATGTATCAGCTAAGGGCATCTCGACACCAAGAGTTTCTGGAGATTCCCAGTAATCATCGCAGCCTGGTGTTTTATAGTATGTTTTGTGGACCCTATATTCTTTTTAAAGGTAAAAGATTTGTCTGATTAAAGCCTGTGGGTTCGATAGATGCGGAAACTTCTTGCTGTGATATCTTGGAAATTATTACCTCAGTTTGCCAGCCAAGTTGCATATGTTTCCTTTCCACTATTTGAGTTCCGCTCACCCGGTTGAAATCTTGACACTGATCAAGTGTTGAGACAAGCCCCAAGTTACCGGGAAGAGATTCGCGTTCGCCTCTAACGTTCAAAGCGGCAAATATAACGGCAAGTGAGGCGTTAGTTAGATGACACCGGACTCCGCCGGCGAACCACACAAGAGGCGACAAGGAAACTCTAATCATCGATATGTGGGTGAGTCTATGGGTTTTATTCTGTTTTGAGGAACGACTATCGCCATCTCAAAAGAGGCCACCTTGACAAAAAAATACCCCCCCCCACCACCACACACACCATCTCAACCTCAAACAGACCTTGTCCAGAAATGTTCGAAAAACCCAGAGAGCGGCAGGAATTTTCATTCTGGTCTCAAAGGCAAGAGTGGGTAGATCTCAGATCAATATTACTTGTATCTTTTAAAGGAAATTGCCTTAAAAGCTAGATTTTTTTTAAAAAAAAGGTTGGACATGGAGGAGAGAAAGATTATGGTATGGGGGAGGGGTGGGAGTTGGTTGGGGTTGGGGGTGGGGTGGGTGGAGAGAATCAGGTTTAATAATCATTTCTACCAGCGAAGCTGTAGTCAGACTCTTTGCCCAGCCTATCACGTGATATTTATACAATTGTAAAGAAAACTTCGTAATTCATTATTTAGGCTCAAAGTTGAGGATTCAGGTTGACCTCCTATTAAAGAGGATCCAATGAATGAAGTTATATTGCTTTACCAGCTCCTGAGTCTCTTCCGCCCTCCTTCTCCTCCTGCCCACCTCCTCCTCCTCCTCCCCCACCATCACTGTGGTTTAACTGCCTCCCTCCTAATGGACTAGTGCAGACAATGCAGGGCCAGAGCTTATGGGCTGAATGAAGTGCATTCATTCTTCTCTCCATCCTACTTAGCAAGACTCCCGCTATGCCGCGCTATCATTTTTGCACAGATGCAAATTGCTGTTCCACCATCGACCTGAGACAAAGGATTTTGGGATGCAATATTCCAAACTTCTCTCCTGGACCAAGCTTTGCTTGCCTCTCATTTCCGAGCTTGTTGTCCATTTCCATGTGCTTACCGGTGAAGTATCTGCTCACATTAAAAGGAAGTTGCTGTATAAGGCTGCAGGGAGGGTCTAAGCCAGTGAACACTGAGGGAGGTGGGACCATCTCCAGGAAGATGTGACACGCCACTTGAAGTGGCGTGACTTGACAAGGCAGTATTTGCTGCCCAATTCTGTGGGCATTAACAGTCTGCCATGTTGTGTGGACTGGAGTTCCATGTAGTGGGGAGGTGGCGCCATAGTGGGATTGTCACTGACTAGTATTTCAGAGACCCAGGGTAATGCTCTGGGGGCCTGGGTATGTATCCCACCACAGCAGATAGTGGAATTTGAATTCAATAATAAAGAATCTGGAATTCAAAATCTGACAACAACCATGAAACCATTGTTGATTGTTGTGAAAACCCCATCTGGTTCACTAATGTCCTTTGGGGAAGGAAATCTGCCGTCCTTACCTGGCCTGGCCTACATGTGACTCCACACCCACAGCAATATGGTTGACTCTTAAATGCCCTCTGAAGGGCAATGAATGTTGGCCTAGCCAGTGACACCCATATCCCATGAATGAATTAAAAAAAAGCCCAGAGCATGTAGGGAATCACGGATTCCCTTCCCTGTAAGATTCTGCTGAATTAGTTGGGCTTTTATGACACTCTGCAATTCTCATGGCTATTTATATCAGGTGGCAGCCCAAAAAAATAAATTATCCTGTTGGCAGCACAAAATAAAATTATTTATTGGATTCAATTTCTCAACTTGCTTTGGTGGCACTTGAACTCTGACCATAGGTTATTAGTCCAGCATTATAACCACTAAGCTACTGTACTTTATATTAATGTTTCTATTGTTAGGAGAGAGTATTTGTGTGCTAACGTTAAGGATTAACTGCTCAGTGAGCAGAGTTCTGAGCATGTTCCTGATTCCAGTACCTGTTAGTGTAACAGCATCCTTTGTGAAGACCTATGTGGCAGTTTGGCAAATTCACCAACTGTTACTGATAAGAGCAAGTGCGAGTTTAATTCCTGTATTATTCTATAATGGAGCCTATCCTTTCATTCACCTTCTCTGATGACAATAACTGACAACAGACCAGCCTTTTGAAAGCCTAGAACGGTTACCACAGAGATGAAGGCCCCGGAAGCCCATTTGGGCCCAAAGAAGCCCATTGAGCTGGTGTCTGCTCTCTGCAAAGGCAACTTAGCTACTTCCACTCCTGTGCCTTTCTCCGTAGCCCTGCAATTTTTTTTCCCCTTCAGGTACTTATCCAATGCCAATTTATTCCAATTTTAAATCATATTTCAAGTAGGATTGTGTACAATTATACCTGGAGCCTAAAACCAGCATCTCAGCAGGAAATGGCTGCTTCACATGTGTCCCCCCACTTTGCGTTTTAAGAAGGAAATGAAAGAATATGGGGTTAGGAGAGCGGAGCTGACGCAAAAGATCAGCCATGATCTTGTTGAAAGACAGAGAGATTCAAGGGGCCAAATGGCCTTCTCCTGTTCCTACTTCTTGTGTTTTTATGTCGACTGTTAGACAGACCAGCCCAAAATACCTCTCTGAAGTTAAATTTAAGGTATGTAACAAGTGCATGATTTTTAAAAAATCATTTTTGACATTTTTACAGAGATATGTTTTAATTAATGAATTAATTTGAATTAATTTAATTTTAAATGCAAGCAGTATTTAACCTACTGAGTAAAATGTGACCAGAGCATTGTTTGCATGCGACACTGCTGGACCACTTTTCTAATTTAACAGAAATTTAAAAAATACATAGCAAGGATTTAAGGGTTGTGCCTTTGAAATAAAATCTTATAGATCTCTGGTACTATTGTTTTAAATTGTTTTGCATTGATTTTTAAGAATGTTCAATTTGGAAATAATTAAATATTGCATAAGCGTGGGAACAAACTAAAGCAAATTGCACATTTAAGATATCAAACTGCTCACACCAACTCATCAACAAGGAAATGCTTATTAAAGTCTGTGGAGATTTGCACAGTGTTTGGATTTCACAACCTCTATAACCTACCCACCAATAGATGCAATGGAAAATGTATTATTCCCTGTCACATGGCCTTTCTTTCACAAGTGGGAAAGACTAACCTACATGGCTCAGTAATGCCTCTGGGACTTATGAATTACATTTTCTTGTAGACACTGAAAGACTTTTGCTACTCCATATATTCTATATTCATAATGTCCCCGTGGCCTTGAATTACTGGAATATTAATAATAATTATTCCACAGCCATGATCCTGTAAAAAGGCAATTATGTCATCACTTGAGGGCTTAATTTTCTTTGCATTATTTTTCTCTGTTAACGTTGTCTGGGCTATTTTAATGCACTTGTTAGTGGTCTTGGGTTAATGAATGTTCTACACTGTTTCCCTAAATTCCCTCTGTTTTTTATTTAACAATAAATAAGAATATAAAATCAATTATTCAATAAAATTAAGGACAGAATGTATGGGTTGAGAATGGGGTTAGAACTACCTCTTGTGCAAGTTGTTGAATTAACCCCTGCCCTTTAATGCTGTTCAATCAGGAGACTATACTCGGTCTTGACTCCCCATGTGCAATATCACAGAAGGTCACTACTATTGTGAGACATTTCCGTTGCCTAGTAAAATTACTATGTTCAGTTGTGAAAGTAGGAGCATCAATTCTTGCTTTATATTGGGATTTCATGTAATGAGACATCTGAAGATATTTTGGAGGAGAAAAGGAAATTGGACATTAAGAGGAGATTGGGAGGAAAGTTAAGGTAGATGATTGAAAATGAGATTGGACAGGTAAGTTTATGAAGGCGTTTGGATAGCTTTTGTTGCTGGAGCCTTCCTTGATTTTCTGTGAGTATTGCCTGAAATCTTTAACAACACCTGCACAGAGAGATGACCCTCATTTTAACTTCTGAAGAGAGCATCTACAACAGTGCAGCATTCCCTGAGCCTTGCACTGCAGTGTCAGATTTGATGATGGGTTGACTGTGTGGTTTGAACCAACAAAGCTTCTGACTCAAAGGCAAGAGTACAAATATCAGAGCTTGCAGGATGTTACTTGCTGGTATTTTCCAGCAGTAGGCACCATTTTTAGTCAAGTTTAGACATGCTGGCTTTGTTTGCTAAAGTAAAATGGAGGTTACCTGGGAGCTAACAAGATGCTGGTTTTCTACATTGCCATGTATGCCAACTGTGCACATATGTGGAAAACTAGGAAGAACTAATCGACTGCATTAAAAAAGCTGATACAGCCTCCAAATAATTGTCAACTGAACAATAGGCCTTATTGTAAGCCTATGACATGTGAAAACCAGTAGTTATATTGTAACTTAAGCTGTGCCCAACATTCCCACTGTTACATTGAAAAGAAAAGTACATGAAAGCTGGAATGGGAAATATAAATATCAAAGGCACACATTTATTTTCATGGGGAATATTTATTCCCCAGAACATTTCTTTTGATATTTTGGAATCTATAATAAACAAAAGAGGACTGCAGCTAAAAAGAGATATTCATTCATTTTTACTGAAATCTATTCTTTATTTGTCCATTTAGGAATGAATTACTTTTCTTTATATTTTCAATCTACTTTCTCTCAGTGATCGATTCAGGGGGAAAAATAATTAATTGTTTTTTTTTTACAAAAGTCCTAATATTATACAATGGGTTGAAACCTCATCTTGTTGATCCTGAGGTCATCCTAGTCAAGGTTGTAGGCAACACATTTACAGTTGTGCACACTTCTTCCAAAATTATCCCCCAGCCATTATACAATGTGCCAATTGGTCATGCACTGCTCTGAGTGAGGGTGTGTGATCATTTTCCCTGGAAAGTGCTGAAGTTGTTCGTTGGAATTGGAGCATTCTGATCAATCATAAATTTGTTAATTTACAAAAAGGTTAAAACAAACAGTTTCCAACACTAACAGCAACTCCAACTCTCATATATTAAGTTCTCTACTCAACTCAAAAGGACACTGATTCTCGGAGACACGATAAGTCCAGTAACCTCCTGTTCTATTCAGTTTCTTAGTTTTCCTCCCCCTCCAATCTGTTCAGTTCACATCAATACTTCTGCACCTCTTCTCTTTCAAATGAATTCGCCACTCATCTTTCCTTCTCTTTCATCCTCATCTTTCCTTCCAACCCCCAGTCCAAGTTGGCATACTTCTCATGCACCATATTTATGCTGGCACTCTTTTCTCCTCCAACCCACCCCCCTCAGCTGAAGTTGCCATTCTTCTCACCCGCCCAACATGTTAATGTTGGCAACCATCTCCCTTGCCGCCCCCTTCAGTTTAAGTTGGCTGAATCCTACCTTTGCCACCCAAACGTTCCTTCAGCAAGAATGCCAAAGCACCCCAGTGTGCATAAACCGGAGGTTTACTGCTTGAAACAGTCGGGTGCTCTGGCCATCGAAATAAAGATCCCTTTTAATTTACAGTGGTCAGAGCGGCAGTGCTAATGCAGCAGTAAGTCTCCTGACTCCATTTAGGGCCCGTTACCATTCTGTTAACACAGATTTTGGACGCTTAACATTGGTCTGAATATAAGTAAAGACTAATTCTGATTTTTCATTTCCATTTAGAAAATTTGTCGACAGAGGGGTCCACAGAACTCTGTTTACAGATTTTCTGCAAAAGCGAAATATGTATCTTGAAACTGAGAAAAGGTTTTTCACTTCAGGGAAGTTGTAGTAGAGTGTTTATATTGGCTAGAATTGCAGATAGATGGACAATTAACTGATTTGTGTTAACACTGCTGAGAATGGAGTGGGGGGAAGGGGGGCTGTTGAATGGAGGAGGTTTTCACTTTTGGAAAAGTCTCGATTTTACTGGTAATTTGAGGAAAGTTGATCAGACATAAATGAGGTCCAAAGCATAAAATACTACGATAAGTGAATCACAAAAGCTTTACCCAAAAACCAACGAACAAGCTGGGCAGCAGAAGATTCTAACCTCTGATAACAGGAAAATGTCTGAACAATGATACCTGAGTGTGTTATGTGGCAGCTTGGCTAGTGTTTGGAGTATTCTTGGCCCTGAATCAAAAGGTTTTCAGTTTGGGCCCCACTCCAGATCTTGAGCACGTAATCTAGGCTGACAGTTTAGTGCAGTTGTGTGGGAGTGCTGCACTGTCAGGCCCCTTTAAATAAAACGTACAATCATCTCAGGCGGAGGTTAGTTTAGCTGGGACAGTAGTCAAAGAACAGCAGAAAGTTCTCTTGGTGTCTTAACCAATTATCTTCCTTTAACCCAGCACCACCCAGTCTTACTTGTGGATATAGTATGCTGTTGTATTTGCCTGCAGAATAACAGCTACTCTGCTCTGCAATCTTACTCAGAGGTTTAATTCCTGTTAAATAAGTTCTTTTATTTTACCCTTTTCATAAGCTCTGGGAGAAAGGGTGGCAACTTTGGGATTTCTGTTCTTATTGAGAGAGCTGGAATGATAGGCATACAAAGACAACATAGACACAAAGGCAGTCAGTCCAACAAGGGCCAATTCTACAAGCTCTGTGAGAGGTTTGCATTGATTAACTGGTTTAATTAACTGCACGGCAAAGTGTACAATGTACAGTATGAGAATTGTCAATAAAAGGAAGACAGGGAATATATGAAGCACTGGAAGATTCTTCAATCTTCACATTCTTTTACAAAATCCTAAATTTCAATGCCACCTGATTTAGTACGGAGGACAGACATTTACTAACAACCATGTGGAAAATTATTACAAACACTTCAGTGCTGTGACTTGAATTTTTTAAACAGCAGAGAACCTAATACTTCAAAGGGGCATTATTCAATCCTCAGACTCTCTCAAAGCACATCGGAGTTCCCTTTGTTGAATTCCCAATCATTACTTGCAATCATATTGCTGTTTATGTGGTAGCTAGAGTAATTACTTTTCCTGCAGTCCTTTGAGATAATATTCACTGCTACTTCTGTTCTCTATTGATAATATATACTTATTATCTTGCAATAAGCTTTTATTTGAGATTGGCTCTAGAGTTTTATTTACTGGATGTGGGCACTGCAGCCAAGACCAGCATTTATTGTCCACCCCTAGTTGGCCTTGAGAAGGTGATGGGGAGATACCTTCCTGAACCATTGTAGTTCATATAGTCCACCCACAGTGCTGTTAGGGGGAGAGTTCCAGGATTTTGACTCAGTGATGATGAAATAATGACAATATAGTTCCAAGTCAGAATGGTGCATGACTTGGAGGAGAACTTCCAGTTGGTGGTGTTCCCATGTGACTGCTGCCCTTATCTTTCTAGGTAGTAGAGGTCGGGGGTTTGAGAGGTGCTGTCAAAGAAGCCTTGGGGTGTTTCTCCTGCCTCTCCATAGTTAATCTATTTTTCTATTCAGAAATCCAGCTGAGAGGCCAAGGCTACAGTACAGGACAATACCAAGACTGATAAGAGGATAGAGAGCTTGATGGATTAAGTGATGCTTCCTGTAGGCTGCACAAGGAAGGATAGAATGAAGAAGGTAATGTTGATTTTAATGAGCTGAGTTTTTTGATTTTGGACACAAAAATGGCAGTAAAGGAAAGGCCAGCTGACCCATTAAACCTGCCCCACATTCATGATAAAAACAAAAAACTACTGCGGATGCTGGAAATCCAAAACAAAAACAGAATTACCTGGAAAAACTCAGCAGGTCTGGCAGCATTGGTGGAGAAGAAAAGAGTCGACATTTCGGGTCCACACGACCCTTCAACAGAACTGAAGTATAGTTAGGAGAGGGGTGAAATATAAGCTGGTTTAAGGTGGGGGGCAGGGGGAGAGAAGTTGAAGGTGGGGTGGTTGTAGGGACAAGCAAGCAGTGATAGGAGCAGATAATCAAAAGATGTCACAGACAAAATGATCAAAGAGGTGTTGAAGGTGGTGATATTATCTAAGAAAAGTGCTAATTAAGAATGGATGGCAGGACACTCAAGGTACAGCTCTAGTGGGAGTGGGGAGGAAAGGTTTACAAGGTATTAGTTGTAGATTTAAAAATAATGGAAATAGGTGGGAAAAGAAAAATCTATATAAGTTATTGAAAACAAAAAAAAAACAAAAGGGAGGGGGAGGGAACGGGGTGGGGATGGGGGGAGGGGGAGTTTAAGATCTAAAGTTGTTGAATTCAATATTCAGCCCGGAAGGCTGTAAAGTGCCTAGTCGGAAGATGAGGTGCTGTTCCTCCAGTTTGCGTTGGGCTTCACTGGAACAATGCAGCAAGCCAAGGACAGACATGTGGGCAAGAGAGCAGGGTGGAGTGTTAAAATGGCAAGCGACAGGGAGGTTTGGGTCTTTCTTGCGGACAGACCGCAGGTGTTCTGCAAAGCGGTCACCCAGTTTGCGTTTGGTCTCTCCAATGTAGAGGAGACCGCATTGGGAGCAACGAATGCAGTAGACTAAGTTAGGAGAAATGCAAGTGAAATGCTGCTTCACTTGAAAGGAGTGTTTGGGCCCTTGGACGGTGAGGAGAGAGGAAGTGAAGGGGCAGGTGTTGCATCTTCTGCGTGGGCATGGGGAGGTGCCATAGGTGGGGGTTGAGAGTAGGGGGTGATGGAGGAGTGGACCAGGGTGTCCTGGAGGGAATGATCCCTATGGAATGCCGCCAGGGGGGGTGAAGGGAAGATGTGTTTGGTGGTGGCATCATGCTGGAGTTGGCGGTCCACTCCCACTAGAGCTGTACCTTGAGTGTCCTGCCATCCATTCTTAATTAGCACTTTTCTTAGATAATATCACCACCTTCAACACCTCTTTGATCCTTTTGTCTGTGACATCTTTTGATTATTTGCTCCTATCACTGCTTGCTTGTCCCTACAACCACCCCACCTTCAACTTCTCTCCCCCCGCCCCCCCACCTTAAACCAGCTTATATTTCACCCCTCTCCTAACTATACTCAGTTCTGTTGAAGGGTCGTGTGGACCCGAAACGTCGACTCTTTTCTTCTCCACCGATGCTGCCAGACCTGCTGAGTTTTTCCAGGTAATTCTGTTTTTGTTCCACATTCATGATGGTTGGAGCAACATGACTAGACATTTCCTACGTCCCCGCCCCAACCTCTGCAGCCATGTACATCTCCTACAAGAAAAAGGCTGAAACAGAGCCAAAAACCAGGACCAATAAGGGAATATACTGGAAAATTCTTCTACCATCGTCTCAGGCAATCAAACAAGTTCAGCTGATCACATGGACCATGTGTTATCTGTTAGCTCATGTAATAGAATTATAAAAATTTACAGCACAGGAGGCCATTCAGCCCATCATTCCCCTGCTGGCTCTTTGAAAGAGGAGTCATATTTAGTCTCACATCCTAAAGTTTTGTCCATAACTCTGTAAGTTTCTCATCTGTCCAACTTCCTTTTAAAAATTATTTATGGAATCAGCTTCTCAGGTGCAGCGTTCCAGATCTCTAGAACTCTGAGTGAAAAACATTCTGCTTGTCCCACCTCGAGATATTTTTCCAATCATTTTGAAACCATACTCTCTAGTCACTCACAAGAGGAATATTTTTTCCCTATTTACTCAATCAAAATCCCTCATCATCTTGAAAACCATTTGAAGTCATCTCTTAATCTTCTCTGTTCCAAGGAGAAGTCCGAATTTTTCCAACCTCTCCTCAGAACTGAAGTCCGCCATCCCCGGTGACATCCTGGTAAACCTTCTCTGTGCCCTCTTTGAGGTCTTTACTTCTTTCCTGAAGTGTGGAGCCCACAGTTGTCCACAATATTCCAGCTGAGGCCTAACTGGTGAATTATAAAGTTCTCGAATGATATCTTTGCTTTCATATTCTATTCTGCTTATATTTTAATTATAAACCCAAGTAATCCATTTGTCTTTTTCACCATCTTATCAACTTTCCTTGCCATCTATAAGGGTTTGTATACATGGACACCAAGAAGGTCTCTCTACTTATTGACACTTCAAAATTGTGCCATTTATAGTTTACTGTCTTCCCCTAGCAGTCCTTCCAAAGTGCATCATTTCACATATTTCTCTGCATTGCATTCCATCTGCCATGTTTCTCCCATTTCACCATCTTGACTCTGTCCTTCTGATCCTTCTCATCGTTATCATTATATACTACTTTGCTGAATTTCATATCATCTGCAAATATTTTAATGCTCCCATTTCCTATGTTCTAATGCTGTTCCCCTCACCCAGTGGTCCTGGCAGACCCAAACTGAGCATTAGTGAGCAGGTAAGGTCTCTATAACTTTTTTCCAGTTCTGTTGACAGGTCATCAACCTGAAACTATGGGTGGAATCTTTCTGGTCCCATTGACTTTTGGACGTGGGGTCAGACTAGCACCCAGCAGCAGCAGGTGGGCAATTAAGATCAATTGTGTCCCCATTTGGGGGCAAATTGGGGACACCACTGGGATCTTCACCCTCCATAATGTTGGCCTGGCTGCTGTGACCATGCTTTACTTTCAACATTTCAAAAGTCTTAAGAAGGCACCCTCTCAGTGTCCTACCTACATCAGCAGTACCTACCTCCCACAGTGGGGCTACTAGTCACGGGTGCTCCAATGGCCTTCCTGCCAACACAGCCTGCCCACCATCTCTAATTGGGTGGTGAATGCGGAAACAGCCTGTTAATTGGCTGCCTCCAGGAAGATTGCGCAGGTGGGCCGATCTCAGTCATCATTGGTGCTGGGACTCGAAAATGGTCCAGACATCTGTGAATCTTCTAAGAGCAGAAGGTTTTGCTCATTCTCTCTCTACAGGCGCTGTCTGATCTGCTGAGTACTTCCAGCATTTTCTGTTCTTATTTCAGATTTTTTTCATCTGCAGATTTTGAACAATTCAGTTAAACAAGTTAATAAACTAGAACTCGCCTGCTATCCAATAATCTGCTCGCTCCCCAGAAGTGACATCACTGTCACCCTTCATTCCCTCATGATGCAGCCTTGTAACGTTACAGACCTGTGATTTTGTTTTTGATCACAGAAAGAATGGAGGTTGTAAGCTTCTCACAATGGATTCACAATGGCCCATTTCTTGCAGTAACAGGTTCCTGGCTTCAATCCAGTTGAGGCACAGTTGAACCCCTGTAGTGAATAAACTTGGTTGTGTTCTTCAAATCGGTGGGTAAATGCTAGCACTAGTTATCTGCCTGCTCTTGTCTTAGACAGCGTCCTTCCATTGCTGGTGTGGATCTATTCCTGCTCTCTCTCTCTCTCTCTCTCTGCTTCTCTCTCTCTGTCTCTCCCCATGGTTGCTCTCCAAAAATGTGTTTTAACAAATGTTCCTGATCAAAACCTTGTTTCTGTTAGGTGACCATAGTATCTGTTTTCCATCATCCACACAAATGGCCTCTGCTGTCTCGGGCATTGATACACAATAGTGTTTGAGTTTCAGCCATTTGTATCTCCTTGTGATAGAATAGGTTTCTTCTCACACTCATTCTGTAGAATTCCATTCTGAAGCCAAGGAGTCTGCAAATTCATTGTGAACTAACTTCTGTCCATAGGAAAGGTTTGATGCACTTTAATGCCTTCTCAATGGAATGTCCCAAATGGTCGTTTGCATTTTAATGTCCTATCCAGACAAACAGAGTAGTCATTCAGGCTTGTGGAGTTCCATGTATATTGGCAGCAATGATGTCGCCTGACCTGTCTACACTATTTTGTTTCAAAGCAGAGTATCTATTCTCCATTATGTTTGAAAAGTAAAATGTCCATTTTCCATAAATCCAAGAGTACAATTGCATGAGTGTGGCACTCGCTCTCTCCACCTCCACTGATTTTCTCTGATCCCTCTTGGGCTCGCTCTCTCCACTCTCTCTGACTCTCACATTGATTCCTCCCGGGCTCGATCTCTCCACTCTCGTTGACTCTGACGTTGATTCTTCTCAGGCTTGCTCTCTCCACTCTCACTGATGCTCTACTGCTGGTTCCCCCCCACAGCTTTTATCAGTTGTTAACTTGCACTGTTTCCCCTCAGGCTTGTTCTTTCCTCTCTTGCTAAAACACTATTTAGTAAATCTGACACCAACAAATTGTTTGTATTGGCGTTATTAGCAGCACTAAAACAGAAAGAGGATAATTGCCTCCATCCACAGAAATACTCTGGTTTAAGTATGCTATCTTCTTGAGTCTGTTCCAACAAGCTAACTATATTTCTACCTAGATGAAAGCAAAAAAACTGCGGATGCTGGAAATCCAAAACAAAAACAGAAACACCTGGAAAAACTCAGCAGGTCTGGCAGGAGAGCTCTCCTCCGCCGATGCTGCCAGACCTGCTGAGTTTTTCCAGGTATTTCTGTTTCTGTTTTTGTTTTATATTTCTACCTAACTTGTTGCCTGCATCATTGAGCTGGCCTTATTCAATTCTGGCTACAGGATTTTTGTGCCTTGCTTTAACTAGAAACCCAAAAGCTGCTTGTTAGCATGCATAGATACTGGTTCTCTTAATCCAATTATCCATAAAAAGACCATCTGTTTACACTGCCCCTTCTATACCATCATAAAAGACATGAGCAATAATGTTAGACTATTTCATCTTTCTAAAGGTTACTGGAAGCTGTCATCAGCTCAATAGTCTTAATGAATATGCAGTAGTACAAGGTCTGTGATTATATTACCTAAGTGTATACATGCACAAACACACATCCACTTATGGTCACGTCTTCCCACTAGCTGCATGTCCTGCGCCACTGTAATAAGTTGCATAGTTTCAGTGTTCTGGGAAACCTTTCAAAGTGTAGTTACTGTTGTCAAGTGGGAAATATCGCACCCAATTTGCTCATATATGTTGGAAAGTTAAAAGAGTTTATAATCAACCTGAACTGTATAACTAATACTGGTCATGGAGTAACACTGATCGTGGAGTAACTGGTTTGCTAAGGAGAGCCGTGGGGTTTCTCTGAGTAAGAGTTGGTTATGCTCTGCTGCAGACTTTTCTTACCATATATAAAGAATGCCTGTGCAAGGAGATATATGACTGGAACTGAAGCAATCCATGTCCATATGCAACAAGACCTGAATAGCATTCAGGATTGGGCTGATAAGTGGCAAGAAACATTTGCACTGACAAGTATCAGGCAATGACCATCTCCAACAAGAGAGAAGCTAATTATCTACCCTTGATGTTCAGTGGCATTACCATCACTGAAACCCCCACCATCAACATCCTGGGAGTTACCATTGACCTGAAATTTAACTGGACCAGCCATATAAATATTGTGCTACATGAGCAGGTTGGGGATTCTGTGGCAAGTAACTCACCTCCTGAGTCTCCAAAGCCTGTGTGCCATCTACAAGGCACAAATCAGGAATATTATGGAAAACTCTGCACTTGCAGACCAGTGCAGATCTAACAACACTCAAGAAGCTTAACATCATCCAGGACAAAGTAGCCCACTTGATCAGCAGCATATCCACTATCTTAAACATTCACTTCCTCCACCACTGTTGCATAGTGGCAGCAGTGTGTTCCATCCACAAGACAAACAGCAGCAATTCACCAAGCCTCTTTTGACAGTGGTCTCCAAACCTGCGACCTCTCCCATCTAGAAGGACGAGGGCAGCAGATGCATGGGAACACTGCCACCTGCAAGTTTTCCTTCAAACCATTCACCATCCTGACTTGGAACTATATCACCGTTCCTTCACTGTTACTGGTTCAAAATCCTGGAACATCCTCCCTAACAGCACTGTGGGTCCACCACATGGACTGCAGCAGTGCAAGGAAGCAGCTCACCTTCACCTTCTTAAGGGAAATTAGGGATGGGAAGTAAATGCTGGCCTAGCACTTTAGTGAATAGTGCCATGTAAAACCATAAGACCATAAGATAGGAAGAGGGATCAAATAGCGATAATATAGAATGGATGGCTGGATAATTAAGATAATTTGATAATTATTTAAGATAATCAGGTAAATAAGATGCCCTGAGAATAGATAAATTGTGAAGTCGACACCTGGATTATAAGAAAGGGTGTTTTCCATGGTTAGTTGAAGAGCTGGAGAGAGAGAGAAACCCAATGCTACCCTGTACTATAAAGAGTGACCACCAATGCTGTATGAATCAACTTTGTTTTGTACATTCAACTTGTTTGTAACGTATTGATGTGAACCATAAAGGAAGGAGGTTGCCTCAACACAAGGTTCCATAAACTACAATGAAATAAATGAACAGATCAACTGATTTAGGTATTGGCTGAAGAATAAATATTGGCCAGAACACTGCGAGTATTCTTCTTCAAGTAGTGCAAAGGGATTCTTTTCACCCATCTAAGAGAACAGATGTCTCATCCAAAAGACAGCATCTCTGACAACGCAGCACTCTCACAGTACCACAATCACCTGGAGCGCAACTCGAACCCACAATTTCCTGGGACAGAGGTGAGAGTGCCACCACTGAGCTAAGGCTGTTGTATGCACAAACTAAAATACTGCTCTTTTTGGGGTCCCAATTCTGCCTCCATAACCCTTATGTTGGGAATAGAATCAGTAAGATATCGTCTTTATCTATTTACTCCCAATAAAAGGAAAAATAATGGCCTGGATTTTGTGGTCAGCAGCAGAGCAACTGAACTCACCACTGACCTTGAAGAAAACTGCCCATAAAGACCTAGCAACCCTTGTGGCAAGGATTTTCCCTTTCCCAATGTTATTTTGAATCCGGCACCAAGTCAAGGGATCTCCAGGTTTCCAGAAGCCATCATGTCATCAAGCAGGGTAAGCAGCCAATCACATTGAAGTATTCTCACAGACAGCAAACCAGGAAATTAAACACACTGAATTCCTTTACTTTTAATTTCAAATTTGTCGTAAAATCGTAAAATAAATGATTATGATTGAATTGAGATAGAAACAAATAAAAATAAGCAATCTTTTAAAAAGTATGTAATTTAAAAACTTTGTTTTTTTATAATAATAGAGAAATTTGATATTACACAAACATAAAGCTAATTTTTCAGGAGCAGTTATGCTGTTTGGCCATAATTATGAACTTGCTACACCACTAAAGACCCAGTTACACCTCTTTCAACAAGGTATAACTTTTTGAAGGGTTTTTACAGCAAGACTAAGAGTAAAAGTGGAAGTTCTTGACAGTTTAAAGATACCCCATTGGTTGCAATCTGGGGGAACATTCTGGAGAAGTGTAGGCTCACTGACAGCATGTGCGGACGCCAGAAATTGGTATCAGTTTCACTGGAGCAATAGCAACATGGACAATTTTGCTGCCATTACCACTACAAAACCTGAGCCTGGGTTTATTGCTGAGCAACAATTTAAACATTGCAGTGTGTTGGTTGGACCCCACTGAATCCCTCAATCATTTTCCCATTGCCATGGATGAGTACTCAACACGGCATTGATTGTAGCTTTTTGTTAAGCATCGCAGAGAATGCTGGGATCCATGGTTCAACATCGAAAATTTGAATGTCAGAGTTCTCCCTCAAAGATGGGACAAAGTATGAAGTTGATGGAACTGAATATCGATGGGGATACATAGTTAAACCATAAATGGTTTCTCTAATGTCTCCCAGCTTTACTTAGTGGCATCTTTTCATTTCTCAACATGAATAATTGAATAATCATATCCAGCCTGGCCATCCCAAGTATGGCCTACCATAGCTAAACCTACCCATTTACTAATCCACCTTCATCCTGGGGAGCACAAGAAACTGCAGCATATGCAACCACCAATTACTTCCATTAACCTATCTCCTACTGTCATAAAAATATAATAATTTTCATAATATTATTGGGATTTACAGTAAAAGTGCATTAGTAGTGGGGTTTGGATAGTTTCTGTGTGTGTGTGTGGGGTGGGGGGGTGGAGGTGGGGCAGGGGTTTAATTGAATTGGAGACAGTTGGTCTGGAGGCTTTGGGTCATCAAAAGAAGCTAGGTTTGAAATGCTAAATTCGTAAACATGGCTGAAATTTTAGAATGTGAGGTGTAAGGAAAATTTGCATTTTTAGATAAACCAGAGTAGTTTGAATTTCGAAGGGATGGTAAGATGTTACATCTAGCCAGAAGAAGCTAAGCCAATCAGTGTGTTTAATTTTCCCAAAGGTTACTAATAAAATTAGTACTATAAAAAGATCTCTATTATGAGAAAGGTAAAGTTCCAAAGACATATTGGAACAATGGAATTTGCATTAAAAAGGGAGAAACGTGTATAAAGGAGATGAGACTATGTGTCAGAGGAGAAGGGATTCTAAGTTCTAACATGTGTGAAAAGCCTGCAGCCGCTGTGCATCAAGTTACTGTCTACAGGAACTGAAGCTGAGAGAACTCACTTTGAATTCTACTGTCCAGGGTATCACATTGCTTTGCCTGGGTCTGTTTAAATCTATTTGTTTTTTTGCTGGTGAAACTGGGAGCCAGATTAATTAGGGGTTTTAGGAGTTATTACAGTAGTAATTTGTAGACCTATGTATCTGCTTGAAATCTTTTCTTTTGTCTGAAGTCATGGTAGTCTTCTTACTTCTGAATTCAAGGCATGCATCTTGAAATAAAATACAAATTGCAAAACAGTTGTGGCCACGTGATCAAATTTCCCTCATGGAATTGATCCACCTACATCACACATCATCTGCCGTGTCATAACACCTGCACAACATCCATCCTCACTACAGAAATTCAGCAAAAGGGACTCAAGTCCTGGAATGTGTCGTTACCTCTCAGCTACAATCCAATCGCTCCTATCTGTTTCAGACCCTCCAATCTGGATTCTGCACAACACACACTCCCTTTGATCTTGCACATCAACTCTTTTGTCATTTTGTCTCTCCTGTCTTCTGCCTTATCACAGATCTTCTCTTTTGTTCTGGCTCCATCCTCCCTCCCTCCTTTCACTTACTTAAAAATTATTATGGCCAGAATCTTCATGTCTTCATAATCTCCCCGAGGCAGCTCTGTGCCTCAGGGAGATTTCTGCGCTTTTTCGCACGCATGCGCGAAAGAGCGCAGGCCCCAACTCAGCCTACTCCCCCTGCCCGCACAGGGAGCGCTCAGTGCTACCGGTGTGCATCACACTGGGCGAGCTTTAATTGGCCCGCCCACATAAAATGGCGCCCAACCCCACAACGGGGAGGAAATTCTCCCTATATTTCTAACTTGCCCCGTTCTGATGAAAGACTTTTGACCCGAAACATTAAGGGCAGAATTTTCCTCCTGTTGTGGGGGGAAGTTCAGGAGCGGGCTCGTGCAGGCGCGCCTCCAATCGGCACCCCCAATCGGGGGTGGGGGGGGGGGGGGGGGGCGCCATTTTATGTGGGCGGGCCAATTAAAGCTGTCAGGCCAGGATGCGCTTCCTGTGTGGGTGGGGGGGTGGGGGGATTCCCTAAGCTGAGAGTGCGCTCTTTCACGCATGCGCAAGAAAGAGTGCACTCATCTCCTTGAGGCTAAGCGCTGCCTCAGGGAGATCGGCGCCAAATTTAATAATTGTAAAGGTGCATAAACAAAATTTCCCTGACATGTCCCCTCATGTGACACTGTCACATGAGTTGGGACTTGTCTATCACTTTTAGTTAAACTTTTATTCAATTTTTAAAAACCTACATGAAACCTCATCCCGCCCATGGATGAGGTTTGATGCTTTCTCTGAAGCCCGCCAGGGCTCCCGGCCTGCCCGCCAACCTTAAAGTTGGACGGGCAGGTCCATTAATAACGTTAATGAGTTTTTAAATGGCCTCAATTGGTCGCTGACAGGTCGGTGGGCGCACAGCTGATTCGGGCTGAGCCCCCGGCAACCTGAAAATTGAAATGACGCAGGGTGATGTCGGGAGTTCCGCCTGGCGTCATCCCGCGTCATTTTACCCGTTGGCAAGCGGGCCCCGCCTCCCGCTTGCCGACCGGGAAATCCTGCCCTAACTCTATATCTCTCTCCGCAGATGCTGTCTGACCAGCTGAGTGTTCCCTGCATTTTCTGTTGTTACCTCTGAAATACCACCACTGTTCTTGTTCTTGCTTTCAACAACTTCTAAAAAAAAACCCTTCTTCTATTCAACTGGCTTTTTGGGAAATTAATTTTCCCTTTCTTCCTCCTTCTTTGCACCAATGTTTTCCACCAAGTTATAAAGCGCTTTGTATTGTCTTACTGTATGTGAGGAAATAAAATACCAATGTATGTGGAACTTGCATCAGAAAGTCCCACTGAGTCAAATCAAAGTTACCTTTCATAAGTAAATACATTTCACTTGGTTTCCATAGAATTAAAATTTCCATTCATTTTTGTTCCTGCTGTTAATAAGTGCATGTTGTACGCATGAAAGAATTACTGGGTGGAAAGCGATTTATGCCACAATTGCCTCGGAATTTAAGATCCAAAGCAGCACTGCGTTTCAATTATGTTTAACATCATTTAACTTTTAATACTCCACTGACATTTCCATTATTAAAGGAAGATGTTTGTATGGTTACCACACCTATTGCATTCTCTGGATGTACAAAGTGCTAATGGAGCACTTTTTGAAATGTTATGTTAGGCAGGCAAGTCAATATGTGCTCATCAAGAGCTCAGAAACAGCAATGAGAATATGACTGGTTAGTCTGCTTTTTGGTGTTGGTTGAGGGTTAAATGTTGGCCAGGAAACTGGGACAACTTTCTTGCTGGCCTTTAAATAGCACTAAGGAGCCTTAAACGTCTGTCTGAGCAGGACAGAGGAACATTGCTCCTTCTCAGCTGTTTATCTGGTTCTGATACAAGGTCAGCAAGCTGAAATATTAACCCTCCCTTCCTCTCTCCAAAGTTATGGCCTGACCTGCAGGGCATTGCCAGCACTTTCTGGGGCTTTTTCTCTGTTTCAAAATGCGTCAGTGTCCTGAAGACATTGTAAATCTTGCTCAGAGTTTATTTTGATGTACTGGGAGTACAAGTGTTAAGGATGACATTTTCAATACTGTTAACTTTAAATGCTGACATGTGAAGAACTCACCCCTCTACCATGTTAATTTTAAAACTGAGATTGCTTGATTTTTGGTAGCCAAACAGTATTAAGGACGATGAAGCAAAGGAGGATATAAGCAGTTAGATCACAGACCAAACCATAATCCCATTGAAATAAAAACGGTCTTGAGTGGTGAAAAGGCCTCCTCCTGTTCCTACCTTCCTATGGATCTGATAGTCTCATTCATAGTCAGCCAATACACACAAGGAATTTTGGTCTTTAGTCAGCTGTTAGGAGCTGAAATAAGCAGGTCTGGCTTTGCAGTTTATTTAAAGCTCCTTTGGTTGTTGGAATGTTGGCCACACTTAGATCACTAGCTGCAGTTTAGCAGCCTCAGAGTCAGTATGGATGGTGTTAGTGCAGTTGGTACAAACCCTACCACTTTCTGGAAATTAAGTGCAGCTAGTATAGGAACAGATCTCCATTTGGCAAAAACCATTCAGTGTATCAAGGTGGCAGTGTATCATTGTGAATCTGCTGTCACTCTTTTTTTATTCTTTCACAGGGCGTGGGCATCGCTGGGTAGGCCAGCATTTATTGCCCATCCCTAATTGCCCTTGAGAAGGTGGTGGTGAGCTGCAGTCCATGTGGTGTAGATACATCCACAGCACTGTTAGGGAGGGAGTTCCAGGATTTTGACCCAGTGACAGTGAAGGAACAGCGATATATTTCCAAGTCAGGATGGTGTGTGACTTGGAGGGGAACTTCCAGTTGGTGGGGATCCCATGCATCTGCTGTCCTTGTCCTTCTACATGGTAGAGGTTGAGGGGTTGGAAGGTGCTGTCGAAGGAGCCTTGGTGAGTTGCTGCAGTGTATCTTGTTGGTGGTAGACACTGCTGCTGCTGTGTGACATCAGTGGAGGGAGCGAATGTGTAAAGTGGTGGATGGGTTGCCAATCCAGTGGGCTGCTTTGCCCTGCATGGTGACAAGCTTCGGAAGTGTTGTTGGAGCTGCAATCATGCAGGCAAGTGGGGAGTTTTCCATCACGTTCCTTGTATTTGGTGGGCAGGTTTTGGGGAGTCAGGAGGTGGGTTACTCACTGAAGGTTTCCTAGCTTCTGACCTGCTCTTGTAGCCACAATATTTACATGGCTAGTCCAGTTCAATTTCTGGTCAATGGTAAGCCCCAAGATGTTGTTAGTGGGGGATTCAGTGATGGTAATGCCATTGAATGCCAAGGGGAAATGGTTGGATTCTCTCTTGCTGGAGATGGTCATTGCCTGGCACTTTTGTGGTGCGAATATTATTTGCCACTTGTCAGCCCAAGCCTGGATATTGTTCGGGTCTTGCTGCATTTGGACACAGACTGCATCGACACATAAGATATTTTTGATCATTTTGAGAGCATTAAAAACTCCTAATACCAACAAGAAGCTTGGATAAACCAGCAGCCTAATCTGATCAGCAAAATGTATCCACGAGGCAGAGATTATTAGCAAAATAAATGTAATGCTGCAAACACATTGGACTCATTGAGCAACCGAGAGCTGGATAACTAACGGGGCAGCCGACCAGTCACAATGAATGGACTAATGCTGCAGTTTAATGTGTATATGCTTGTCTCAATCCACCAACACATTTGGAGAGTCTCTGATTCATTTCACTGTTAAATGTTGGATCCTCACAAGAGATGTTTGACCACCTGAATTCATACAAGCAGCTTAACTGTGCAAGGACAAGGATGATTCCTTTCAGTTCCTGACAGTTTATTAAAACCCCCAAATAATTTCTGTATTTTAATAATTGTAAATTGAAGCCCATCCACAGATGACCGTGTGACCATGTCCCAGTGTGCCTCCTAGTGGATTGTAGAGCAGAGATATTGACAAGAGTCACAGAGCTACCTATGGCTGGACTTCTCTCTGGACTATCAAGGACAGGTCAGACATGGTAAAGAAAATATACTGGATAAAATAATTTTCTAATCTGAGCAGAATGGAATGAAAAGGGCCAACATGCCAACTAACATCTCATGATTAAATTTTAATTGCATTTTACAAGAAAAGTGTAATTATACAATTAAATTGTGCTTCATCCAACACCGTGTGCAGTAAGATTGCCTTTAATGAGTTTAGATTCATTATTTGAATTGATACAAAATCTCTGGTTTGTTCTTGACTTATAACTATGGACAGGATTTTTCATTCGGCGTGTGGGGGTGCACCCAACCCGCTCGAGTGTGAAATAGGGCACGATGATGTCAGGCGAGCATCCCGATGTCATTGGACACTTGCATGGTATTTTGGTCGGCGGGTCTGTGCTAAACTGGGAAGCGCGCCCACTGACAATTAAGAGGGCAATTAAGCCCATTAATGGCGCAATTAATGGAGACTTTTTGTTGCCTGCCCAATGTTATGGTTGGCGGGTGGGTGAATCGGCCAGGCGGCCTTTGCATTTTTCAGGAAACCTCATCCAAGGGCGGGATGAGGTTTCCGTTATTAAATTAAAAAAGTACGGACAGAATTTTCATCTTGCATATGTTCAGGTGACTGATTCTGATGGCGTGGGCATTTTTTTCTGGATTTTAAAATCTTTACTTCTTGCATTTAAATTCTTCAGCTCCCCAAGGCAGCCCTCTGCCTTCAGGGAGCTTTCATTCCGCGTTCCCCCGCGCCCGTGCTGACTTCAGTGCTCGCCCTCCTCCTGCCCCCACCCCAGCGGCGCTGAGCTTCTCAGCGTGCACTTCACGCTGGCTGGCCGCTAGTTTTCCAGCCAGCGTGAAATCGCGGTCAGGGGTGCGTTCTCCGCCCGCTCCCGGGCCCGCCGATTGCGGGCGCCTGCCAAACTAAGCATCCTGCCCTATGAGCACAATGAAACATCACACATACACCAACCCCTCTGTATGCTCAGTGAGGTGGATATCCTCTTATTTCAAAGGCCAATGAAGTTGGTCACCTCTATGCTTTGTGGGTCCCAGACAGTTAATGCCAAATGGAAATTTACTGGAGCTATTGCTGTTGAACACACGCTGATAGCCAGAATGAAGGAAGATAATCTTTCTCTTGGCAAATGATCCACCATTAGAGAATGTTGATTAGTCTCTGATCCAGTATCATGCTCAGCTAGTGCTGTCTTGTCAGTCCCATTATCTGGAACTGCCCTTTCATGTTCCTTCAATCACTCTCAGCTTCCTCTCTGTCTACAATACATAGTAGATTACATTGGCTAGTGATGCGTCCCCCTGGTTTCATCAAGTCATCAAACTGATCTGCAGCAAGACGCCAGTGTAATAACGGCTGGTTGTAGCTAATCAGCTGAAAGCCACGATTTTGAAAGAATCATCTACACCTTTCTGTGAGCATTGTTAAAAAGATTCCACTCTTGCTATTTTCCCTTTTATTTCATTTTGGACCATTGCACTAAATCCTGGTCTCCAATCAGGGGTCACCAATCTAACCCTCCAAAAACGGAATCGCCTTTTTCTGCTAACCGAATCAAGCACAATCGAACTGCGTCAAGTCCTCTTAAACCTCCTTATGATGCTGGATTCAGCAAGGTGAAAGTCAGGAATTGAACAGAAGTGTTATGTGCCATGCTAAATTGTAAACGTAAAACTTGAATTGTATGTGACTTTGTGATTAAGTATTTGTTTTATATTTTGTTGGCACACATTGTGAATTTTTATAGTATTCATTGCCCATATGTAACCAGGACAGTTTTGGTCTTGACTCCTTTTACAGGTTTTTATGTTTTGAAAGCAATTTATAGGGTAGATAGAGAGAAACCTTTTCTGCTGGTGTGGGAGTCCAGGAAAGGGGACATAACCTTAAAATGAGAGCCACCATTGAGGAGTTAAGTTAGGAAGCACTTTTTTATGGAAAGGATGGTAAAGGTGTGGACCTCTTTACCCCCAAAAAGTAGATGCTATCTCAGTTAATCATTTTAAATTTGAGATTGATAGATTTTTGCTAGCCAAGGGTATTAAGTATCTGAGGAGCCGTGAATGGTACCAAACACTGTGTAATCATTAGCAAACATCCCCATTTCTGACCTTAAGTTGGAGGGAAGGTCATTGATGAAGCAGCTGAAGACGGTTGGGCTGAGGACACTACACTGGGGAACAGCGATGTCCTACAAAAGTTGGTAAAACCTACATTCTCTTTAACAGTCTCCAACCTAATTTAGTTTTTTATTAATCGACTACAAGATTTTTGGCTCTGTTGCTCCATCTGAAAACCCACCCAGAGTACGTGGTTGCTCCTTGTGGACTATTTAAAGTCCTATGATTTGGTCCACAATGCAGAGCTAACCCTGACTGGGCTTGGAGAACCAGATCAGTTAACCTGGCTCATTCAGGGGCTTTACAATTAGGCAAAAGCTGTGTGTGTGTACTTGGAGACAAGATGCAGACATTCAGTTTTGGCAAAGGTGTCAGACACGGGTATCTGCTTTCACCACAAAATTTCAATATTATAGAAGAGAAGGTCATGAGAGAAGTCAGTTTTGCTCTCCTAGAACATCTTGGGGTCAGTATTGGTGGTCACAACATCTGGAACATCGGGTATGCTGATGATGCGACCCTAATGACCAACGACAAGCAGGATCTATGCATGATGGTGAACAGCTGAGAAAGTCAAGTCTGAAGCTAACGTTGAGCATCAAAAACAATAAGACATATTCAACGATGATTCATGGTGAGATCAGTGTGATGATTCAGTATGCAACTGTTATTAACGTAAGTCAATTTAAATATCTGGGATTGAAAATGACCACAAATGGGGATAGTATCAAAGGTGAGATGAGCAATTGCCTGCTGTACAACATATCAATTGAATGAAGTATGGAGAGCATCCAGCATTTAAAAAAGCAATTTGCAAAATTTCTTGTGTGGAGCATTGTGCTGTATTGGAGCAAGAGCTGGACCCTCAATAAGGCTGCTCAGAAGAGGATTGCAGGCTTGAAATGTGACCCTGATCTTCCTATAATCAACTGGACAGAGCAAAAAACCAATGAATAACATCTACTGTTAGATGTGATTCCGCGATTAGGCAGCACTTGCTGAACAATCCTGGATTTGCCAATAGTTACACTAACAACCGATTTAAGATAATCAGTCACATTCATAATGTGGCTCATTTACACTTGCTAGAAGTGTCATGCATTCATATGTTCTCTGCAAGCAAAAGGAATATGATCAAGCGCTGTGCCTTTTTTGAATTACCTAGAAACTTTGGGAGCCTATAGTTCCCTGCTGCTTTCTCCATAGCAATGCTTTGGCCAATCAGAGTTGACTTGCCAACCAATCAGCACCCTTTTTTCCTCTTATATAAATTGTTGTGATCATTTGAAATTTTGTGTTTGTCCTGATGAGTGCAAGGCAAAAAACTTCAGCAGCATGTCTCTCTTTTCAGCAATAGCCAATGAATTTGTCTGCCAGAAAATCAGAGCCCCAGCATCTCAGGGACTTTCAGCTTCAGTGAAGAAATGGGAATTGTGTAAGTACGCCCGCTGGGAAAACAGGGTGAGAGTCCAGAAGGCGAGACATCAGGAAAGAGCAGGCCGGGTTGGAAAAGGACTGGACAGGTGGACAACATCAGAAACTGGGTGGAGGGAGGAATGATGGTGTCGTGCAGAATTGCAGTGGACAAAGAGACATACCTATGGTCCCTTGTGGACTATGGCTAATTATGGATGGGTGTATGTCTTGACTTCATTTCTAAATTTGCCTTTAATCATTTTGAGCAAGTCCCCCAATCAAGGTTTCCCTGAGGTCGTGTTGCAGATGTGCCTCTTTTATATAGTTTAATATCTATTAAGGTATGAGTCATTGCTACTGTCTATTTGATGGACCTGCTGGAGGAAAATAAAAGCTCTTTTGAATAATGTAGGTGAGAGGTGGTAAAAGTGAAAACACCATTACAGCTCAAGCACATATATATAAAACATCATGTGATTGCACTTTAATAAAACCACATCTTTTGCAGAGGAACACAAGAAAATAGAGGAAGTAATTGAGATAAGTTTTCTGACTTTTGGTTTAAATCTAATTTGGACCCCCCTGTAATAATTCCTCAAAAGATGAGTTGCAACATTAGGGTAAGACTCAATAAAAGATGTAAGTGTCAATGTTAGCACAATGCACTTCTGGAGTGATACACTGTGCTCTCTCCTTTATTGTGTGTGATGAGTATTTCACCGTCTCCATAGCAACAGGCAGCATTACTGGGCATGCTGCTTTCAGCCAGAGACTGAATAAAGTTCCATGAAGTAACGGGCTCCTATGTACAGGGGAGGAGAAATCCACCTCACTACCCCCAGCAAGCAGACCTGTTTGTAGCTGGCAACTTAGCAAAAGCAGGAAGTTCACTGGCACCTTGCACTTTGGCAGCTGGCAGTTTGGGTCTGGGGGCAGGGGACGGTACTGTGAAGGGTGGGTGCGGGGGCAGGAACAGACCCACAGTGGTGTGGGGGGGTTGTTTTTATGGGACGGAGGCAAGGCACTCCTGCTCAAAATCTGCCGAGCCTTTCACTGAGCGGCCCCCAACACCCTCTATAAGGACCACTGATCAGACTAATGAACGCCTCCAATTTGGCAGATTGTGCACAGTGCAGTCTCTGTCCATTTATACTTGAACTGTGCTTGAAATGTGGTCCTGGTCCTCCTATAATCAACTGGACAGGGCAAAAAAAAACCAATGAATAACATCTAGTGTTAGATGTGATTCCGCGATTAGGCAGCACTTGCTGAACAATCCTGGATGCGCTAATAGCTACACTAACAACTGATTTAAGATAATCAGTCACATTCATAATTTGGCTCATTTACACTTGCTAGAGGCATCATGCATTCATTTGTTCTCTGCAAGCAAAAGGAATTTGATCACGTCTTGTGCCTTGGGGTCCTAGGCAGCAACAAGAACAGTTGAATCAGTCAGTGCGATGTGGGAGATATTATACTGCTGTTTTAATTTTTTTCAATATTTAAATATCTACAGCCAGAAGACAAGGATCTATGTGCAAGATACAAACATGTTCAGGTAAACATATGCACAGACATGCTCAGACACAAACACAGACAAAGGTAGCTTCACAAAGATACACAGGTATTATACTTAGACAAGATTGTAAAATACGCAGAGATGAGAAGAGTCATTCACAAGGAAAATCCAAGTCCGCTGGCTTTTACATCCAATTGTATCTTACAAGATTCCATGTTATTTGCCTCCAGTACTTTTCCTGGAATTCATATTTCTGACATTAATCATTCTTTACAAAAAGATGAATTTCCTGACATGCAAAATTTACCTTTACCCCATTCCCTTGATTATCTTATAAACTTCCGTTAGATTACATCTCAGATGTCTCTACTTCTGGCTGAAAAGCCCAAGTGTCTCTACATAACTCAGACCATGTCTCTTCTCGGCTGTTCAAGGGAGAGGATTTTCTCCTCGTCGGGCGGGCGGGTGGGCCCCGGGAGCGGTTGGGAAACAGTCCCGCAGCCCGTGATTGTGCCCTGACTGCGATTTCATGCTGGCTGGCCAATTAATGGCTGGGAGCCTCATTGGCGCCAGGGTGCAGCGTGAGGAGGGCGAGCACTGAAGTTTGCGCATGCGCTGGGGTGCGCTCAGTGAAAGCTCCCCGAGGGGTAACAGAGCTGCCTCAGGGAGCTGACAATTTTTAAAATGAAAAAAATGAAGTATTGAAAAATAAGGAAAACATTCCCGCATGTGACTCTGTCACATGAACAGGGGCATGAGAAAAACGAGCTTAACACTTTTTTAAATTGTTTTTTCAGTCATTGTTGGAAACCTCATCTCGCCCGTGGATGAGGTTACGCAAAAAAATGCAAAGGCCGCCTGGCCTATTTGCCCACCCACCAACCGTAAGGTCGGATGGCCAGCGAAAAATTCAATTTAGTTAATTGATTAATGGGCTTAGTAGCCCTCTTAATTGTCAGTGGGCGTGCTGCTGACTCTCGTGCGTGCCCGCTGACTGAAATATCGCGCCAGGCTTCATCGTGCGCTATTTCACGCTCGTGTGTGTTGGGTGTGCACCCGCACGCTGAGCTGAAAATCCTGAAAAGCCCAATGTCTCCTTTGTGTGCCAGTGATCAGGAGTGAACACAATCGGTGCAATCTGACTACAGCACAATGCAGTTTGATCTGAATTTCCCCTAACCTTGTTTTTTTACTGCTTGGCTATGTAGTGCATCATCCTATTGGTTTTGTTGATTGCTGCTGGCGCATAGTTCGACATGGTCAGCATCAAGCCCACTAAGACTCGTAGGTTTCTGTTAACTTCATCTTTAGCTGGTTTATCATCATCAGGGAATTCTTATCTTATTCTCTCTTCCTTTATCTAGAGACACATGAAGCAGGTGGAACACATACTTACATCTGTTTTCCGTAGCTTGTTTTTCCTGGAACAGGTCACTATGGCCTGAAGCCAGAGGCTCTAGCTTGAGAGGCACCATTCTGCATCAAGCATGGCTGACCAGGAGTCTCTCCCACTCTTATGGCCGGCCATGGGTGTATTGGAAAGATTTGCAGGCTGCCAATCAAACTGTTTGGCCGTGTTGTGATGCATGTTCTGTGGCCATCAAGTCCTGAAATGGCACTTGAACCCGTAGCTTCTATCTCAGAGGTAGGGACACTACCCACTGCACCACAAGAGTTCCATCATGGAGTTCATGTGGCACTTTTTCCTTTTCCTATGAGTAACACTTTACATTTGTATGAATTTAACTTTATTGCGTGTTAGCAGTGGTTGAGTGGTGTCACTTTCTCCTCTGAGTCACAATATTGTGGGTTCAAGATCCTCCAGAGTCTTGAGCACAGAATCTAGGTTGACATTTCTGTGCAGCACTGAGGGAGTGTCGCACTCCCAGAGTTATTTGGATGATATGTTAAACAAGGTCCCCTGGGCCCTGTCAAGTGGCCATCAAAGATCCCAAGGCAGGTGTTTGAAGCAGAGATGGAGAATTCTTCTGGTGGCCTAGTCAACATTTATCCACCAACCTACACCTAAAACAGTGGTCTGCTCATTTATTTCATTGGTGTTTATGGGACATTGCTGCATGAGAATTGACTTCTGTGTTTCTTATGTGACATTAGTGGTGACACTGCAGAAGTATTTCATTGGCTGTAAAGCACTTTGGGATGTCTTGATAAATAATATAAATGCATGTTTTTCTCACTTCATCTGCCATTTTTCTGGCTACATAGATATTCTATCCAACCCATTCTATAATTTCCAAGCTGCCGTCTCCATGGGAAAACTTTCCCCCCCATTGTGGGGGAAGTGCGGGAGCGGGAGTGGGCTTGCGTGCCTCCAATTGGGGCCCCCCAACTGGGGCGTGCCGCCATTTTACGTGGGCAGGCCAATTAAGGCCCGCCCAGCGTGACGTCCGCCAGGAAGCACTATGCGCTCTCTGTGTGGGTTGTGGGGGGGGAGTTCCCTCAGCCGGGAGTGTGCTCCTTCGTGCATGCGTGCGAAAGAGCACACTGATCTCCCTGAGGCTAAGTACTGCCACAGGCTCTGAATTAAATTAATGATAGAAACATTTCCGACATGTCCCCTTATGTGACACTGTCACATGAGTTGGGACATGTCCATAACTTTAACTGAAACCCTTATCAAAAATGTAAATACCCTCATGAAACCTCATCCTGCCCGGGGATGAGGTTTGATGCTTTCTCTGATGCCCGCCAGGGCTCCCGGCCCACCCGCCAACCTTAAGGTTGGACGGGCAGGTCCATTAATGATACTAATTAGTTTCTCAATGGCCTCAATAGGCCGTTGACAGGTCGGCGGGTGCACAGCTGACTCGGTTGCGCCCCTGCTGGCCTGAAAGTGGAAATGACGCGGGGTGAGGTTGGGAGTTCCACCCGATGTCATCCTGCGTCATTTTACACGTCGACGATCGGGCCCCGAGCCCCGCTCACCAACCGGAAGATCCTGCCCCATTTTTTCTGCCCCTTCTAGTTAGGAATCATCTGCAAAACTTCACAACTTTCTATTGAGTTTCTGTAAATTAGAAATAGCGGTTCTCTTAACTCAAGCCTCACAATTCCATACTGATTTACCTTGCCACCTGAGCCTAATATCTCAAATGGGTATTTGTTGTTTTCTTTCTTTCATCTGTCTTAAGTTCTGAAATGCATAAATGCATAACTCATTGAGTTTAACAAATAGCATGTGCAATTTTATCACATGTCCTTTGCAAGTCTAAGTGTACCATTTTGTAGGGCTTCCCCATATTCCAACTGTGTTGTCTTTTCCTTCAAGATGTTGGGGAGGTTTTTCAGGAGGGTCCCCCTCTTCTTAATCTATGCTTAATGTTATTTATGTTATATTGTACAGATAATCTTCAAGTTTAGCCCTGATATTGTATGGAGTGATCTGCCTGCCCTCTCAGGTTGATGTAAAAGACCCCATGGCATTATTTTAAAGAAGAGCAGGGGAGTTCTCCCCCTGTGTCCTGGCCGATATTTATCCCTCAATCATAATCACAAAAACAAATTGGTCATTATCACATTGCTGTTTGTGGGAGCTTGCTGTGTGCAACTTGGCTGCCCTGTTTCCCTACATGACAATAGCGATATACTTCAAAAGTATTTATATCATTGGTGGAAAAGTGCTTTGGAACGTTGTGAGATCATAAAAGGCACTATACAAATGCAAGTTTTTTTATTGTCTTGCTGTTTGACATGGAATGGAAGCCAGACTAATGGGTCTGTAGTTGTCCATATCCTTTCATCCCCTTTTTGAATATGGGCACCATATATTAGACTAATGGTACCTCTCCAGTATCCAGTCACTCCCTTATACTGATTGATAGTGCCTCACAAATCTCCTCCCTTACCTTTCTCAGCACTGTGGGACAAATGCTATCTAGTGCCAAAAATGTATTTTTGTGAGTGCTTTCGGCCTGCCTAATACTTCTATCTCATTTGTTGCAAGACCATTTATTTGACTTCAAAAGAAAAGAAAGGGATTCTTCACCTCCCTGTTCACATGGCAACATAAATAGGTGCAAATAATAAAAACCTTCATAAAGAAGTACAAGCTTAACACTGAACAGCATAGCCAGGACAGGAGAGGCTGCTCCCGTGGTTTAAATGGTTTAGCTGGAGGTCTTTACCCTCAGAATTTGTCATTTAAATGCACTGCACTGGGCCCTGCAGCATTGTGAGCATTCCGGCCATTCTTAATAGGACGGTGACTGCGGACACAGCCATTTAGGAGCTCCCTCCAGAAAGATAGCACCATTAGGCACGTTGTCAGCAAGTGTGGGCTCAGGGCATCCATTCTTCCCTAAGGCCAGGGTCCAGAGCCCTGTGAAAAAATCCGGCCCTTTACCTTTAATCTATACTGAGTTTGTTGATCTTAACAGTTCAGGATGTTTGGTCTGACAATGCTCCTCAACTATAGAGGTGGATATATCAGCCGGAGTTCCTGCTTTTGATTGCTTTCCAACAACCTCTATTGGAAAGGGCATGCAGCAAGACCTGGGCAACGTTCAGGCTTGGGCTGGTAGCTGAAAAGTAACATTTTACACGTGCCAGGCAATGGCCATCTCCATCAAAAGGGAATCTAACCATCTCCCCTTGACATTCAATGGCATTACCATCACTGAATCTCCCACCCTTAATGTCATGGAATTTACCATTCACCATAAGCTTAATGGAATCAGCCATATAAATATTGTGGCTACAAGTCCAGGTTCGAGGCTGAGAATTCTGTGGCAAGTAACTCACCTCCAGGCTACCAAAACCTGTCCACCATCCACCAGATGTCAGGAGTGTGATGGAATACTTTCCACTTGCCTGGATGAGTGCAGATCCAACAACACTCAAGAAGTTTGACATCATCCAGGGCAAAGCAGCCTGCTTGATTAGCATGCCATCTACCACCTTAAACCACTCCTTCACCATTGGCACTCTGTATCTGTGGTGTGTACCATCCACAAGATGCACTGCAGCAACTCACCAAAGCTCCTTTGACAGCACCTTCTAAATACACAACCTCTACCAGCTAGAAGCAAAGGGGAGCAAATGAATGGGAACACCACCACCTGCAAGTACCCCTGCAAGTCATACACCATCCTGACTTGGAACTATATCGCCGTTCCTTCACTGTCGCTGGGTCAAAATCCTGGAACTCCCTCCCTAACAGCACTGTGGGTGTACCTACACCACATGGACTACAGTGGTTCAAGAAAGCAACTCACCACCACCTTCTCAAGGGCAATTAGGGATGGGCAATAAATATTGGCAAATGATGGGCAGCAAAACAATTGTTTTAAATTTACGGTTACACAGCCATAGTTAGGATCAATCCATTAGGTTTCAGCCGAATTCAACAATTTAAGTACAAAACCTTGTTACAAGACAAATCGAAGTACATATGGCCTATTAAACTACCTTTATCCCAAATCACAGGATTTTAATTCATAAAATATGTTAAATGAGTTTAATTAAAGGATGTCAAATGATGTCCAGACTCGAGGGGTGTGAGAGGTTTTCTTTGCCCGATTAGGACAGAGATGAGGAGAAGTTTATTTGCTCTGTGTGACTTTGGAACACTGTGCCTCAGAAGATGGTGGCAATGGGGGTCATTGAATATCTTTAAGGCGGAGCTAGATAGATTCTTGTTAGGCAAGGGAATCAAAGGCAATCGGGGGTGGATGGGAAAGTAGAACCCGAAACACAAACAGATCAGCCATGATCTCACTGAATGGCAGAGTGCGCTCGAGGGGCTGAATGGCCTACTCTTGCTCCTATTTCTTATGCTCTTATGTACCGTTAACTGGACACTCAAGAAATCAGTAAAAAACAGAAGAGACATGGCTAGGCAGCAGGAATGTTATATAATACGTCAAGAGTTTCTTTGATATTTCACTAAGCCGGTAATTGTTTTTTTAATGATCAGGCAGCCATTTAGCCATGGGGGTTCTTCTCAGTGTGGCTGATATGAGTCTCTGAGAGATGTAAACATGATATTTCCGTCTTGGAAAATTAACGTCTTTTACTGAGGCTTTCTTCTGTATCGCTCGGGTATCAAGTGTTCTGCTATTTTATTCTTGGAATAAAATCTCAATGACATTAAAAATTAAAAGATCAACACTCATTACTTCTTAACCCAAATTTGCATTGAAATGGAACAAATTAGTTGATGTCACTTTTAATGATATGGTCAGAGATTGTGTGCGGTAATAAAGTCACTCCTTACTACTTTCTGAAACCATAGAGTTTCACAATACAGAACCAGGCCATTTGGCCCATTGTGGCTTTGCTGGCTTCTTGCTAGAATGATCCTAAGTTAATGCAAAAACCAAATACTGCAGATGCTGAAAATCTGAAATTTAAACAGAAAATGGGGTAATTAGGGATGGGCAATAAATGCTGGCCTAGCCAGTGACACCCATATCCCATGAATGAATAAAAAATACTCAGTGTATCAGATAGCATCTGTGGAGAGGGAAGCAGAGTTAACGAATTGAATTTAATGGCCACAGCAGATGCCCATCCAGGTGGCAACCCTCAACCCTGCCATTTCTGGGAACCCTGGTGGGATTAAATCCCAATCAGGCAATTAACTGCCTGCTGTTGGGGTCCTTGGGGCTTTGAACATGAAGAGCCTGTCTCCAAGTGCAACCAGCCAATCCTCAATCCCAGCAGTGCCACCTGCAGGCTCCGGCCAGTTTGGAGAGGGAGATGGTCGGTGTGGAGTATGAGGGGTATCTTCCAGCGGGGGCAGCTCTTGCCGCTGACAGGGCCCTCTGGAGGCACAAGGTGCCCTATCAATAGGCCTCCCATAGTCCACAGTCAGGCCACCAAGGTATCCCAGGCAGCCCAGACAGATGGCATGGGGCCCCCTCCAGCGCTGGTAGACAGGTTGAGGTAGACAGAACAAATCATTTAATCACTTAATCCGGTGACAGGATGAGACCAATTCTCTTAGTTGGCCACTGAAGGGCATCAACTGGCCCAGGGGTGGGAAACTGAACTCAACTTAATCGGAGTGGGAGCTCAGAAAGGCACTGGTTCTACACTTGCACCTTCCTGCCTGAATAAATGGCTCCTGCTCATCTCCCAGGTGCGGGGTGGGGAGGGGGAAGGTGGTCAGTAAATTCTGCCTAATGTTTCAGGTTAATGACTTTTTTCCCAAATAGAGCATGTTAGGAATGCTCCCATTTTTTCAGATAGCAGTTGCTGGTAATGATTCCGTTGTTGTCTTTTACAGCACCTCTTGACCCATCTTTTGTTTCATTACTTGTCCCATCACCAGCCCTTTCAGCCTTGCACCAATGTCCCTTTATTGATTTAATCTCTCCTGCCTTCCACCCAATCGCAAACCTTCCCTTTCGTTCTTTCCTCGTCTCCCACCTTTCTCTGGCTCGGTATTTGTTTACAATCTGTTCCCGTTTGTAATATTTTCCAGTTCTTTGAAAAGATACAGACATAAACTATTAACTGTTTCTCTCTCTACAGGTGCTGCCAGAGCTGCTGATTTATTTCCAACATTTCCTGTTTATAATCCTAAACTAAGCTCTGCTTCATTCTCTGTATTTTCATTTGCTTCAAAAATTTATCCAAGTTGGTGCAAAAGCGGACTTTGTTGTCATCATTTTAACAAAACAGACTCAATTAAATTCCCTTTTAACCTTCTCTGTTCCAGTTGGAACAGTGAAAATGCCTATCCTTTCCCATCATTGGCATCATCCTGTTGAATCTGTACGCCTGGTCTTAATATCCTTTCCAAAATAGGGCTCCCAATACGTCACATAACACGACCAAATCATTGCCATGTACAGACCTATGATTATCTCTTCATCTCTTCACCCATATGCTTTTCTTGGAAAATTGGACTTTGCACTTCAAATGGTTTTATGCTTCAAAAAAGATCATTTGTAGCCCCTTTAAGGTTAAAATCAACAAGCCCATTCAGTTTGGACTGATTTAACTGCTTGTTAAGTGATTAAAAGGTTTTTTTTTCTGTCTAACTCTACCTGTCTACCAGTGACAGTCATGTCCTGTATTGATCCTGGTAGACTGAAGGTGCTGAATTAACATGCCCGATTGAAATGAGAGCCTCAAAATATCATCTGGTGGGGTTAGAGGCGGGGCACTTTAGTAGTAAATATGTGCAATTTGCAAGCCTTTACTACTGAACCTTGAGCACTGATAGAAACATAGAAACATAGAAACTAAGAGCAGGAGTAGGCCATTCGGCCCTTCGAGCCTGCTCCGCCATTCATTATGATCATGGCTGATCATCCAACTCAATAGCCTGCTCCCGCTTTCTCCCCATACCCTTTGACCCCTTTCACCCCAAGAGCTATATCTAACTCCTTCTTGAAAACATACAATGTTTTGGTCTCAACTACTTTCTGTGGTAACGAATTCCACAGGCTCACCACTCTCTAGGTGAAAAATTTCTCCTCATCTCAGTCCTAAACGACCTACCCCATATCCTCAGACTGTTACCCCTGGATCTGGACCCCCCCACCATCGGGAACATCCTTCCTGCATCTACCCTGTCTAGCCCTGATAGAATTTTATAGGTTTCTATGAGATCCCCCCTCATTCTTCTGAACTCCAGCGAATATAATTCTAATCGACTCAATCTCTCCTCATATGTCAGTCCCGCCATCCCAGAAATCAGTTGGGTAAACCTTCACTGCACTCCCTCTATAGCAAGGACATCCTTCCTCAGATAAGGAGACCAAAACTGCACACAATATTCCAGGTGTGGTCTCACCAAGGCCCTGTATAATTGCAGCAAGACATCCCTGTTCCTGTACTCGAATCCTCTCGCTATGAAGGCCAACATACCATTTGCCTTCTTTACCGCCTGCTGCACTTGCATGCTTACCTTCAGTGACTGGTGTACAAGGACACCCAGGTCTCGTTGCACATTCCCCTCTCTCAATTTATAGCCATTCAGATAATAATCTGCCTTCTTGTTTTTGCTACCAAAATGGGTAACCTCACATTTATCCACATTATACTGCATCTGCCATGCATTTGCCCACTCACTCAACTTGTCCAAATCACACTGAAGCATCTCTGCATCCTCCTCACAGCTCACCCTCCCACCCAGCTTTGTGTCTTCATGTGGAAGCTTTACTGCAGAGATGACAAAACCACTCAATTTTATGTTAAAGGAAATTGTACTAATTTAGTGCATTGATGCAGCTTCTGTACTTTATTTGTGTCTCTCTCACTGTACACACAGGGTCATTCAGGAAAAATCTATATTGAGTAGAAATTTCTTGAACCTAGGAAACAGATGGAATTGTGGGGTGGGCAGGGGGAGCATGACTTCTATTGGCTGCTGAGATCTGTCATTGACCCCATCTCAAATTCTTGGTACAGAGTATTTTCAATATGAAGGGTATGTGGCAGTGCCATTGGTGCCACGGACAAACGGGATATGAGGGGACTAGAAATGGAGCCAGCATTCTAAATGAGGCCTAAAGGTCACGTGACTTGATGAACGAGGTTCAGTGCATCAAAGAGCAACTGAAGACACAGGATGTGCAACTTTGAGATAAAGATTGGGCTTTGGTGGGACTGATAAAGAGAAGATAAGAAACTAAAGGTTTTGAAATAGGAAAATGTCATTTAGTCCAACAAGCCCATTCAGTTTTGACTGATTTTAACTACTTGTTAAGTGGCTACAATGTTTTTCTGTCTGACTGTACTTGTCTAGCAGTCATGATTCAGCCAAGCTTGTCAAGCATTAATACTCTTACAAGAAATTTGAGAGATAGCCCCTTGAGTTTGGACCCTTCCATGCAAGGTCCACACATCAGGAGCTTGGGCATGTGTTGTTTGCCCACCACAGGTGCTTAAATTCCTGAGAACCACTCCTCATTGGCAAGCCTTCACATTGCAAGAGAAGACTTGTGAAATAATCCTTTCAACATCAATTCTTAATCTGTCACCGCTCCGCCCACGAATAAATGTGCACTTTGCAAAGATTGGATGGAGTCGTGAGTTACAATTTCACCTGTAGAAGCTGAGTCTAAATCTAGCCCAATATCATTGTTTGAAAGCCGCCCTGGTAATGGGCTGGAATCACATAATGGAATATTAACACACAAATGTTCTCATATGAATTCCCTCCGCCCTCTTTGCAGTGGTTTCAAATTCCAAACACATAAATACCTTTAACAGCACTAACTGCATTAAAAAAAAATACACACAAATACAACATAGTGATGTCTCACAGATTTAACAGCAGGTTTTGGAGGGCAGACAATTGCAGTAGAGTTGGGACAATATTAGAAGAAGCTTATCTTAGAAATAACTTGTACTATAAATTTGACACTCACATGCAAAAAAACCCAACATATTATATTGAGCGCCGACATACCTCAATAAACACAAGTTTCTCCCCTCCCAAACGAATGCATCGATGATTATCTAGTTCAAATGATTCTACTCCCTCCATAAATTGTCAAGCAGCACAATGGGTGGAATTGTCCAGTCCAGTTGGTGGATGACATGAGCGGGGACAATATGGCGAGGAGGCCAAAAATTGGTTTCATTGCCGTCGTGAAGCCAGTTTGCCATCGTCTGCTCCACCCATCAATGGAGGGCCATGGTTCCTGCTAACCTATGGCAGGAACTTACTTTGAATGCATTTGCATCTCATTATTGTGCCCTCACGCCGGTATCATAACCGCCATGTCAAATCTCCCTCTGATGTCAGCGTGACTTCAGAACAGCGAGCTTCACCACTGCCTTTAAACGCGTGCACCTGGCTTTGAGAGGAACTCGAAGGTGAGTGCGCACAGCCTTGCGCAGCGCTTCTGAGCATCGCCCGTGGGACATCAATGAAGAGGCGCCATGCATTCGGGGGGAGGGGGTCACAGGCAAGTCGCTTTGTCCTGGCTGGCTTTCATTGCAGTGCTGGGGCAAGGGGCTTCACTGCAGCACAGACTGAAGGAATGGCACAAGCACATGCTAGGGGGAGAGGTGAGACTGGGGAGGGGAGAAGCTGGGGTGGCGGGGGGGGAGAGGCTGGGGGGGAGGGGAGAGGCAGGAGGAGGAGGGGAGAGTTTTGGGGGAGGGGAGGTGGAGGAAAGTGCCCAGGCACTTGGAAAAGCTTGTCAAAATTGCGCATTCTTCAACAGCTGGGACAGTTCAGCTGCAGTTCCATTGAGATGCCTGGAGTCGGGCCTCTGAAGCTTTTCTGCCCACTCAAACAACGCAAAACATGAAAGTACCACCAAATGCTCCAGAACCTTTCATCCCTCGTGTGCAGACTGCACACCATTGACTGCGCCATGGCCACCTCTCGCAAGGGGATTCTACAACTTCGCCAGTCGGCCAATTGTTCTCCTACCCCCTAAAACGCACATTAATTTGCAGTCTGCACACAAGGGGTAAAAACACTTCTCATCTGACTCCTCTCGTCAGCATCTGTGACCAGTGACGCTGAAGGAGTCAGATGCGAAGTGTTTTTACCCCTTGTGTGCAGGACCTGGAGGGCCCCGGCCTGCTTTGGGTGTCCTGCTGTGGGCCAGCTGCACCCTCCTCGGCCTGTGGAGCTGGAGCTGGGGCGGGGGGGGTCACAGGAAGATAGGATTTGGATTGGCTGGACATTCCCGGAGTCTCCTGGGTGGATGTCCCCGGTTGAGCTGCTGATCCACCTCCTTATGGGTCCCGATAGCCCCTGGCTGACTCCTTGAGGAGGAGGGGAAGCTGCAGTGAGATCGAGCTGTCCCTCATCCCTCTCGCATTGACACTGCTGGAGGCCCATTATGGCGTCAGCGATGGAGTTCAGCCTACGCAGCAGTGCAGGAGTGGGTCTCCATGGCAACTGCCATCCTGCCAGTGTTGACCTCAGTCCATTGACATGCTAGGGCAGATGGCCTCCTCCATCATCCTTTACAATCTGAGGAGTGCACCAGACATCCCTTCCTGAAATTCCCATGATTGTCTTTGCAGCTCCACTAGTTGATTGAGGACTGAGTCCACAGGCTCATCATTTGACTCAGACTCAGCAGATTCCTTGCCTCCAGCAGCCCTCCAAGTGCCGGCAACCAAGGATGTCCCTGCTTCTGCCTGTTGTGGAACAGATCGTGTGCAGTGCTCACCAGATTGTGATCCAAGGCTGCTCTAAAGCTAGGTCCTACTGAGGTGTGTGTCACTGCACTGGTGGAGGGCGTGGGTGAGCGCCGTGACAGGTCTTCAATGGCGCTGCCTTCAGAGTCCTCATCCGAGGTGTTCTTGGCGCTGGAGTTGGGGTCAAGGTTGCTTGAGGGTGAGGTGTCAGATATGCCTCGGACAGAAAGTGGAGATTATTAGTGCTTGGCAGCCGTGTTGAACACAGAACAGCGGACTCAGAGTAACACTGAGAGAGGGATCATGTGGTGCAGGATTCTCATGTGGGTGTTCATCACCGACCTCACCGTCGTCGCAGGGATGGTCCATGTCCTCTCCGGTCAGCTCCAATGTGCAACTCTGAAATGGAGTGAGGAGCTTGATGTCCGGCACTCCACCCCTGGTCTGGGGACCTCTTCCGTTGATTGTGCGCGATCTTGTTCTGTGTAAAGACAGATGGAGAGAGTGTGAACAAGGCACATGCCATGCCAAATGAAAAGGAGTGCCAGGCGTGCTGTGTGCTCAGTGGAGCCATGGACAGGATGGGGAGGCAGTCTCCAGAGGAGATAAGACCAGATGCAGATGTGAGAGTGTGTGTGAGAGAGATAGTGGTTATGTCCCTTGTGCTGGCAGTGAATAAGACCATAAGACATAGGAGCAGAAATTAGGCCATTCGGCCCATCGAGTCTGCTCCACCATTCAATCATGGCTGATAAGTTTCTCAACCCCATTCTCCCACCTTCTCCCCGTAACCTTTGATCCCCTTACCAATCAAGAACCTATCTATCTCGGTCTTAAATACACTCAATGACCTGGCCTCCACAGCCTTCTGTGGCAATGAATTCCATAGATACACCACTCTCTGGCAAAAGAAGTTTCTCCTCATCTTTGTTCTAAAAAGTCTTCCCTTTACTCTGAGGCTGTGCCCTCGGGTCCTAGTCTCTCCTACTAATGGAAACATCTTCCCTACGTCCACTCTATCCAGGCCTTTCAGTATTCTGTAAGTTTCAATCAGATTCCCCCCTCATCCTTCTAAACTCCATCGAGTATAGACCCAGAGTCCTCAAATGTTCCTTATATGTTAAGCCTTTCATTCCTGGGATCATTCTTGTGAACCTCCTCTGGACCCTCTCCAGGGCCAGCACATCCTTCCTGAGATACGGGGCCCAAAATTGCTCACAATATTCTAAATGTGGTCTGACCAGAGCTTTTTAAAGCCTCAGCAGCATAAGATGCCAGTGAATGTGTTTTGGGCTTGTGAGTGGGTGAGTTGAGATTGATGAGATGGTTGACTTACCCTGGTGGCACGGATGAGACCATTCATCCTCTTTCTGCACTGCACGGCCGACCTCTAACGTGCGGCATTGGCACTGACCACCTCTGCCAGTGTCCTCCAAACTGGAGTGGTGAGACTCGGGCCTCCTGCAACCAGAGCAGGGGTAGAGGACATTACAGCAGGCCTCCACCACGCCCAGAACGTGTCTCAGGGATGTGTCACTGAATTGGGGAGGGGGGGCTGTACTCTTCTTCGCTTTCAGGACCATGTCTTCACTGGAGCAGTCCTGGGCTGTAAGCGTTGAGAAGTATGCGCGCGGCTGCATTTTAAATATGGCGTCCTGCGTGAGGAAGCAGCGAAATAACGTTTTTTCACGCCCACTACCGCACTTAGAACAAATCTGGGACGATTCTGCCCATTATAACCCATCATTACCTTCATCTTCTGTCCATTCTGACTCTAGTCCCATCATAAGCATTTGGGCAGTTTGACATAAATCCATCATCTTTGATCCATCTAGGCAAGACCTCTGTGTAAACAATTGGCCAGTATGAGTGATATCAGAATAGCCAATTCTTGAATATATTCTCTTGATTAATTTTAGTATGTTAGTTACATTACCAAATACAACTGATCATACTCAAAATGTGCCATGGATCAACAGGAGTATAAAATATCAAGGGCTTCACTTCCTCAGGTAGTATATCTTGTAACATATTTGGACGAAAATTCTTTAAAATTCCTTTTGAATTCAGTCATAGGTTTGTATGTGACCACAATAAAAACACTGCAACCTAAAAGCCTTTACATGGAATCAAGACTGTACAAAATAAGCTATAATGGGAGATGATGGTGTAGCGGTGTTGTCGCTGAACTAGTGACCTAGCATAATCCTTTGAGGACCTGGGTTCAAATCCCACCATAGCAGATGGTGAAATTTGATTCCAATAAAAATCTGGAATTGAAAGTCTAATGACTTTCACTGATCTCTTTTAGGGGAGGAAATCTTCTGGCCTACATGTGACCCCAGGCCTACAGCAATATGGTTGACTCTTAAATGTAATAAATGCTGGCCTGGCCACATTCAATGAATAAAATCATCAATATCTTCCTTAAGCCTAAACAAAAGTTAACTAACAGATATTTGATTGATTCCTGGGCTGAATTTTGCCCACAGATGTGGAAACCAGGAGTCACCCCCGTCAAAATTTCCACATGAGTCCTTAATTAGCAAGGAGACAGGTTCTCTGTCTAGTTAAGGGTGTCAGTCAGGTTCTCAAAGCTGGACGGTCAGTCAGAGGCTGCAGTACGAGGTAAGTAAGAGAGAGGGCCCCTCAACAAGAAAGCACCCTCTCAGCTTCTTTATAAACACTTCAAGAAAAACACAGACAGACCACTAAAGTGGTGGAGGGCAGTGGGTGTGTGGGAGGTTGTGGTGGGAGCTGTTTTCCCTCTGCATGGCAGTCTTTGGCTGCACCCTGGCAGGCAGGGACAATCTGGAGACCTGTCTGGAGAGCTGTCGCCCAGCCTGTCACTGGGTTCAGGCCTTCAGGCAATTATTCTACGCACCCCCCCACCTGGCCCGTCCCCGTGTCACGTCAGGAAACTGGAGGCTGTCTGGAAAATCCATGGAGTTGGCCTCCTTAATCCCTGATCAACAGAGAAGGACCCTAATTGCCTGCCCATCTTGTTGTTGGGGTGAACAGCCTTTCCAGGCCCCGATCCTGCATCGGCCACAATGCCCGATGTCAGAAATAGGGTCGGGAAGTTGGCACACCGAGGGGGATCTCATATTCTTTGGGTCCTGTCTGCCTTCGTTCCTGACATTGGCAGGGCCCAAAAATTCAACCCCTGCTGCCAGTTATCACACCGATCTACCACAGCAGAGAATGGATCTTGTATCCCCAGCCCCCATTCCAGAGGAAACCACCATTCCTGATGGAATAAGCCTTGGGATAGAGGAATTCAGACACTGCAAAATGGAATATTGGCCTTGATTTCAACCTTTTTATGCACTGTCAGTATCAGTGGGTTAGGAATAACACTGCCAACTGCAGAATAAAGCTCCTTCCATTTTGTTCCTGCAACATGTCTTCAACCTGCTCCACTGCCTTTCTGCCTAATCCAGACCCGGCTCTGTTATTATGATAGGCGGGTAAGGCATTGGGCAGCCCGCCCTTCTTCGGGCCTATTGAAGCCTGTAAGTGGCCAATTAATGGTCACATAAGGGTCACATTCTGCCTCCGTCGCTAACTCATGTGATGCGGGGTGGGGTTAGAGACAAGGCAGGCAGGTCAGCAGCTTTCAATGCGCAGGAAGTGGGGTATCTCCTTTGGGGGTCCAGTCTGCCCACTGGAGATCATACACCCCCCCTTTAACCTACCCCTTTGGCCTCGCTAAATTGGACACCCCACCCCCTCCCCCCCTCATTGAGGTCTGCCAGGCAGCTCGGCCTCCAAGTCGGGCCAACATAAGTTTCTCATCTTCGGGGCTGCCAATAGTCCCAGTAGTAACCACTGCTTGATCCTGGCGCTGCTGGGACTACAGCTCTCTCGGGCAGGGCTTTCTCCCAGGTGGGGGAGGGAGGCTGCTCCCAGCATAATATCCCTATGGAGCAGCCACTGAGTTGGGGGGCCCAAGACTGACCTTTCTGTTGGGGTCGGGGAATATGACTCCACCTAAAATCCAGCCCCCTTGTCCAATGTAATTCAGACAAAATGGCCGCTCACTGCATATGGAAAACAACTAGTGTTGACCAAACAATCTGCAAACTTCTACCTTAGGCCATGCAATCTTTGGTCTTGAATAAAAAAACGCAGTGTCTTGATGATAAAGAGGATCAGGCGAGTGGGAGTGGGTTTGGGAGGGGGGGCGGGGGTGTTTGGTGTGGGGGTGGTGTTGTCTTTGTGATGCTGTTATCAGTATAAAATGCCCACTGAGTGGCAGTTCCAATTTTCAAATTTGTGGTTGTGGATTTCAGGGCACCTTACTGGTCCATGGCTGGTTACGTTGCCTGAAATGGAATTCTTCTTACCGCAGCTTAGGCTTTTTAGTAAGTGACTCTGTTCAGCTGGTGGGCTGTGGAGAAGCTCCCTACCTGCCTGGACACACAGAAGGTCAGGAATGGAAAGTGTCAGTCGCATTGGTTTTAAGCACGCAGAACAACATCATGTAACAGTCAATAGAGAAAGTTACAGTACGTGTCAGTTTAGCTAAATTGTGAAGATAACTAAAGGAAGAAGAGATTAGTTCACCGCTGATATAGGCCAGATCTAAGCACAAATCATCCCTTGAGAACAGCAGCAGTGTCTGACTCCCAGGCTGACCTCCTCTTCAAGAAAGTGTTATGTGATTTAATGCTCATGCTGCTAAAAGGCAGTTTAAAGGCTGAAGGCCACCAGTGACCAACTGAATATATACGCCTGACGTGGAATGAATATTGTGAATATCAGAAGCGTCGGAACTGTATTGAGGCCCCTCAGAGAGGAACATGCTGTATGAAGGAAAGTTGAATTTTATTGCACTTTCTGTAACTTTTCAATTTGGAACGTTTTGTCCTGAGGCTGTATGCCTGACATTGAATGTATATTGTAAATATCAAGGATATTACAATCTATAGAGTGAAACATACTGTATGGAGACAAGTTGAATTTTATTGCATTGAGGGAGGCAGTGACATAGTGGCATTGTCACTGGGCTAGTATTCCAGAGACTCATGGTAATGTTCTGGGGACAAAAATAAAAATACCTGGAAAAACTCAACAGGTCTGACAGCATCTGCGGAGAGGATCACAGTTAACGTTTCGAGTCCTCATGACTCTTCAACAGAACTAAGGAAAAATAGAAAAGAGGTGAAATATAAGCTGGTTTAAGGGGGGTGGGACAAGTAGAGCTGGATAGAGGGCCAGTGATAGGTGGAGATAGCCAAAAGATGTCATAGACAAAAGGACAAAGAGGTGTTGAAGGTGGTGATATTATCTAAGGAATGTGCTAATAGGTGACATTAAGGGTAGAAAGCAGGACGAGCAAGGTACAGATAGCCCTAGTGGGGGTGGGGTGGGGGGAAGGGATCGAAATAGGCTAAAAGGTAGAGATAAAACAATGGATGGAAATACATTTAAAAATAATAGAAATAGGTGGGAAAAGAAAAATCTAAATAAATTATTGGAAAAAAGGGGGATCGCAAAGGGGGTGGGATGGAGGAGAGAGTTCATGATCTAAAATTGTTGAACTCAATATTCAGTCCGGAAGGCTGTAAAGTGCCTAGTCGGAAGATGAGGTGCTGTTCCTCCAGTTTGCGTTGAGCTTCATCTTTTGGCAATCTCCACCTATCACTCGCCCTCTATCCAGCTCTACCTGTCCAACCCCCCCTTAAACCAGCTTATATTTCACCTCTTTCCTATTTTTCCTTAGTTCTGTTGAAGAGTCATACGGACTCGAAACGTCAACTGTGTTCCTCTCCGCAGATGCTGTCAGACCTGCTGAGTTTTTCCAGGTATTTTTATTTTTGTTTTGGATTTCCAGCATCCGCAGTTTTTTGCTTTTATCTTAATGCTCTGGGGACCTGGGTTTGAATCCAACAGATGGTGAAATTTGAATTCAATAAGATCTGGAATTTTAAAAAGTGCCTGATGATGATGAACACAAAACCATTGCCAATTGTAAAACCCATCATTAATGTCCTTTTGGGAAGGACATCTACTGGCCTACATGTGGATCCAGACCCACAGCAATCTGGCTGACTCTTAAAAAAAGTCCCTCTGAACAAGGCCAGTGATGCCCACATCCCCCATGAATGAACAAAGCAAAAACAACTTGCTGCAATTTTCAAGTCAGAATGTACTTTTACAAATTTTATGAATAAAAAAAATATTTGGAACAAAATAAAGGATTGGAACTTAAACTCATTAAGATGAACCGGAAACCTGGATTGTGTTAAACCCCAGCTAAAGAAATAACATGCAATCATATTCAGAAACATTCAGAACCTCAGGATGTCACTGCCAAAGAAGCATTTGTGGTGTAGTGGTTATTCTTGTGAATAATTCAAATCCGTCAATGCTTTGTTTGTTTCCAATTATACAAGGTGTCATCTCACCTTTAACACCTGCACAAAAGATAGCAGGCAGGCCACAGCAGCTGATGATGCATAATTCAATATTGTTGCATGAGAAATTCTTCCACACCATTATAGTATTGTCATGAAGAGATACTAATGTCTATAATGTTATTGGAAATTATTGTTAAATTGGAATTGTAATAGGGTCTATGTCTATGGGTGTGTGTCTGTGTGTTGCTTAATTGAATTAAAGCCAGCTAGTCTGGATGCTTTGATGTATAGTTGTTTGAGATGTTAATCAGATAAACATAAGTTAAAATGTAAGGTGCAATTTGCATTTGTTGAATAAACCATTCAAAAGAATGGGTAAAATCTTGCACCTAGTTGGGAGACGACAAGTAATGTGTTTATATTACTAATAAAATTAGTGGGATGAAAATATTATTGTTGGAAGATGTGATGTTAAAAGCCTAGGATACAATGGGAAATTTACATTCAAAGGGGGAGCCAGGTGTAGACAGAAAGGAGTTTGTGTGTGTGTCAGTCAGAGGCTTTTAAGGTCTACTTAAGCCGACAACCGTGTCTGCAAAGGAACCAAATTGCAAGGAACCTCATTTTGAATTTGTAAGGTCAAATGTGCTTTGCCTGGCGTCTGTTTAAAGTCTATGGGTTATTGTTGCCTTGGTGGAGATTTACCTGGGAGTGATTAATTTTGGGGATTTGTTTAAGAGTTATTATGGTAGTAATTTGTAGACATCTGTATGTGTTTAATTTATTGTTAAATTAATAAATGTTTAATTTAGTTTTATATAAAAACCTCGTGAGGCTCAGTGGTCTTATTCCTGAATTCAGAGCTGCATCTCAAACATACCAATTGAAAATATAGGTTATGACAGTTGGTCAAGTTTCCCTCTGGGATTTAAATGATTTAGCCTTTACCCACAGCTGTGTCATAACAAGTATGCAAATGCATTAACACTGCTGAATTAAATTCCTTTGCTATTTTAACAAAGGTTTATTTTATAGATAAAATATATTGCCACAGGAGAGAAAAGAATATCAAAGGCTGGACCAATGCAAATGCACCTGAGCAGTGGAATACAGGGGGACTTCAATCGAGGCCTCAGAATGTGCTGCAGAAACTCTCTCTGCTTGAGAGTAAAGGTATTGAGAAAGGGAAGAAATATATCATAGTGCTGTGTGTAATTCGTTGCAACATTGTCTAAGGCAATGTCACAGATGCTGGCTGTGACATTCTACAGGGCCGCCATGAGTCTCCTATCTTAGGATCATCAGGAAACCTCAGTGACAGAAAGCAGTAACCCTCTTTTAGTCTAATAACAACATTCTCAGGGTTCTTGGTCTTTATGATGGTGTGTCACACTATGTGGTGCATTAGATGAAGATTTGGAAGATTTCTGTGGTATACATTTGTATAATCAGAAATAATCTGGGTAATGTATTTCAAAAATTGCTTGAGCTGAGAAACACAGAAACATAGAAAATAGCAGCAGGAGTAGTGCATTCAGTCCTTCAAGTCTGCTCCACCATTCAATCTGATCATGGCTGATCCTCTATCTCGACGCCACACTGCTGCGCTCTCCCCAAACCCCTTGATGCCTTTAGAGTCTAGAAATCTATCCATTTCCTTCTTAAATATATTCAGTGACTTGGTCTCCACAGCCTCTGTGGTAGAGAATTCCACTGGTTCACCACTCTCTGAGTGAAGAAGTTTCTCCTCATCTCAGACCTAAATTTTCTACCCAGTATCCTGAGATTGTGACCCTTTGTTCTAGATCCACCAGCAAGAGGAAACATCATCCCTACATCCAGATGTCCATCCCTGTCAGAATTTTATATTTTTCAATGAGATCTCCTCTCATTCTTCTAAGTTCCAGTGAATACAGACCTAGTTGGCCCAATCTCTCCTCATACAACAATTCTGCCATTCCCAGAATCAGTCTGGTGAACCTTCACTGCACTCCCTCTATGGCAAGTACACTCTTTCTTAGGTGAGGAGACCAAAAGTGCACACAATACTTCAGGTGTGGTCTCACCAATGTCCTGTACAGCTGCATTAAGACATCCTTGCTCCTGTACTCAAGTCCTCTCTCAATGAAGGCCAACATTCCACCTTAATTGCTTGCTGCACCTGCATGCTTGCTTTCAGTGACTGGTGTACAAGGACACTCAGGTCCCTTTGTACATCAACATTTCCCAATCTATCACCATTTAAGTAATACTCTGCCATTCAGTTTTCCTACCGAAGTGGATAACTTCACACTTATCCACGTTATATTGCATCTGCCATGTGAGTGCCCACTCACTAAACCTGCCTAAATTGCCTTGAAGCCTCTTAACACCCTCCTCATCGCTCACATTCCCACCATGTTTTGTGTCATCAACTTGGAATATTACATTTGGTTCCCTCATCCAAATGATTGATATATATTGTGAATGGCTGGGGCCCGAGCACTGATCCCTGCATTACCTCATGAGTCACCGCCTGCCACTCTGAAAAAGACCCATTTATCCCTACTCTCGTTTTCCTGTCTGCTACCCAATTCTCAATCCATGTCAATATATTACCCCCAATCCCATGTGCTTTAATTTTACATACTAACCTCTTCTGTGGGACTTTATTAAAAACTTTCTCAAAAACCAAATGCACCACATCCACTGGTTCTCCCTTATCTATTCTGCTAATTACATCCTCAAAAAAGCTCCAGTAGGTTTGACAAACATGATTTCCCTTTCATAAATCCATGTTGACTTTGTCTAATTCCGCTGATATTCTCTAAGTGTCCTGTTATCACATCCTTTATAATAGACTCAAGCATTTTACCCTACAACTGATGTCAGGCTAACTGGTCTATAATTCACTGTTTTCTCGGTCCCTCCTTTTTTAAATAGTGGGGTTGCATTTGCCACCCTCCAATCTGCCGGGATTGGTCCAGCATCTACAGAATTTCGGAAGATCACAACTAACGCATCCACTATTTCCATAGTCACCTCCTTTAGTACTTTGAGATGTAGATTATTGGGCCCTGGAGACTTATCGGCTTTCACTCCCATTAATTTCTCCAGCTTAGTAATGCTAATTTCCTTCAATTCCTCCTTCTCACTAGACCCTTGGTTTCCTCGTATTTCTGGCAAGTTATTTGTGTCTTCCTCCGTGAAGACAGAACTAAAGGAGTTGTTTAATTGCTCTGCCATTTCCTTGTTCTCTATTATAAATTCTCCTGTTTTGGATTTTGGTCCTACATTTGTCTTCACTAATCTTTTTCTTTTTACATACTTATAGAAGTTTTTACAGATGACAGCCACCCCCCTCTATTCAACCACAAAGTAACTAGAACCTAACTGCCGATGAGTCTTCATGATTTGTAGATTAGACAGAATCTTTCTCTGATACGCTGATCAAATTTACAATTTCCTGCTCTCCACTGCCATGCGAAGATGTTCACAGAAGCTCAGAACAATATACCACTAATGGCCACCAGAAACACAGTCAAAAGCGACTGAAGAGACAGCAACAGTGCTGCCTCTTGTTTTTTGAAACAGCGCATTGTGTTGGTCAAGTTTTCACATTTTTTTGACTGTGACTTGTTTCTGTCTAGTTATCTTACTCATAAATCTATCTGGTTACTAGTGTTAGCTCAAATTTGAAATTCTGAAAGCTTTTACTATCTTTCTGAAACAATAGGAGAATGTGATGGGCATTCTACCTGGTCTGCAGTTGATATAGTGTAGATAACGGGTAACTGTTAGTTCCATGCCATCCTACCTATCCTCTGGTATGTATAAGGGTGCAGGATTAGCTTAATGGTGTCATGAAAACAGCCTTGCTACTGTCAACAAGTTAAAAGTGTGGGGAAAGACCCCAAACCACAGAAACTTCTAATGGGAAAGCAATCTGGGAAATAGCACAATTGCATCTCTTTGTAATGAAATCTGTTATCATTCTGTAGGAAATCTACATGTACTAGGCCATTTCATGGTGTGCTCAGCAAAGGATTTCCTGTGAATATAGGTAGGGTTACCTTCCAACTCTGAACAATCACCAACTGAAAGCTGCCAGCGGCCGACAGTGACCTCTGACTCCCCAGCGAATCTAATTACCTCTTGTGCAGGTAGCACTTGGCTGAGTCTCCAACCTCATAAACATTCTCTAGGTGAGGAGGTAATGTAGCTTTACTGCAGAGACCTCTTCACTATGCTTACAAATATTACAGCCTAATTTCCTAGTTTTTAAAGGCTTGTAGGTTGTAAAATTAAGGGCCTAAGCTCTGGAATTTCCTCCCGAAATCTCTGTCTTTAACCAAGCTTTCCGTCACCCATTCTAATATCTCCTTATAGGGCTCAGTATCAAATTTGGTTTGATTACACTTCTGGGACATTTTAGTTATAGGTGCAATATAAATGCAAGTAGTTATTGTAGGTGAGGGAGTTCATTGTTTTAAGAAATTCAGAACAAATCTTCATACAACAGTAACAACCCTCAGATAATTTAACAAGAGCTGAGACAACATATTGGGCCTCGAATTTTTAATATGTAACAGCTTGTTAATCTGCAAAGACACTTGCAATGTCAGCCTCTGTTAGGAATCAAATAGACACTTATGTATTCATACGAACGTACGAAATAGGAGCAGGAGTAGGTCACTCGGCCCTTCGAGCCTGCTCCGCCATTCAATAAGGTCACGGCAGTGATTTGATTGTAACCTCAACCCCACATTCCCGCCTACCCCATTGGAACGGAAGACCATTTGTACTTAGCTTGTAATCAATTGCCATTTATTTGACCAACGTCAGTTTTCCAGCTATACCTGGCCTACAGTTAACCTGACATTAAAACTCAACATCGGCCTGCATTGCACCCGGCCCAGAAGGCACTTTTCCCGTCTGTCAGGCTCAACATGATTTAAAAGACAAGGTAATTCAGTGACTCTTATTTTGAGCTTAATTATGTTTAAAGGAGCAATTTGTGCGTCACTTGCCTGCGATGCTAACTGCCAGTTTCTTAGTGAGAAACACATTGATGTTGTTGGGAGTCAGCAGTGACAAGTTCTGTTTCCTGTGTGAGAAACCACATTCTTTAACAGTATTATTTTGTTAGGGGCTTATACGAATTAAGCAGATGATTGTATTGCCTTCACACAGTTTAGTTTAACATTTGCATTTACTATGTTACACAATTTTAATGTATTTTTGCCTCAATTTTACTCCACCTATGTGATTCAAATTGGTGGGGCCTTCTCTGATAATGTATAGGATGTATGTATTTGCATGCCTATATAGAAAATTGCTGTTATTTTATGTTGTGCCTGTCTATGCTTTATAGTCTTGTGCATCTCCCCCGGTTAGCACAAGCTGTTATCAACAAAACTAATCAAATGTTAGTTTATATCTTGAGAATATTTTACTGTAATGTGAAAGAAGTTATTCTAACCTGGCATAAATCACTGGTAACTTGGAATGTTATGTGCAATTCTGAGCACAATACCCAACCCAAAAAGACTGTTCAGAGGATCATAGAATATTACAGTGCAGAAGGAGGCCATTCAGCCCATCCAAGTCCGTGCCAGCACTTTTTAAGAGCAATCCAGTTAATTCTCCTCCCCAGCTCTGTCACCATATCCCTGCAATCTTTTCTCTTACAGGTATTTATCTAATTCTGTTTTTTGAAATCTAAAATTGAATCTATTTCCACACCGCCCTATCAGGGCATTCCAAACCCTAACCACCAAAGGATATTTCCTGAGACCACATTTCCTGAGATTCTTTTGCCAATCACCTTAAATCTATACCTTCTGGTTATTGATCCTTCAACCATTGGAAACCATTCACTCTATGTAAATCTTTCATGATTTTAAACGCCTCTATCAAATCTCCACCTAGCCTTCACTGCTTCAAGGAGAACAACCCCAGCATCTCTGACCCATCCATGTAACTATAACCCCTCATCCCTGGAATAGTTCTAGTAAATTGATTCTGCACCTTTTCCAAAGTCTTCCCATCTTTTCTAAAGCATGGTGTCTAGAACTGGATTCAGAGCTCCTGCCAGGGGCTGAATTAGTGTTTTATAAATGTTTAGCATAGTTGAACGGTTATATCATCTTAGGCGATGTTCTCTGGACCAGGGGGTTGTGGATTCAATCCTCACTTATTGTGAGTTCTCAAGGTACTCACATTCCGATTCAAAACAGGATGCAATCAGGATACTCGCTGCTCAATCTGGTGAGCAAAACCATTATCATAACCAGCAGATGATAAAACTGAGACCAATGGCAGAATTTGGAGTTTGATGGGTGGGCCGGTCGGTAAATGGACAGCCAACCGCGATTGGCCTCCTGACCGTGACTTCACGCTGGCGAGCCAATGAAAGCCCGCTCAGGGTGAAACACAGCTCTTCACTGGTCGGGAAGGGCCGAGCGGGGGTGGGGGCCTGTTGGCCACCAGGTCCAATGGCGACCTGGCGGCAGGTTTATAAACGGCCCAGGCAACTCCTTGAAGGCCGCCAGCAAAGAAGACATCTTTGGTGTTGTCAACATGAAATGGTGGCTTCCAGTGCAGCTGCGGGCGCCAGGCGGGAGGGCCTGGTTGGGTGGACACTCGGCCCCCCCTGGTTTTCTGGTGAGTGCTTCACGGTCCTCCTGGAGGAGTTAGCTGCCAGGAGGGACACCCTTGCCCCCAGAGATGGAGGGAGGAGGTCACCGCACCTTACAAAGAGAGCTTGGGAGGAGGGGGCAGTGCTGATCAGCAGCCATGATGTTATGTGGCTCACTGGGTCCAGGGCCGCACCTGGGTCCAGTGCTGCAAGAGATTTAATGACCTGATGCACTCAGGAAGGGTGAGTACCGTGTTGGCATGGGCCAGTGTGTTGAAGTGTTAAGGTCTGCCTATTCCCGCTTCCCCCACCCCCCCCCACCACCCCCAGCCTGCCGTGGAGCTCAGGGGTGTTAGAGTCTGAGTGCCAACTGTCAATGTCGACAGAGCTGGCCAAGGGGGTGAGGCCTGGCTGCTTGGACTAAGTGCCCTGCGGCTCAAGGGCCATGACTTGGATGCGCCCTGCAAGGTGGGAGGTAACCAGGCTGCAATGGCGCTGCAGGTAGAGAGTGGACTAATCCATGCTCCTCTGTCCTTTCAGGCGAAGACGACCCATAACAACATTGAGAGGTCATGAACCAGCAGAGCCCCCCAAAAGCTCCTAATCCTCACGAGGTACAAGCAGGCTGTCTTGGAACTGGAGAAGCGCCATGCACCTTGATCAATTGACCGTGGAGAGGCTGGGGGGTGAGATGAAGGTAAGAGGGCAGTGCACAGAGGTGAGAGTTTTGGATGGTGCAATCACTCTTGTGTGGTCTCATCATTGATGGGAGCCACAAAACTGCATTCCCCATTGATCATTGAAAGACGATGGCACCATGGTACAGATCTCCATTGTCTCACCAGGGTGCCTGGCATGCACAGTGACAGTGTGATGACTTAAACTAATGATGTCGTTGTTCTCTCTTAGGTTTGCCACCACACACCCAATTGCAGGATCCCCGAAGGGACACCCCTGATGCCAGAGAACTGCCAGGCTCCAGATGCACCTGCGTCACTGAACCAGGCACCAGCGCAGATACCAGCAGCTCGGGTGGGCGTTAGATTGGCGGCTAGAATGTCAGTGCGCAGCCGTGAGGGCACTTCACACTCGCTTGAGGTGCAGACGGAGGCAGAGAGTGCCCAGGGCACCAGCAATTGGAGAGCTGCTGGAGACCAGGATGATGCTGAGTCAAAGGAAGATGAAAAACCTCTTGACTCACCCATCAGGCGGCTGCTGGATGTCCAGCGAGATGTGCAGGACAATCTGGTGGGTGTGGTTTATTTGGACTTTCAGAAGGCTTTCGACAAAGTCCCACATAAGAGGTTAGCGTGTAAAATTAAAGCGCATGGATTGGGGGTAGAGTATTGAGATGAATAGAAAACTGGTTGGCAGACAGGAAACAAAGAGTAGGAATAAATGGGTCTTTTTCCGAATGGCAGGCAGTGACTAGTGGGGTACTGCAGGGATCGGTGCTGGGACCCCAGCTATTCACAGTATATATTAATGATTTAGATGAGGGAACTAAATGTAATATCTCCAGATTTGCAGATGACGCAAAGCTGGGTGGGAGGGTGAGCTGTGAGGAGGATGCAGAGATGTTTCAGTGTGATTTGGACAAGCTGAGTGAGTGGGCAAATGCATGGCAGATGCTGTATAATGTGAATAAATGTGAGGTTATCCACTTTGGTAGCAAAAACAGGAAGGCAGATTATTATCTGAATGGCTATAAATTGAGAGAGGGGAATGTGCAACGAGACCTGGGTGTTCTTGTACACCAGTCGCTGAAAGGAAGCATGCAAGTGCAGCAGGCGGTAAAGAAGGCAAATGGTATGTTGGCCTTCATGGCGAGAGGATTCGAGTACAAGAGCAGGGATGTCTTGCTGCAATTATATAGGGCCTTGGTGAGACCACACCTGGAATATTGTGTGCAGTTTTGGTCTCCTTATCTGAGGAAGGATGTACTTGCTATAGAGGGAGTGCAGTGAAGGTTTACCCGACTGATTTCTGAGATGGCGGGACTGACATATGAGGAGAGATTGAGTTGGTTCAGATTATATTCGCTGGAGTTCAGAAGAATGAGGGGGGATCTCATAGAAACCTATAAAATTCTAACAGGACTAGACAGGGTAGATACAGGAAGGATGTTCCCGATGGTGGGGGGAGTCCAGAACCAGGGTTCACAGTCTGAGGATACGGGGTAGACCATTTAGGACTGAGATGAGGAGAAATTTCTTCACCCAGAGAGTGGTGAGCCTGTGGAATTCGCTACTTCAGAAAGTAGTTGAGGTCAAAACATTGTATGTTTTCAAGAAGGAGTTAGATATAGTTCTTGGGGCGAAAGGGATCATGGTTTATGGGGAGAAAGCGGGAGCAGGCTATTGAGTTGGATGATCAGCCATGATCATAATGAATGGTGGAGCAGGCTCGAAAGGCCGAAAGGCCTATTCCTGCTCCTATTTTCTATGTTTCTATGTTTCTAGATCCATGAGGGTATGAGTGCCATGGTCTCTGTTGTGGAGGCGCCTATGTGGAGCTTGAGCACTGCGTTAACCTTCATGGCCGAGTACACTGCCTCCTCCATTGAGAGAGTGGCGTCTCTCATGGAGAGGCAGCTCCAGGGACTGAATCAGGGGTTCTTGGGGTTGCGCTTGGACCTGCAAGCCCTCACACAGGCAATGGCCTCAGGTGGTCAGTGCCAGTGTGGGAGGTGGATGAGGCACCCAGTATTCCAATTAGGTGCCCATCCATCAATGGTGAGCAGGGAGATCTTGAGCGACCTCACGTTGGCGCACGAACTGCCTGTCATCCTGCGGGCTCATCTCGTGCTCTAGATGATGGCAGCAGCTTCTCCGCCCCTCTGCCAGTGACCGTGGCATCTGATGAGGCTGCGATGACTGGGGAGATGCCAGCCGTGGCACTGGCCGCTCCCTCCCAGGCGGGGGAAGCACAGGCCCCACTGGCCAGAGGATGACCACCAAGGTCATCAAGGCCAACAAGACAGCAGAGTCAGCAGCTGTCGCCAATGCCGCTGTCAGCAAGGGGGGGAAACCAAGACGTAGCAACGCAAACGTAAGTTTAAAGCACCATGAGCACAAGAGGGGCTGGTCACAGGCCACAGATCTGCTGTTGTGCGATGGTTTGTTTATTTTAACTAGCCTGGGGTTGAAGACCAGAGAAGGTTCTGTTAATTTGTTTTGACTATCAACATGAGATAAATTTTCTTTTGTTCACCAAGCAAATGTCCCTGTCAGGGATCGACTATGGAGCCTGCAGCCCTGGCATGTGGTCCTTATTTGGTAGGCTAGCTGAAGGAGCGTTGGATCAAAGCGTCCTGGGTGTCCCTGCCTCCCTGGAGGTTGCCCAGGTTAGTGTCTAACCCCTCAGTGTTCTCCTGACAGTGCTCGTCCTCCGGCTCACTACTGAACTCATCATCTGTTGCCAGAGCAGCTGCGTCAACATCTTCTTCTGCATCCCCCTTTCCAGTGCCAAATTGTGGAGAGTGCAGCATGCAGCCACTATCAGTGACACATGATCTGGGGAGTATTGGAGTGTGCTCCCTAAACGGTCCAGGCATCAGAAGTGAATCCTGAGAAAACCTATGGTTCTCTCTACCACAGCCCTTGTGGAGCCATGGCTCTGATTGTCTGGCGCTTGGCCTCTGTTCATGGATGGCGGAGAGGCATCATGAGTCACCTTTTGAGGGGATAGCCCTTATCGCCCAGCAGCCATCCATCCAGCCGGGCTGGAGCACTGAAGAGCCTCGGCACCTGGGAGGATGTAAGTGTCATGGGAGCTGCCTGGGTACCTTGCACAGACTTGCAGAAACTGCATCCTGTGGTCACACACTATCTGCACGTTCATGGAGTGGAATCCCTTCCTGTTGACGAAGGCACCTGACTGACCCACTGGCGCCTTGATGGCCACATGTGCAACAAGCGCAAAATCACACGGGCAATGTGAAATCGACATCCATTGCTTTTTTAATGGTCTTAACTGGCCCCTTAATTAATGGTGGGCATGGCTCCGACTCCCACTCGTGCCTGCTGACCGAAATATCGCGCGAAGATGTCGGGACGCTCACCCAACGTCATCACCCGCTACTTTGTGCTTGAGCGGGTCGGGTGTGTACCCGCCCGCTCAGCAAAAAATTCTGCCCATAAGGCTCATCGTTGTCAGGTCAAATTTAAAGTACTGAAGCAGTGTTGATTTGAATAAATAAGACAGTGGGGAAAATAGAACTCTTTAACACCTAGGTCTTTAAAAGTGAGTGATAGATTTGTGGGCACTAAAGAAAAGAAGGGATGTGGGGATAGGGTAAGAAAGTGAAGTTGATATAGACGATCAGCCATGATCTTATTGAATAGTGGAGCGGGATCACGGGTCTGTGTGACCTATTCCTATTTCTGATGTTCAAAGAGACAACTCAGATATAAACAGGCATTTGACTTAGATTGAGAACTAAAGGATATAGTTTTAAAATTAGCAGGACATGAGTAAGATAGAGTACAGGGGAACTCTTCTCCACTACCTCCCCACAGATTAGTGTCAATGTGGAACAGTCTTCCAGCAAAATAGGTTGTGGATGCATCAACTAACTTCTCAAACAGAAATGAGTAAGTCATCGTTGTGTGTCGGATTTGTGGTTATAGACTGAGATGATTAGATAATCCACAGGTTGGCTCCTCTGCTGTGGCAGTAGAACAGAAATGTTGACTGGTGGATGTCTAAATATACATATGTACACTGATGACCTTTAGGGTTCAAAATGCATTTACTTTTATTTAGGAGTTCGATTAGTGTGTACAGATCATCATTGGATATACCGCACATAGAGGTAGAGATAGTAAGCTTGATGGACTGAATGGTCAGCTGGTCCATGCTTCCCCCATGACTGCAAAGGTTATAGTTCAAAACTGACATTGATTGAAATAGTAAATGCAGGTGTCACTGTCGCAATTGTGAAGCCCCAGGCTTTATTTCTTAGAGAATTTCTATCAAATACATTCTGGTGATGGAGTGACATTTCAAGAATGGAATTGTTTTATCCTCTTGAGAACCTCTTAATAAATAAGCTAAACAAAAACCCACCAGTCACTTGTGGAAGAAGACTGAGCCTCTGTATTATTCTTCTGCTTCTGCTATAAGCTTTAGGGACATTGTGCACCTGCACACTCAACAAAAATGTGCTCTCTTTAAACACTGATGACAATTGTGTTGTGATGTCCCTTAAGAACGTAAGAACATAAGAAATAGGAGCAGGGAGAGGCCATTCAGCCTTTCAAGCCTGCTGAAGATCATGGCTGATCTTCAACCTCAATTCCATTTTCTTACACTGCCTCATATCTCTTAATTACTTTAGTGAACAAAAATCTGTCATCTTCAACGTGAATATACTCGACACTGAGCAACAAGAGCTTTCTGCAGTAGAGAATTTTAGAAGTTCACAACCCTTTAAGTGAAGTCATTTTTCCTCATCTCAGTCCTGAATGGTTGTTCGCTTATTCTGAGACTGTGACCACCTGTTCCACACTCCCCAACCAGGTAGGGTTGCCAACTCTGCTTGGACATATTTCTGGAGGTTTCACCACATGGCCTCCTGACTTCAACCAGCCCCTAATCAGCCCTTCCCCTCTTTGGCTGTCCCGCAAAACATTCCCGCCATTGGTTGTCCAACACACCATCCCCATGGCTCCAACTTCCTGTGCCTAATCAAAAAGCAGAGACTCTTCATCAACAAATTGAATCACTCTTGACTCGCAGTCAAACTGCCTTCTTCCCCATTTCAGACACTTTTTATTACCAGCGTGTTCAAAGAAAGACATTTTTTATCTACAATTTTTCTGCTGGGTATTTGCTAGCAGCAGTGTCCTGGAGATTAGTCTTTAACTCCTGGAGATTCTAGGATAATCCTAGAGGGTTGGCAGCCCTAGAACCAGGGAAACATTGCCCCAGCATCTAGCCTGCCAAGCCCTTTAAGAATTTCGTTGCTGAATTATATTGCTGAAAAGAGACATTTTGTTGAAGATTTACGTCTTGCACTCATCAGGACAATCACAAGAATACCAATGTCAGGGGAAGCAACAACTTTATACTGTATGAGAAGAGAGTGCTGAATGGTTGGCAAGTGGATAGAGGCATTGCCATAGAGAATACACCAGTTAATGGTGACTGACAGTTAACTGCCAATCATTGTTTGTAATTTAAACCAGGTAGCTTGACTCGGATTGGTCAATGCATTGCCCTGAGGAATGAACCAGTGAATGGCTATCACTTACTTTGACTAGCTGTAATAGTCACAATGTGCGTACATGTTCTTTCTGTCTGCAAAGACCATGGCCCTGTGTATTAATATATGCAGCTTCCAGTACATGTAAATGTACCACACTACGATCCCGACTGACTATCCTAAATTGGTTGTCAGCGTAGTTTTTAGCACATTGAGGATTATTTAGCCAATGTTGTCCAATCGTGAAATCACATCTAATGTTGGACATTGCGTTTTGAGCTTTGCAAGCACGGGCTGGTTGGGTACAGTCTGTACCTTACCCATTGCGATCACCTGTTGGTACTCTTGCGATTGTCCTGATGAGCAATACTCAATTTTATATGTTTCAATGAGAGCACCTCTCATTCTTCTAAATTCTAGGGAGTAAAGTTCCAGTCTACACAATCTTTACTCAGGGGACAATCCCTTCATCCAAGAATCAATTTAGTGAACCTGTGGTGCACCCCCTCTAAGTCAAGTTTATCCTTCCTTGGGTATGGAGACCAAAGGTTTACACGGTACTCCAGGTGTGATCTCACCAAAGGCTTATACAACCACAGTAAGACTTTAATCTTATACTCCAATCCTTCTGGAATAAATGGGTGAAGCAAATCTGTGGTGGTTTAGACACTGAACAAGATGGCAGTTTGCAGTGGAGCAAGTGCACCATAACTGTTTTACTTCAAATAGAAACCCTGTTGCTTGGTAGCCTGATCCACAGAATATGATATAGTACCAGCATTTTTTTTTCCTTGCTCTGTAATTGTAAATGTTTCATAATCAGCTTAAGTAGGTCATTTAGACAAATTTCCATCATAATGAATCCTTGACAGTTTAGAGGGAGACTACTCCAGCCAAAATACTCAAGTTGGAGGGGGTGACAATTGCCTCGGTAGCACAAAGTGAATGATAATGAAATGGCTAGACAGTTTACACGCTGCTGGATTTTCAATGGTAAAGGCAGGGCTGCTATCTAATATTTTTACATTGAAATGGGCTCAGAAACAGGACATTTGAAATGACAAGAGTCCACAGAACTCTGGCTGAAAATAGGTATCATGCAAAAAGGGCTGAGGTAGAAGGTCAACTGTGTTCTTAATGAATACTGGAGCATAGGAAATAGGAGGAGGAGTAGGCCATTTAGCCCCTTGAGCCTGCTGCATCTTTCAACTAGAACTTGGCTGGTTCTCTTCCTCAGGCTCAAAGGACCAAACAGCTTATTCCTGCTCCTAATTTTTATGCCTCTTAATTTAATGACAACTTCTGTAAGATAGTTCCGGGTATACTATTAAAGAGGCAACACCTGAAGACACTAGCGGAGGAAAAGCTTGAACACAATGTCATACCCAGTGAAGGCATGTCTTATTCGTGAATTTAGATGTGGACTGCATTCAGCATATCATTTTCCAGAACTGTCCTTCTTTTTAAAAATGGACACTAAACAGGCCACTATAGTGGCTGTCAAGGCTCAGGTGACTTTTGCAATTTCTGCAGAGACGAAGGATTAACTCATGCCTCATTCATGGAAAGTTTTCAAACGCAAATGGGTTGCTCAGTGGCAAAGGGGCCATCCTTACAACTCAATGGAAGAGACCTAACAATGGCTGCCAGATATGTCAGAGTGGTGAGGATGGAATATAAAATAAGGCCTCCCTGTGAGCTAATCATAGATGTTATGTTGATGGGTTATCAATTATTCCACCATTGTATATCATTCACCCTAGCTCCAACTTATTATGTGGGCAATGGAAAGCATTGAAAGTTACCATCATGTGACTGAAACTGGCTGCAGATAACAAACTTATTATCTCAAGAACCAGAGAAATTAATCAGTCTGCAAAGAACATCCATTGCAGAACACTAATACAGAATGCAGCAACACCTATGCCTTTTTAAACCTAGAGACTGCCCCTTAAAAGTCTCCCAGCCTGATTCCTATTCCAAGTCCACCCGTAAAGAAACATGACCGCCTGATAAGAAAAGCTACATGGGACTAACTTCACAACCTGCTGGACATCCATCTCTTTGAACCCTACCATAATCTCTGATGCATGACTACGGCAATTAAAACCATTTAAAATACCCCTTTGGCGTGAAAATGCCATATTCAACAGGCCCACATGATTGTTTTACCTACGATGAGCCAAACAGGTGAATTATGAACTATTCTTTTGTTTATAACTTGTAACAGTGCATTATTCTCTTGACCTGTATCTTTCTTATGTGTGTGTGCATGTGTGTATGTGCATGAGTGATGTGGCATTTAGACTTTCGTGGTGAATGCGTGAATAAATAATGCCCTTTATTTAAACCCATAAAAGCTTGCTGCTGTTATATAAATTGACCTTACACACTCCAGAAGCTAAGAAAAACACACATCTTCATTTTCAAAAAACACGCAGATTACGGAAAGTGAGGGAAAGAGTTCAAGGTTTCAGTTCCCTTCCAACCCTACCTGTAACAAGAAGGAGTTAGGCAAAAATAAGGACAGTGAATATAGTGAGGATGGTGGAGTAGCTCCAAAATATGCCTGCATTCATAGCTCTTCAGCAGTGGTTTATTGAAGAGCATGTCACCTGACCAACCCTCACACCCCTGCACTAGTAATCATGTCTAGTGTCAATTCGAGGTCTTCCAGCCCTTAACGAACTGTATCTGTGAAAGGCCAACATTATGATTACTGCCATTGCCATGAAGCTATGTCATATCATTCCTGTTGATTTATGTAAGAGCAGTTTACATAAGGTCTGTTCAGTGTTTGAAGTCCTCTGGCACTCTGATATGATGGCCTGGATTTTCATCCTCAAGACGGGTAGCAGGAGTCGGGAAAATTCCCAGCTTGGGCCGCCCACTTCAGGAGAAAACGCTAGAGTCAGGCCAGCCAACCCGGGGAAAGGTTTGGAATCAGCTAGAGGGGGCTGCCAGGTGTGGAGGCGGACTGTTTGAAAGGCCCACCTCAGTGCAATAGAGCTTAGTCCCAGTTAAAATAACAACACAAAGACACTTCAGCCCTCATCCCTCACACCCCCTAACACTCTCACCTTCCAAACACTCCTCATGCTTCATCCATGCTACCTCAAGCACCCACTCACCCCCATGGCCCTTCATGCTTCTTAAGCCAAGTGCTGCCCTTCCACCCACTCCCTATGGCTTCTCATGCCCCCTATGCCAAGCTATGGGACTCCCAAGCCTATTGACACACAATATACTGTATAGAATCAATGAACCCTATAATGATAGTAGAATGTGTCAAAAAAAAGCTTTAAAAGTAATTCATTCATAACTTCCTACTATGTTGAAAAAAGTCATTTCACTACAAGATAATAAAAGTGTCAATCATTCAGATCATTGAAACCACTTAAAGGTGTATAAACAAACATTAAGAAATTGACAGCAGAAATCAGAGAGCCTTGGCTGTCAATCAAACAAAGTTTTCTCTGGAGCTTAGCTATTTCAACAGGAGGAACGGTTTTCTGGGCTCTCAGCCAAGCATACATAATGAGGTTTGGCCGAGAGCCCAGACAACCATTATGTGCATGCTTATCTATGCTTTATGGTCTTGTGCATCTCCCCCAGTCAGCACAAGCTATTATCAAGAAAGCTAATCAAATAGTAGTTTATGTCTTGAGAATATTTTACCCTAATTTGAAAGAAGATATTCTGACCTTACATAAATCGCTGGTTAGGTCAATATTTAGAATGTTACGTGTAATTCTGAGCACAATACCTCCAAAACGTGTTTGGAGAATCATAGGATATTATAGCATAGAAGGGGGCCATTCAGCCCATTGTGCATGTGCTAGCTCTTCCAAAGAGCAATCCAGTTAATTCCATCCTCCTGCTCTTTCCTCATATCTCTGCAATCCTTTCTCTTTCAAAGGTTTATCTAATTCTCTTCTTGAAAGCTACTATTGAATCTATATCCACCACCCTATCAGAAAGGGCATTGAAAATCCTAACCACCTGTTGCCCAAAAAAGACTTCTTGAGATCACCTCTGATTCTTTTGCCAATTGCCTTAAATCTATGCCTCCTTTTAACTATTTGAAACAGCTTCTCTTTAGTTACCCTATGTGAATCCTTCATGATTTCAAACATGTCTATCAATGTGATGGATGGAAGGGCAGAGCTTGGAATAGGGGGCATGGGGGTCTATTGGGGCTGGGTTGGAAGGGCAGAGCTTGGGGCCCATGAGGAGCACCTTTTGAACTTACCTTTAAAAAAGTCCCCTCTTGCAGACTGGCATTCACGGCTCCTCTGAGGGGCCATGAACCGCTCTTTAAAATCCTGGCCTGACTCCATGAAAATTGCGGGGGAGTAGGTCATGCCTACCTCCACAATGCAACCGGCCAGCTCAGGAGTGCTGGATGCGGGCTTTTGACAGGAACCAGCCTGCACCCTTTAAAGGCTCCCCTAAAAATCACAGGCCGGGAATGGGGTCCAGAATCCCAGAAACAGGACCTGCCTGCCATTTTTAAAGGGCTCCCGAGTCACCCTGTCTCAGTGAAAATCCAAGTCTGTATCTGTCTTTCTCTCTCTCTCTGAAGTATTGTCACAACATATAACTTCCTTATGCAGCAAATAGTAATGCCCTGGATCCCGCTGCCTCCGAGGCGGAAGTGGAACATAGGACCAGGAGAAGGCCATTCAACCCATCGAGCCTGCTCCACCATTCAATACGATCATGGCTGATCGAACACTTCAATGGAGAGAATGATAAATGATTTCAAAAAGAAATTTGATGAGCACTTGAGGGGAATAAACTTGCAGGGTGTTGGGAGTGGAGTGGGGTTACGGGACTGACTGGATTGCTCTACCAAGAACCAGCAGAGACTTGATGGGCCAAATGGCCTCCTTCAGTGACTCTGTCACTCCAAGACAATGGAAATGATACTCACCTGTGATTATTTTTCTGTGATGGCACTGAAACATGGTGGCATAGTCATACTGAGGAATGAAGGCTGCTGTTTACAGAAGGCTAAAGCATAATTTCAAAACGTCTTTCCGCATTCCTCCGATGGCGAACTTGGTCAACAGACCAAGTGGTTGTACAGCACCATCTTGACATAAATATCTGGGTGAGATCTACGTCGACCTGAACCTGAAGGAAGAAAGGAATTGGGAAGAGGAAAAGTAAAGAGGCTGGACTGGGCCAAACTTCAACAAGGCCTGTTTTATATTTGAAAGCATCATAAGAAGCCATTCTCAGTTATTAAGCCAATGGTGTCACAATAGGATGCTGCTTGTTGCTAAGCTAATGATGTCATAATAATTCAGCCTCCTGTTGCTAAGATAATGATGTCACAAAGAGCCAGTCCCTCTTACTGTGCCAAGATAATGGGCTACCCCCTACTGATGATCTGAAAAGGTGAATAAATATTGTCTGTCAGATTTTGATGGAGATGATTGTTTCAAATTGTGTATGGATTGCCTATGAAGCCCAGAGTTCTCGAATGAAAATTCAAGTTTTTATTTATATTGTTCCATTAGCGCATTGAGTTTTGTTGAAGTACCTGCAGCAATTGTGTTGGAATCATTCTCAGTTACAGAAGCAGCTCTTCACAATCAAAAGCAAAGGACATTGTGTAATGTTCTCTCAAGGTTTAATAAATATAGCAAGGGATGGAGAGATTGAACACTGCTTTGCTTTTTGAGGCCTAGTAAACGAGATGCAGTCAATAGACCTGAGATTAAAATAGAACTATTAAACACATATCACTATTACATTAAATATGGTGACATAGTGCATCATTCTGGAAGTAAACAGGCATTTCATTGTTTATATTGCCATAAATATAGGGCATGTTTCGAGCTTTGTTAGGGCTGCAAAGAAGTTGGTTAACCTATGTGATATCAGATGAATATTAGTCAAGTTGAGAGACAGAACTGGTTTCACTCATGTTTCTGATGGAGGTTTACCATTGTTACTTTGTTAAGATATGCATACCAAACAAATATGCTGTCAAGCCAAGAGGCAGCTTGAGGCAAGGAAGAGGGACTTGAGATAAGTAGGTGCGATATTTGGCATGAAATCACAGTCAAAAAATGAATTACACAATGCTGACAGCTCGGACTATCATTCTCACTTAGACTCGCCTGAGCATAGACCTTTAGCTCTGAGGGAACTCTGAGGGGTACCAATATCTTAGTTGGTGGCAAATTCTCCACTGTAGACTGCCCAAAAGTGCAGGGTTTGATGATGCTACACTTGAGTCTACCTGGGCCTAGGGATATAAAGCTATAGCCTATATATACAGAAAGGGGCTTATTCTCCATCATTGTTCAACTGGTCTCTTTATGATGCAAGTCAGTTCCTGGTTCGCAAACAATACCTGCCATGCTTTCATTTTGTGCCAACTGTCTGTGTTTGAAGGTGACGGAGACGAGTAAGGTCGGTTCTTAGAAAATAACTTTTCAGACCTGGCTATTGATACCCAGCCACCCATCCAGTTAGATGGAGAGTGCTCTTTTGTGGAATCCACCTGTGCACATATAACCAAGAAAGAGGGCTTTTTGCAACAAAGCCCTCTGCACATCCTCAACTATCAATGCCCATTCTTTGCTGTCCTGCTTTACCTTACCAAGTACAGTCAGAAAGAAGCATTCTGGGTGCAACCAGAGACAACAGTAACATAGGTAAATGTGTGCAAATTTTGGCCAAAGCAGTTGCTAGGAGAAAAGACTTAGAAACTTGCACCAGCTTCTGGGGTAGAATGGAGAGTCACAAGATTCCAGTAGTAAACTACATGTTCCAGCAATCCCATTTCTGCAAACTCAGCATTCCAATTCTGCATGCAAGGGCTAGCGTTCATTATAAAGGACAAAACATGTGAGGTTTAACCACTGAATTTTCTCTGTAATCTCTTTTGGGGTTGGTAAAGAACATGGAATGTTTAACATTATACCAATTCAGATACAATCTTCCCTTTCCTACTGGGCAGGCTCAGCTGTGAATTCTTTGGCATTGCCACTGATAATGGATCTAAAGGAGATGCATGCCAGTCAATTAGAACTGATCGTCCTAATTGCTCCCCACATAAACGTTGGACATGATGTCCTCTGATATTATGAAGTGCTTCATCTAACAAGCCTGCCAGGAGCCTAAACAAAATGGTTCTGTTGAGGCCCATTGAGAATGAATGACAGACGAGGATACCTTCATTCCTCTGAATACAATTTAAATGTTCCATCACTCAAAATTTTCCTTTGTCCATCATTGTATCGTAACAAATACTGCTTCAACTCACTGCAATGTCCTCTTAAATGCCCTCTGAACAAGGGCAATTAGGGATGGGCATTAAATGCTGGCCTAGCCAGTGACATCCACATCCCATAAATGAATAAAGAAAAAAAAAATGATTACATTGGCCTCTGTTATGTCAGACTCTAGCTAGAGTTGGCTCATGTCCCATTTGGTGGAAGAGATCCCACGCAGTTTCATTATCTTCCACTGGGCAATAGATTCAGATAAAATGTGATTCATAAGATGTTAAAGTAGTCCTGCCAGTTTTGTTCCATGAAGAGTGTTTGCACAAACAGGATTACATATAAGGAAGCCTGTGGATGCCTCTGCTGCTAAAGTTGGAAGGTTCATTAGCAGTAATTACGGTTAACAATTTAGAGACTCAGGTGAGTCGATCTGTAACCAGCAGTTGATGGGTCTGTGCCGCCACAGAAACTGGTGGGCCTACAATAAATTATTGTTAAAGGTTTCATGGCATTTGCCACAGTCAATAGGGATGTATATCAACCATCGTGGATATAAAGCATTTCAAGTAGTCTGCGGTCAGCTGCAAACATAACACAGCAGGATCCCGTTGACATCTCCCTTAGCAAACTTTCTGCTGGTAATCAGAATGTGTGGATAGCAAAATATGCACCAGCATTTCACTCACTCTGCCTTCCCGTTTTGTGCAGCGAGGCAAAATCAGTCACCATGAAGAAAGGTAATGAGAACCTTGAACATGTACTGGGCACGTAGCGAATCCACAAAAACAAAATACTGCAAATACTGGAAATATGGAATTAAAGAAGAAAACACATACTCTGCCTGGCCAGCTGAGTGTTGTCAGCATTTTCTGGTTTTATATAGTATGTCTCGGAGTCGTCAGAGTCATTAGCCACAGAAGGAGGCCAGCTGGCCTGTCGAGCCAATGGTGGGAATCTCTAACATAAAATAAAAACAGAAAATGCTGGAAAAGCTCAGCAGGTCTGACACCCTGAGAGAAACCAGAGTTAACGGTTTGAGTCCGTATGACTATTACCGGTGTAATGTTTAAAGTTTTGATGTTATTGTTTAAATGTTTAAAAACCACATGTGCTCCAGCAATTCTCCCTGGTGGACCAACATAAAGATCTGCAACGGAGAATTACGTCTTATCCTTAAATGAAGGTCAGAGTTATTGTTTCTCAGTCCCAATCCCACACCCTACCCTGATAATTAACACGCAGATATTATCATGGTGTTAAAATGCAATTTTCGCAAAACATTCAGTGTCACTCTTTTTCTGATTGCCTGCTGTCAACTTGAACAAACCACAGACTAGACAGCAATAAAAATAATCTCTTAAAAAAAAATAAACAAACATGGTCTCTAAAGGGCTGTCGCTAGAATATTAAAGCACACTGGTACTCCAAAACCATCAAAACACACTAAAGCACTTCATTTCTGATTGATATATTCATGTCTTTATTACTTTATAGTTAAAACAAATACTTCCAAAGGCTGTGATATGGTCAATAAAGAATTGACAATAGGAGAAAAGAAAGATTTGAATTCATATGGCACCTGTCGAGGCCTCAGGCTATTGCAAAGTGCTTTGCAATGCAGGGATTTGCCTATGAGGAGAGATTGAGTAGACTAGGCCTATATTCCTTGGAGTTTAGGAGAATGAGAGTGGTCTAATTGAAATATATCAAATTCTTAAGGGGCTTGGCAGGGTAGATGCTGGGATGATTTGACCCCTCCCTGGGCCTAGTCTCGAACATGGGATCACAGTTTCAGAATAAAGGTTTGATCATTCAGGACTAAGGTGAGGACAAATTTCTTTGCTCTGAGAATTGTGGATATTTGTAATTATCCCAGAGGGCTGTGGATGTTCAGCCATTAAGCAAATTCAAAGACTCAGATCAATAGGTTTTTAGATACTAAGGAAATTAAGGGACCTGGGGATGGTGTGGGAAGGTGGAACTGAGGTCAAAGATCAGCCATGATCTTATTGAATGTTGGAGCTGACTTGAGCAGCGGTACGACCCCCTGTTTCTATTTCTTATGCTCATACAATAATGAAGTGCTGTACTTTTGAAGTGTGTTCACTGCTATAATGCAAATATGGGAACATGTGTTTGTGCAAAAGTAAAACAGAGTGGTGATGGCTACGTAATTCACGAACATTGGGAGCAAGAGTCAGCAGTGTCAGCTATGGATGCACTTTTCATTTCACATGAATTAACTGGTAGTGATCTGTATTCTTTTAATAGTGCCACCAGCTCCATACTGTCGCTTATCAGTCTGACTTTATATCGGCCAATCTCATGGGAAGAAGTCACAGAATGGCTGCATTGGCAATGGAAATACGTGTAACAGCAGTGCAGTAGGGTGTGTATCATAACCAGTGAGGATAGTCACTGACAGACTGGTGAAATAGGCAGACATACGAAAGAAGAAAGTTAACGCAGTGAAGTGTGAAATGTTAGCATTTGGTGGGAAGAATGAGGTGAGGTAATAAAAAGTAAATGGTGCAATCTTAAAGAGAGAGAAAGAACAGAGAGACCTGGGGCTTGGGGGTGTATGTCCACAAGCCTTTGAAGGTGACAGGACAGGTTGGGAAGTCTGTGAAAAAAACAGGATTTTTGGCTTTATAAATGGAGGCATAGAGTACAAAACCAAGGAAGTCATACTAAACCTGAGCAAAATGTTTGTTAAGCCCCAGCTGAAGTATTTTATGCATCATTCTTTAGGAAGGATGTCACAAGGAGCAGAGGTGGTGGTACCAGAGATGAGTGACTTCAGTTCTGCGGAGACTGAAGAAGCTGAGAAGGTGAAGAGGAGATTTGATAGAGATGTTCAAAGTCATCAATGGTTTTGATAGAGTAAATAGAGAGAAACTTTCCAGTGGCAGAAGGGTCAGTAACTAGAGGACAGAGACTTGAAGTCACTTGTAAAAGAAACAGAGGTGAGATGGGAAAAACAAGCAAGTTACTGTGATCTGGAATAAACTTAAAAGGGCAGTGAAAGCAGGTCCATAGGGGTAAACTTTACCCCACCCCCTCCCCTGCCACCGGTATATTTGAAGGCGATGGGGGGGTGTTGGGGGGGCCCATAAAATAAAACAGGTGTTCTGCCCACCACCCTTCTGTCCACCCCTGACTTATCTCCTGTCCTTGGACTTATAGAGGCCCTTAAGTGACAACTGGCCATTTAAGGGTCCAATTCTGTCTCCCACGTTATAATACGTGTGGCAGAGGAAGGCAGAAGCAACGCGGGCAGCCCAGCAGCTTTCACTGCATGGGCTGGTGGTGGGCAGGAAGAGGGTGTACTTTCTTTGGGAAGTCCGTTGGATCTTTGAAAGAGCTATCCAATTAGCCCCACTAATGAGAAGGCGGGAGAATGGGGTTGAGAAACTTATCAGCCATGATTGAATGGCGGAGCAGACTCGATGGGCCGATTGGCCTAATTTCTGCTCCTATGTCTTATGGTCTTATGGTCTTCCCTGCTCTTTCCCCTTAACCAAGTGAATTTTTCCTCTTCAATATTGAAGGAGGCACCTCCCACTAAAATTGTACCCTCCCCTTTAAGCCTCCGCCCGGGGCCTCTAAAACATGGCCCATAGCTCCCACCCCGTCCTCACTAGGGTCTGTCAGATAGGCCTGACCAAAATCCCCAGACTGACGTCCAGCATCCATGACACTTATCCAGGGACTGCTTGTACTCCCAGCAGGGCCAGTACTCGAACCTGGTGAGAAGGTGGGGGTCCTCCTCTCCTGTAGAGGCAGAAGTCCTACTGTAAATCTATTAAAGCTGCTCCTTGTGTATTATCACTGTGGAGCAGCCGGGTTTCTGGTTGGTGCAGTGCCAACAGATTTTTCACTTGGGGCCATCGGTAATCCATTCAATCCACCCCACAGTAACTCCCAAAAGAGAACTGGATAAATACTTGAAGAGGAAAAATTCACTGGGCTATGGGGAAAATAGCAGGGAAGTGGGGCTAACTGGATAGCTCTTTCAAAGAGCCAGCAGAGGCATGATGGGCTGAATAGCCTCTTTCTGTTTACAATTCTGTGGCTCTAATTCAAATTCAAGCTGCTTAATAAAATCTCTGATCTGCTTTTCATGATAACTTCTTATTCTGCCAATGTTATTTCCAAGTGCGGACACGTCACACGCACACAACACGCTTGATAAAGAAATGTGGCAAACGGTGCAAGTATTAATTATTTTCTAAGTTCATTTGCAGGTTGGTACACCTATCAGCTCCGCACATTTATCTCACGTATGCGCCTAGGTTCCAGTCTTGGTTCCGCTCTTTTCTGGATCTTTATTGTATCTCGCTGCGGACATAATTAGATCAACCTTAGTAGACGTTGTGATGTAGACCTCCTCTTGTCATGAAAAGCTGATTACAGCTACGAATTACTTAAAGGCATATTGTACTTTTTAAGGACGATATGTGTGTTTTTAAAGAAATACAAGCAAGGGCGCTGAGCAAAAGATGGCTAATAATGTAAAGTGACCACTTTCTGAAAAATCCCTTTGTGGATTATACTGACAGACCTGTCCTGAGAGAACATGGACAGCAGAGACACTTAAAAGGGAGCTAGGGAAGATGCAAAAGACTGAACTTTAATCTCCTGCGGCTGCAGAGACAAAAGACTGATTACCATGTCTCAGCAGTCATCTAAAATCCAACTCCTGTTAGTGCAGATCTCAGAATGTGTAAAATGGTTGGAGATCAAAGAAAACAGACTCTGGGCACAAGGCATGGTTTTTTTCCCTTATAGGAATATCCAGGGGAAAATGGGTTAAAAAGCTACCTACAGAACAGTGCTTGTTTGCTGGCGTGCTGTGAAAATGACAGCTCAAGAAGACCAACTAGTCACCCCCGCAGTTGCAGGCAAAGGTTCTCTCTCTCCCTCTCTCTCTGTCTCTCTCTGTTGCTGGAGGCAAGTCAGCAGAAGACACAATTGTAAAGGAAATAGGGCAGCTTCTTCAGCTATCCTGCAGAACCAAGTGTCTCCAAACCCACTGCGAAACTGCCAAAGTCAGCTCTACCGGAATCACCCAACTTAACGGCTGCAATGTATTGCCATCGACGCCTCACAGACAAGCCAAAGACTGATTTGTATATCTTTTTCAACTTTTATTTGGACTCTTAACTTCTCATTTCTAACCTGTGTATATGTGTGCTGCTTTTTAAATTATTTTTCTTGGGTTTTTAGTAACTAATAAACTTACAAAACACTTGGACTGGGAAAGGTACCCACGGGGAAAGGGATCCCTTTAAATTAACCTTGCTGCAACCAACTGAGGGGGGGTTGAATAAAAAAGGGAAGCTAGATCATTTATCCTCACCCAGGAACGTAACAAAATTGGGGTCCCGTTCAGGAAGTTAAACAATTAGAGGAACTCGTCCGGGGACCAGTTGTAACAAATTGGGGGCTCGGTGCCGGAATAGTTGCCACAGACAAAACAAAAGAATTAGAGTGGGGAAAGTAAATTGTTCCTTTGAAACCAATTTAAAAAAACCGCAAAAGGTTTTCTCGTGTCTGCCCTCTAAAGTGTAAAAACGTCCACATTTGATGCCAGTGTTCTTACAGACGGAAGGGACTTTAGTTATGAAAACTTAACAGCTCTGACCCTCGAAGAGTTAAAGGAGTGAGTGAGGCATTTAGGATTAGAATTTCACCTGAAAGCCAGAAAACCTGAAATCTCAAAAAGGGGCGGCTAACAGTCTGCAGGCGGAAATCGAGGGCGATGAAACGGATAGAGCAGTCGTTGGAGCAGAGAAATTGGAACTTCAGGAAAGAGAAAGGAAAGGCAAAGAGAGAAAGAGGAAAGACAGGAGAGGGCACGGAGAGAAGAGAGAGAATTTCAGGACAGAGAGAGGGAAAGGGAGCTTAAACTAAAACAGTTCGAGCTGAGGGGCAGGAAACCTACTGCATCCCTTGAAGACACTAAGATAAAAGCAAAATACTGCGGATGCTGGAAATCTAGAACAAAAACAAAAAATACCTGGAAAAACTCAGCAGGCCTGACAGCATCTGTGGAGAGGAGCACAGTTGACGTTTCGAGTCTGGATGACCCTTCATCAGGACTAAGACATATAGAAATGAGATGAAATATAAGTTGGAAGAAGGGGGTGGGACAGGAGAGCTCGACAGAAGGCCAGTGATAGGTGGAGGCCAAGAAGAGACTGCCAAAGATGTCATAGACAAAAGGACAAAGGAGTGTTGATGGTGGTGGTATTACCCTTGAAGACGCCACTAGCTCAGGTTTAAGGGCTGAAGCAATCTGGCTTGCTCATTTAATCCCTAAATTTGATGAAACAGAGGCGGAAGCCTTCCTTATCTCTTTTGAGCGGTGAGCACAGCTGTTAATGTGGCCAGTTCAACATTGGTCCTTACTACTGCAGGGTAAGCTTTCTGGAAAAGTTCAAGAAGCTTACTCCCTCTTGCCTCACTCTTGTGTCTGCCTGACTATGAGGCAGCAAAAAAGCCTATTTTAAGTGCGTACCAGTTAGTGCCAAAGGCATACAGTCAGAAATTCCATACCCTCAGGAAACGGCCTGACCAGGTGTACCTGGAATTTGAAAGGCTTAAGCAACTTGCTTTTGACCAGCGGGTCTGGGCACTTAAATCAGAAGCCACTTACAAAAGCGTCTGTGAAATAATTCTCCTTGAGGAGTTTTAAAAGCTTCATACCTTCCACAATAAGAACACACCTGGAGGAACAAAGGGTAACAGGACCAGGCAGGCAGCAACACTGGCTGATGTTTATGAATTGATCCACAGATTCTTGTCCCAGAAGAGACCCTCCCCTCATCACCCTAACCAACTGGAAAGTATAGAGGTGGGGAGATTGATAGGAAAGTGAGCACCCATGGGAGAGAGGGAAATACTGGGGGCCCTCCTCAGGACAGAAAGGGTGGTGCTGAGATGAGAAGTGAGGCCAAGAAGCCTGTGAAAGGTAGGGCACCTCCAGGCCAACTGCTGGAGGTTACGGGAAAAACCAGTGAGACCTTTTGGGGTACATACACCCTGTGCAGAGAATGGGAGTCATTCAGAAAGCATAGCAGGCTAGGCTATGGCTCTTACTGCGGCTGTGAATCCCTGTAGATGCACTCCTGAGAGTGCGGGTGCAATTAAACAAATCCCTGAGAGTTACAAGGATTTTGTCTCTGAAGGAGTGATGGCCACATTTCCCTAGGGTAAGGTGAGTAAGCCGATCATGATACACAGGGATACAAGGACCAGCCAAACTCTACTGCTGGGAAAAGGCATGATCTTTCCACCAGAGAGTGCAGTAAGTGCCAAGTTGTTGGTAAAGGGGATTGAAGGAGGGTATGTGCCCATCCCCTTATACCAGGTGCATCTGGAGTGTGACCTTGTGCCAGGGCCAGTGACCATGGGAGTTGTCCCTAGTTTGCCTGTGGACGGGGTAATAGCATCCCCAGTGGTCTCAGAGAAGCCCACTGAGGTCAGGGAGACGGAACAGCTACAGGAGAAAGTGCCTGGCATTTTCCCTGAGTGTGTGGTAACGCGGTCTTTGGCCAAACAAGCTCCGTCAGTGGAGGCTGAAGTGGCACTGCAGACAGAAGACCCCAGGGTTTGGTTATCTGAAACCTTTTCCGGGAACCTAGAAGGCCCTAAGGAGGTAATCAATAGATCTTCCTTGGTAGCAGCCATGCAGGCTGGCCCACTGTTAAAAACATTAGTTCAGGCTGCACACACTGAAGCTGGGGCAGAAGCAGTCCCTTGAATGCTACTACATTAAAGATGAGGTGCTAATGAGGAAATGGAGACCCCCTCACAGGCCTGCAAACGAGGGGCGGACAGCAATCCACCAGGTAGTGGTGCCGTAGGGAAATATTACAGGTAGCTCATGAAATTCTGATGGTTGGGCATGTTGGTATATGCAAAACTGAAGCCTGCATCAGCCAGCATTTTAACTGGCCGCACCTCCACAGGGATGTAGTAAGGTTTAGCAGAACCTGCCACGCCTGCCAGGTTATGGGAAAACCCCAACCTGCAATAAAACCTGCACCTATGGTTCCCGTGTCAGCCTTTAGGGAACCATTCAGTTAGTGGACTGTGTGGCCGGTATATCCTTACCATCACCTGAGAACCATACCTGCCAAAACAATGGTGAGGGAATTAACCCAATTCTTTACCAGGTATGGTCTGCCCACCGAGATCCAGACAGATCAGGGCTCAAATTTCATGTCCAAAGAAGTCCAGGAAGCCATGGGTAACCTGGGTGTGACCCAACTGAAGTCTTCAGCGTATCAACCGCAGTCAGAGGGGGCACTAGAACGGTACCACCAGACCCTAAAAACAATGAACAGGGCACACTGCCAGGAGTGCCCCCATGACTGGGATAAAGGACTAGGTTTTGCTGCTGTTCGCTACCAGGGACTCACCCAGTGAGTCCACAGGCTTTACTGCATTTGAATTAGTTTACGGGCACCAAGTGCGAGGGCCTCTGAAACTAATCAAGGAGAGGGTTATTTTAGAACAGAAGGAGGAAATCACCATGTTTGACAATGTAACAATGTTCTGGGAGTGACTCATGAGGGCCTGTGATGTGGCCCAAGAACCACTTAAAAATCTCCCAGACAGCTATGAAAAAACGGACAGACAAACATGACAGGGCCCAGACCTTTCAGCCAGGAGACTATGGCCAGGATTTCATGGCCCTGCCAAGGTGTTTCTCCCATTTAAATTTCTATTCAGTTTGGCGGGACCGTAATATCCCACCGAGCAGGAGGGACTGTAAAATCCTAGCCTATGTGTTAGTGCTGCTACCAATACCAAGCTCGGTTAAGTGGTCCATACAGAGTAGAAAAGAAGCTCGGGCAGTAAACTACCTAATTGAGCCCCCAGATCGAGGGCAAAAGCAAAGGCTGCGTCATGCCAACATGATAAAGCAATATCGCAGCCAAGAGAGGGACAACCAGGTAACAGTCTGTCCCATTGTCACTGACCTAGAGGATGAGGATAGCAGTGAGGATGAATAGGAGGGAGATCTGGGTGAGGCTTACATTGAAATGCCTACTACCCTACTAACCAGCACAGAGATACTGGCGAACTTAGACTCCTTATTCACCCACCAAAGTGAATAACAGCAAGCAGTCTTGATTTAAAAGCTTATGCAGAGAGAAGCCAGGCTGCACCACACTAGCTCAACGTGATGTGGAAATGGGAAATGCCCCTTCCATAAGACAACATCCCTATCGTCTCAGCCCAGAAAAGCTGGCCCAGGTCTGGGAGGAGATTGACTACACGCTGGAGCACCAACTAATACAGCCCAGCAGCAGCAGCTGGAGCTCCCCAGCCCAGGCCGAACGGCTCCACAAGGTTCTGCATTGACAACCGCTAAGTTCATGCAGTGACCAGAGCCCACGCCTACCCTATACCCTGCCTGGAAGACTGTATAGATAGGGTAAATAAAGCAGCCTACATTACGAAGATAGATTTACTCAAGGGATATTAGCAGTTCCCTTGACAGCCCACATGAAGGAAATATCCACCTTCGTGACTCCGAATGGATTATGCCAGTGTCGAGACATACCACTTGGACTCCGAAATGCCCCAGCCACCTTTCAGAGGCTGATGACCCAGGTAGTGGTGGGCTTATCCAATTGCATAGCACCTAGATGCCCACCTAGTGCACAGCGACCCCTTGGAAATTCACTTAGAGCAGCTGGAAGTCCTCTTCCAGAAAGTACAGTCAGCTGGCCTAGTGATCAAGATCGCAAACAGTGAGCTCACTAAGGCTCAGACGACTCACCTAGGACACATAGTGGGTCAAGGAAAAGTGCTGCCCAGAGCCACAAAGGTAGAAGTAGTAGCTCAGTTCCCCATTCCCACCAAAAAATGGGAAATCATGAGGTTCCTGGGGATGTATGGGTTCTACCACAAGTTCGTCCCAAACTTCAGCACAGCAATGGCCCCGCTGACAGACCTACCACAGGAAAAAGCAAGGTAGTATGGACTGGAGAAATGCCAGACAGTTTTCAAAAAGCTGAAAGCCACTTTAACAGGTGAGCCTGTGCTTGCAGCTCCGGACGTTAACAAAGCATTTAAAGTAAACCATCGATGCGAGTGACATCGGGACAGAGGCTGTCCTCCTCCAGGAAGAAAAATCAGGAGATATAGAGACCAATCGAGTACTTCTCCAAAAGCTAAACAAGCATCAGAAACAATACTCCACAGTGGAGATGGAAACTATCAGTTTATTACTGCTTTCAAACACTTGGAGATAGTGTGTATGTCATGAAAAGTTGATTATAGCTACAAATTACTTACGGTCATACAGTCATATTAAACTTTTTAAGGAAGACATGTGCGTTTTTAAAGAAATACAGGCAAGAACACTGAGCAAAAGATGGCTGATAATGTAAAGTGGCCACTTTTTAGAAAACTCCTATGTGGATTATACTGACAGACTTGTCCTGAGAGAACATGGAATGTTGCACCTGAAAAGGTGTCATGGCCTTCTTCAAGCAGAGACACTTAAAAGGGAGATAGGAAAGATGCAAAAGACTGAACTTTAATCGCCTGTGGTTGCAGAGACAAAAGACTGATTACCACAACTCAGCAGTCATCTAAAATCCAATTCCTGTTGATTCATATCTCAGAATGTGTAAAGTGGTTGGAGATCAAAGAAAACAGACTCTGGGCACAAGACATGGTTTTTTTTCCCTTACAGGAATATGCAAGGGAGAATGGGTTAAAAAGCTCGCTGCAGGGCAGTGCTAGTGTGCCTGTGAATGTGACAGCACAAGAAGACCAACTAGTTACCCCTGCAGTTGCAGGCAAAGTATCTCTCTCTCTCTCTTTCTGTCTCTCCATTGCAGGAGGCAAGTCAGCAGAAGACACAATCAAAAAGAAAATAGGGCAGCTTCTTCAGTTAACCTGCAGAACCAAGTGTCTCCAAACCCACTGCGAAACTGCCAAACTCTACTGGAATCACCCAACTTAATGGCCACAATGTTTTGCCATCTATGCCTCACAGACAAGCCAAAGATTGATTCATATATCTTTTTAAACTTTTATTTGGACTCTTAACTTCTCATTTCTGATCTGTGATGCACTTTTATTATTTTTCTTGGGATTTTAGTAACTAATAAACTCACTGTTTCTTTGACTCAAGGAAGCCTGGTTAAATTAGCTCCTTCTAAAAATTACATTTGGACTGGGAAAAGGTATCCACGGGGGAAGGGATCACCTTTAAATTAACCTTGTTGCGACCAACCGAGGGGATTGAATAAAGAAGGGGAGACGGCTCATTCCCCCTGACCCGGGAGCAAAATAAAGTTGGGGACCGGGCCCGGGGACAAGTCGTAACACCCTCTGGCAGCACCCTTGAATCCTCAACCACCTCTGTGCTCTCCTAACTGTATAGTCATAATCTAGTACTGGATGCATAATGTTGCAAGACTGAAACCTTTGTGGTCACAGGTGTCTGCAACTTAACCCCTGCCTCCATCTCTCTGCCCTGGTTCATTGCCCACGCTTAGTCTGGTGGTATAAACCTTCAGCATTCTAATGTCCCGAAACTGATTATATAACCCCACATACAGGTTTTATTTTGAATTCATTCATGATATATGGGCATCGCTGCCTAGGCCAGCATATATTTCCCTTCCCTAATTGCCTTTGAGAAGGTGGTGGTGAGCCATCTTCTTGAACCATTGCAGTCCATGTGGTGTAGGTACACCCACAGTGCTGTTAGGGAGAGAGTTCCAGGATTTTGTTCCAGCGACAGTGAGGGAACAATGATATATTTCCAAGTCAGGATGGCGAGTGTCTTGGATGGGACCTTGCAGGCGGTTGTGTTCTCATGTGTCGGCTGCCCTTGTCCTGCTAGGTGGTAGAGGCAGCAGGTTTGGAAGGTGCTGTCGAAGGCGCGTTGGTGAGTTGCTGCAGTGCATCTTGAAGATGGTACACACTGCTGCCACTGTGTGTCAGTGGTGGAGAGAGTGAATCTTTATGGTGGTGGATTGGGTGCCAATCAAGTGGGCTGCTTTGCCTTGGATGGTGTTGTGCTTCTTGAGTGTTGTTGGAGCTGCACTCATCCAGGCAAGTGGAGAATATTCCATCATACTCCTGACTTGTGCCTTGTGGATGGCTGACCAGCAATGTGGAGTCAGGAGGTGAGTTACTCTCCGCAGCCTCTGACCTGCTCATGTAACCACAGTATTTATATGGCGAGTCCAGTTCAGTTTCTGGTCAATGGTAACCCACTGGATGTTGATAGTGGGGGTAGAAGACACTAATAGCATTCCAAAAATACTAAATAATCAAGGAGAAAAAGCGGGGGAGGAAATAAATATAATAACTATCACTAGAGAAAAAGTACTAGGGAAACTAATGGGGCTAAAGGCTGATGAGTCCCCTGGACCTGATGGGTTGCACCCTAAGATATTAAAGGAAGTAGCTACACAGAAAGTGGATGTACTGGTAGTAATCTTCCAAGAATCCTTACATTCTGGAAAAGTCCCAGAAGATTGGAAAACTGCCAATGCAATGCCCTTATTCAAAAAGGGAGTTAGGCAAAAAACAGATAACTATTGGCCAGTTAGCTTAACATCCATCATTGGAAAAATGTTAAGAGTCTACTATAAAGGATGTAATAGCAGAGCATTTAGAAATGCATAATCTAATCAAGCAGAGTCAGCATGGTTTCATGAAGGGGAAATCATACCTAACAAATTTATTAGAATTCTTTGAGGAGGCAGCAAGGAGGATAGATAAAGGGGAACCAGCAGATGTAATATATTTGGATTTCCAAAGACGTTCGATAAGTTACCACACACAAGGCTACTTAATAAGATAAGAGCCCATGGTGCTGGGGGTAGTATATTAGCATGAATCAAGGACTGGCTAACTAATAAAGGACAGAGAGTTGGGATAAGGGGGGCATTTTCAGGATGGCAACCTGTAACAAGTGGAGTGCCAAAGGGATCAGTGCTGAGGTCACAATTATTTACAATATATATTAATAACTTAGATGGGGGAAGTGGATGTATGACCGCCAAGTTTGCGGATGACACAAAAATAGGTGGGAAGGCAAGCGGTGAGGATGACACTAAGAGTCTACAGTGGGATATAGACAGGTTAAGTGAGTGGGCAAAAATTTGGCAGATGGAATATAATGTGGGAAAATGTGAGGTTATGCACTTTGGCAGGGAGAATAAAGGAGATGAATATTATTTAAATGGAGAAAGACTGCAGAAAGCTGCAGCACAGAGGGATTTCGGAGTCCTCGTGCATGAATCCCAAAAAGCTAACATACAAGTTCAGCAGGTAATAGGGAAGGCAAATGGAATGTTGGTGTTTATTTCAAAGGGAATGGAGTATAAAAATTGGGAAGTCTTGCTAAAACTATACAAGGCACTAGTTAGACCACACCTAGGATACTGTGAACAGTTTTGGTCCCCTTATCTATGGAAAGATACACTGGCATTGGAGGCAGCCTAGAGGAGATTCACTAGGTTAATCCCGGGTATGGAGGGGTTTTCTTATGAGGAGAGGTTGAGTAGGTTGGGCCTGTACTCATTGGAGTTTAGAAGAATGAGAGGCGACCTTATTGAAACATTTAAGATTCTTAGGGGCTTGACAGGGTAGATGCTGAGAGGTTGTTTCCCCTTGTGGGAGAGCCTAGGACCAGAGGGCATAATCTCAGAGTAAGAAGGCGTCCATTTAAGACAGCGATAGACAGACAAATTTTTAATCAGGAAGGGAATCAAGGGTTATGGGGAAAATGCAGGAAAGTAGAGTTGAGGATCATCAGATCTGCCATGATCTCATTGAATGACAGAGCAGACTCGGTGGGCCGAATGGCCTACTTCTGCTCCTACGTCTTATGGTCTTATGGTCTTATAGGCCCTAATAGTTGCTCAATTCCAGGAGGATGGTGCCGACATGCAGGGAGGACACACCATAGATCTCCACAAGCCTCTGAGAATGTCTGACTCCTGTCTGGACGAGGGCAGCTCACTGTTGCTCTGTGATCAGCATCATATCATAGAGACGCAGACATGAAACTTTAAAAGCATCAGATCCTTTGTCCACCTTCAGCATCTGACCCCTTCAGGAGCACAGGTCACTGGTCACAGATGCTGAAGAGGTGGGGGCCAGCCCCTCTTTAAAGGTGCTGAGAGCACAGGGAGAATGATGGAACTCTGTGACGCCTGCCCATGACATTCTGGCAGCAATGACCAGCACCATCGAGGAGCAGGCATCAGTAATGTGTCCGAGTGTGAGGCTGGAACAACACTTTGGTCTGAAGGCTGGACAGACACAGGGAAGAGGCCCTAGACTGAGACACCTGCCTTTATCTTGTGCAGAAAGGTTTCACATCTGAGTGACACGAACACTGCTCATCAGAACAAGGAGCCATAGGCAGGGAGACATTCTTGGGAGTTTATTGACAATAGAGAACGGTATATACAAGTGATTAACACCCGTGCCCAGGCTGTGCAGCTACGTCTTCTTAACTTTCCTAACCCTGCTGCTTTGTCTTGGTGCTCCCCCGACATCTACAGTGGAGGTGGAGGCAGCCTGCTGACTGTCTGTGATGACCTTAGAGGCCATCCTCTGGAGGGCCGAAACTTGGAGGGCCCCAGTCTGCTTTCGGAGTCCTGCTGTTGAGGCAGTGGCACCCTCCTCAGCCTGTGGAGCTGGAAGAGGGGATTCAGATGGGCCAGACACGCCCCGAGTCGCCTGGATGGATGGCCCCAGGGAGGTGCACCTGCTGATCCTCCTCCCTATGGATGCCCGAAGGCCCCTGGCTGACTCCTTGTAGCTCTACAAGAGGATGAATGGTTTCCTCCATTCCATCAGGGTAAGTCACTCTTCTCATCACTCTCAACTCACACACTCACAAACCCATCACACATCCACAGGGCCCTCACTCACTGCCAGTTCAAGGGACGGGCATAAGCAGGATGCCTGCCAGGCCAGATGATAAGTATGCCTGGCATGTGACGGTGATAAGTGGTCCCATGGACGGGATGAGGGCAATGATGGTGAGTGTGAGAGAGTGAATGGTGATGTCCCTTGAACTGGCAGTGAGTGAGGGCCCTGTGGATGTGTGATGGGTTTGTGAGTGTATGAGCTGAGAGTGATGAGAAGAGTGACTTCCCCTGGTGGAATGGAGGAGATCATTCATCCTCTTGTGACACTGGTGGCTGACCTATTTTGCAGGGCGCTGGCGCTGACCACCACCTCCCAAGCTGGAGTGGTGATGTTGCTGCCCATCCTGCAGCCAGAGCTGGGGTAGAAGACATCTCAGCGAGCCTCCACTGCATCCAAAAGGTGCTTGGAGGATGCTTCATTGTACCTGGGGGGGCTGCAGTCTTTTTGCCTTTTGGGGGGCCATGTGTTCTGTGTAGCAGTCAAGGGCTGGAAGCACTAAGGGGTGTATGAGCGGCTGCAATTTAAATGTGGTGGCCCAGAACAATGAAACGGCGAGGTGATGCCTTGGTGGGCGAGTGAGAACCAGCCCGCAATGGAAACGGCATGTTTCCTGGGAATGCATCATTAATGTGGCAGGTTCAGGGCAATACAGCGTGAAAAGTTGCCATTGAGGCCCATGGGTAAAATGTCGTTTGACCCGCCCGCTACCGCACTTAGTGCAAATCTGGGACAGTTCTGCCCTGTGCCATGCTGTGCTTGAACAGTATGTGAGACAGCTCTCCCAACTTTGGCACAATCCCCCAGATGTTAGGAAGGAGGACTTTGCAGGATCGGCAGGGCTGTTACTGTTGTCATTTCCGGTGCCTCGGTTGACCAGTTGGTTTGTCCGGTTTCATGCCTTTTTTTTCAGGCTTTGTAGCAGTTTGATACAACTGAATTTCAGAGGGAAGCTAAATTGCTGTGGGTCTGGAATCACATCTAGGTAATCCTAGCAGGATTTCCTTCTCTAAAGGGCATCGGTGAACCAGATAAGATTTTACTGCTATCAATGATAGTTTCATTATTGAGATTTGCTTTTAATTCCAGAATTAATTGAATTTAAATTGTACATAACTGCTCTGGTGAGATTTGAACCCATGTCCCCAAAGCATTGACCTCTAGATTACTAGCCCTGTAACATTACAACTACACCACCACCTCCACTTATCACCAATATTGCTGTGTAGCGCAATGTCAGCCCTGTTGCCCACGTTCTCCCCCCCCCCACCGACAACTCTTGTTGAAGCCTTTATCCACAGTTTTGTCACCTCTAGACTGCTTGTACTAGCATTTAGCATATGCAACCTCTGGCCTTTCTTTGCCCCTCCATCACCTTGGTTTTAGATAGTGCTATGTCTGGTCTATTTTAGTTCTGATAAAATCATTTCTGACACATGGTGCACGGCCGCAACTCACCCAAGGCTCCTTGAACAGCACCTCCCAAACCCACAACCTGTATCATCTAAAAGAACAAGGACAGCAAGTGCATGGGAACACCACCACCTGCAGGTTTCCCTCCAAGTCACACACCACCCTGACTTTGAAATACATCGCCATTCCTTCTTCGTCGCAAGGTTAAAATCCTGGAACTCCCTCCCTAACAGCACCGTGGGTGTATCTACACCAGATGGACTTCAAAAAGGTGATGCACCACCATCTTCTCAAGGGCAATTAGGGATGGCAATAAATGCACACATCCCATGAATTAATGGGTCTCCACTTGCATCCACTAATCTTTTCTTTCCATTTGCTGTGTATGCCCGTTTCTGTTTTGTGGAGAACAATTCTGTTTGAAGATTGCAAAGTTCCTAAGACGATTCCAAGTTAATTTTCTTCCCAGCGTGTGGGTTTGGCCCAATAGATTTGGGCCCGTATCTGTAACTACTGATAGATAGAAAATAAAAAAATCTCCTCGATCAGGGGAATCCCACTGCGATTTGCTTTGGTATTATAATACACAAACATTGATGTTTTAGCACCACGGATACAGGCCTTTATTTAAATTACAATCAACACTTAAAATAATACAAATGCAGTCATGTTCACCTCTAACACTGGCAGTTTAACAAGTGTTTGCAGAAGCAGATTAGGATGTGTTAAAATGTTCCTGCATCAAAAGATTATAGAACACCATTGAAATGATGTTCTATCATATTAATTAAATACTCCAGATTAAATGTACTGCAAAATATGACTGATTTTTATAATTGAATAATCAGTGTTGCATTTATTTTCAGACTATATTACCTCGTGGATTGGCCAGAAATTAAATTACATACTTAAACTTTCTTTTTGCCTATACAGCCCTGTAATGTAATGCTTTATGAACATAATCATACAAATTGTTGGCTCGTATATAAACATATAAAAATGCAGGATATCGTGTATCAATCACCACCTTATGGTGGTTTTGGGTACTGCAGCCAATTCTTTTTAAATGATTACCTGCATTAATCACACGGGCCCATTTTATAACACTGATCCCCAACATTTTCTTTTATAAGTTATCTGTTTGTCAAGGTGGAGGATGTTAATGCGGGAGACACACCCAGGGCCAGTATCAAGTAATCCCAAGTGAGGTATGGCATGTTTGCAGGCTCTCCCCACATTCTGTCTCAACAATATATCTAACCCCTTTAACACTTTTCCACAAACAGCAGTTGATATATTTTTGTGAGTCACTGCTTACTATGCCACTGTGACATTTTACCTATTTCGTATACCGGCCATCCATGGATTCTCTCTTGATGAGGCTGCCAATTATGGTAGAACTCCCTTAATCTGTTAAAATGGAGGGCATACTCTCACGGATGGTAGAACTGACAAGTGATTGAAAGGTCCTACATTTTGGCTTTTTACATGTAATTATTCCCTTTATGCCTATCAAAAGCAAAACCCCTCAAATACCACTTCAACTCAGTGTTATGGCACAGCTGATGGTAAATGCTGAGCTGCTCAAATCCCAGAGGGAAACTTGCAACCGCTGTTACGACTGTTTTGGTAATTTGTATTTTTATTTCGAGTTGCATGCCTTGAATTCAGTAGTAATAAGTCCACCCAGTCTTAGAGGTTTTTTTTACAAAAGTAAATTAAACATTTATTAATAAAATAGATCATTTTAAGCACATACATAGGTCTACAAATTACTGATATGATAATTCTTAGTTCCCTAATTAATCCCAGTTACACCCCTGTTAAGGCAACAGTAAAACAACATAGATTTCACAAACCCAGGCAAAGCACACAATATCCTGGGCAGTGATATTTAAAATAAATTCTCTTAACTTCGGCTCCTGGAGACAGCAGCTCGGTACATTGAGGCTGGAGGCTTTTCACACTTGTTGAATCTTGGAATGCCTTCTTCCTTACACATAACCTCACCTCCTTTAATACAGGTTTCTCCCTTTTTAATGTAAATCCTATCGCCCCAATATGTCTTTGCAACTTTACTTTTTCCATAATATAAATCTTTCCTATTACTCATGCTATCAGTAATCTTTTGGGAAAAGTAAACACACTGTTTGGCTTCGCCTCTGTTGGCTAGGTGTAACACCTCACCATCTCTTTGAAATTCACTCCACTGGTTTATCTAAAAATGTAAATGTTCTTCACACCTCACATTCTAAAACTTCAGTCATGTTTATGTATTTAGCATTTCAAATCTCGCTTCCCCTCAGATAAATCAAAACACCCAGACTAGCTGTCTGCAATTCAGTTAAAACCCACACACACCTACACACAGAGAAACTAATCCAAACCCCACCATTAACCTACCTTTACAATAAATTACAATAATATTATGAAAATTATTATATTTTCATGACTTAAGTTAGATTTAGTAAGGTTATGGAGAGTGGAAGATGAGACATCAGCCGGGAAAGAATTGGAAGAGTTGACTCAGGAGGCGAGAAAGACATGGGTGAAGGTCAGCTAAGGCATGGGCAGAGGAGGTCAATATTCCCAAGATGAAGTGGGCATTCTTTGTGATAGAGATGGCACATAGTTAGAAGCTGAGCTCAGCTCAAAACAGGACGCTGGACAGCCTGGTTTAACATGTGATGGTTGCTGGGGATGGGGTTGCAATCACGATTGAAAGATACAGAGTTTGGGGGCCTGGCAAAGATAATGGCTTTGGTCATTCCAATGTTCAGCTGGAGGAAGGCTCGGTGCAGGCGAGTAGTCTGATACTACAGAAGTGGTGGAGGGGTTGAGAGAGTTGGTGGAGACACAGCGAGATGTCATGACTGTACATGTTGACCCCATGTCTATAGATAATGTCACCACAGTGCAACAGGGCAACAGGGGCCAGGAAGAGAATCTTGAACTCTTTGGAGGTAATGGTGAGGAGGTAGAAGGTTAAGCGGTGATGATCAAAGTTTTCAAGATATTAAAGGAAACAAATAGGGTAGATTGTGAGAAACTATTTCAGCTGGATCAGGAGTCCAGGATGAAGGGTCTTGACTAAAAATTAGAACAAAACTTTTCAGGAATGAAATTAGGAAACACTTCTTCGGGCAAAGGGTGGTAGAAATTTGGAACTCTTTTCCACAAACAGCAGGTGATATATTTTTGTGAGTCAAAGGTATTAAGGATATGGGGTAAAGGTGGGTATATGGAGATAGGCCACAGGTCAACCATGATCTTATTGAATGGTGGACGAGGTTCAAGGAGCTAAGTGGCCTCATTTTGTTCCTACGTTCCCAAATTCCCACAATAATTGTCTCCTCTGTCCTTTTGAGACTTGTCTTATTTTTGTCAGAATATTCATAGCAAGACGTTTATGGGGAATAAATTCTAAGAACAAATGACACTGAGCTCATCAGTGGGGCTTGGGGTTTGCCTTTTTTGTATCAATTCTGTTGCATGTGGGTGTTTTTCTGTCATTCTGCTAAGATTAGAAATAAAGAAATCGCTCTCTTCAAATTAAAATTCAAAAGGTTGTGACTCAGTATTCAAGGGTGGGTGCAGGAGACTGATTGCAGCATGTTCTTGTGCACAAGTATAGACATAACCTTTCAATTCGTTGCACATACTTGTCATTTTAAATGTTTCTGAGGGTGAGATTTTCCAGCCCTGCCCACTACCGGGATTGTCTGGTTCCACCAACAGTCAATGGACTTTTGGCCGGGCTGTCGAATCTGCCGGGGTGGATCCCGGCACAATGGGGCCGGAGAAACCTGACCTGAGTATTTTCATTGTAATCTCTCCCTTCTCACCCAAAGTTGTGAACTCTTAATGGGGTGTGTGCACAAAAAATCTCGAGAATCTCATCAAAGAGGTCATCACTCACGTGTGAGCCCAGAGTCTGTGACAGGAAGGTGGATGTGGTGCTAATCACCGGGACCAGTGAGAGGGCAGTGGACATGGTGCTAATCACCGGGACCAGTGAGAGGAAGGTGGACATGGTGCTAATCACCGGGACCAGTGAGAGGGGAGTGGACGTGGTGCTAATCACCGGGACTGGTGAGAGGAGGGTGGACATGGTGCTAATCACCGGGACTGGTGAGAGGAGGGTGATAATCACTGGGACCAGTGAGAGGAGGATGGACACGGTGCTAATCACTGGGACCAGTGAGGGGAGGGTGGACATGGTGCTAATCATTGGGACTGGTGAGAGGAGGGTGGACACGGTGCTAATCACCGGGACCAGTGAGAGGAGGGTGGACACGGTGCTAATCACCGGGGCCAGTGAGAGGGGAGTGGACACGGTGCTAATCACCGGGACCAGTGAGAGGAGGGTGGACACGGTGCTAATCACCGGGACCAGTGAGAGGGGAGTGGACACGGTGCTAATCACCGGGACCAGTGAGAGGAGGGTGGACACGGTGCTAATCACCGGGGCCAGTGAGAGGGGAGTGGACACGGTGCTAATCACAGGGACCAGTGAGAGGAGGGTGGACACGGTGCTAATCACCGGGACCAGTGAGAGGGGAGTGGACGCGGTGCTAATCACCGGGACCAGTGAGAGGAGGGTGGACATGGTGCTAATCACTGGGACTGGTGAGAGGGGAGTGGACACGGTGATAATCATTGGGACCAGTGAGAGGGGAGTGGACACGGTGCTAATCACCGGGACCAGTGAGAGGGGAGTGGACATGGTGCTAATCACCGGGACCAGTGAGAGGGGAGTGGACATGGTGCTAATCACCGGGACCAGTGAGAGGAGGGTGGACACGGTGCTAATCACCGGGACTAGTGAGAGGAGGGTGGACATGGTGCTAATCACCGGGACCAGTGAGAGGAGGGTGGACATGGTGCTAATCACCGGGACCAGTGAGAGGGGAGTGGACGCGGTGCTAATCACCGGGACCGGTGAGAGGGGAGTGGACGCGGTGCTAATCACCGGGACTGGTGAGAGGGGAGTGGACGTGGTGCTAATCACTGGGACCAGTGAGAGGGGAGTGGACGCGGTGCTAATCACCGGGACTGGTGAGAGGAGGGTGGACATGGTGCTAATCACCGGGACCAGTGAGAGGGGAGTGGACGCGGTGTTAATCACCGGGACTGGTGAGAGGGGAGTGGACATGGTGGTAATCACCGGGATTGGTGAGAGGGCAGTGGACACGGTGCTAATCACTGGGACTGGTGAGAGGGGAGTGGACACGGTGCTAATCACCGGGACTAGTGAGAGGGGAGTGGACATGGTGCTAATCACCGGGACTGGTGAGAGGGGAGTGGACATGGTGCTAATCATTGGGACCAGTGAGAGGAGGGTGGACACGGTGCTAATCATGGGGTCAGTTAGAGGGGGTGAGCAGAGTGCGAATCACTGGGATCAGTGCCTTCGGGAGGGCTGGGCTCGGGCAGAATCCCCTCCTCTTTGAAGTGGCTGCCTGCTCACCTCAACGTCTTCGCAGAGAAAAACGCGATGGGCGCGGTGACAAAGTTCTCTCGTATAAGGGGCGATTGGAGCCCGAGTCCACGTGGTCATTTCTGTTGACATCCAGAGCGCATTCTGGGCAATGTAGGTGGTTGTTGTTAGTGCTCTCACCCTCCCACACAGGCCCTGTAAGGACTACAGGAGTCAAGATGGCCGAGCGGGCCAAGGAGGCAGTGGTTATGGCAACAGCAAGACCGGGGCAGCTGGGAGCTGGCAGCTGTGTTAGACGGGGCTGAGAGGAAGTGTGTCTTGTCACGTTCACAGCTGTTCCGAACGCCTCCTCAACAGTATTAATCTCCAAACCTCCTGGGGCCGGTAAGTGCTGGTTATGAAAGACTTGCAGGGCAAAGACTTGAGCACCCTCAAATAGAAAGGATATCAAAGTAATAGGAAAGGGGCATTGTACACTCACCAGGATGTTATGAAGGACGAGGAGGCAGAGTTAGGAAGAGAAACTTGAGAAGTTTGTGTTTTCTCACTAAAGTTGCAAAGAGCGAATGAGCTCTTCTTTCATTCACAGGATGTGGGCATCACTGGCTGGGCCAGCATTTATTGCCCTTAAGAACTGGGTGGTTTGCTGGGTCATTTAAGAGTCAACCATATTACTGTGGGTCCGAAGTCACATGTAGATCAGACTCAGATTTCCTTCAAGGACATCAGTGAACCAGGTGTGTTTTTAATGACAATTGCTTCACAGTCCTCATTAAATTTTTAATTCCAGATTTTGCATTAAATTCAAATTTCACCACTTATGATTACAGGGTTTGAACCTGGGTCCCCAGGGTACCTGGGGTACAAGCCCAGCAACAATACCACTATGCCACCACCTCCCCATGTGAGAGCAAGTGTGCGTGAGAGTGAGTGAGTGTGTGTGTGTGAGGGACAGCGAACCCTGAGATTGCAAGTGAGCCACACACACAAACACACACACACACACACACACACCCTCCCCCTCCCCCTCACCCTCCTCCTCTTCCTCCTCTCTCCCCAAAAACCTATCCACTCACCAGGTCAGATGAAGAGGAAAACCCAGGCTAAAAAGGCAACCCACTTCAGATGCCCATTTTTGAATGAGTTACCCCGAGGCCAATTTGGAGTGTGTGTCACCAGTGTCAAACGCAAAGGTCAGTGTTAGTTAAACCCAACTCCTTAGCTCAGCCCTGGCCCCCTTCCCCTTCCCCTTCCCTAGTGACCAGGACTTGGGACCTAGTCTGTATCTCTCTAGCTCTGCTTCTTAAGTGAAAAGCAAGAAAGGTTTTATTAGTTAGCTCTGCTGCTTGGCGCTTTTTAATGGTTACCTTCATTAATTACTGATTTTTAAAAATTATCTAATTATTACCTTGACATTGTTGTTTCTGTTTTCTTCATAACTCGAAATTTTTTTTGAAATTCATGTTTAATGTTGTGTCAAACCAGATCTCAGGCGGCTACTGCTGGGTTTGTTGCTGAAGGGGAACGAAAGGCTCACAGGAAGTCTGACTGTTTTTTTTGGAGGGCTGGAGAAAGGGGTTAATTTTGTTCCAGTAGAAATGGGAAGTGTTGGAAATGCTCAGCACATCTGGCGGCATCTGTGCAGAGAGAAACAGAGGTGAGTGACCCTTCGCCAGAACTAGAGCAAATCGTGGACCGGAAGCATTGACTCTGTTCCTCTCTCCGCCAATGCTGCCTGGCCCTGCTGAGCATTTCCAGCATTTTCTGTTTATATTTCAGATCTCCAGCATCACAGTACTTTGCTGGCTAGTTTCAATTCAAAGTGTGAAAATATTTATCACTCAATGCAAAGTGTAATTTTTCTGTTGATAAAGCCCACTTGTGTGGATAGAAATAGCACATCATTGCAGGTGAACTGGTTGATGCTAATTTACTGGAAGGTTTGCCATTTTTAAACATGCGCCAATAGAATGTCACTGTTAGTTCAAGATATTCTCATTTGTACATAGGATTGTTGTTGGCAGTGCTTGAGGTTCAAGCCTTTTGGATGTTGCTGTACAGATATTGCATAGAGCCAGGTTCAAAGAAGCGGAGCAACGACCAATTTGTGTGATTGTATTACAAAGCCATAGTTGTACCGTGTATCATACTGAAACGTGAGTTTTTGGTGGGCTCTATAAATAGAGGCATAGAGTACAAAAGCCAAGAAGTTTTGTTAAACTGAAATAAAAAAGATTGACCCCACTGCAAATGTGGTTCCCAATTCTGGGCACCTGAAGGATGTGAGGGGGAGGGTTAAAGGGGGGTAGATGGGTGGAATAAGTGGCCCAGAAACAGGAGGAGTACCATGGCCCATGCTTTCTCTCCCTAGCCCTGTGTGAGTCTCAGCAGTGAGGGTTGACAGTGTATTTGTTGCAAACTTAATATTATAGTCAATTTCTGTTCCCTTTTTTTGGTTCATTCATGGAATATAAGCATTGCTGGCTAGGCCAGCATTTATTGTCATTCCTAATTAGCCTTGAGAAGGTGGTGGTGAGCTGCCTTCTTGAACCGCTGCAGTCCACGTGGTGTAGGTACAGCCACAGTGCGGTTAGGTAGGGAGTTCCAGGATTTTGACCCAGCGACAGTAAATGAACGGCGATATATTTCTAAATCAGGATGGTGTGTGGCTTGGAGGGGCACTTGCAGGTGGTGGTGTTTCCATTTGTCTGCTGCCCTTGTCCTTCTAGGGGGTAGAGGTAATGGGGTTGAAAGGTGCTGTCGAAGGAACCTTGGTGAGTTCCTGCAGTGCACCTTGTAGGTGATACACACTGCTGCTACTGTGCGTTGGTGGTGGAGGGAGTGAATGTTTAAGGTGGTGGGTGGGGTGCCAATCAAACAAGCTGCATTGTCCTTAATGATTTTGAGCTTCTTGAGTGTTGTTGTAGCTGCACTCAACCAGACAAGTGGAGAGTATTCCATCACTCTCCTGACTTGTGCCTTGTAGATTGTTGAAAGGCTTTGGCAGTAGGGAGGTGAGTTGCTCATTGAAGAATTCCCAGCCTCAGACGTGCTCTTGTAGACACAACATTTATATGGTTGTTCTGGTTAAGCTTCTGGTCAATAGTAAGCCCCCAGGATGTTGATAGTGGGGGATTCAGTGATGGTAAAGCCATTCAATATCAAGGGGAGATGGTTGAATTCTCTCTAGTTGGAAATGGTCATTGCCTGGCATTTGTGTGGCACAAATGTTACTTTTCAGTTATCTGCCCAAGCATGAATGTTGTTTGGGTCTTGTTGCATGCTCTTTCTAGCAGAGGTCAATTTAAGCATTGTAAAGCAGGAATTATAGCTGTTATTTCCATCTCTCATGTCCAGGACAGACCAATTATTCCCAACTGTTGAGATCTACCAGCTCAGTAAGTCTGGATGGGCTGGATTTTCCCACAGGATTCAGGACTGAGATGCTGGGGCAAAATGGAGTCCAGAGCCCACATTCACAGATAGCAGGCCAGACAGCTCAACCAGCACTGGCATGGACCCTAGTAGGCCACCTAGGTTAGACAAAGGAGAGCCAATGGATGTTATCTACTTGGACTTCCAGAAGGCCTTTGACAAGGTGCCGCACAGGAGGCTGCTCAGTAAGATAAGAGCCCATGGTGTTAGAGGCAAGGTACTAGCATGGATAGAAGATTGGCTGTCTGGCAGGAGGCAGAGAGTGGGGATAAGGGAGTCCTTCTCAGGATGGCGGCCGGTGACTAGTGGAGTTCCACAGGGGTCAGTGTTGGGACCACAACTTTTCACTTGATACACTAATGACCTAGATGAAGGAACTGAGGGCATCCTGGCCAAGTTTGCAGATGTTACAAAGATAGGTGGAGGGACAGGTAGTATTGAGGAGGTGGGGAGGCTGCAGAAGGATTTGGACAGGTTCGGAGAATGGGCAAAGAAGTGGCAGATGGAATACAACGTGGGGAAGTGTGAGGTCATGCACTTTGGTAGGAAGAATAGAGGCATAGACTATTTTCTAAATGGGGAGAGAATTCAGAAATCTGGAGTGCAAAAGGACTTGGGAGTCCTAGTCCAGGATTCTCTTAAGGTTAACTTGCAAGTTGAGTCGGTAGTTAGGAAGGCAAATGCAATGTTGGCATTTATTTCGAGAGGACTAGAATATAAAAGCAGAGATATGCTGCTGAGGCTTTATAAGGCTCTGGTCAGACCATATTTAGAATATTGTGAGCAATTTTGGGCCCCGTACCTCAGGAAGGATGTGCTGGCCCTGGAGAGGGTCCAGAGGAGGTTCACGAGAACGATCCCAGGAATGAAAGGCTTAACATATGAGGAACGTTTGAGGACTCTGGTTCTATACTCGATGGAGTTTAGAAGGATGAGGGGGGATCTGATTGAAACTTACAGAATACTGAAAGGCCTGGATAGAGTGGACGTGGGGAAGATGTTTCCATTAGTAGGAGAGACTAAGACCCGAAGGCACAGCCTCAGAGTAAAGGGAAGACCTTTTAGAACAGAGGTGAGGAGAAACTTCTTTAGCCAGAGAGTGGTGAATCTATGGAATTCATTGCCACAGAAGGCTGTGGAGGCCAGGTCATTGAGTGTATTTAAGACCGAGATAGGTAGGTTCTTGATTTGTAAGGGGATCAAAGGTTATGGGGAGAAGGCGGGAGAATGGGGTTGAGAAACTTATCAGCCATGATTGAATGGCGGAGCAGACTTGATGGGCCAAATGGCCTAATTTCTGCTCCTATGTCTTATGGTCTTATGGTCTCTGCACTCACCATCCTATTAAGGATGGTGAATGGACTCTCAATGCTGCTGGCCAAATCAGCAGGCTGGATGCTCTGGAGCCTCGCCAGTCCCACTGAGTGAGGTGGGCGCTGCTGAAGTAGGTCGGTGACACTGAGGGCGTCTCAGCATGGTGGCTCCCTTGGAGGCATGTATTTAAACGACAAATTCTGAGGGCAAAGCCATTAGGTCTCTCGGAGTGGGAGGGGAATTATTTTGGCCACAAGGGTGGCCTTCTTGGCCACTGCCCTCTTACTGGGGTATGAAGCCTCCGACTCCAAAGGCCCCATACAGACCTGCTGTGAGGAGGTTGCCTCCATTGAGCTGATGCTCTCTGCACTTGTCAGGGATGCCGCTCTGCTTGTGGAAAGTTGCTGGCCCGCCCCCCACATAGTTGGAGTTAATAGGATCTGTAATCAGGTTAATGGACTGCTACCTACGTGATAAGGACAGTGTCACTATCTGCCTATGGACAACTTCCCTGGCACCAGGAATGCATCAATGAGCCATCTTGATGCGGCTTCCCCCTATTTTCTTAAAGCCCCTGCCATCCTCCAACCCCATCGTCACGGGCTGGGAAAATTCAGCCTAATTCAGGTCAGTTTCAATTGACAGTCCAGTGATCTCTGCTGGACAGAACGTGGATGGACATCAGATGAGTCTGGGCGTGGGCTCGGGTTGAAGCTTTCCATAAGTTCAACAGCTGCTGCCACTTACTGCTCATTTCTTAAGTAACAATCAGGGAGGTTTCGGAATCAAATAACTGTTTATGGTTTGAGGAGAGCTCAGATGTGATAGAACAGGGGAGTTCTCAAGAGGTTCTATCATTTTCCCTTTAAACAATTTCAGCAAAACAGATTATCTGGTCCCTTAGTTCATTGTTGCTTGTGAGATTTTGCTGTGTACAAACTGGCTATTGCAATTCCCTCCATTATAACTGTAACTATGCTTCAAAAACATCTTCAAGCTGTGGGAGACTGTGAAAAGTGCTGCAAAAATGTAAGTTTTTCCTTCCTTACCAAACGTTCTGCAGGCAACTCTTTGAATTTATTATGTCAATTGTCTCTGGCGGAATGGAATCTTTTTGCTTCTATTTGCGCTTTGCTGAGATTACACATGTTCTGAATTCCTCTCTTCTACAATTCTCAAGAAACTTCGGGCAATTAAAGCTACTTTTTAAGTTGAAATCCATCAAGTTGTACATGTGAGTATTGAGAAATTATTCTCCGTTCAGCTACCTGAACTGTTAACTGCGACAACTCCAGAAGACTTTTTCTCTCTTTATGCTAATTGAGTTCGTCTGGATTGTTAAGCAACATCTTAAACATTTTAAAATTCTCATCCTTGTTTTCAAAGCTCTCTATGGTCTTGCCTCTCCTTATCTCTGTAATATCCACCAACTCCCCAACCTTCCGAGATATCTGTGCTCCTCTAATTCTGGCCTTTTGAGCATTCCCAATTTTAATTGCTCCACAGTCGGTGGCCGTGTGTTCACTTGCCAATGCCCTAAGCTCTGGAATTCCCTCCCTAAACATCTCCACCTCCCTCCCTCTCTTTAAAATGCTTGTTAAAACCTAGCCCTTTAACCAAGCTTTAACCATGTGCCCTAAAATCTCCTGATGGCCCTTGGCGTCTAATTTTGTTTTATAATGCTCTGTGAAGAGACTTGGGAGGTTTTATTATATTAAAGGCATTGTTATATTTTGGAACTAAAATGAATCATTCTGTATTAATGCTGCTCAAACTTCAGGAATATTATTATTCATCTTCAACAAAAGTGGAAAGCCTTGACTTTACAAAGTACCTTATCACATTTCCCAGAAACATCTCAAAATGCTTTTCACGCAATGGTTTCTTTGATGAGCGTTGACTGCTGCTACATCGACAAACATTACAGTCATTTGACAAACACGATCCCACAAACAGCAATTGGATAAATGTAAGTTTTTTGATTGCATTGGTGAGGGTAGAATATTGACCAGGACACTGAGAAAATCCTTTGCTTTTCAATGCATTTTTACACCCACATCAACAAAAGGCAGATGAGTTTAATGTTTTATCCAAAGGATGGCACCTTTGACAATTCAGCACTTACTCAGCACTGTCTGGGTTATGTACTCAGGTTCTTGAGGAGAATGCAGGTGACTTGACAAATTGGGTAATTATTTGGTTGTCAGTTGGTCATAGATATTGTACCCAGACAGCCTACTGAGTTGATCCAAAAATGGCTGTTTTCCAGAGTTTCCAAATTTCCCACTTTGGGCGGGAGTTTACTGGAATGGGAAGTTGGTTTCCTGAGCACTGCAGCTGGTGACTTGGCAGAAACAGTCCTTATGCACAGTTTATACAGGGTGCAGTACCCATGGCTTACAGTCAATCCGTGTTGTCTGGCCCTTGCTGGACTGCACCCGTTCATTGCTGGCTGTGAGAATGACTGCTTCAGGGTCGATGAAAATCGTCTTGGAAACTCCTGAGACAAACAGGGAAATGGAGGGAGAGAGAAAGGCAAACTGGGGACAAGAAACTGTAAACAAGAGGGAACACGAAGCGAACTGTAAACAAGCGAGAACGTGAAACAAACTGGTCAAAGAGGGGGAACAAGAAACAAACTAGGAGAGAAATAAATTGTAAAAGAGGGTGAGAGAGAAACAAAGGGAGGGAGCAATTATATTACAATTATACAGGGCATACCTGGGAGTAGTGTGTGCAGTTTTGGCTTCCTTACCTAGGGTAGGACATGCTTGGCCTAGATGGAGTGCAACAAAGGTTCACTAGACTGGTTCCTGGGATGAGGAGATTGCCTATTGAGTAGGCTAGTTTTATATTCCCTGGAGAATGAGAAGTGATCTAATTTAAATATATAAAATTCTTAAGGAGTCTGACAGGGTAGAGGCTGAGAAAATGTTTCCCCTAATCTGGGAATCTAGAACGTGTGGTCAGAGTCTCAGGGCAAGAGGGTGGCCATTTAGGCTAAAATGAAGAGAAATATCATCATGAGATTGATACTGAAGTAGCTAAAGACTGTTCACCATTACCCAACACACACATCAGTAAGAATCAGCAATGGACTATTCAGGTCAAGAGAAAGGAAGCTGGAGGGAGCGGCAATAATTTTGTCAAGAATTGGTTTAAAAAACTGTAAATCCTGCCAATCCAAAACTAAGACAGAAAATTCTGGAAATACACAGTAGGCTTAGCATCTGAGATAAAGGTTTAGGTGTACAATCTACAACAAAATTAGTCTGCCACATGAGGAATGAAGGGATATCGCGAAGGGATGGGAAAGTGGATTTGAGGCTGAAGATCAGCCACAATCTTATTAAAAAATGGAGCAAGCTCAAGAGCAGTTATGGCCTACTCTTGCTCCAATTTCTTATATTCTTAGGTTTTAAGGCAACTTATTTGATTTTAGTCTCTGGAGTTCAATTTGGCCAATAAGTAGAAGAATACTGGTGTTGCTAGTATTTTTCTCAATCAGCCTACTGATCTCTAAAGAGTTGAACACCATAACACCATAAGCTGTAGGAGCAGAAGTAGACCATTTCGCCCACCAAGTCTGCTCTGCCATTCAATGAGATCATGGCTGATTTGATAACCCTCAACTCCACTTTCCTGCCTTTTCCCCATAAACCTTCATTCCCTTACTGATTAAAAATCTGTCTATCTCAGCCTTGAATATATACTTAACCACCCAGCCTCTCCAGCCCTCTGCGGTAAAGAATTCCACAGATTGACTGCCCTCTGAGAGAAGAAATTCCTCCTCATCTCTGACTTAAATGGGTGACTCCTTACTCTGAGATTAAGCCCCCTGGTTCTAGACTCTCCCAGAAGGGGAAATAACCTCTCAGTATCTACCCTTTCAAACCCCCTAAGAATCTTACATGTTTCAATAAGGTCACCTCTCATTCTTCTAAACTCCAATGAGTACAGGCCCAACTTACTCAACCTCTTCTCATAAGAAAATCCCTCCATACCCAGGATCAACCTAGTGAACCTTCTCTGGACTGCCTCCAATGCCAGTATATCTTTCCTTAGATAAGGGGACCAAAACTGTTCACAATATTCTAGGTGTGGTCTAACTAGTGCCTTGCATAGCTTTAGCAAAATTTCCCTATTTTTATACTCTATTCCCTTTGAAATAAAGGCCAACATTCCATTTGCCTTCCCTATTACCTGCTGAGCTTGTATGTTAGCTTTTTGGGATTCATGCATGAGGACCCCTAAATTCCTCTGTGCTGCAGCTTTCCGCAGTCTTTCTCCATTTAAATAATATTCAGCTCCTCAATTCTCCCTGCTAAAATGCATAACCTCACATTTTCCCACATTATATTCCATTTGCCAAATTTTTACCCATTAACTACCCTCTGTAGATTCTTTGTCATCCTCACCGCTTGCCTCCCCACCTATTTTTGTGTCATCTGCAAACTTGGTGATAGTACATTCACTCCCCTCATCCAAGTCATTAATATATATTGTAAATAATTGTGACCCCAGCACTAATCCCTGTGACACTCCACTAGTTACAGGTTGCCATCCTGAAAATGTCCCCTTATTCTGACTCTCTGTCTTCTATTAATTAGCCAATCCTTGATCCATGCTAATATACTACCCTCAACACCACAGGCTCTTATCATATTAAGAAGCCTTATGTGTGGTACCTTATCAAACACCTTTTGGAAATCCAAATATATTACATCTACTGGTTCCCCTTTATCTATCCTGCTTGTTACCTCCTCAAAGAATTCTAATAAATTTGTCAGGCATGATTTCCCCTTCATGAAGCCATGCTGACTCTGCTTGATTACATTATGCATTTCTAAATACTCTGCTATTACATCCTTTATAATAGACTTGAACTTTTTCCTAATGACGGATGTTACCTGTTTTGTTATCTCCCTCCCTTTTTGAATAAGGGTGTTACATTGGCAGTTTTCCAATCCTCTGGGACTTGTCCAGAATATAGACAGAGTCACACGAAGGGGCATGTTTTATTACATTTTTATTTTTTAAATTAAAAAAAGATATCTCTTCGCCTCCCTGAGGCAGCTCTGTGCCTCTGGGAGATTATGCAGCGCTCACTCGCACGCATGCGCCAAGTTCACACTCGGCCGGCTCGCACCCCCCCGCCCCCACCTCTGCCCCCCTGCACAGGCAACGCTCAGCGCTCAATTGGCGGGCCAGCATGAAATCGCGGTGTGGTGCCGATTGCAGGCGGCGGTCGCCCTCTTGCCCATCCCTGCCCGTCCCCGCCGAGCCCCGCCCACCAAGGGAGAAATTCGGCCCCAAGTTTCTCACTCTCAAACTGAATGCTAAATTCTACCATGTTATGGTCACTGTTGCCTAGGGGATCTTTTACTCTGAGATCATTTATTAAACATGCCTCATTACACATTACCAGATCCAAAATAGCCAGATCCCTGGTTGGATCCACAACATATTATTCTAGGGAACTGTCCTGAATACACTCTATGAATCCTTGCTCATGTCTTCTGCCAATTTGATTTTCCCAATCTACATGAAGATTGAAGTCATCCATGTTTAATGTACTGCCTTTTTTACATGCCCCCATTACCTCCTGATTTATTCTCTGTCCTATAGCTACTGTCAGGGGGCCTATAGACTACTCCCACCAGTGTCATCTTCCCCTTGTTATTTCTTACCTCCACCCATATGGATTCTACAACTTCTGATCCAAGATCATTTCTTGCCATCGCACTTATTCCATCTCATACTAACAAAGTTACTCCACCACCCTTTCCTTCCTGTCTGTCCTTTTGAAAGGTCACATACCCCTGAATATTTAATTCCCAGCTTTGATCTCCTTGTAACCACGTTTCCGTAATGATTATAAGATCATACCCATTAACCTCTATTTGTGCCATTAATTCATTTATTTTGTTCTGAATACTCCATGCGTTTAAGTAAAGAGCCATTAATTTTGTCTTTTTACCATTTTTTCCCCCTTTGACCCTATCTGCTGCTTTTTTTTTGTATGTATACCCTGCCCCTTCCTGTCGCACTCTGGGCATCACTGCCTGAATAGCTGCCCTGCAATGCTGCCATATCCTTTTGCTTTTTAAGCCTATGTATTCCCTCTACAGAACCCTACCCCCCGTTTAAAGCCCTCTCTACAGCCCTAGTTATTTGAACACAGCACTTGATGATAATTACTTTTGTTCTTCATTTTGTTATCTTCACTGACAAATATTTCCATGGTTCCAGAACCAAGGCTGGTATTAATCCATTTGAGTACTGATCAGCCATGCTCCAGTTAAATGGTGGAACAGGCTTGAGGGGCTGAATGGTCTATTACTGTTCCTATATACCTCTCCTGGTTTATGCGGCTAATTTGCAGAGTCACCATGTTAACAGTAGTTAAAAACTGCCTGTCGCTACATGAGAAAGTCAAGGACAGAATGCTACAGGCCTGAACTTTTCGTTCGTTGGGCCCGCGCCATCGGCAGGCCTGGGAGTGGATGGGAAACGTGCCCCTGACCGCGATTTCACGCTGGCTGGCCAATCAACGGCCGGCATGAAACGCGCGCTGAAAAAGGCTCAGCACTGCCACTGGGGACGGGAAGAGGGTGGGTGCTGACATCACCGCGGGCGCAAGTGAGCGCTTCCAGTGTAGACGAAGGTAGACGGCTGCCTCCTGGAGCGGCAGACTCCCACAGAATAAACAAAACAACAAAAACGCTGCAAAATATGTCCATGCAGCACAATCAAGCACCTGAAAGCATAACCTCAAAATAACAGTCCCCCGGATATCTCTTCTTGTTTTATTTCCCCACGGAGATTTCATCCCGCCCTGGATCGAGGTTTGAGCAAAAATTTAAAGGTCGCCTGGCCGATTGACCCGTCCGCCAACCGTAAAAATGGACGGGCTGCGAAAAAGCACTTTCAATTGCCTCCTTCACGGGCTTAATTGCCCACTTAATTGTCGCTGTGCGCTGCCTGCTGAGCAAGATATCGCCCGATGACGCTGGGATGTGCTATTTCACGGCCGGACGGGTTCAGGCACATGCCTGCCTGCGGGATGTAAAATTCTGGCCCTAGTGAAAGAGATGTTCTGGACTGAAAGACAGAAAGCATATCTCATTTTAACCAATGAGGCGGGGTGGGGGGCGGTGGGTGGTGGGGGGGCGGGAGGGGAAAGAGATTACATTTTAAGATTTAACTTCATTTACACCAAACAGCAGCAGCAGAGAGAGCAAAATATCAAAAAAGCTCAGATCTTGCAATATACTACAGATGTGTTTTTAAAAATAATGAATCCACTGCTCTACAGTGTAATATTACAAAGTGCAATAGTGATAATGAGTGGTAGAACGTTGACACTGCAGCTTATAACTTGGTTTATTGCTGGCATTGATTGTCCAGCCCACTAACATTTCCTTATCAGCTTTGACTTTCCGTTTGCATTAATCAGAGGGAATTTCAAGTAAACAGTCACATGCTGAATGACCTTTAAAGGGCTGTGTCAAAGTCTGAGTGATTATGGAATGAGATCACAAAGATCATAACTGTTCAACGTTGCCAAAAATAATGAAAGTAAAAGATTCCTTATTAATGAGCAATAATTTAGATTTCTTGGTATGATTATTATTTGGGCTTTTTATTTGGTTTTTGGTTCAGAAATCTTAACCCAGATGTCTCAGTCATCGTCTCCAAGCCATTATGGAGCTTTGGAGAGTGTAAATGCATTTCCTCTCCATTGGACTGGCCCACCCAGCTAACCATCTCTGCTAGACCACCAGGCTGCATAGATCAATCCCATCACAAGAACATTGGTTGTTGAGAAAGAGAGTGAAAAGACATCTTTAAGAATGCAGCTAAATGCATTTGCTCCACCAACACTCCAGCTTGGACATTAGATAATTGTCAACCTGCTACCAGAGTGAGGTGAGAACAGATACTTCACCAGCACCAGGCAGCATGTGCACTTTTTATACAGGCGCAGCAATGCTTGTTTTTGTAAAGCAACAAGTGGCAAATGGTCTCAACTATGCCTAAAAATAATGTGAGTTCCAAAAACCTTAATATTCCAGTTGGTTCAGTGCTGGTTCCTCCTAATCAGAGATGCAGTTAATTGAGTCATTACTTTACTGTTGATTGTTTTCTTATTCAAATCCCAACTCATGGCTTTTATTTAATGAATGATTTGATAAATGGGACAACTTCTTCCATGGTTTCCTAATTAAGAAACATCAATTGAAATTCCACTAAACCAGCTTTGTAATAATCACTGGGATTATTAATAGGCCAATGTACCAAATCTCTTTGAATTCAAAGTAATTTCAGGTGCGCATTAACATTGTAATCTAACCCTGAGTCATGAGCGCAAAAGAAAACCTGAAGGTATTTTCACCTTATTGCTAATGTTCCATACGACAGGTAGTATAACTGCAGTCTGGAGCAAAGCCAAATTTAAAACAAGTAACCCAGCCTGTCCATTGATCCACCCAGGGACATTTTAAACTTAAATCTGCACACACCCGTAGGCTCTCTGTCAATATTAAAATGTAACTGGCTGGTGAGCCTAGTTGTCTCTGCGCCAAGGGGGCAGGGAATAAACAAAGAGAGAATTGTATTTATACAGCGTCTATCATGAACTCAGAATGTCCCTAAAGCTCTTTACCAGCAATAAAGTATTTTTGAACTATGGGCAGAAATACTGCAGCCAGTTTGTGTATAGCAAAGTCCCATAAATAATAGTGAGATAAATGATTTGAGAATCTCTTTTCTCTTGAAAAAAGATGGCTGAGGGGTGACCTAATCGAGGCCTTTAAAATAATGAATGGTTTTGAAAGAGTGCATACAGGGAGAGTGTTTCCTCTTTTGGGGAAGAGCTTAACTAGAGGCCATCAATATAAGATAGTCACCAATAGATCCAGTAGGGAATTCAGAAGAAACTTTTTTACCCAAAGCGTGGTGAGTGTGCTTTTTTTATTCATTTACGGGATGTGGGCTTCGCTGGCTGGGCCAGCATTTATTGCCCATCCCTAGTTGCCCTCGAGAAAGTGGTGGTGAACTGCCTTCTTGAACCGCTGCAATCCATGTGGTGTAGATATACCCACTGTGCTGTTAGGAAGGGAGTTCCAGGAATTTTACCCAGCGACAGTGAAGGAAGAGCAATATCTTTCCAAGCCAGGATGGTGAATGACCTGGAAGAGAACTTCCAGGTGGTGGTGTTCCCACCTATCTGCTGCTGTTGTCCTTCCATGTGGTAGTGGACATGGGTTTGGAAGGTGCTGTCTAAGGAGCCTTGGTGAATTCCTGCAGTGCATCTTGTAGATGGTACACACTGCTGGGACTGTGCATCAGTGGTGGAGGGAGTGAATGTTTGTAGATGTGGTGCCAATCAAGCGGGCTGCTTTGTCCTAGATAGTGTCAAGCTTCTTGAGTGTTGTGGGAGCTACACTCATTCAGGCAAGTGGGGAGTATTCCATCACACCCCTGATTTGTGCCTTGTAGATGGTGGGCAGGCTTTGGGGAGTCAGGAGGTGAGTTACTCATCACAGGATTCCTAGCTTCTAACCTGCTCTTGAAGCCTCAGTATTTATATGATGAGTCTAGTTCAGTTTCTGGTCAATGGTAACCCCCAGGATGTTGATAGTGGAGGATTCAATGATGGTAATGCCATTGAACATCAAGGGGCAATGGTTATATTCTCTCTTGTTGGAGATGGTCATTGCCTGGCACTTGTGTGGCGCGAATGTTACTTGCTGATTGTCAGCTCAAGCCTGGATATTGTCCAGGTTTTACTGCATTTGGACATGGACTGCTTCAGTATCTGAGGAGTCGTGAATGGTGCTGAACATTGTGCAATCACCAGCAAACATCCCCACTTCTGATGTTATGTTGGAAAGACGGTCATTGATGAAGCAGCTGAAGATGGTTGGGCCTAGGACACTACCCTGAGGAGCTCCTGCAGTGATATCCTGGAACTGAGATGACTGACTTCCAACAACCACAACCATCTTCCTTTGTGCTAGGTATGATTGCAACCAGCGGAGAGTTTTCCTCCTGATTCCCATTGACTCCAGTTTTGCTAGGGCTCCTTGATGCCACATTTGGTCAAATTCGGCCTTGATATCATGGACAGTCACTCTCACCTCACCTCAGGAGTTCAGATCTTCTGTCCATGTTTGAACCAAGGCTGTAGTGAGGTCAGGAGCTGAGTGGCTCTGGCGGGTCCCAAACTGGGTGCCAGTGAGCAGGTTATTGCTAATCAAGTGCCATTTGATAGCACTGTTGATGACCCCTTCCTTTACTTTACTGATGATGGAGAGTAGACTGATGGGGCAGTAATTTGCTGGCTTGGATTTGTCCTGCTTTTTGTGTACAGGACATAGCTGGGCAGTTTTCCACATAGCCAGGTAGATGCCAATGTTGTAGCTGTACTGGAACAGCTTGGCTAGGGGCACGGCAAGTTCTGGAGCACAAGTCTTCAGTATTATTGCTGGAATATTGTCAGGGCCTGTCCAGTGCCTTCAGCTGTTTCTTGATATCATGTGGAGTGAATTGAATTAATTGAAGACTGACATCTGTGATGCTGGGGACCTCTGGAGGAGGCTGAGATGGATCATCTACTCAGCACTTCTGGCTGAAGATTGTAGCAAATGCTTCAGCCTTATCTTTTGCACTGATGTGCTGGGCTCCCCTGTCATTAAGGATGGGGATATTTGTGGAGCCACCTCCTCCAGTGAGTTATTTAATTGTCCACAGTGGCAGGATGTGGCAGGACTGCAGAGCTTAGATCTGATCTGTTGGTTGTGGAATCGCTTAGCTCTGACTATCACTTGCTGCTTATGCTATTTGGCACATAAGTAGTCCTGTGGGGAACTTGCCAACACAGGGACTGGATAAAGCGAATAGTATAAATGCATTTAAGAGGAAGCGACACAACCATACGAGGGAGAAGGAAATAGCGGGTTATAATGGTAGATTTAGAGGAGGAAAGATGAAAGGGGACTTGAGTGGAGCATAAACACCAGTGTGGACAGGTTGGGCTGAATGGCCTGTTTCTGTGTCATATATCCCATGTAATGATATTAATCTTTAGGACTGTTTCCCAGTCAGAGTTGAATTAAGTAACCATAATGTTTTTTCTCCTTTTAGGTGTTGCCAGTAGCAATGGAAACTGAGAAGATTCATAACTCATGAGCTCAAGGCCGAATTGTGACATCTTTCCTGTAAGCCAAACTCAGACTTGCATGGCAAATAATGGCAAGTTTTATCTATTTAATGTCAGTTGCTATTTCAGATATTGACGAAGCCAGGTGAGCTTCTTACCACATATCTGCAATTACTAAAACCGTCTATTTCTACTTCCATAACATCGCCCGACTTTGAAGCTGGGTCAGTTTATCTCTCCCACATCCCAGGAAAGAATAAAAAATAATTAATGCACATTATTGTTTGTCACTGTTTATCTGCTGGTACCCAAGTCACCTCCCCAATACATCAATTTGAGAGATTTTACTAAGTTGTTGTTGATAAGGGGAAAACTGGGAGAGGTTCCAAACTCTTGTAAGCCTTGGTGAGAATGAGATAGAGTAGGTTGTGGTGTGGAAAATCTGAATGCAAGCCCGATGTGGATTGCTTCCTCAGTTGAATGACCTCACAATCATATTAAATCTGGTTCTGAATTCTATCCATTTTTAAAGATTTCAATGCATTTTTCACATTATAATTCCTGGGTAAAATTAACCTATTGTATTATCACATCAGAAAATCAATGAATAAAACATTTTTTTTGTGTCTCATCAAATGCTTAGATAACATACTGAATGAAAGACTGGCTCTTTCTGAGACTCAAACCATCTGTGAGCCCCTAATATGAACAGACACATGTGAGGAGCAATGAATCTGTCATTTTCTGTACTTTATTGGTGTTGTGACATTTAACACAGAGATCCTATCACCCAAACGATATCGTAACTCCACCTCCCATCAAGAAGTATGACAATAGTGAATAATTATCTCAATAAGTTGTCAGTTTTCAAACATCTGAATTGTTCTCTTGATGCGTACCTTGGCCAGAGCGTATAACCCATAATAATTCAAATATCTGTTGAATCTCAATCTGTCCCTTCCTGTCACTTACTGCTCCTTTATCATGCTTTGTGAGGAGCTCCTTTTGTTAGTGATTTGTCCAATTTCCTTATCTAGTTAAACCAATTACTGCTATCAGGTGCATGCAAATGGGAGGTCTTGTTCAATACAATAGTGTGAGAATTACTAGCAAATTGCTCATAACCAGAGGGAAGTTTTCTTCTGTACCCTACGTGATGTGAAATGGTAAACCCATTTTTCAGAAACATATTGAGGATCTTATTGCCCGAGTGCACAAGAGGACCTTTTATATTTATTCAATCATGGGATGTGGGGGTTGTTTGCAAGGCCAGCATTTATTGCCCATTCCTAATTATCCTCAAGAAAGTGACGGTGAGCTGTCCTCTTTAACCGCTGCAGTTCATGCGGTGAATGTAGTCCCACACTTCTGTTCACTAGGTAACCTTGTCCTAAATTTATTTAGGACTCTTCTACAATTTCCTTTAATTAGAATAATGAGATTCTCTACAGCTGATGATAAGTCACATCTCAATTAATGTGGCTTGTATAAACTTGGCTTATACTCCCTTAATTTTAGAAGGTTGAGGGGATTCCAAGTGAGATTCTTCCAATGACGAAGGGATTCACTAGGATTGAATCAAATAAATTATTTGCTCTGGGGGAGGAATTCAGAACAGCAGAGCCTGGTCTTAAAATTGAAGTACAGCCAAGCCAGAGTGAAATCATGAAGCAATTTTTTGCACAAGTGTTGTGTTATCATAATGATATAAAGGCACCAATCACTCATAAGGGATTGCTAAACACATTGCGGGTTCATTTATTTCAACTAGGCACATAAGAACAGATACACATGGATATAAATCTTGAAGATATCAGCAGCAGAGCTGTGTGGGCATGTGTTCGGTTCAAAATCAAAAGTGAAACCAATACGGGATCACATGACACACTTCCTTTCTAGTGGTGTCATGCCGCTATCTCTTAAAGGCATATTACAACATCCCCCTTCCTTTTTAAAGATACTTTCGCCTCTTCCAAAGAAGTAAAACTATTTACAATACATGTTCATGTTTAGTTACCATTACATAAATGTGTAGGACTGGTGAATCTATGATTCTCTAATACTCATAGATTCTCTAAAGTGTAGAGATAATCTGCTTGGATGCCCAGATCTTGTAGTGGTGCCCTTGTCTGGTGGTTTCTTTAATTGCTCACAGTGATCTGTGGGGTTGTCATTCTTAGATGTTGTTCTGGTTGCATTTGGGATCTAGCCTTCGATGCAATAGGACTGCAAGGTGGTTGAGGAGCTGGAATGGATCTGATTTGTCCTCAGTTATGCCTCACCGTTGCACCTTTGTGTGTAATGACTTCACAGGACATTGGTTCCGAACAGATCCTTGTCACCTGGGCTGGTGGCCATGTACCTACTGTGAGATCCTGGATGTGAACGTGTCCCACCTGTAAACCTAACAATTCTGTACCTGCATTTTTATCATGCCCATTGGTCATTTTCTCTTGCAGTTTTAAAAGTTGCTGTCTAATTTCTGAGAGAGTAGAATGGTTAAGAGTAGGTAAATTGGTCTGCACTGGTCTGCCAAATATGAGCTCTGCCAGTGATGGAATAGTTGCACTTAAAGGTGCCACTCTCAGATGTAACATTGCAATGTGTATATCCTGCTTGGTTTGTCTACATTTGAGAATTAGGGATTTCACTGTGCAAATCATTCGTTCAGCTAGGCCGTTAGATCTAGGGTAATGAGGAGAAGAGGTAATGTGATTGATAATCCACTTCTCACACATGTCCTGAAATGTCTTACCAATAAATTGTGGACTGTTATCTGTCTATCTTACCTCTCTGAAATAAACTGAAAATAGCACTTAGAGTGTGCTTGACAGTTGCGCTTGATTGTGCAATTGTCAAATAATGGGGTACTTGGTAAAGTAGCTGATGATCACGGTGAAGTCAGTACCATGGACATGAAAGAGGTCAGATGTGATTTTGCACCAAGGATTGCTAGGAACTTCATATGGAATCAATGGTGCTTTGTGCTGATTTGTCATATGTTCTTGGCAAGCCTTGCACTTGTTGAGGATGACTTCAATGTCATTGTTCACATTTGACCAATAGACTACCCCGCTTGCTAGTCTTCTTGTACAATCTATGCCCATGTGTGAGTGATGAAGTTGTCGAAGAGTATCAGGTTCCAAATATTCCGGAATAATGACCTGCCCACCTTTAAAAATGACATCCTGGGGGATGTCTAGCTCATCATAGCAAGGTCAAAATGGTCTCACGTGTTTGTGGACATGCTGGATTGAATCAGGCCATCCTTAGATGATGGTTTTCCACAGTTTCCGTATTGTAGAATCTTTTGTTGTTTCTTCTTGTAGCTTCTGGCATTTGTCTTACGCAAAATGTATCAGATCAATTTGGAGAACATCTCCAAGCTCAGTGTCAATGAAGTAAACTTGTAAATCTAAGGATATATCTTCTGTTTTAGTTGGGCTAGTCAATCTGTGGAGTGTATCCAATGTGACCATCAAGTTACCTGGCTTGTACCTGATCTCCCAGTCATAACCTTGAATCTTTATCAAGACATGTGCAATCTTGGTGATGCTCTAGCCAATAGTTTTTGCCAAATCATCTCTGGTGGCTTGTGGTCAGTGTTTACTAAAAATACTTTGCCAAATAGATAGGTATGAAAATGCATGATTCCAAACACTAAAGCTAATGTTTCTCACTCAATATTGGATTGCATTACAGGCAGAGATTTTGAAAGCAAATGTGTCACTTTGATGGGAAATCACGACTGAGGGAGGTCTACCTACAACTTCACCAGCTATCCACAGGCATATTGAATTGTTTAATGAAGACCTGTTTTTAAAAAAAAAACAAGAAAAGGCACTGGCCAAAAATGGCTGCCACGAGTCACCTGATGTCTGATGCTGTAAGTTGACCACATCTCTAGAAAGTTTCTGTATGGATTACACTGCAGACCTGTTGCATGGAATTACACACCTAGGGTATGTCAAGGCCCACTTCAAACAGGGACTCTCTCGAAAGAGAGGCAGTAGTAATTATAGTTCTGATAAACGTAGGACTGTAGCTTTAAGAATAATCCTGTGTTGTAACATCACATGATCTGTGTAAACTAATCAGTTAGCAACACAGGGAACCTTTAGGAGAGAGATTTTCTTTAGTTATAGAGTTTGATGCACACATGTAGCTGCTGCTGCTATCTTGTAAATAAAGTTCAATATTTCCACCAAGAAAAGTTGCCTGGAAAATCAACTCTATAACAAACTGTAGACGAGAATGGACAAATCAGTTCTGGTGCTGTCTCTTGCCCAGCAATTGTGAATATCTAAAATAGTCAAACAGAAAGGAAGATATACTCATCTGAGATGCCACAGTTTGGCAGAATCGATTTCTTTGAGCCAGATGACTGGTCTCAATATACAAAATGCCTTGCATTCTACTTTCAAGCCAATGAAATCATGAGGGAGGAAAGAGGAGAGCAATTCCCCTGAGTATTTGTGGGAGCAAGACCTACAGTTTAATTCAAAGCTTGACGGCCCCCAGTGCCCCAATTCGAAAACCTTCAGTGAATTAGTAGACGTCATTAAGCGACATTTCCAACCCAAGCCCTCAGTCACAATGCAGAGGTTCAGGTTCAATTCACGGAATAGAGCCACGGAATAGACCATTGCTATCTACGTGGTGAAATTAAAACAACTAACGGAATAATATGATTTCGGTGAAACCCTGAATGATACGCTCAGGGAACGTTTGGCCTGTGGAAGAGGATGCTATTCACAAGCAATTCAAGGCGTGCAAAATGGCGCCGTTTTCCTAGTTGGGCGGGAATGGTCAGCCGGAAGTGGCGTGAAAAACCGGGACTCCGCCGTGAAGCGGGAAACAGCCCCCACTAACCGAAAAGGGAACAGCTTAGCAGCAAATTCGAAAACTAATTTTTATTAACGTGGAGGCAATCACACTCCTAACGATTGGCAATTTAAAAAGGTGGAGCGTTATTTTTGTCACAAAAGTGGGAACATATTGAAACATTGCAAAGCGAGATTATAACAGACTTCCAGCAACAAACAAGTTCCAATGAAGTGTATAGTGAGGAGGAGCCGGAAACAACCAATTCTGACATTTATTCCTTATTCGGCATGAAAATTGGGAAGTCAGAGCCGATTACTGTCACACTGCAAGTGATTGGTAAACCCTTAAAAATGGAAGTAGACACTGGTGTTTCTATCCCTGTAGTAGGGGAACACACTTTCAGATATTTAAATAAAGGTGATCAACAATTAAATTTGGAACAAACTTCTGCCAAGTTGAAAACGTACACAGGCGAAGAAATCCAGGTAAAAAGTATCGCCAGAGTACCTGTTTATTATAGACGCCAAACAGCACAACTACCAGTGATGGTACTATAAGGCAGAAAGCCAAGACTTCTAGGTCGAAATTCGTTGAGGGAAATTAACCTTGATTGGCCAGTGAGATTTCAAAAGGAAGCCGGAAGAGTTCCTGAGTTGGAAAAGGAACAAGGCAAGGTACTTCAGAAAGAGCCTGGAGAGTCCAAGGACCGCAACAGGATGAAAGAGGAGTGTGTAACCATTCAGCAACCTGAAGAAACCTTAAACAACAGCATGGAAGAACAGCAGAAGAAACTCAGGGAGACTCTGCTAAATGACAGAATTCAAGATGAAGCAAGGGAGCTTCACAAAGAAAAGGAAAACCTGTTGAAAGACCTTCACACACGACAAGGATCCCTCAGGTCAAAGTTTGTACCTCTGGAAAATCACAAGAGAAACAGGAAGAATTTTACGTCACTCTGAACAAACTAAAGAACCAGTTGGCAGAGAAGATGCAGCAATATTTAAGGTTCCAGGAGGAAGCCAACAGATACAAGAAAGAGACAGAAGAGCTGAAGAATCAGCTGAATGAAGCTACAGAGGCTTTGAAAGCAAAAGTTGTAGAACTGTCCAAGATGCGAGCAGATAATGAAATCATGCGTAGCTCAACTACTGAACTAAGACAAGTTGAGGTTTCACCTGAGAGAAGTCTGGCCGACAATGAAGTCAAAAAGAATGCCGAGACTAAACTCTGTGGTAGAAAGAAGAAGACAGATAGGAAGAATGTTCTGAAAAGACAATAAAAGGTGGGAGTGACAAAGTTAACAGCTGAATTGTTGGAAATTAAACTTGCTCGTTTCATAATTCACTGCAGAACAAACCCCCCCACACTACAACAGCTGCAAACCTGCAGAATTACTGATGAGATGCCGTATTCAAACAAGACTAAGCCTGATACTTCCCAATTTGGAGGGGAAGGTGGAGAAAGGTCAAGGGAACCAAAAAGCGACTCATGATTTGCATAGTCGTGAGTGACAATTTACTGTTGGAGACGCAGTATATGTAAGGAATTTCAGTGGAGGACCGAAATGGTTACCTGGTAAATGTGTCAGGACCATTGTCATACTACGTGGAAGTGGAGGGCTGGATCACCCGTAAACATGTGGACCATTTAAGAAGGAGGGAGATACCCCAACAAAATGATGTTCCACCTGTAACCATCGCTGACTTGTGGTTTCCAATTGAAGCTGCTCAACCAAGGACTGGCATGCCTGATGTCTCTGTCAGAGTGGAAGACACTGAGCTGCCTGTGCCTAATGAGGTACCTGATATTAATACGGTTCCAGGGAATGTGGTTCCTGTCAAAGAATTGGAAACCGTGGAGTTACAGAATTCCACACAGATCAGGAAACCACCTGAAAGACTGAATATGTAATTTCTTGACCTGTGTAAATATTGTAGTGTCATGCAATAAATATCCTTTTAAATACAAAATGTGCAGAAAATTTAAAGGGGGAGGAATGCAGTAATTATAGTTCTGATAAACATAGGACTGTGGCTTAAGAATAATCCTGTGTTACAAGATCACATGATCTATGTAAACCAATGAGTTAACAGCACGGGGAACCTCTAGGAGAGAGTTCTTTAGTTATAGAGTTAGATGCAGTGTAATTGCTGCTGGTGTCTCATAAATAAAGTTCAATTCTTCCACCAAGAAAAGTTGTCTGGGAAATCAATTCTATGGTAGAGGCATTAAAAATGCAAAGTGCTGGACTTTGATCAGCTGTCGTTCTATTAAGATAATGGGAACTGCTAACCAGCCAGATACTCATTGGATATTCAAAACCCCCTTTTGGAGGACAAAATAATCCCCATCTCCTGTTGATCTCTATCTTGGAATGTGTCAAAAGGTTCAGGGATGAAAAGATCAAAAAATGGGATTACCTGGTCGGCAACAATGACTGCAAGACATGCTAATCGAATTCATTTTTTGGGAATATACAGATAGGAGCTTTAAAAACTGGAAGAAACATCACAGTCACCTAAAACACTGCTGGAAGAGAGCAGTAAAGATCTCTCTCTCTCCCTTTCTCTCTGAAGCTATAAGAGTGACCTCAACAAAGTGCAAACCTCAACCAAGTCAGCTTTAGAATTCTACAGGAAGCCAATTAACTTCAAATGGCCACAATATTCAACCATCTACACCTCAAAGACAAGCAAACAACTTAATCATATATTCTTTTAAATTTTTATTGGGTTCTAACTTTCTTACTTCTGATACCTGTGTGTGTGCCGTCATGTCTTTATTATTTTTCTCGGGTTTAGTAACTAATAAACTTACTCTTTCTTTGACTCAAGGAAACTTGGTTTGATTGGCTCCTTATTGACAAATAAATGCATTTTGATTGGGAGAAGCATTTAAGGGGAAAAGAAATTCTAAAACCTTTGTCACGACCAACCGAGGAGGCTGAATAGAAGGGAAGTCAGCTGACTCCTCCTCACCAAGCCATAACAAATGCAACCAGTTTGCCTTTGTGTAGTATACGTGCTTCCAGGCCTCTCTGTGAGACATCTATCTCCAGGGCAGTTGTCTCCCTAGGATAGTAAAATTGCAATGATAATGACTGTTTCAGTGCTTTGATGAGGTATTGCTTGTCTTTGCGCCACAGGAAAAGCATATCTGTTCTCAAGAATTCCCTAAGTGATGACGAGTTTTAAGTGAAAGTGAGAATGTGTGGAGACAGCAAATTAAAGGCACATTGACATCTTCGAAGATTGCCCTTAGCTTGAGGAGTTGGCATGGCTTCAATATCCTCTATCTGATATGGATATGCCAGCACTGGGATAGACGGCACTGAAGAAATTGATCTGCTTCACATTGATGTCACATTTCAGACTGTTGAACATCAATCCTTCATTAGATGCTGCTTGGATCGATAAGTGCAGATTATGGTCATGTTCTTGTGTTGTTCTTTGCTCAACAGCTCTGTGGTCGGCAATACAGATCCATCCTGGCACAGTGCATGTGACACGGTCCATGTGGGCTTGAGAGAGATCCTGCCTAACAGCCCGAAAAGAAGTTCTTGAAAACAGCATTGTCCAAATTTTTAAAAATTCATTTGCGGGATGTTGGCATCGCTGGCTAGGCCAGCATTTATTGCCCATCCTTAATTGCCCTTGGGAAGGTGGTGGTGAGCTGCCTTCTTGAACTGCTCCAGTCCCTGTAGTGTAAGTACACCCACAGTGCTGTTAGGAGGGGAGTTCCAGGATTCTGACCCAGCGACAGTGAGGGAATGGTGATATATTTCCAAATCAGGGTGGTGAGTGGCTTGGAGGGGAACTTCCCATGTATCTACTGCCCTTGTCCTTCTAGATAGCAATGGTCATGGGTTTGGAAGGTGCTGCCAAAGGGGCCTCGGTGAATTTCTGCTGTGCATCTTGTAGATGGTATACATTGCTGCCACTGTTCGTCAGTGATGGAGGGAGTGAATGTTTGTGGATGTGGTGCAAATCAAGCGGGCTGCTTTGTCCTGGATGGTGTCAAGCTTCTTGAGTGTTTTTGGAGCTGCACTCATCCAGGCAAGTGGAGAGTATTCCATCACACTCCTGACCTGTGCCTTATACAAGGTGAACAGGCTTTGAGGAGTCAGGAGGTGAGTTACTAGCCACACGATTCCTAGCAACTGACCTGCTCTTATAGCCACAGTATTTATATGGCTAGTCCAGTTCAGTTTCTGGTCAATGGTGACCCCCAGGTACAAATGGGGCATAAAATGTAGTAAGCTCTTGGTACTTCTCTGTGAAATGTACTGACCAGTAGCCATGCAAATCTTGGATTTAACTCTTCTAATGTGGGTATTTTGTAAGGACAATGTGTCAAAGCTGCATTTACTCATCACGCATCAATGCATGGGAAGTAATTTTATGGCCCCATTGTGGTGAGGGCGGGGCTGTAAAATGCAGCAAGCCGTTCAAAAGTCCATTGACTTTGGTGGAATTGTAAAATCCCACCAGTGTAAAATTCCGCCCATACTCTCAATGATCTGTCCTTTTTTGTGACACATGAGATTGAGCTGCACCAATCGCTGTGCCCTTGTACTCTTCTAATGATACCTTCTTTCTCCATTTGGTCAAGCTAAACCTTTAATTTGTCTTGTAAGTGGATGGCGCACTTATGTGGTGGATCAATTGATGGACTTGCATTCTCCTGCAAGTGCAATGTTGCAGCTTCCTTGAAACTGCCAATTTTGTCAAAATATCCTGTGAAATGAGGTGATAGGAGTAGTTTCTGAGGTTGATCTGCCATGTGAGGTCTGACTGATTCCATGGATTGTCATTAGTGTGAGTCATGGCATGCTGGTTGACTTGGGATTGCTGTGCCTTTAATCTCCACAATGTAGAACAGCTGTGACACCCGGGAGAATTGATTGTACTTGCACACCTGGACTATGGAACCTGCACATGGAATTAGTGAAATGTTGTACGCTAAAGGTTTCACAGCAGTAGGTTTCATCATGGCCTTCCATGTCTGTGGATATATGTCTTTTAGAATTCACAGTGGTAGTATGTTGGCACATGCCCCTGTGTCAATCTTGGCCAATAAGAGTAGTTATCAATTTTCTTAGGACAGATAATTTTAATCTTGACAAACACTTTGGACGATGTGATGATTTCTATGTTTTCCAGGAAATTGATGGTGTGAAACGTGTGTTCATTGCTCACCATCATTGTGCACATCATCGTCATTTCCTGGTTTGTCAATCACTTCATGTATATGTTTCTGACAGGATACTGGATGGTCCTTCTTATTGTTTGAAGGTTCCCCGTTGTGTACGGTCTGTTTGGATCAGTGCACGGCTCTTTGTAGCTGCATCAGCCTTTGCTCCAGTGCACTGCCACTACCAACGGCCCTTTCTGTCACAGGCTTTGCAGAATTGATGGAAAGCTGGACATTTCCTTGGTGCGTGCAGAACGCCACACCTCCCACATAGCTGGCTAGGTTTAGTCGTTCCAGTACGTGCTTGCCTGGTTCAGACACACCTGAATCAATAAACCATAGCTCTGTACGCTGTTTAAAAATTCTGAAATCTGATAGTAGGTCAGCTGCATACAATTCAAACTGGGGAATTTTGGGGACATTTTGACATTATCCCTTTGACCTTCTTTCTCTTCGAGGGCCTGGCATGAGCGTTGCTGTAGCCACTTTTGTGCGCTTTTCAAATCTCCACTCAATACAATCGCAACCTTCTCTGGCCCACTTTTATGATGATTTTATGTGTGTCTTTTTGTTTGACTCTCCCTCACTTGCTTTCGATCCAGCCCACACCGTGGTCACTTGGCTTTCCCGACTGAGCTGCTCCTCCCGATGCACTATCCCACTGACTGAACTGACAGGCTATGTGCTGTAGTCTCAGCATGAGAGATCTGTCTTCTTATCAGCTCTTTATTTGAGGACTATCCCAGCATTGTGTCCACAGAGCTTTCCTGCACAGTCCGCCGCTGCATTATCAACACTTTCCGATGCTGCACCTTCGTTGCGGTCTGAATAAAATGTCAAGGGTCGTCTCATACCACATAGCATGACCTAACGCTGTTCACCATGTTGTACCAGTGGTTAATCTTGCTGCCAGGCTGTTGGACCACCACTGAACACCATGTTGTGTTTTTATAATGGTATAAAGGCACCAATCACTCATAAGGGATAAGGCAGATAAAAACAGATATACATGGATAGAAAACTTGAAGACATCAACAGCAGAGCTGTGTGTGTGTGTGCGTGCTCTGCTCAAAAGCAAAAGTGAAACTAAGACTAGATCGCATAACACACTTCCCTTCCAGTGATGTCATGCTGCTATCCCTTAAAGGCATATTACAACAAAAAGGGCAGTGGAAATTTGTAACTAATTCCCTCATAAGATTATGGAAGCTGTGAATTTTCAAGTATGGGTTTGAGATTTATGTTAGGTTAGGGCTGGTATCAAGGGATGCAAAACAAAGACAAGCTAATGGAGTTGGGATACAGATCAGCCCTAATCTAACTAAATGATGGAACAAACTCAAGGGGATAAATGGCCTCCTCCCATCCCTAGGTCTTCTATCCCTGAAGAGAGAGGATAGTAAATTCAGCTGGAGCTTTGCAGAAATGCACGTGCCAACTGACGACATTGGTATTACCACCTTTGATATTACCAACATTGGTATGACCATTGCTGAATGAACTTTGGTCGCACACCAGCAAAGAGTTCAATGCCCACTACGTGACTTCAGGGTTTAACCTTCCTTTGAGGAAATCACCACAACTCAGCATATCTACTGCACTAAAAATGGACAGACACCGAGCTCTGTGTAAGGCTCTGCTGATCTGAATGCAACAGAAACAGATAAAGCCAACAATGGCTTTCACATCATTGATGCACATCGTCTGCTGCTAAGGATTATTTATATTAAATGGGTGGGCAGCTGCATAAAGTTAACACCCGGAAAAACGGAGTACAAGTTTTATCTCCAATATCCAGTATCTGCGGTATTTTGCTTTTTGTGGTGATATTTTTTTCTCCTCCAAAAATAAAGAATGGAGCTTGGATAGCAAAGTCAAAAGGTATTTATTTCTAAAAGTAAGATTTGAGCGAAAGGGAGAGGGGGGTATTTTATAGAAATAAAGTTTAAAAGTGGAACAGAAATGATCAGGAGGGCGAGCTGAGAAATGTTTGCATTTTTATTATTTTTTTAAAAATGTTATCACTTGTTGTTAAATACTTGATGAAGAGAAAAATGAAAAGGAAATCTGCACAGGCTGGTACCCTGAAATAAAAACATAAAATGATCTCATTAGGAAGGCCACTATGTTGCGAAATTATTATAAGCATGCTGATATGCATGACAATGCCAGTCCTTATCTTCCGGCAGCTATGGCAATCCATATTAATTATCTTAATTAGGAAATTAAACCGTTTAACCAGTTGATCAACATTTGTAAGAGAGAAAACATTTTACTGATGTTTCTGTGTAACACCAAACGGCCTTTAGAAAGATAAGTTTAATCCATTGTTCCAGCCTCAGTGTGAGTTGGAAACATAAAAATTGGCACAGCGTTCTTCACAGCTGTTAGTAATCTAAGGGTTAAAAAGTCCACCCTATGACCGACCGTATGTATTTATAGAACACTTTCAAATTTGAGAAATGTCTCATGGGCACTTTATACAGGCATGAAGGAACCAGCTGTTAAGCCCAAGAAGAAGAAATGAGACTGTCAAAAAAAAAAACAGGTTTGAAGCAGGATTTTAGATTTGGAGAGGTGGAGAGTTGGAAGAGTTTAGGGAGGGAATTCCGGACAGTGGGTCAGAGGCAGCTGAGGGAACGATCTTGCATTGTGAGGCAAAGGAAAAGCCATGCCTCACAGTTAGTCAAGCGGAGAGTTTGAGAAGGTTGCAGAATTAGAGGAGATTATAGAGCACGAGGCAAAACCATAGAAAGATTAAAAGACAAGAATGAGAATTTTAAATCTGAGGCGTTGCTGGGTTGTAAGCCAACGTGCGTCAATGAGGGCGATTGGTGGGCAGGACTCGGTGCAGGCTAGGAGTTGGGTGACAGACTTTTGGATGAGCTGAAGTTTGCAGAAGGTATATGATGGAAAACTAGTGAGCAGAGCGTTAAAGTAAGACTCTGCAGGGAGAAGGCTGGTTTGAGGGTTTTAATGTCAGATGGGCTGAGGTAGGGGCCGAGGTGATGATATAGCGTGGGTGGTCCTTCTGATGGAGAGGATATGATGTTGGAAACTTAGCTTGTGGTCAAACAGGGTGCTGCGCAGTGAAAGGTCTAGTTCAGCTTGAGGATGTGGCCCAGGGAAGAAGAAAGATTCACTGGCGAGGGAGCAGAGTTTGTGGAGGTGTTTTGGGGGCAGCGGGGTGGTGGGTGGCTGGATGGGTGGCTGGGATGACTGCGCAAGACAATGACCTGGGATTTTCCAGTCCCATGATGGTGGGACCTGCTGTGGGAGGTTTGGTGGCCCAGCCAAAAGTCCATTAACTTTTAGGAGGACTGGATGATCCCGACAGCGGGTGGTCTGGAAACTCTCGCCTAGTGACTTTGCTCTTTCCAGTGTTTACCTGGTGGAAGCTAAAATTCAACCACGCCTGGATGTTGGATAAGCAGTCAGACTTAAACTAAAAACTTAACTAAAAAGATCACAAAGAGTGGAGCAACCTAAAAAAGTACCACAAGGTCAAAAGGCAATATTTTGAAAGTTTGTGATAAGTTACCTTATTGAGAAGGGCACCATGTTATCAAGTTATTATAAAAGCGCTGATGTGTATCACAGCTTCCGTCCTTATATTCCAGTAGTTATGGTAACTCACATTATTTATTTAATTAGAAAGCCAAACTGCTTAATCACTGGGTGAAGAAATGTGGTAAAGACGGGGTTGAAAACTATGGGATGAAATAGTTGTCATGATCACATGAAGTTTCTTCCTCTCCTATTTTAACAAAGATTAACCTACTTGTTTGTAAAGCATTAATACCATGCTGAAATTCTCAGAGACATAAGTTACTGATGAACGCATTAATCATGCATTCTCTCTATCCCATTACATACGTTCCCATCTAAAAAGAGGAAAGAGAAGTACTTGAGACTCAGTTTGCCTCTCTTGCTTTTGTAACTTCCTGGAACTGTTGAGGTTTAATCAAACCAGTGAGTCATTGATTACAAAAGAATCTTAGTTGTCATGAACTTTTAGCATTGGTGAAAGACTAACATGAAAACACAAACATAGCGCAGCCAGCGTTTAAACTGCAGTGTATAAAACTGTGTAGGAAAACATGTAAATAAATTTAACGTCATCCATTTTCTCAAAATGGTGTGACAATGGCCGATAAATTCAGTTCCCCAGGGCCTAGTAACTGGGGAGTACGCCAAAGATATGCTGGGGAACCATCTGAAACCACGACATAAATCATAAACTTTGGATGGTTCTGACTGTCTTAGCTGAATAGTTACCCAGGGAAAGTTCGAAGAATTAAAACCACTTCTAACTCCTGGGTAACTATAGTACCACTCCCATCATGACCCTCCCCCCACGGGACTACCCCCACCCCCATGAACATCCCATGGGACCCGCACCTGACCACCTGACCCATGCACTGACCACCCACCCCCACATACCACCCACCCCAACCCCTGCGTCCCCACTGACCACCCAAGCCCCCCAACCAGCCAATCCCCCCACCAACTGACCACCTGACCTACCCCAATCCTACTGGCCTTCCAATCTCCCCCAAGCACCCAACCCCCCCACAGACTACCCGTCTTCCCTGAACACCTGAGCCACCCCCACTGACCACCCGACCCCCCCTGACCATCCAATGCCCACCCCCCACAATGGATTACCTCTCCACTGACCACCCACATCTTTGACCACCCAGCCCCCACCACACCCCCAACCAACCGACACCCCTGTCTTACCCCACCGACCAGCCAACCCAACTCCCAAAGACCACCCGACCCCCACACCCATCCCCCGCAGAACAACCAATCCCCCTCCCTCCTGACCGACCCCACCCCAATCCTACCTACTGGCCTTACAAACTTACCTTTCTCCCAGGCTTCTCAAAGCGGCTGGATCTTTAATCTTACCTGCTTTATGGCAGCTATTGCTGTAAAAGAGGGGGGCCTGGCTTCCTTAAGTCTGACTCTCCAGCCCTTGACACAAGGCCTCAGGAACAGCCTGCACTAGACAGCTCTCGCCTGGCCTAAGTTGGAAGGTCGGGCGATAGAGGTGTGGCTCTCTCCAGATAAGAAACGAGGAGCGAAGTGGCAATCTGACTCTGATTGCCAATCCACTAGAACTTCAGGCCCATTATAAAGTATCTTTATGTTCAAGGCTACATGCCAAATTTCACACCACAGTGGTTTGAAAAGATTGTGCCCAGCAAATCTGGAGGAGAGTAAACTATTTGGGGAAAACAATTGTTGTGATGACTAACAATCTGACCTTTGACCATGCGGAAACTTTGAAGAAGGGAAGTCAATTCATTGAATTGACTTCGATGGGAACTTTTACAGAATACAATGCTAAAGGTTGCAACGAAAGTTAAAGACCGTTTCCCTTCCAAGTTATTCCAGCCCGGCACTGGAGGTGTTCAATCAAGCTGGGATTTGGTTCCACAGTCGCTGCACTTTATCCATTGACCCATTCTTCAGCTGCGTGTGGAGTAGATAGTTAAAGTCAGGAGGATGTTTAATGATGGGGTGCATCACAGCCAAGTTTGATCCTGCCTTTTGTCAATGTCCAAAATAAGAGCACTTCGGTTGGGAGCAGGGAGCAGTCAGGAGAGCCTGCGTGAATTTTCCCTCCCCAGTTAAAGATGCTGTGGTCAAGTATCCCCCTCATATGGCCCCCTTGCCCCGTAACCACATGAGACCGTGTCGAATTGACTCCTCCGGCTCCTTTATGCCAATAGCAATATTGGCATAAAGTAAAGAGATAATGAGAGTCATTCCTAATACTTTACTAATACAAAAGCACAGCTATTTCATTTGCAAGATAGATAAATGTGATACCTTCAATGTGCTTTATTGCTCTGTTCAACTGCAGTGGATAGGCACGAATGGGTAATTTTGAACATAGGCCCCTTCTGATCTCTGGGGCATCGAACTTGGAGGTAGCCCAGTAGATGCACTGGGGGAAACCCCTGGAAGTCCCCACAACAAGGACTGCATGGGAAGTTCAAACTTTTGATGGGTAATTACCCTGCACTGCCAGCCATCCGAAACCCTGAATTAAATCGGACGCTTCCAACTGTTTTAGAAGAATAGTTACCCAGGAAAAGTTAGAAGAGTTAAAACCACATCAAACTCCTGGGTAACTATGGTACTAAAACCCCTGAACCCCTGACCCCCCCACCACTGGAGCCCCCGATTACATCCCCCAGTGCCCCATGACCTCCCGACTACCCCCCGACTGCCCCTCCAACCCTCAATTACCCACCACTCCCTACTACATCCACACCCTCTGAATACACTCCCGACACTCCTGATTATCCCCCCCGACTACCTTCCTGAACCCCTGACTATTCCCCACCCTCCTGACTAACCCCACCCCCTGACTACCCTCCCGACCCCCTGACTACGCTCCTGAACTCCTGACTACTCCGTACACCCCTGACTAAACCCCAACCTCTCAACTACCCTCCTGAACCCCTGACTATTCCCCACCCCCCTGACTAACCCCCATCCTCTCAACCACTCTCCTGACCCCCGTACTACCCACCTGACATCCCGACCCGCACCCTACCCATTGACCTTACACACTTACCTTCTCCCTGGCTTCTCAAAGTGGCTGGACCCTTAAACTTACCTGCTTTACCGCAGCTAGTGCCATAAGAAAGGGGGGTGTGTGGCTTCCTTTCCTTCCACTCTGCTGCACTCGACACGAGACTTTGAGAACCCGCTGCACTGCACTGTTCTCACCTGGCCCCAATCGGAAGATCAGGCAAGAAAGGTGCAGCTGTATTCCAGTGTAAATGAAAAGGAGCGGAATGGCAACCCGACCGTGATTGTCACTCCTCGGAAGTTCTGACCCATAGCAACAAAGAACAAACACTTTTAAAAACATGTTTACTCTCGCTTAGGATTTTTCAGAATTAATTGACATCAGTTAGAGTCACTCGTTAAACTTTTCCTCTTGCCAATTCCTATGCTGTTTAGTCCTACATTGATTGAACAAATCATATTCCATTCTGATAAAAGGTCATTGACCTAAAACATCAACTCTGTTTCCTTCTCCACAGTTGCTACGTGACCTGCTGAGTTTTTTTTTATCCATTCATAGGAGGTAGGTAATTCTTGCCTATTCCTAATTGCCCTTGAGAAGGTGGTGGTGAGCCATGTTCTTGTTTTCTTGTTAAGGGGCTAGCGTCACCTGTAGGCCAGACCCAGTAAGGACAGCAGATTTCCTTCCCTAAAGGACATTACTGAATCAGATGGGTTTTTACACCAATCTGTTAGTTTCATGGTCATCATTACTTTTTTTTTATCCTTTATTCTTGTCATGGGACATGGCCAGCACTGGTGAGGCCAGCATTTGTTGCCCATCCCTAATTGCCCTGAGTGGCTTGGCACACCATTTCAGAATCAACCACATTCAGTCATATGCAGGCTGGATCAGACAGGTTTTTATGGTCACCATTACTGAGACTAGCTTTCAATTCCAAACTGTTAGCTGTATTTAAATTCCACCATGGTGGGATCTGAACCCTTGTTCCCCCAGAGCATTAGCCTGGACCTCTGGATTACCAGTCCAGTGGCATTACCACTACACCACCAAACTGAGACTGGCGTTTTTTTTAAATTCCAGATTCATTTAATTGAATGAAATTCCCCAGCTGCTATTATCAAATGTGATTTGGACTTAGGTCTCTGGATTACTAGTGTGGTTGCATTACCGTTACAAATGTTTCTAGCAATTTTTGTTTGGAAATCAAGTGCTGGTGATACAGGGTTCTGGGATTTTATTTTAAACCAGTGTTTGGAAATTGTGTCGTAGCCCTGTTAGTTTTTCAGTGAGATTGGAAGAGCAGTGTTTACGATCCCCTGTAATCAGGGTCACTGCATTTATGATGATGGCTACATTAAATCCTGGCTTCGTTGCATGAGATTCGAGGGGACTGAAAACCAGCACTTGAAACTGATACATCAGCGGTCTCAGTTGTATCATATCCTCACTTTGCCTTCACCAGTGCAATAAACAGAAAGTAAAATGGTCCACACTGGTCTCTGTAATTTATTTATGTGGAAAGAAAGAGCTAAAAAATTGAGTTGTTTGAACAGGTCCATGAGAATGATTCCCTCCAAATACATGTCTTGCAAGTTAGTAATTCACCCTTTTTTTTTGACAATTTACGCCGGAGTAGAGAAGCATTTGAGACAAGAAGGATTTTTCTCCCTGAAGTAATAAATATGTATAGATTAAAGTTAGTAGGTGGAAAGTTAGGGAGCCCATAAATTGGGCTCATACATGAATTCTGACATGATTTTTGGCTACCAAAGCTCCATACTTGGAGTGTCAAAGCGTAAATTACACCCCATAGTTTGAGCCTGAACACTCCTCTTTATCATACAGATTCAGTTTCAATGATTTACCCACCTTAAATAAAGCATTCCTGTGTCCAATGAGACAGGCAGACATAGCACACCTGGTTCCAAGCTTCCTTAGCCATCAAGTGTCAGAGTGGGGCTTGAACCCAGACTTTCTAACTCAAAGGCAGGGATGCAACCCACCGCGAGTGGCTCTAACAATATTTTCTACATTATATGGGAAAAGAAGCGTGTCCTCTTACTCAGTCTGAGCAGAGACATGGGTGATCCCCCAAAAATATCACAAAACAGTACATCCACTGTCCATTTCCTGCCTATTACACTTCTTTGCCACAATTTCTATCTCACTTTCACCTCTCAGTGAATTTAATAAAACAGTTCCACAGGAACATAAAATGAGTTGTCTAGAGTTTCTTAACTGTCATCTGTATAAGCTTACCGAGTGCCTATTTCATTGACCTCTGGATGAACCCAGTGTTATTTAACAGCAATTGGACATTGTAATATTAGATTTTCCCACCTTCATTTTTCAGGGACAAATGTGCCTGGTCTTACTAATCCTCTGACATACTGTAACCAGCACCACAGAGGAGTTGCTAGCAAAGAAGATGGCATGTAAGGTGCATGTTTTTGTCATACTTCCTATGTCACACTTTGCACCTTGCAAATCTTGTAGAGCCATAGGATATTACTACAGAAGGAGGCTATTCAGTCCAATGATTCTGCACTGGGTCTTTCGAAGAGGAACCCAGTTAGTACCTCTCTCTGCTCCTTCCCAATATCCCTGGGCTGGATTTTATGGTGCCCCCCCCTTGCTGCCAGCATATTTGCAGGTGGGGGTCTTGTCAAATAAAGCATGTGGCCTTCCCACCCACCCCCCACCCACCCCCACATTACAATGGGCAGAGAAGGTGACAAGCCTGCCCTTAGGCCTATTGAAGCCGTAAGTGGTCAACTAATGGCCACTTCAGGGCCTCACTCCGCCTCCACTGCTATGTTACAGGGGAGGCAGAGGCAAGGCAGGCAGCCTGGCACCTTTCACTGCATGGGCTGCTGTTGGGCAGGAAGCAGGGGTGGGTATCTCCTTTGTGGGGACCGCTGCATCTATCCAAGGCAAACTCAAGCCCGAACCCCCCTCTTTAACCCTAACCCTCTGGCCTCTCAAACTCTGCACCCCACCCGCCATCCCCCACTTACTGGGGTCTGCTAGTCAGGTTCATCCAAAATCCCAGACTCGCCTTTCTGTCCGGACTCCATGGCTTCTTCTTCCTCGGGGACTGCCTGTAGCCCCAGCAGTGGCCACCAATCAGTCCCGGCACTGCTAGGCCAATTGGATTGGCTGGCAATGCTCTAGGGCGGCACATTCTCCCAGATGGGAGCGGGAGTCCCAGTCTGAAATGATTAAGGCTGCTCCCAGCATAATATCACTCCGGTGCAGCTGGGTGGACTGATGAATGACTTTTCGGTTGGGGGGTTGGAGGAGCAGGGAATGTGGTGCCTTGTAAAATTCAAACCCCTGCAAATATTGCTCCTTCAAATATTTATCCAACTCCCTTCTGAAGAACACTATTAAATCTGTATCCACTACCCTATCAGGCAGTACATTACAAAACACAGCCAGTCGTTGTGTAAAAAGGTTCTTGCTCATGTCACCTCTGGTTCTTTTGCCAGTTAAATCTGTACATATTTGTGTTATAAATCTTTACATATTGACCCTTCATCAACTGGGAATATTGTCTCTTTATTTACTCTACCTGGACCCTTGATGATTTTAAACACCTGTACGGTAAAGTCCCACCATCCCCGGGATGGGGGTTACATTCCCACAAAACCTCGCAAACGGCGGAATTGCGAATGACGATCATACTTTACGACGGGAGTCAATACGATAGCTTCCAGCCATCCTAAAATTTTATATGTATAATGGATCAAAGGCAATAAAAAAAACTATGCTTTGAATGAACTTACAGCGAAATTTACTGGACAAATTGCTTAAATAAAGCAAGGAAACAAGAAAAATGTAAAATATGTCACAATACTTTACTTTAGAGCAGAGGCGGACGGCGACCAGGGTCACAGGAAGTTCTTGTTGCCGGGGTCACTGGTGTTGGGGGGTGGGGGGTAGAGGCTGTCAGTACATCATGGAGACTTTTTAAACTTTATTTATTTTCATTTGTTTTGCCATTTTCTAAAGACGGCTTCTACTTTTTATTTTTAAGACCGCGGGTGAGTGAATTTGGGCCCGCAATGGGTGAACTGGCGTACAAAGGATATTTGCGCGGATAAGCAAATTCTCACAAGAGGACTTTACTCAGATTCCTTGTTTTAAGTTGGCGTCAATATTTTACTTTTGAGATACAAACAAAGTAAAACTGACGTGGCAGGGGCACATGAATCAAAATGCTATCAAATGACTAATTAGAAACTGAGGGTTTCTATAAAGCAAGAAACCCAGTGGAAAGGTGAAGGTGTAGTACGTGATAGTTTGCATGAAATATGATGTTGATTTGAACCATCAGCGTGGGTTTTTCACCAGTCGGAATTTACCAATAAAGAGAACATTGATGACACTTGAAATAACTGCAATTTAATGAATGCAACGGGGGTCTTGCTCATTGGTTGAAGGACTGGTGGAGACCCTGTGACACTACTCTCTGGGCCTGACACAATTATGAGGTCATCAGACAATCCCCTGGACAATGTCACAGACCTCCCACTCGACTAGGGCCCATTAGGTGGAAATCCTTCCCCGAGAGCTGCTGGCCAATCAGAAGCCGGCTGTTCTGCAGCATCGGCAGTGCCACTGGGAGCGCTGGTCACCGCTGGTACTACACTCAAGGCTGGAGCAGGGATTGGCGATGGGTCCCTAGATAGAGGCGAGTGTGGACAGAATGGGTGTCACAGGGAGGGAGTCTCAGGCCAGGGGTGGGTTGCGGCAGTGTTCAGAAATAAGGGCAGGGCTGGTTTTCAGCAGGACCCCATCCTGATGCCAGGTTCCTCTACTGGGCACTGATTGCCTTTGAAAGAGGGAACCCCCCCCAACCCCCACCTTAAAGGCTGTAGGCAAACCTGACAGAGCTTGCTGGGTGACCTCGCGGGATTGCGAGTCGCCTGCCCAATGCTGGTTGAATACCAGCACCGGTGAGAGGAGGCTCTTAAGTGACCCTTAAGTGGGATCCCTCCTCACCGTCCAAGGGCCCAAACACTCCTTTCAAGTGAAGCAGCATTTCACTTGCGCTTCCCTCAATTTAGTCTACTGCATTCGCTGCTCCCAATGCGGTTTCCTCTACATTGGAGAGACCAAACGCAGACTGGGTGACCGCTTTGCAGAACACCTTCGGTCTGTCCGCAAGCATTACCCAGACCTCCCTGTTGCTTGCCATTTCAACACTCCACCTTGCTCTCATGCCCACATGTCTGTCCTTGGCCTGCTGCATTGTTCCAGTGAAGCTCAACGCAAACTGGAGGAACAGCACCTCATCTTCCGACTAGGCACTTTACAGCCTTCCGGACTTAATATTGAGTTCAACAATTTTAGATCATGAACTCTCTCCTCCATCCCCACCCCCTTTCCGATCCCCCTTTTTTCTAATAATTTATATATCTTTTAAATATATTTTTCTTTTCCCACCTATTTCCATTATTATTTTTAAATTTATTTCCGTCCATTGTTTTATCTCCACCTTTTAGCCTATTTCCATCCCTTCCCCCCACCCCACCCCCACTAGGGCTATCTGTACCTTGCTCGTCCTGCTTTCTACCCTTAATGTCACTGTTAGCACACCCTTCAGATAATATCACCACCGTCAACACCCCTTTGTCCTTTTGTCTATGACATCCTTGGCAATCACTCCCTAGCCTCCACCTATCACTGGCCCTCTATCCAGCTCTACTTGTCCCACCCACCCCCTCAAACAGCTTATATTTCACCTCATTTCTATTTTTCCTTAGTTCTGTTGAAGAGTCATACGGACTCGAAACGTTAACTGTGTTCCCCTCCGCAGATGCTGTCAGACTTGCTGAGTCTTTCCAGCTATTTTTATTTTTGTTTTTGTTTCAGATTTCCAGCATCTGCAGTATTTTGCTTTTAACATAAGGGACTCAATTGGCCTCTGGGTGGAAAACAGCCCCTTCTACTTTTCCCGCCCCGGCCTTCATCGGGGGAGTCGGGAAGGTGGTGGGGTCCCCGTGCTGCACCCTCCTGCCCGATCAAAGAGCCTTCCGTCTCCGAACTCACCTCAGCGGCGGTGGGGGAGGGGCGTTAAACTCCACCCAACGTAACTTTCTCACTGAAAGAAAAACAGAAAATGCTGGAAAAACTCAGCAGGTCTGACCGCATCTGTGCAGAGAGAGAGAGAACGAGAGAAGGGTCATACGGACTCGAAACGTTAACTCTGTTCCTCTCTCCACAGACGCTGTCAGACCTGCTGAGTTTTTCCAGCATTTTCTGTTGTCCTTTCAGATTTCCAGCATCCGCAGCACTTTGCTTGTAACTTTCTTGTGACTTTTTTGTTACTCATAGGACTTCCTGTAGTTCAGGCAAATGGTTTTCTCAGAGAGGCTGAGCCAGGAATACTGACTGAAATATCAACTATTTGTTTCCAGTAAGTGCCTTGGCCTCCCTGGATTGGCTGCTGTCCCTGTCAATCAGGACAAACCCCTCCCCTCCTTATTTTCTCAACCAAATACCGTTAAAATACCCTTTCCTTCTGAGCCTCACGAACATTCACTGGGTCTGCCGAGACTGTCCGAACATAAAACCCTGTCGGTCCAATGATGGAAAAGCCCGGTTTTGATGAAAGATCATTGACCTGTGACATTAAGCTCCATTTCCCTCTCCACAAATGCTGTCAGACCTGCTGAGCATTTCCAGTATTTTCAGTTTTTATTCAGTGGAAAGGTCTATTTGCTTGTGAGGTACTGATCTTTTTCAAAGTATAAAAACTCCAGAAGAATAGTGAACAGCTCCAATTTATCTGACATGTGTAAATGTGCTGATGCCATTTGTACTTATTCAAGTAGCCACTTGTTGATTTGTGGCTTTGCTTATCTTCCGTTCACTCCCCTCGAGAGTAAAATAAACTTCAACACATTATGTCATTTTCCTGAAAAAATATTCCGTCCGTTCTGTCATTCACGCCTTCTCTAGACACAGCTTTGGCTTCTTCACTTGTCCCATTACCACTCCCTTTGACCCTGCAGCATCGACTCTGTGGAGGGAAAAACAGAGTTAACGTCTCGAGTCCGGATGACTCTTCTTCAGAGCTCTTTCCATTTTGTTCTTTCTCCCACCACCTCCTCTTTCACTTGCTTAAAACCTATTGCATTTCTAACTTTCCCCAGTTGACCTGAAACGTTTGCCTCTCTCTGTCTGAACTGCTACGTATTTCCAGCATTTTTTTGTTTTTATTCCGTATATAAGGGTTGTTTACAGTGTTGTTACGTTGATGCAAGCAGCTTCAATGCCCTGGGTCGTTCTGCTTTTACCCCCATCCCCCCCACCCCCACCTCCCGGGAGAATACTTGTACAGTGGCCTGTAAAACACAACCAAACATCACAACCGTGCTGCAGATCCCAGACTACCTATGAGCACTGCCACGGGAGACCTGCTAAGTGCAAGGGCTAATCTTCAGCGGAAAGAAAAATGTTTAATCACTCGGTACCAAACCTCGGTCAGGATTTTACGCTGGACGTGCGGGCATGTGAAATTGTGTGAGAAGGCGTCAGGCGCACCTCCCGATGTCATTGCACTCGCGCGCCCACATTGTGGTTGGCGGGCGAGTGCGGGAGTCTGAAGCACGCGCGCCGACAATTAAGCGGGCAATTTAAGCCCGTTAAGGAGCCCGATTGTCAGTGGTTTTATCCACTTTTACGGTTGGCGGACGGGCCAACCGGCCAGACGGCCTTCGCATTTTCGCTGCCAAACCCCAGCCAGGGCGGGATAATGTGTCTGGGGCTAAGTAAGACAAAAGAAGATAAAAACAAAGACAAAAAACTGCGGATGCTGGGAATCCAAAACAAAAACAGAAATACCTGGTAAAACTCAGCAGGTCTGGCAGCATCGGCGGAGAAGAGCAAAGTTGACGTTTCGAGTCCTCATGGCCCTTCAAGGGTCATGAGGACTCGAAATGTCAACTTTGCTAAGGGTCATGAGGACTCGAAATGTCAACTTTACTAAGGGTCATGAGGACTCGAAACGTCAACTTTGCTCATCTCCGCCGATGCTGCCAGACCTGCTGAGTTTTTCCAGACGAAAGAAGACGTTGGCGGGATGAGGTGCTACGTGGGCCTGCTGTCAGGTGCCTGCAGTTGCGGTATCGACACAGTTTACAGCAGTTTATCAACCTCATTTCACTTCTGCAGGACGGCAGCTCCCTGAGGCAGCTCCGCAGCAGCCGTCAGCCTTCAGGGAGCGCCTGTCCACGCCCTCACTTGCCTCAGGCGTCCACCATCTTCCCATCGCCAGATTCAGGCCCATAAACGGTTGCAACATGGTTGGATGTGGATAGAAGCCTCCATTTCTTTGGCGGCTTGCGCTATGAGCTGTTAAACTGCCAAAACTGAAAATAAGCAGCCTCACTTGCGAGTCTTCGGATGATGGTGTTGGGATTTCTCTCAGGATTTCGGCTTTCCCTGAATGGCCTGTAGAGGTCCTCATCCAGCTGCCATTTGTTCATGTTCCTTTCGTTATCGAGAATACCTCAAGAGTGCTCGATTCTCAAACCAAATATAATTCAGGCTGCTTTGTTACAACAATTTCTCCGCGTCTTGTAAATCAGACTTCAATCCAATTTTAACTCAGTCTGAATCAATGCTAGCACTGTATTGCTTAATCACTATTGATTTCATAAATAGTTAAAGGAGTGTTGTTTTATTTGGCCTGAATATAAAGCTGAAAATTGACGGTGGGGAAGGGGCGGACTGGGCATGGGGCATTGCATTCTTTCACTTTCAGGTAGCAAGGTGATTAACAATAAGCACAAAAGTTGAAACAATGAAAATATAGGATTGCTCCGCATGTACGATCAGTAAACTGCAGCTTGAGAAATGCTGTTTGGGCCTTATCAACTAAGGTTGAGGTTCTGTCTGTCACACAACAACACAAGGCAAAAGGTGCTCATAAATTGAACTGTTCAATATTAACATTTAAAAGACCTCGCAAGTGTTTCTCATACCAAGTGATACGTGAGACAGTTTTATAACTAAAGCTAATGATGTTGGAAATAGAGAATAGGTCAATCAAAGTCTGAAAGACAGAAGATAACTGTGGCGCAAAGTGTGGGCACTAGGGATGCTGTTCAGGGAGCAAAGTGGTGTCAGATACACGTGTGTCCACTTCTACCATGAATTGTGCTGAGTGCCATCTTTTGAGGGCATTAGCACGCCAGCTGCCAATGGCCGCCGGAAATATGAAGCATTCAAGGCTGACTTGATGCCAGTGATGCCATTTTGGAGCTTAACGCTCCAGCCAACATTCTCCATGAATTGTTACCCCAGCATGGCTGATGATAGACTGTTGACTTTAAGGGAAGGAGACTGCAGATGGCCTTCATGGATGTCCTTGAGCAGCTCCGGGCCTAGAAGGCCCAGTTCTAGACTGCGCCACCTAGGCATGAACGGCAGGAGTCAGGGCTGGTTGGCTGACAGGGAACAGCAAGGGCACTGGTGGTGTGGCAGGGGTGTGAGGAAGAATGCTGCCATCCCCTGGGGTGGCATTTCATCCATCCACCAATCTGTTGGAGGACAGATTACTGGGCTGGCGTGGTACACTGCAGGCCCATTTAGACACTGATAACCACAGTCATGGTGTCAGCAGCCCGAGCTTGCTTGGCAGCAAGCTGGCTTTGCATGGCACCAGTCCGATGTTCCACTGCAGCACTCAGGCTTTGTATTGACTGTCAGGCACCGTATCATGGTCGGGTCCCCAAGTGTGCTTATGTAGTTGGCCATCACTTCCATGTCAGAAAGGATGGACTGAAACTCTGCACAAAGCCCTGTGCCAAGATGGAACTGGACTCCTTCATGCTTCTTAACATTGAGTGGAGGTTATCTGGCAGGCTTCCTAAAGCACCAAGCATTTTCCTGCACAACCCCATTAGCTTTCTCCTGGAGACTGTCTCATTGAAGTTCTTAGCTGAGACCTCTGCAGCAGAACCTGTGTACTACCTCGCCCCCTGGCGAGCCAGAACCTGATCTATCCATTGCCGCCAGCCCTGACTGTAGCGCAATCATGTCTCCTGTAGATCTCGCCTCTAACCTATCCCCCAAGTGCAGTGTCTGCATCTAAGCTGCTGCTTGTGCGTGAAATCTCATGACATTGCTATGTCTTCATGATCATTCACTTGGTGTTCCTCCATTGCTGACCAAGGTGCATCTCTCAGCTATTTGAGTGGATGAGTCATTTGAGTAAGCATGAGGTATGGGGAGAGGGGGTAAGTGGTGTGTGCTTAAGCCAACTGCAACTTGTAAATCAGAAGCAGTTTTGACATGAGGGGAAGTGGTATGTGAATAGGAGGATTAGGTATGAAGATATCGTCATCTTTGATGGTTTCAGCCCTGCTGCTAGACAAAGTTTAAGGTTTGATGTATGTATGATTTAACCAGAACTACAGGATTAATGTTCTGCTAACACTTTCTTTGTTACTGTAGTTTTTAGACAAACAAACAAGTACAACTGTGCCTGGGTTTCCTCCTGCAGGATGAGCCTAATAGATATTAATAATGGCCAATGGGTTAATCTAGTAACATCAATCTCTCTTCTGCATTGTAAAAATGAAATTTGATTCATTCACAATTGTAGTACCGGAGAAAGAATCTGTGGCAGACTTTATCTCATTAATCCTCGACTCACAGCCTGAACGGGTGAGGTGTTGCACCCATGGAGCCAATGTGTTAGTTAGTTGTTTGATATTTGGGATTTGCTTTGGTGTCGAAACACATAAATGATCAGCTGGGTCAACATCCCAGAGTTCCAGCAATGTCTCGCTGCCCCTGCGTACAGCATTAGGAAGTAAAGGGCACAGCGCTCCCCCGGAATCTAGTTCACTGCAAAATGCTTCACCTGCCCTGAAAATAGGATGTTTCTTTGCTTGACTTCTGACACGGTGCACTGAGTTACTGAAGTTTTCTCAGATTTTGCAGGCGATGTGCATATGAAAGGGAATGGATGAAGTGGTTAATGTGTTCACAGTGATGAAGATAGGCTTGCATTTATATAGTGCCTTTCATCACCTTGAATTTATATCGAGCCTTAACTCTCAGGCCATCCCAAAACATTTTGCATATATTTAACTTCTCTGAAATAATAAATAAAGGGGCTCAAACTTACAACCTTCTGCTTCAGAGGCAAGAGCACCACCTACTGAGCCACAGCATTCAACTGCTGTCCATTAAAAATAAGGAAATATAAGACAAAAAATAAGAAATCAGATTTTTTTTATTCGGGAGTTGTTTGACTTATGGAATAAATTGCAAAGGATAAAACATTGATCAAAACAGATTAGTTGGATTCAACAGGAACTTGTATTTATATATAGTATTATATTACATAGTACCTTTAGCATAATAAAACACCCCCATGTGCTTCACAGGGGAATTATAAAACAAAATATAGCACTGAGCCTAATAAGGAGTTATTAGGACAGGTGACCAAATATGTGGCTATATTGTTCAATGGTTTGTTTCATCTGTTTTTGATTATGCAGTTCAGGTAACTGATCCTTGAGTACTTGCTTGATTGCTTATGCCTGTGGGTGAAGCTGGAGAGTTAGGTACTGACACCATTCTGGGAATGGTCCAAAGAGGATCTGGGATCTAGTAATGACTGTATGTGATGGAAATCCCATAAGTTCTGAGATGTTTAAAAGTATTGTGAATAGAGATTTAGGACTAGAGTTATCACTGCATTGCTCTGAGATAATTCAGTCATCTAAGATATACAACAACCCAGCGAATACATAACAAGAATTGGCAACAAGTATCATTGAGAAAAGTTTAACTTTATTAGTTCCAGAACCATTTCTTTCATCTCCGGGAGACCCTCCCATATTGTGGCAGCATGGACTTCAGGGTTCAGGACCTACTTGCTCACTACAGGATAGACAGTCTGGATGTAGCAGAAGACCAGCGAATATGCAAGCATGTCAGAGAAGATATGTCTACGTTCGATATGGCAGTAAGTGCTCGCAGAAAATACTTTAGGCCAAAAGAAAAATATGATAATCGAATGATGTACATTCCATCAGAGATCCCAGGGAAATGATGAGTCCATTAAACAATATACTGCGGTGTTGCAGCAATTGGCTTCTACATGTAAATTTTCTACACTAACCAATGAACTAATTTGTGACCAATTAATTGAAAAGAGTTCAATTCCACGAATTAGGGAACGCCTCCTCATGGAGGATGATGATTTAACTTTGGAAAAAGCCACGACCTTGGCAGTCCAAATTGAATCTGCCATGCTATATTCCAACACAGGAATGCACCCTTAGACTCAGAGCTGCAGACACAGCTTGCCCAACCTGCTCAAGTGTAAGGGTTGTGGACAAGGAGACCTCAGCAATCTCAACAACACGTGTCCCAACATGGGCAGATACCTTCAAAACTGTGCCCGAATTGTGGAAAAGCTCATTGTGTCCAACTCAAGCGAAAATGTGCAACTCATGCTTAAAGTGGAATCATTTTGTAGGTCATTGAAGGAGAAAACTTCTTGACATGTAGAAGAGTTTTCTTTTCTGAGAGTGGGTTACAACATGTATATACCATCAGGAAGGGCAAAGCACCAGGTCCTTTTAAGGATAGGCTCACAGAAATGTGTACATGAACCACAAAAAGACACACTTGGAAGAGAAACCATTCCAGTGTGAGGTGCGTAAGGCTCTATTTCGGAATCCCTTCTCACTGCAGAGAGATCTGCTGATACACAACAGTGAATGGACTTTCAGCCATAAAAAGACTGGAGAGAAGAAGATTTGTCCATATTGTGGCCAGAAATTTGCCAACAATGGAACACTAAGCGTGCATATTTGGTGAATGCCTTATCAGTGTCCTTACTATGACAAAGCTTTCAGCAAGAATGACGGATTAAAAGTGCATATTAGAACACACACATAGAACCATAGACAAGTTACAGCACAGAAAGAGTCCATTCAGCTCATCATGTCTGCGCCAGTCAAACAAGAGAAAAAAGAAACAAGCCACTAATTTTAATCCCACTTTCCAGCACCTGGTCTGTAGCCTAGATCCAGGTACCTTTTAAATGAGTTGAGCATTTCAGCCTCAACCACCAACTTAGGCAATGAATTCCAGATGCCCACCACCCTCTGGGTGAAAACATTTTTCCTCATGTCTCCTCTAACCCTTTGACCAATCACCTTAAATGTATGCCCCCTGGTAATTGACCCCTCAGCGAGGGCAAACAGGTCATGGGGAAAACCTTACCAGTGGTCAGAATGTAACGAGGCTTTATTCTGAAGAGAGGCCTCAATGAACATATAAAGACACCAGCTGAACTTACGATTGGTCGTAACTTTTACATGCCCCTGGTCATTCTTAAACAGTCAATACCAGTTAAGGAGAAAGTCAGAGTAAAAGCAGGTGAGATTGTAAAGTGATAAGGTAAAACAGAAGCATACTTTGACAAATGACCAGGTGCAAGGGAACCACGATATGAGGTTGGACATTGGGTTCAAATCAAATGGCCAAATCACGACCATAAATTTGCATCATTTCTGTCAGGTCCAAAGCAGATTGAGCGTTTGCTCGGTTACCAATGCTTATCTGTTGGATGACAACACCAAGTGGAGTGCAAGAAGCTTGATAGTGAGCAGATCAGGATATTTCGAGGGCAGTGATTATGAGGATACATTTTCTTTTCCTATGAGGAATATTGATCATCCGCCTCATCACATAGAACTACAGCATCAAACTTGTAGACCGAATCACAGATTGAAGAGGCCTTTGTATCTCAAAGACTATTTCTGTACTTGCAGAAAACAGAAAACTCTAAGAAATGACTTGATACATATGTGTTTGTTGTTTTGAATGATTTAAATGAAAATTAAGATTTAGTTAAAAGGGGGAAAAGATGTAATGTTCAATGGTTTGTTTCACCTGTATTTGATTATGCTAGTCTAGTAACTGATCCTTGATTGCTTAAGCCTGTGATTGGAGCTGGAGTGTACTGACACAAGACTGGCAATGTTCAAGAAAGAATCTGGGATCTAGCAAGGAGCATGTGTGTTGGGAATCCTGTAAATTTTGAAATGTTTTAAAATATTGTAACTAAAGATTTAGAATTAGGGTCATCACTGCTATTGTTCTAAAATAATCCAATAATCTAAGATATACAACAACCTGGTGAAAACATAACAATGGTTAAAGAGGTAGCTTTTTGGGGCATCTTAAAGAAGGAAAATGTGTTGGTGAGGGAAAGAGGTTTAGGGAGGGAATTCCAGAGCTTTGGACCTTAGCAGCTGAAGGCACACCCACCAACAGTGGAGTGACTAAAATCGGGAATGCTCAAGTAGCCAGAATTAGATTAGTGCAGATATCTCAGAGGGTTGTGGGGCTTGAGGAGATTACAAAGATGGCAAGGGGCAGGCATTCAAGAAGCTCGACACCATCCAGGACAAAGGAGCCGCTTGATTGGCACCCCATCCACAACTTTAAACATTCATTCTCTCCATCACTGGCACACAGTTGCACTATGTATACCATATACAAGATGCACTGCAGTAACTTGCCAAGATTCCTTCAACAGCTCTTTCCAAACCCGAGACCTCTACCACCTAGAACAAGGGCAACAGGCGTATGGTAACATGAGCACCTGCAAGTTCCCAAGCCACACACCATTCTGACTTGGAACTACATCATTACTCCTTTATTGTCACTGGGTCAAAATCCTGGAATTCACTGGCAAACAGCACTTTGGGTGTACCCACACCACATGCACTGTAGCAGTTCATGAAGGCAGCTCACCACCACCTTCTCAAGGGCAATTAGCGATGGGCCTTGCCAGTGATGCTCACATCCCATGAACGAATGTGAAAAAAAGGTTGGAATACGTCAGAAAGAGGGAGTCTTCTTGACCCTTCCTGCACTTTCCTATTCTGAAAGATTCTGGTGCTCCAAGGTACTTTTGGAAATGGCAGGTAAATGTTAGGGTTTCTAGTGGGTTAGTTCAGTAACCTTTCATTTCTCTAGGGTCGAAACCCTCCCCCATCTGATGGACTTGTCATTTTCAGTCCTAGTTGCCTTGAGTGCAGCACTCTACAACTCAAAAGAATTTGATAATGAAATTCTAAAAGGCCAGAAGGATGGAGCTGGGGTAGAGAAATAAACCCGTATTATTCTGTATGGGCTCACTTCTGAGTCTGAGGGTCAGGTATATCACTGGGATATAGCAGCATGTGATTTATTTTGCTTCTGGCCTTAACATAGCTAACTTGAAAGGAGTTCAAAGAATAATGATCCCAAAGGAGAAAGCACAGAATTGTAATTTAAATCATGGTAGTTTGTCAAGTTTGGTGGTCTAATGGCATAGTGGGTAGCATTCTGGCCTCTGAACCAGAAGCCCTGGGTTCAAGTCCTACTCCAGTACTCGATGACCAAGGAAGGTGTGTTCATAACATGGTCAAACAGGTTGAATATCAACTTCAAATCATGCCAATGGCAGGCAGTAAGAGCGGGAGAGACTCCTGATCAGCTGGGTGCTGGAAAGAATATCGGAGCCTCAACCATCAAGATCCATAGCTCCAAACTGCAACATGCCTGTAATAATGTGTGTTGCCAAAGTGACTTGGACTCCCTGTAACACACCACCACCATTTTGGCAATGAAGAAAGCCTTTCAGTGGTAAAATTACAATCATTGCCGATAACACTAAATGATGTTGCTCTGTGGTAACTGTTATGGTTATTGATAGGAATACAGCTAAAGTTGACTCTTTGGGCCATCCAGCCTGTTCTGTTTGCCACGACAGCTCTTTTATCTTTTTAATATCAACCCCCTGTCCTTCCTAACTATCTCTTAATCATTTTTGTTCCTAAATGGTTGTAAACATTTTAATTGATTCTTCCTTTGCACCAGTGTATTCCACATTGTCTTTGTACAAAGACAATTTTCTGGAATCTCTTTTAACTGGTTTAGATTTAATTTTAGATTATGTCCTCTTGTTCTTGATTCTCCTATAAGTGGAAATTGTCACTCCTTATCTGTCTTGTCAATTTCTTTCAGGATTCTAAACACTTCAATCAGATCTGTCCTTAACCTCCTCATCTCCAGGTCCATGTCACCCAAATTTACTACATGTCTCAATGCGTTGAGCCCATCATTACAGGTTATCAAGGTGAACTGTCATTCCTCCAAGGTCAGTGTATATTTCCAGTACAAAAACAGAAATACCTGGAAAAACTCAGCAGGTCTGGCAGCATCGGCGGAGAAGAGCAAAGTTGACGTTTCGAGTCCTCATGACCCTTCGGGTCATGAGGACTCGAAACGTCAACTTTGCTCTTCTCCGCCGATGCTGCCAGACCTGCTGAGTTTTTCCAGGTATTTCTGTTTCTGTTTTTGTTTTGGATTTCCAGCATCCGCAGTTTTTTGTTTTTATCTCTATATTTCCAGTACGTTGGTCCAAATGATGTGTGACCAGCGCTCTGCATAATTGCCCTGGTGCTTCTTCACTTTTGTATACGTTACCGCTTGCAATGGTACCATTCAAAGAGATCAGGGCCAGCTAGGTTGGGGGAATTAATGAATAGCAGATGGATTTTATGGGGCAATGAACCCATGGGTCCCAAAACAGTTAGGTAAAGATTTAGGGGCCATATGGATTGTGTCACAAGACTGAAGCTACTCGCTTGTCAAGAAGTCAGCTCACCGTCACCTTCTCAAGGACACATAAAGATGGGCGGTAAATGTCGGCCTTGCCAGTGATCCTGACATCTTGTGAATGAATACAAAATAAGAAGTTTCACTCAAAAGCGTACAGCAACATTCCTTGTCAGGACGTAAGCAATATACCCAATATGATATCAGATTTATTACAGGGTAAAATAGAACACACTTTGATTTGTTGGATCTGACCATTGCTGCAAAGGAATCTGAGCATTAAAGGCACAAGGTCCATTCTTGAGTAGGCTGAGGCTGATACCACACCTCCAAGAAAGGTGCTTTAACCTGCCACTATTGGTTTATTTGAAATCTGCTGTATTTCTGCCTTTGGAGCCAGAAATAATTTACTTTGAAATATCAGTTACTGCAAGTTTTAACTGACTCTTGATTTTTATACCGTCAAGAGATTATGGGGGGAATCTTGTTGAGATGCCGGAGGTGTCACTGGCCAGCTGGAGGGCCAGCGAGGGACCCGCGCTGCCTCTTTTCAGGAAGGCCCACCAAATAACATGCCAATCAGGCAGTGGTGATGCCAACAGAGGGCCTTCACCATGAATCAAGACCCCAGGGGTGGAAGCCCTGCCCACTGAGAGCTGTCAGCCAATCAGAGGCTGGCATCTCTTGTGCTTGCCACTGCCACTGGGGAGGCTGTGGCTGCTGTTGCAGGAAGGACCCCACCCCCCCAACAGAGTCCCAGGAATGTGGGGGTAAATAATGTGGGGGAGGGGGATTTCGCAGGGAGGGGGTCATGGGGAGAGGGAGCAGGGCGGTCAGAAGCATGGGGAGGAGGGTGGTTCTCAGTGGGCCCCCCCACTTCCCAATGTGCAGTCCCTCAGTCAGGCACTGGTTGCCTTTGATCGAGGGAGTCCCACCACCAACCCCTCCTCGCCCCTCCCAGGTGACAAGCTGGCCGCACGGGTTTACCTGTTGTGCATGCCGCATGGCGATAGGCCCACCTGCAGCTGGGTTAATACCAGTGGCAGCAAGATGAGGGCCTTAAATGGTCATTGATTGGCCACTTAAGGTGGCGGGGAAGGAAGGTCAACCATGGGCCTTCCTGCCCAGAACGTAACTCTGGCAGAGGCAGGAAGGCAGTGGGGTTCAGGAATGCCAACATCCCGCCTGAGTAAATGCCCTTCCCGCCTCTAAGCTCACCACCAGCCAGAGCAGAAGAGTCCACCCTTATATATAATGAATATTATGACACGTGTGTTCTGCCTGAAGGCAAGTCCTTGGCTCATTGCCTCACCCTGAGCCCTTTCCCTTGGCAGTTTTTGTCAGGGCTGGTTTGCCATTGCCTTCCACTCTCATGGGCCAGACAGGGAGGTAAGTCCCAAGTCTACCTCAGCCAGAGCAGGAATTGAACATTGGCTGTTGGTGTTATTCTGAGCTACATGCTAGCCAGCTGAGCTAACCCACCCTCAACATGATTGTATAGGGCATTGTTGAACAAAATAATAATGGGATGTAGGTCTATCCACAATATGATAAATGATTGATACAGATTAAGTATCCATATTCTAGTGCAAATAACATATTGATATAAAGCACAAAAGAAAATCGGTAGCTATATCTTATTTGTGCACTGCCCTGGCACACAGGGAAATGTCGAAAAACATTTTACATTAAGAGAAATATAACATAACAATTGACCAACAAATTGTGACATAGGATGAACAAGTAAACATTGAAAAAATGTTGATAATCAGCCTACTATTAATACTAGAACAGATAAACAGGCTGGGTAAATGTTTAATTATTTCTCTGGAACATGCAAATTGCAAGGCATTTTAAGGCTGCTTACTAAGCAAGAGAGAGAGACAGGGAGAGAGAACAAACTACAATGCTGTACTGAGCACAGGTTTTGAAGCTGTGTGCCTCTCCACTTCTCCGCCTCCCTCTTTCTTTGAAGTATTGTCCCCAGTTTTGCAAAGCAACTATCCTGAGAACTCTATCGCAAATAGATATTTTGGAATAAAATGTAGACATCTGCTCCATACAACAACATCCATGAAGACAACTGGACAAAATGGCTGCAATGCGGAATCACCGTGTGGAGACCAGCCAAGAAACAACTAGCCGCATATTCCTTTGCTTTATTTTTCATGAACTGTAAAAACCCTATAAGCCTGAGCTCCTCCTCTGCTACCTGTACTGGTGTGAGTGTGTGCGTGTGCCCGGACAAATGTGTACGACGTATAAATGGTGGCTGCAAGTTACCTAGTTTTTTTTTAAATTCTGGAAATAGTTTCAATAAATTTGCCTTATTCTTTGTTTAACCTAAAAAAACCTGCCTGACTAATTCTTTATAACCTAAAAGTGTAAATAGTGGGACTCCTACAGAATTGGTGAAGCACATCCTCTCTAAATTCACACAAAACCCTGTTACGGTCAAACCTGGTGTGGGAGAATAGGGGAGACACTTCACCCCCTCTTCATGTGCTCGTAACAACTTCAAAAAATGTTCCCTTCCATTGTGGTCTGTCACCTCAGAGAGGTCAAACAATTGTTCCTCGGCACCACTACTCACTTTGTTAACTCTTTTCTTATTTAAAAACCAAAGAAACTCTTATTATCCATCTTTATATTACTAGCTAGCATTTTCTAATACTCCTTTTTCCCTCCTTATTAATCTTTTTGTCATTCTTTGCTGTTCTTTATATTCTTTCCAATCTTCTGACCTGCCATCCGTCTTTGCATAACTATATGTTTTTTCTTAGGTTTGATATTTTCTTTAGCTTTTTGCAGTTAACCACGGATGGTGGGCCCTGCCCTTGGAATTTTTCTCTCATTGGAATGTATATATTCTGTGTATTCTGAAATATTCCTGTAAATGTCTGCCACTGAACTTCTATTGACATACCCCTTAACCTCATTTGCCAGCTCACTTTAACTTAACTCTGCTACCCTCATAATTACCCTAATTTAAGTTTAAAATACTAGTCTTGGATGCACTTGTTTCTCCCTCAAAATGAATGTAAAATTCAATCATATTACGATCGCTACTATCTAGGGGTGCCTTCACTAGGAGATTATCAATTAATCCTATCTCGTTGCTTGATACCAGGTCTAGTATGGCCTGCTCTCTGGCTGGCTCCAGAACGTGCTATTCTAAGAAGCTATCCCAAAAACATTCTATAAACTCCTCGTTTACGTTACCTTTGCCCATGTGATTTTTCCAGTCTGTATGTAGATTTAAATCCCCCATGATTATTGCCGTACCTTTCTGACAAGTTCCCATTATCTCTTCTTTTATACACTGTCCTATTGTGCAGTTACAGTTAGGAGGCCTGTACACCACTCCCATAAGTGACTTATTGCCTTTATCATTCCTCATCTCAACCCAAAGCACTTATACATTCTGTTTTCCTGAACTTAGGTCATCCCTTTCTAATGTGCTAATACCATCGTTAATTAACAGAGCCACCCCTTTCACCATTTCTTAACTTCCTGTCCTTCCTAAATGTCATGTACCCTTCAATATTCATGTCCCAATCTATGTCCCAAACCCTGTAGTCATGTCTTCGTAATGGCCATCAGATCATACTTATTTATTTCTATTTGCGCTCTCAGTTCATTTGTTTTATTTCAAATGCTACATGTGTTTAGATGCAGAGCCTTTAGTTTTGTCCTTTTATTATTTTTGTATCTGATGATTTGTTCTTAGATTTGTACTCTGTCCTTTCCTGTCACAGTCTGTTATCATTTCCCGTATTAACACCGGTCTCTCTTGCCTTGTCTCTATTCTTTGGTTTACCACGCCTTCCCAAATTTGATCTCTTGCCCCACTATTTAGTTTAAAACCCTCTCTTAAAACTCTAGTTAGGCAGCTCATGAGGACACCAGCCCCCCGCATGGTTCAGGTGTAGACTGTCCCAATGATACAGATCCCACTTTCACTAATTCTGATGCCAGTGCCCCACAAACCGGAACCCACTTCTCTTACACTAGCCTTTGAGCCATGCATTCATTTCTCTAATCTGATTTGTCCTATGCTAGTTTGCACATGGCTCAGGTAATAATCCAGAAATTATTACCTTTGAGGTTCTGCTTCTTAACTTGGTGCACAGTTCATCATACTGATTACATAGAGCCTCCTTCCTCATCCTGCCTATGTCATTGGTACCTACATAGACCACGACCACTGGATTCTCCCTCTCCCACTGCAAGTTCCTCTCCAGCCCCGAGCAGATGTCCCAAACCCAGGCACCGAGCACACACCACAGCCATCTGGACTCTCGCTCTTTGCTACAGAGAACAGTATCAATCCCCCTTACTATACTGTCCCCAATTACCACTACATTCCTTTTTGCTCTCCCCATTTGGATAGCTTCCTGTATCATGGTGCAATAGTCAGTTTGCTCATCCACCCTGCACTCCCCACTTTTATCCAAACAAGCAGAGAGAACCTCAAACCTGTTGGACAATTGCAGAGGCTCACACTCCTGCACTCCCGTCCTCTAGGACTCTTACCTGCTTCACTCGCAGTCACACCCTCCTGTCCCTGTCCACTGACCAAATCAGAAGGCCCTATGCTAAGTGGTGTGACTTCCTCCTGGTACAAAGCATCCAGGTAACTTTCCCCCTCCCTGATGTGTCGCAGTGTCTGCAGCTCAGCCTCCATCTCAATGACTCTGACCCGTAGTTCCTCAAGCCACAAACACTTACTGCAGATGTGTTTTCTATGGATCACAATGTTATCCAGGAGATTCCACACATGCTGCAGCCTTGACACATCACCTGTCCTGCCATCCACAATGTGTTTTAAATAATTACTTAATTATATTAATCACTTCTTTTTGTAGCTTTCTTATATATTTGATTAACTTTACCATCACATTGTGTACAATTTTAAACCTTCAGGATAGAATAGAACTTACCCACTTACCAGATACTCACTAAACAGCTAGCTCCTTTCCCTGTAGTAGAGCAAAATCCAATTTCCAAGGGGTGAGAAAGATGGAAAGGGGAAATGAACAACTCCTTCTCCAAACTCCAAGTCTTCACTCAGTTAGCCAAGGCTGCTCTGAAGAACCCTGAATTTATAGTAAAATGAACAGGGGTGACAGTAACCAGACTTAACCAGAATTAACCACTCAGCTCCTACAGCTGAGAGTGAGTTTACCCTGTCTGAGCTGCAAGAAAGAAAGAACTTAACCTGCTTACACAGTACTGCTCATTACAGACTAAATTAGATTTTAAGAGCAAAATTTAAGAGCAAAATTAACACTTAAAACTCCCCTCTCACCAAACTCCAAGTCTTCACTCTGTTAGGAAGAAAGAAGTAAAGATTTAACGTTTATCTGAAATGTTTGGGCTCATTTCGTAGAACTGAATAAGTGAGTTAACACCTTTGTTAAAATAGCAGAGACAGAAAATTTAAACACGTGCCAAGCCTTTGGGATGAAGGACTCTCAGAAAGGTAAGGCTCTCTCTCTTAATGACAGCTGTAACTACTGTAGAAAAGAGTGGATACAGAACCATTTTCTTTTCACAATCGTTTGCTGCCATGCCATTTAATGTTGTCATTGCCTTCAAATCGCCACAGAAGTTCACCAACAGGCAGGCCAATTGAAAAGCAGCCTCAGTCAGAAGAAGCACAAAGGGATATTTATGAATTTGGTTAAAAGGATATAAAGTGAAACCTGAGCCAGAGTGAGTGAAAAGGGTGAAACGTCTCTCACTCAGCTCATGATGGTAATTTTTCAACTGTTTTCATTTTGAAGCATTGCTTGCGAAAAGGCCTGGTATAGTGACAAGGAATAACAGAAAGGATTACAAAGGTTGTGTTTAGAGATTACAGTATAATTAGTGTGTAATTGGAGACAGTGCTGTTCTGTAAATATGGACTTTGTTCCAGTTCATGAATGTGTCCTCCTATAAATGCCCTTAGCCATTCTTTTTGAATTTCTGCTTGGTGAATTTTAGAATGTGTGCTTGCTTTGGCCCAGTGAAAATCCGTAATACAACAAAATCCAAGGAGTCCAGACTCTGAGCTGAATCATATCATGCATTTGGAAATAGCAAATATTTAAAAAGACAAAATCTGCTCACTTTGGCCAATTGAATATGAGAGGTAGAGAGTGCTTTCCCATTGACTTCAATAGGTTGCTGTAGCATGTTGTACTGTGACTCCAAATTGTAGTATTCCAAGTTTCCCCTCACGGGTCAGTCAGTTAGTACATAGAATGTCCTAAGTTCAGTTCCTGGTCTATGCTGAGCTTCTGCTAAGAGGTTCTGGCCACTTTGGCTTCGGGTGAGAGAGATTTTTAATTCAGCCAAGTTTTACGTGACACTGTTTGCTGTCTAGTAACTCCTGCTGGCAGGTGTCATGTGTTGGCTTTGGGTGAAAGAAGGATCAGAGGTAGAAGGTAGAGCAGTGGTTGTTCAGGTAACTATGTCAGCACCTTTGCCTATCCGCCACCTTTAATATGCTAAAATGCCCCAGAGTCTTTTCAGGGGAGCTGAGCAATGCAGATACTGAGCAGGGTGAAGATTTGTGGAGGAGATCCAAGCCATTCTTACTTCATAAAAGGTGGTAGGTAATGAAGCAACAGTAAGCAGTTTAGGAAGCGTAGGGTTTTTGTGGGTGGGCATGGAAGAGAGCACAACTCTGAAACCCACAAAAACCTGCTCGCTTGGCACCAGTCTTTTTTTTATCCATTTACAGGATGTGGGCATCGCTGGCTGGGCCAGCATTTATTACCCATCCCTAATTTCCCTTGAGAAGGTGGTGTTGAGCTGCCTTCTTGAATCGCTGCAGTCCCTGTGGTGTAGGCACACCCACAGTGCTGTTAGGAAGGGAGTTCCAGGATTTTTAACCCAGTGACAGTGAAGGAACGGCGATATATTTCCAAGTCAGGATGGTGAGTGGCTTGGAGGGGAACTTCCAGGTGGTGGTGTTTCCATGTATCTGCTGCCCTTGTCCTTCTAGATCGTACCGGTCGTGGGTTTGGAAGATGCTGTCTAAGGAGCCTTGGTGAATTCCTACAGTGCATCTTGTAAATGGTACACAATGCTGCCAATGTGCATCGGTGGTGGAGGGAGTGAATGTTTGTGGATGGGGTGCCAATCAAGCGGGCTACTTTGTCCTGGATGGTGTGAAACTTCTTGAGTGTTGTTGGAGCTGCGCTCATCCAGGCAAGTGGAGAGTATCCCATCACGCTCCTGACTTGTGCCTTGTAGATGATGGACAGGCTTTGGGGAGTCAGGAGGTGAGCTACTCGCTGCAGGATTCCTAACCTCTGACCTGCTCTTGCAGCCACAGTCTCATACAGATGATGCAAAAGCCTTGAAAAATTATGTTAATGTCAAAACTATAGGAACACCAACCTCCTCCAGTGCCTCTCCTCCAACATCCAGCTGTGTGGGACTGCACTCACTGGTTACATTCTTATCTGTCCAGTGGGACCAGAGGATCCTCTACAATAGCTTTGCTTCCTGCTCTTCCACTGTTACTTCTGGAGTCCCCCAGGCATCAACCCCTGATGTCTTGGCATCTACACACTGCCCCTCGGTGATATGTTCTGAAAACGCACATCACGCTCCACAGGAACCCTGACGTCACTGAGTTCTAACTCGCTACCACCTCCCTCAGCCTCATCTCCACCACCTCTGCACTGTCAGATTGCTTGTTCAAATTATTGGATGAGCAGAAATTTTCTGGTCTGAAATTGTTGGACTCAGTGTTGAACCCAAAAGGCTATAAAGTGCCTAATCGAAAGATGAGATGTTCCTCAAGCTTACGTTCAGCTTCACTGGAACAGTACCTAATCTTGAGTCCTAAAGGCTATTTCAGACCATACCCCTGGTGCCCATTTTGTTTCCTACTCTTTGCATGTTTTTAATTTTCTCTTATTTCTTCCTTGCAGTCAGCAACACACCCGTTCTAGGCATATCCTTTGTTTTGTTTGTTTCTCTTGCCCCATCACCATTCCCTTTGGCCCTGGAAAACTAACTCTACTGTCATTCAATCTCTCCTGCCTTTCACCCCATCACAGACCTCCCTTTTGTCCTTGGCCCACCCACCCCCATGCTCAAAACCTATCTCTAACTTATCTCAGTCCTGAGAAAGGTCACAGGCCTGAAACATTGGGCTGGATTTTATGTGTCCGCCCCTGGGGGCACGTAAAATGTCGGGTGGCTAACCCACCACCTTCCCATCCATACCTGAGCTGACCCCCCGCCCCCCATAATATGCAAGGTGGGTGGGTGCCAAAATTGGCAGACTGACTTCCACATTTAAATGGATAATTGAAGGTCAATTGGACTTATTAGTAAGCCTATTGACCAAGACAATATGCTGCCCACGGTTAATAGGGTTGGCGTGGGCAGGCGGGCGGGAGTGAGCAGGCCGTTTTTTGTGGCCTGGGTGGTAAACAGTGGGAAGACAGGGTGGCACCTCATTTGGAGGGGGGTGCCCTGTAAGCTCTCCACAGGTGTCGCCATGACCTGCTGAGTACTTCAGCATTCTCTTCTCTTATCTCTGTCCTAATGCCTCCTTATGTGTTTGGGGCCAATTTCTGCTTAAGAACATTCTGTGAAGAGCCTTGGGGTGTTTTACTATGTTAAAGGCGCTATTTAACGGCAAGTTGTTGTTGTTGTTTTCCATACCTTTGTGGGTAAACTGCATTTCAATAGCGCCCCCTTTGATGGAGCAAGCTCAAGGTGGTATTTAATGTTCAGCAAGGCTGGAAATTCTGGAAAGATGATAATAAATGAATAGTTGTTGAAAACGCTGTGACAACCGAGGGTGTAAATAATTAATGCGTTAAATAAAGACTGCTGTTATTCTACTACAATAATGAATTAGTAATAATTCAGTAAACATAAATAAAGGACCAGAAAGGGGTTCATGAATGTTTAATGACATTGTGTGGCAAGTTATTAATTTAAAACAAAGACTGATTAGCAAATATTTCAATCATGTGATTCCCACCTTCAGGAGCCACAAGCAAATATTGGCCATTGGGTGAGAAACTTGTGGGGTTTATTATTTACGGCTCTATTATTGGGTGAGATTTTTGATGACGAGCTTATGTGCGAAAGAAGAAAAGATGAGGTTTTAAGCTTCAGCCCATGTTTAACACAAGACACCATCTTAGTGAAGGAATTCACTAAGGAATTGCTAGGAATGACTGCGCAGAGGCTTGTTAATCAGCTGAATGCCTTTTAAAAGGCTTGCTGGCATTCATTTAAAGAGGCTGCATGGCATGTTGATATATAGCACTTCAACTAACAGCAACCAGTTGTTTGGGAGTAAACAGGTTGCTGATGACGATTTCAAGCAGCTTAGAGAGGTGCTCACCATTTAAAGGGGGGCTCACCATTTAAAGGGGAAATCACCATTTCATGGTTATTGCCACTGGAGCCGCGAAGAGGAGCTCTGAAATACACCAGGAGACTTTCTGGGCTGCATTGTCAAGACTCCTAGAGACTGTTGTAATATGCCTTTAAGGGATAGCAACATGACATCACTAGAAGGGAAGCATGTCATGTGATCCAGCAGGGCACGCGTACACACATGCACACACGCACACACATACACACACCCCTCTGCTGCTGATGTCTTCAAGCTTTCTACCTCTGTATAAATGTTCCCATGTGCCTAGTCTAACTAAACGAAGCCGCAATGTGTTTACACAATCCCTTATGAGCGATTGGTGCTAGATCATTACAACACAACATGGTGCTCAGCAGTGGTCAAACAACCTGGCAGCGAGATTAAGTACAGGTACGACATGGTGAAGAGCCTTAGATCATGCTACGTGGCATAAAGGGACCCTAGACGTTTTGGTCAGACTGCAACAAAGTCTCAGCGCTGGAGACTGTGGCAGATGCAGTGCGCTGACTGTGCAGAAAAGCTTTGAAGACACAGTGCCGAGCTAGTGCTCAAGTAAAGAGCTGGTAAGCAGACGGATGCCTTGTGGTGAGATTGCAGCATTTGGCCTGTCATTTCCATGAGTGGGACAGTGCGTCGAGAGGATCAGCACCGGGTTAGCTCAGTCAGAAAAGGCAAGTGACCAGGGTGTGGGCTGGATCGATAGCAAGTGGGGGAGAGTCAAACAAAACAACCCAAAAAAAAATCATAAAAGTTGGGCCAGAGAAGACTGCGATTATGAAGGACAGAGCTTTGAAAAAGCACGTGAAAGCAGCTACAGCGACACTCATCCCAGGTACTATAGGAGAAGGAAGGTCAACAGGATATTGTTAAAATGTCCACAAAATTCCCCAGTTTGAATTGGGATACAGTTGACCTACTATCCGAATTCAAAATGATCAATCAGCGTACAGAGCTATGGTTCCTTGATGCAGATGTGTCTGAACTGGACAAGCAAGCCATAGAAATTTGAGAGGCAATTAGGATTGAAGGTCTACACAGCCTGAACACATCAGCATTAACAACCAAAGAGCTAAAGGATCCACAAAAGATATGGACTACATTGGAAGACCGGTTCAGAAGCAGATTAAACTTCCATATTCATCGACTCGAGTTCATGTCAACTCGACAACAACCTAGAGAATCCATAGACCACTTTGTCAGCAGATGCAGAGAAAAGGGTGCGTACTGTAACTTTTCAAACGCAGAGCTAGCAGACAGGATTGTTGAGTTGGTGATCCCATCCACACCCATGGGAGCATTCCAGAAGCCCAAAATGTATAGCATCGAAGAGTTACTCAAAGATGGATGTAAGTACGAAGCTATCTTCGCAGGTCCTAAGTGCAACCCCAGTTGTTGATGCACCTACTAGAACATCCAAACCTAGCAAGCCATGTGGAAGGTGCATCTCCTGTATACACCAAGGGAAAGCCCAGATTTCCATCAATACCACAAGGCATGTGGCAGAAAGGGCCATTGGCAGCAGCAACACATTAGAGCAAAGACTGATGCAGCTACAAAGAGCCATGAACTAATCCAAACAGTCCGTACACAACGGGGACATTCAAGCAATAAGAATGACCATCCGGTATCCCATCAGAAACATATACATGAGGTGATTGATAAACAAGAAAATGACGGTGATAAGCACGACGAGACTTAGAGCGGTGAACACGTGTTTCACACCGTCAATCTCATGGGGAATACAGATAACATCACAAGGTTTGCTAAGATTCAAATTATCCACCTTAAGAAAGTTGGTAACTACTCATTATTGGCCAAGGTTAACACAGGGCGCAAGTGCCAACATGCTACCCCTGTGAATTCTAAAAGAAATATATCCACAGACATAGAAGGCCATGATGAAACCTACTGCTGTGAAACTTCCAGCGTACAATGGTTCACTTATTCCATGTGCAGGATCCATAGTCCTGGAGTGCAAATACAATCAATCCTCCTGGGGATCACAGATGTTATACATCATGGAGACTACAGGTCCAGTGATTGTAGGTCTGCTGGTATGCCATGACGTCACACTAGTAACAATCCATGGAATTAGTCAGACTTCACAAGGCAGATCAACTTCAGAAACCATTCCCATCACCTCAGTTCACAACCTAACATTAATATATCCAGAATGTTTCGACAAAATTGGCAGTTTCAAGGAAGCTGTAACATTACACTTGTAGGAGAATGCAAGTCCTCTAATTGATCCACCACATAAGTGCAGCACCTACATATAGGACAAATCAAAGGTCAAACCAGACAAAATGGATAAAGACACAATCAGTAGAAGGGTACAAGAGCAAGCAGACTAGCGCAGCCCAATTATGTGTGTTTTAAAAAAGACGGGTCATGGAGAGTATGCCTCGATCCATAATGTTTCAATACAGCTTTGAAATGCTGTCTTCACAAAATACCCACATTAGAAGAGTTAAATACGAGATTAGCAGGTGAAAATTTTTCTTGGAGTTTGATGCCAAGCATGGTACCCTTCTACTGATTGTGTCTTTATCCATTTTGTCTAGTTTGACCTTTGATTTGTCCTATATGTGGATGCTGCACTTATGTGGTGGATCAATTAGAGGACTTGCATTCTCCTACAAGTGTAATGTTACAGCTTCCTTGAAACTGCCAATTTTGTCGAAACATTCTGGATATATTAATGTTAGGTTGTGAACTGAGGTGATGGGAATAGTTTCTGAAGTTGGTCTGCCTTGTGATGTCTGACTAATTCCATGGGTTGTTACTAGTGCAAGTACATCTCATGGAGAAGTCCCAAGTGCTGACTACATTTTGAACCCTATTCAGATGGTTCTGTTTTCAACGGCATCCTTCCAGGCTATCTGTTAGCCTAGATCTCTCCTCAGCTCACACGGACTGCATTACATGCACTGTGCCAGGGTGTATCTGTATCGCAAATGACGTTGCTGTTGTGGGTAGAACAAAGCAAGAACACGACTACAATCCGTATTTATTGATGCGAGTGGCATTTAATAAGGATCGGTGTTCAACAGTCTGAAATGTGACATCAACAAGCGGCAGATCAATTTCTTCAATTCCGTTTATTCCAGAGCTGGCATATGTCCCAATCCAAGTGAAATAGAGGATATTAAAGCCATGCCAACTCCCCATGATAAGGATGCTCTTTAAAGATGTCTCTGTCTCTTTAATTTCTTGTCCCCATACATTCCCAATTTTACTCAAAGATCGTCATCGCTAAGGGACTTGTTGAGAAAGGATATATATTTCCTGTGGCGTGAAGACTACCAATACCTCTTCAAAGCACTGAAACAGTCATTATCAGAAACATCGACATTTCAATCTTACCATCCTAGGGAGACAACACCCTGGAGATAGATATCTCCCAGAAAGGTCTGGGAGCATGCTTACTACAAAAAGGCAAACCGATTGCATTTGCTTCAAAATCTCTGTCTGTAACACAATCCGACTACTCCAATATCAAGCTGGAAACATTAGCTTTAGTGAATCATGCATTCTCATACTTTGGTAAAAGATTTGTGGTAGAGGCTGACTACAAGCCGCTGGAGATCTTTTGGCGAGATCCATTGACCAGTGCACTGCCAAGATAAAGGTTCAAAGGTTATGACTGTGAGATTAGCTACAAGCCAGGCAACTTGATGGTCACATCAGGTGCACTTTGCAGATTGCTTAACCCAGCAAAAACAGAAGATATATCCTTGGATCTACAAGTTGACCTGGCCAATATCAAACTTGAAGATGTTCTCCAAATTGTTGTGGTACAGTTTGTACATTACAAATGCCGGCTGTTAAAGAAACAGCAAAAGATTCCTCACTACAGATACTGTGGAAAACCATCATTGAAGAATGGCCTGATTCAATTCAACATGTCAGTGAACACGTGAGACCACTTTGGTCTTAACAGGGTGAGCTAGGCATCATTTTTAAAGGAAGGCAGGTCATCATGCCAGAATCTTTGTGACCTGATATTCTTCAACAACTTCATCACTCACATGTGGACATAGATTGAATGAGAAGACTTGCAAGAGGGACAGCCTATTGGCCGGGTATGAACATTGACATTGAAGTTGTTGTCGAGAAGTTTGAGGCATGTCAAGCGCACATGCCAATTCATCACAAAGGGCCAATGGTTCCACATGAAGCTCCTACGCATCCTTGGTCCAAAATTGCATTTGACCTCTTTCATGTCCATGACGCTGACTTCATCGTCATTGTCGACTACTTTACCAAGTACCCCATTATTATACAATTGCATAATACATCAAGCACAACTGCTGTACACACTGCACAGCAGTTGTGCTTGATGTATTATGCAATTGTTGAGAGTGTCTAAATGCTCTTTTCAGTTTATTTGGAGTACCAAGAGAGATCATTACAGATAACGGTCCGCAATTTATTGGTAAGCCATTTCAGGATATGTGTGAGAGGTAGAATACATCTTCTCCTCATTACCCTAGATCTAACAGCCTAGCTGAATGAATGATGTGTATGTTGAAATCCTAAATTCTCAAATGTAGACGGACCAAGCAAACTCTACACACACAATGTTACATCTGAGAGCGACATCTTTTATTGCAGCTATTCCATCGCCGGCAGAGTTCATGTTTAGCAGACCAGTGCGTACCAATTTACCCACTCTTACCCATTCTACTCTCTCAGAAATTAGAGAACAACTTTTAAAAGTGCAAGAGAAGATGACCAACATCCTCGATAAAAAAGCAGGTACAGAATTGCCAAGTTTACAGTTGAGATAACAAATTCTCACCCAGGATACCACAGAAGGTATATGGCAACCAGCCAAGATGACAAGGATTCCTTTGGAACCAAGATCCTATGAAGTCGTTAATGGTGAGGCGTAACCAAGGGCAAATCGAATTCATTCCAGCTCCTCAACCACCGTGCAGTCCTATTGCATCTAGGACAAGATCCCAAATGCAATTGGGAACAACATCCAGGAATGACAATTCCACAGATCATTGTGAGCAACTAAAGAAACGTCTGGACAAGCTTACCATTACAAGATCAAAAAACATAACATTGTTTCTTTCACAGTAAAGGAAATGTCCCTAACTCCCCTGTAGCCATCAATGCCTGCAAACCATGAGGCATGCCAGTGCATTTAGCTCTTTGACTAGGCTAGTCTCATGTGTGCATCATTGTTATTTGTTGAATAAAATGAAACCAATGTAATGTGAAATACAGGTACTTACAAACGAAAACCTTGTGCCACCTTTGTACCAGCAGATTACCTCTATGCTTTACAGACTTATAGATTAATCAGTTCTATACGCTCATGTAACACGAACATACAAGCATACAAAACAGGAGCAGAAGTAAGCCATTCGGCCCCTCAAGCCTGCTCCACCATTCAATAAGATTATGGCTGATCTGTTTGTGTTTTGAATCCCACATTCCCATCTACCTCCAATAACCTTAGATTCTTGTTAGGCAAGGAGTCAATCTGCCTCTGCCTTAAAAATGGTCAACGACCCCTCCTCCACCGCCTTCGGAAACCGAGAGTTCCAAAGTCGCACAACCCTTTGAAGGAAAATAAAAATCCTCATCACTGTCCGAAAAGGGCAGCCCCCAGTTTTAAAATGGTGCCTCCTAGTTCTGGATTCACCCGCAAGAGGAAACATCCTTTCCGTGTCCACCTTGGCAATACCATTCATGATCTTATATACTTCAATCAAGTTACCTCTAACTCTTCTAAACTCCAGTGGAAACAAGCCCAGTCTGTCTAACCTTTCCTCATAAGACAACCCGTACATTCCAGGTATCAATCTAGTAAACCTCCTCTGAACCGCCTCCAATGCATTTATATCCTTCCTTAAATAAGGAGACCAAGATTACACGCAATATTCGAGATGTGGTCTCACAATTGCCCTGTATGACTGATGCATATCTTCCAAACTTTTATTCAATTCCTCCTTCAATGAAGGATTGCATTCTATTAGCCTTCTTAATTACTTGTTGTATCTGCATACTAACATTTTGTAACTCTCACCAGAACACTTAGATCCCTCTACACCTCGGAATTCTGCAGGGCAGTAATACTCCACTTTGACAGGAAGAATAACAAAGCAAACAACTTCACATTTTCCTATATTATACTCCATCTGCAAGATTTTTGCCAACTCATTCAATCTATTTATATCCGTCCGCAACCCCTTATGTCCTCTTCACAGCATACTTTCTTATCTATCTTTGTGTCATCTGCAGAATTAACTATAGTGCCTTCATTCCCCTCATTTAAGTCATTGATATAAATTGTAAAAAAATTGAGGCCCCAGGACAGACCCCTGCGGGACTCTACTTGTCACTTCCTGCTGATCAGAAAAAAAACCCATTTATGCATACTCTCTGTTTTCTGCCAGCCAGTTGATCTTTTATCCATGCTAATATGTTGCCCCTTACACAATGAACTTTTATTTTCTGCAATAATATTTGATGTGGCACCTTATCAAATGCCTTCTGGAAATCCAAGTATAGCACATCTACAGGCTCCCCTTTATCCACAGCAGGTGTTACTAATTCGAAGAACTCCAATAAATAGTTAAACATGATTTTCCTTTCACTGACTCTTTCCGAATATCTTGAGCTTCTCTAAGTGCCCAGCTATAACCTCTTTAATTATCGATTCTAACACCTTCCCCATGACAGGCATCAAACAAGCTGGCTTATAATTTTCTGTTTTCTGCCTCCCTCCCTCCTGGAATAGGAGGGTTATATTTGCTACTTTCCTATCGGAAGGAACCTTCCCAGAATCTAGGGAATTTTGGAAAATTAACACCAACACCTCTACTACCACATTAGCCACCTCTTTTAACACCCTAGGATGAAGTCCATCAAGATCCGGATACTTGTCAGCTCACAGCTCACTTAGTTTGCTGAGTATGCTTCCCTAGTAATTGTAATTTCACCAAGTTCCCCCCTTCCCTTCCACCTCCTGATTTATAGCTATTGCTGGAATGTTTTTTGTACCCTCTGTAATAAAGACAGAAGCAAAATATTTGTTCATTTCATTCACCATTTCATTATTATCTACTGTCACTCTTTAGAGGACCAACACTCACTTTATTTACTCTTTTTCTTTTTAACATCTCTAGCTGGCTTCTTTTCGTACTCTTTCTCCTGATTAACCTTTTAGCCATTCTCTGCCGTTCTTTATATTCTGACCAATCATCTGACCTGTCACCCATCTTTGTGCAGTTATATGATTTTTCTTTAAGTTAGATGCTTTCCTTAACTTTAGTCAACCACAGATGGTGGAATAATCCCCTTGGAATTTTTCTTTATAGCAGGAATATACTTATTCTGAGAGCTCTGAAATATCCCCTTAAATGTTTGTCTCTGCTTCTCTATTGATCTATTCCCTAGCTTGATATCCCAGTTCACTGCAGCCTGTTCAGCTTTCATGCCCACACAGTTGCTTTTATTTAAGTTTACAATACTAGTCTTAGACCCACTCTTCTCCTTTACAAATTGGATGTAAAATTCAACCATATTGTGTTTACTGCTACCTAGCAGTGCCTTCATTCTGAAGTCATTAATTAATCTTGTCACATTACACAATACCAAGCCTAATATATAAAAACAAAAAACTACTGCGGATGCTGGAAACCCAAAACAAAAACAGAATTACCTGGAAAAACTCAGCAGGTCTGGCAGCATCGGCGGAGAAGAAAAGAGTTGATGTTTCGAGTCCTCATGACCCTTCAGCAAAACTGAGTATAGTTAGGAGAGGGGTGAAATATAAGCTGGTTTAAGGTGGGGGGGGTGGGGGGAGAGAGAAGTTGAGGTGGGGGGGTGGTTGTAGGGACAAGCAAGCAGTGATAGGAGCAGATAATCAAAAGATGTCACAGACAAAAGGATCAAAGAGGTGTTGAAGGTGGTGATATTATCTAAGAAAATGTGCTAATTAAGAATGGATGGCAGGACACTCAAGGTACAGCTCTAGTGGGGGTGGGGTGGAAAGACTGACAAGGTATTAGTTGTAGATTTAAAAATAATGGAAATAGGTGGGAAAAGAAAAATCTATATAAATTATTGAAAAAAACAAAAGGGGGGGGGGAAGAAACGGGGTGGGGATGGGGGGAGGGAGTTTAAGATCTAAAGTTGTTGAATTCAATATTCAGCCCGGAAGGCTGTAAAGTGCCTAGTCGGAAGATGAGGTGCTGTTCCTCCAGTTTGTGTTGGGCTTCACTGGAACAATGCAGCATGCCAAGGACAGACATGTGGGCAAGAGAGCAGGGTGGAGTGTTCAAATGGCAAGCGACAGGGAGGTTTGGGTCTTTCTTGCGTACAGACCGCAGGTGTTCTGTAAAGCGGTTGCCCAGTTTGCGTTTGGTCTCTCCAATGTAGAGGAGACTGCATTGGGAGCAACGAATGCAGTAGACTAAGTTAGGGGAAATGCAAGTGAAATGCTGCTTCACTTGAAAGGAGTGTTTGGGCCCTTGGACGGTGAGGAGAGAGGAAGTGAAGGGGCAGGTGTTGCATCTTCTGCGTGGGCATGGGGAGGTGCCATAGGTGGGGGTTGAGGAGTAGGGGGTGATGAATGCAAGTGAAATGCTGCTTCACTTGAAAGGAGTGTTTGGGCCCTTGGACGGTGAGGAGAGAGGAAGTGAAGGGGCAGGTGTTGCCCAATATAACCTGACCTCTGCGGTCTCCTCTACATTGGAGAGACCAAACGCAGACTGGGTGACCGCTTTGCGGAACACCTTCGGTCTGTCTGCAAGCATGACCCATACCTCCCTGTCGCTTGCCATTTCAACACTCCACCCTGCTCTCATGTCCACATGTCTGTCCTTGGCCTACTGCAATGTTCCAGTGAAGCTCAACGCAAACTGGAGGAACAGCACCTCATCTTCCTACTAGGCACTTAACAGCCTTCCGGACTTATGAGTTCAACAATTTCAGATCATGAACTCTCTCCTCCATCCCCACCCCCTTTCCGAACCCCCCTTTTCCAATAATTCATAATTTAAAAAAAAAATTTCTTTCCCCACCTATTTTTAAATTTATTTCGATCTATTGTTTTATCTCCACCTTTTAGCCCATTTCGATCCCTTACCCCCCACCCCACCCCCACTAGGGCCATATGCCACTAGCTTGTCCTGCTTGCTACCCTTAATGTCCCCATTAGCACATTCCTTAGATAATATCACCACCGTCAACACCCCTTTGTCCTTTTGTCTATGACATCTTTGGCAATCTCTTCTTTGTCTCCGCCTATCACTGGCCCCCTATCCAGTTCTACCTGTCCCATCCCCCCTCTACCAGCTTATATTCCACCTCGTTTCTCTATTTCCTTAGTTCTGATGAAGAGTCATACGGACTCAAAACGTCAACTGTATTCCTCTCCGCAGATGCTGTCAGACCTGCTGATTTTTTCCAGGTATTTTTGTTTTTGTTTCAGATTTCCAGCATCCGCAGTATTTTGCTTTTATATAACCTGACCTCTGGTTGGTTCTAGAGTGCGCTGCTCTAAAATACTATCTCAAAAGCATTCTATGAACTCCTCATCCAGGCTATTAATGCCAAACTGATTTTTCCAGTTTATAGGTAAATTAAAATCATCCATGATTATTGCCGTCCCTTTATCACAAGCACCACAATATTTCTTCTTCTACACTTTGTCCTACATTGTGGTTACTGTTAGGGGCCTGTAGACCACTCCCGCTTGTGACTTCCTTCGCCTACTATTCCTCATCTTTAACCCAAACCGATTCTACACCCTGATCTCCTGAACCAAGGTCATTCTAACTATTGCACCAATGCCATCCTTGATTAACAGCGTTACCCCTCCACCTTTACCAAACTTCCTATCCTTCTTGAATATCATATACCCCTCCATATTCAGGACCCAATCCTTGTCATCCTGCAGCCATGCCTCAGTAATGGCTATCAGATCATATTTATTTACTTCAATGGGCACTATCAATTCATTTATTTTGTTATGAATACTACACCCCTTCAGATACAGAGTCTTTAGTTTTTGTCTTTTGTTACCTTTGTAACATCTATTCTTGATTATTGGTGTATTCTTAGATTTTATCTCTCTGTCCCTTCCTGCTATTCTATGACCCTCATTTCTCATATTACTATTATGGGTGGAATTTTCCGTGCCCAGTGGCATCGGGCGTGTTCAGTGGAGTGAGCGGACAATATGGCGAGAAGGCCAAAAATCGGTTTCATGACATCATGAAACCAGTTTGCAATCACTGAGCCCATCGCTGGCAGGCTGTGTCTCCTGCTGTCAGACATTGGGAACCTCATTGTGGTACATCTGAATGTCATTATAAGGCCTGCCTGCCAGAATCATCCCCCAACACTGGATCGTCCGCCCACGTCAATGGAAAAACACGCTGGTGCAGAACACATCTTGACTAGTGTGACGTGCAGAAGTTGAAACTTACTGTCAAGGCCTTGTTCATATTGCAGACATTTGAGGAACAGAAGATACTGGAGCCCAACAGCAACGGGACCCTGGAGGAACATCCATGGCACGCTGGGTGGATTCTCATGGACGTGGCTCCACCCTGAACAGCTCCATGGAGGGTCTGCTCACCACAGATGATGGCTGAGGGGGTGGAGAGGAATGTCTAGGATCGACTGAAAAGGTGTCAGGGGGTGAGGTTGGGGAGGGAGCGAAGCTGTTGGTGGGGGGGGTGAGGTTGGAGAGGGAGCGAAGCTGTTGGTGGGGGTGTGAGGTTGGGGAGGGAGCGAAGCTGTTGGTGGGGGTGTGAGGTTGGGGAGGGAGCGAAGCTGTTGGTGGGGGTGTGAGGTTGGGGAGGGAGCGAAGCTGTTGCTGGGGGGGGTGAGGTTGGAGAGGGAGCGAAGCTGTTGGTGGGGGTGTGAGGTTGGGGAGGGAGCGAAGCTGTTGGTGGGGGTGTGAGGTTGGGGAGGGAGCGAAGCTGTTGCTGGGGGGGTTGAGGTTGGAGAGGGAGCGAAGCTGTTGGTGGGGGTGTGAGGTTGGGGAGGGAGCGAAGCTGTTGGTGGGGGTGTGAGGTTGGGGAGGGAGCGAAGCTGTTGCTGGGGGGGGTGAGGTTGGGGAGGGGTGAATGAAGTTGTTGTGGGGGGTAAGGTTGGGAAGGGGAGAACAAAGATGTCGGGGGGAGGTTGGGAGGGGCAGAAACTTTGGGGAGGAGAAGACAGCAGCTAGGGAGGTAGATGTAAGTGGGGGGGTGGGGTGTGGAAGGTTTAAGGGAGGGAATTTGGCAGGGGAAGGAGTCCAGGGGGAAGAAGGAGTCTGTGGGGAGGAAGGAGTGTGGAGAGAGGAGGGAGTAAAGGTGGAGGAAGGAGACAGGAAAGGGGAAGGACTAAGGGGTGGGGTGATTCCATGAGGGAGAAAGGAGTACTAAGGGAGGAAGGGTATACAAGGGGGAAGGAGTCCGAAGTAGGGGATGTCCAGGTGAATGTGCAAGGGAGGGCTATGTTGAGTCATGATTGCACGCTGAGGAGTGAACTGAGTGTAGGCGTGGTACAAGGAAATTGTCGAGAATCACCAAAGGCAGAGTGAGGCGATAGGGTGGGAGGGCGAGGGTTCGACGGTAGCGGTAGAAAGGAGTGTGAGGGTGGTTGGTGGGGACTCGGAGGCTGACACAGGCCCTGGGGGTGGGATGGAGGAGATCGGGGAGGTGAATGTGGATGGGGGTGGGATTTTTGGGAAGGAAGGGCATGTGCACATTCATCTGGACATCCCCCAAAGAAAAGGGTTGTGGCTGGTAGGTCACAGAGGGGAGGTGGAAGGTAATGCTCGGGGTAGAGGGGGGGTCAACAGTGATTGGGGGAAAGGAAATGGGTGACGGGGGAAGGGAAAGGACCGGGGAGTGAATGAAAAACTGTATTACCAGCATGCTGGCTAAATCAAAATTGAAAGGAAAGTTATGATGGGTGAGATCAGGCGCTGCATGGGAGTGTGATCAGTGGGTGGGCGGAGATGCAGCTCAGCTCAGATGGTCACCTGAAAGTGAACCCCGGCAGGCAGCATTGAAAATGCTCAGGACAGTGAGATGAGTGTGACGCACACACACACACACACACTTCTCCCTCTAGAATCACTCGTGGGCCAGCTGTGTGCAGCTGTACTGCTAGTGGGGGTGGGTGGGGGGGGAAATGCAGGGGAAGAACTCGCAAAGTCTGTCAATGAAGCTGAAAGACACCATTACACGTTATTCAGTGAAAGTGAATATATTTCCAAATTGTAAAGTGTGTTCATTCATGTAACCAACTGTGATCAAAATTTCTTAACCTTTGAAAGCGTTAGACTTCCAGTTGCTGCCCTGACATATGCAGCAGGGGTGGAAACAGCCAGAGCAAAGGTTGGCCCGATTGCCTCTGATGCCTTTGGCTTGGGTACTTTGGAGAGCCAAGGCCTTGTGGGTCCCGGCTTGCTCTGGCTGTCCTCCCTGAGCCAGCTGCTCCCTCTGTGGTGGCAGAGGGCGAGGTTGAGGGGGTCACAGGCAAAGGGAACTTGTAGGGAGAGGACAGCCTCTGAGATTCCTGAGTGACCCAGCAATGTCCAGCTGCCGCTCCTCCTCCCTTTGGGTGCCTGAGGGCTCCGGCCTGACTGCTTGAGGGGAAGGAGCACCTGGGGGGACGTTGGGGTTCCCACATTTCCCTCTCATGTTGCCACTGCAGGAACTCACCTATGGTTCCCGTGATGGAGTACAGGTCTGGCACCTCACCCGTGGCTAAGGACATTTTAAATATTTCTGCCAGGGCCCTTGCAATTTCTACACTAGTCTCCCTCAAGGTCCGAGGGAATATCATGTCAGGCCCGGGGGATTTATCTACCTTTATTCACTGTAAGGCAGCAAGCACCTCCTCCTCTATAATCTCTATATGTTCCATGAATCTACTGCTTGTTTCCCTTCCTTCCTTATACACTATGCCAGTTTCCTGAGTAAATACTGATGCAAAAAAACTGTTTAAAATCTCTCCCATCTCGTGAGGCTCCACACAAAGACGACCACTCTGATCTTCAAGGGACCAATTGTGTCCCTTACTATCCTTTTACTCTTAATATACTTGTAGAAACCCTTTGGGTTTACCTTCACATTATCTGCCAAAGCAACCTCATGTCTTCTTTTTGCCTTCCTGATTTCCTTTTTTAGTATTTTCTTACATTTTATATACTCTACAAGTACCTCATTTGCTTCTTGTTGCCTATACCTGCTATACACCTCTCTCTTCTTCTTAACCAGATCGGCAATATCCCTTGAAAACCAAGGTTCCCTATGCCTGTTAACTTTGCCTTTAATCCTGACAGGAACATGCAAACTCTGCACTCTCAAAATTTCGCCTTTGAATGCCTTCCACTTACTGAACACATCCTTGCCAGAAAACAGCTTATGCCAATCCACTCTTCCTAGATCCTTTCTCATTTCCACAAAATTGGCCTTTCTTCAATTTAGAATCTCAACTCGAGGACCAGACCTATCCTTCTCCATAATTAGCTTAAAACTAATGACATTGTGGTCACTGGACCCAAAATGTCCACAGACAAAAAACGCTGGCCATGCCTGTGACGTCCACATCCCACGAATAACAAAAAGAATCCCAGTTGTCTGGGGTGAAGCAAGTGAGACCTCCTGATCTCAAAAGTACAGGTTTGGGGCAGTGTCTGGTGTGTGGGAATTCTCCTCAATACACCAGCCGTTGGGACTTACACCAGCCGGGAGCTGACAAAGGTCCCATACTGAGCCTTAGGAAGTTCCAAATAGATATAAAAAGTTTCCCAGGTAATTGGTCCCTAATGGACTGATTACTTTCTCAGAGCTGCTCCCCCTGAGGAGAGAGATAAACATTTGGCTATTCCTCCTTTGGCTCGTTTTGATTGTCTCTTTTTGGGATGGCATGCTGCTGATCTGAGTTTCACTTTCTGATGGTTTTACCTCGATTGTTCCTGCAGAGGCACTGACCATCCGCTCCAACGATCGCAATGAGAACCTTTCTCCGCCATTTGAGGTGAGGGTCTATCTTTGGCTGAAGGCAGTCTGGAGCAGGGACCTTGGTAATTCTGGGCCCATAATGTATTTGTCTAAAATTCCAACCCGCTATTCTTTGCAGAGCTGTTAGGCTTTGACCTATTAAAATTAATGAGAGAGAAATTTAGCCAAAGGTTCAGAAGCTATTATCTCACAGCATTGTTTGGAGGGCATTATTATACCATAGCTAGCAGCGATGCTGAGCTAACGCACTCGGTTTCTTACAGTCAGAAAGAATCTCTGATTATGTAGGGGTGCAGGCAGAGCTCTACTTACAAGACATTCGAATGCTCATAAAATTTTAACAGTATCTGAGCCACTTTTCTGCTCACATTAAAAGGATTTTTCAATTTCATTTGAAGAGGCCTGCAAACTCTATAAACATTGCTTTGGACTGATTGCATTTATCCTCCGTGACTATCTCCTCAAGGCAGTCTGACATTGCAAACTAAATCGGTTCAAGCAACTTCACACCCAATTATAAGTGCAATCTTCATTCATATAGTGTCTTTAACACAGAAAACATGTTGCAAAGTGCTTCGTGGAGGTGTAATAAAAAATGCACCAATAAAAGACTACAACAGCTTCATATCAGCACAATCTGTGTGATGTGACTGGCCTGTAAAATAACCTGTGTCTCAAAGCTTATTTTAAAAAGGGCTCCTCATCATGTTTGAATCTGTCCTAAAAGGGATACAATTAGCTTGAGCCACCATTTGTTTTCCTGTCTGTTTATGATAATCTTCTACAATGCTTTCACTTCAGCAGAACATGGGGGAAGGGGCTGAATATTTTTTTATTGGAGAGTTGAGCTCAGTTCTATGAGAGAGCTGAATTAGCACGCACAGTCAAATTGACAATAGTCCATTGCAGCCTAAGCTAATGATGTCTCAACAGATAACTAATCAGTTCCCTTATGCAAGTAGCTTCTCAAACCCAAACCGCGTTGGCTGATAAATGTGTTAAAAACAAAACAGAAGAAAATAAAAACAAGCTAAAGTCAACCCCAGTTTTCATGTTGGGGATTCTGGTGTATCTATATTTTGTACAATTTTTTATAACATGTTTACTTGCTGATAACAAACGGGACTCACATCAGTGACTGCTTTATTACCTTTTGCCTATGTCATACTTCTCTGCATTGCAAACGTATTCAGTTTGCCTGCTGCATACCAATCAGAAATGTAGAAAAAATCAAGCTAAGCTTTCTAAAATCAGCCATTCAATTTCTATTACACACAATGATAAATAGCTGGCAACTAGTTGCAAGCTGTAATTCATTCCTGTTACTCTGTTGTATAAAATATTCTGGCTCTGCTGTCATTGGTTTATGATCTCATCAGTAGTGCTCGATTGAATTACAAACTTGTAACTCTCTACCAGCCATCTATTATGGTGCTCGCAAGCAATCTATAACTTGTCTATAACTGAATCTGTTACTGAATCCGTAACAGGTTAAGGAATCATTCACCATAATGCACTGGGCAAGTAAAATTAAGAGACTTTGTAATGATTTAAGAACAGGAACTACAGTGAACTGCATTCTCTGATTGATGGTCATCTCCAATTTACAGAATAATAAAGAGTAATGTGAATTAGACTTGGTTCAGGATGAAGAGATAAGTGATACAGCATGGCAGTTGCTTGAAAATCTTTAATAACCTTTAGTTTATTGCAAATTAAGAACATGTTATACAGCGTTACCAAGCGTTTATGAACTGGCTGTAGATTTGTGTTTAGCTTTATGGACCTATTACAGTGGAGCAATCCTGTTTATGTGCGAGACATCAGGACAAATGGAAGTGATGCATGCAGCCAGGCCTGTGTGCAACAGAGCTAAGGAGATCATTACTGATTCTGTAAGCTAAACAATTTACACTTATCAGAACCTAGCCAGGAAAGTGCTTACATTAGGATTCTGTATACGTGCGAAGGTCAGAAAAAAATCCCTGAATGCTGGAAATTGGAAATAAAACAAACTACACTGGGAATACACAATATATGAAATAGAACATATGATTAAAGGCTTGAATGAGGAACCTTCGTCAGAACTAACATAGATACTTATTATTCTGATGAAGTAACACCTTCCTTGTGTCAGCTTAACTCAGTTGGTGGCATTCATACCTCTGAATGAGAAGGTTGATTAATTCATGCCCTATTCCAGGAATAGTTATTGTCCTTCGAATGAGGTAGTCTGATTGTTTCTTTGTGTTCAGGTGAAAGTTAGAGATCCCGTGGTATGATCTGAAGAGGAGTGTGGGATTGTCTTGATGTACTCACCATCATTCCACCAATGCCAACCAAAGGAATGAAGTTAATTAGTCATTCATTGCCATTTGTGAGGCCTATACAAAATGGTTACTGTGTTTGCTTACATATCACCACTGATTATACCACACCAGCAAAAAGTCAAGGTTGACATAGAACAGAAAGTGCTGGAAATACTCAGCAGGCCTGGCAGCATTTGTAGAGAGAGAAACAGATTTAAGGTTTCAGATCGAATGTGACTCTTCATCAGAACATTTCAATGCAACATGGTGGGAGTGCGGCACTGTCAAATTGGTGTCTTTCAGATGAGCTGTTAAATCGAGGCCCCACCAGGCTTCTCAGGTGGATGTGAAAGATTACATGGCACTATTTTAAAGAAAAGGGGAGTTCTCCCTAGTGCCCTGGCCAATATTTATCTCTCAATCAACATCACAAAAACAGATGATCTGATCATTGTTATTGTGGGAGCTTGCAATGTGCAAAATGACTACCATATTTCCCACATTACAACAGTGATTAAGCTTCAAATGTACTCCATTGGCTATAAAGTGCTTTGGGACACCCTATGATCTTGAAAGGCACTATTTAAATGCAAGTATTTCTTTCTTTTTCAAAGAAATTCATTGTATGCAGAGTGCTTTGGGATGACCTGAGAGATAGGGTTGTATATAATTGCAAGCTCTCTCGTTGCTAAATTAAATTAAATGCAAAGCAGAGAAAATTATGGCCAAATTTAATGCCTTGTTTTGATTTTATAACCCTTTCATTTAAACAATGATTACTGACAGCCTCGTGGGGAACTTGTACAAATCATCTTCTGAACCCCACTGTGTGAAAGATTAACATCAGCAGATCCAGGCATTTATACAGAGAGCGCTTCAGTGATTTCAGCTGTGCAGTTGATTCAGTTCCTTCACACGCCCAACCAATTTCCCCAATGATATTATTAACATTGACAAAGAAAATGAATGCATCTGTTCAAAATACTGCAGAAAGAAAAAAAATACCAGTGATGTTAATTATCATTATTTAGAGAACAAGTTTTGAAATGAGTAGCCATGGCGAGAATCTTCTTATTTAAATGAGTGTCGTGAACAGCAATATGATGAAGGGGCAGTTAATTTATGTATGGTGGTGTTGGTTGAGGGATTGCCATTGGTTAGGACTTCTTGCACTCCTTTCATTACGACCATGGGATGTTTGTAGTCTCTGCAGCTAGACGGCCTGTTGGCCTAACGTCTCATGCAATAGACATCTCCTGTTACAGTGCAGCATGCCTTTATCACTGCAGTGGAGATTATGCTCAACTAGGTTGTTATGGGAAATAATCATCCGGCTGAGCATAAACACCAGCATGGACCCAATGGGCACAATGGCCTGAATCTGAGCTTTAACTACTATGTAAGACCATGCAATCAAAGAGGCTAATCGGATGTTAGCCATTGTAACTAAAGGGTTTGAATATGAGCGGAGGAAATTTTGCTACAATTATGTAACTCCCTGGTTAGACCACACCCGGAGTTCTGCACACAGTTCTGGGCACTGGACCTCAGAAAGGATGTATCACCCATGGAAAGAGGTCCAAAAAGGTTAGATTATGAGGAGAGGTTGCACAATCTAGGTTTGTATCCTCTGGAATATAAAAGGTTATGTTATGTTCTTCTTTTCAACATAAACATACTAATCATGTGACAAGGATTGTAAAACAATAATCTGAATTATTTATTTGAAGAAAAGACTATACACATACTGGGAGACTGAGTATTTACATTGCCTTGCAAGTGCTGCTACTGTATACTGAGTACAGAGTCATAGGTCTACTATATCACGTCCCATCTTGGTGGTAGTGATTGACGGCAATTTATGATACTGTTCCTTAAAGGTACATGTACATCATATCACAACTGGTTAAGGGGTGATTTGATTGAGACATTTAGAGCTTTGAAAGGAATTGATGGTATGACCAGAGAGAAACATTTTTCATTGCGAAGGGAATTTAGGACAAGGGTACATTATCTTAAAGTTAGAGTCAGGCCATTGCAGAGAGAAATTAAAGAAAAAACACTTTTCCATGCAAAGGGTGATACAAGTGTGGAACTCACGCCCACAAAAAGCAGCTGATGTTAGCTCGATTAACAATTTTAAAAGTGAGATCAATAGGTTTTTTTTCCAGTGGTATGGTAGGACATGTAGCTAGGGCAGATGGACAGAGATACGATAGAGATCAGCCCCAATATCAATGAATGGCAAAACATGCTGTTGGGGTGGATCCCGTTCCCAGGAAATTGGCTGGTGCGGTGGAATTAATGGGAAATGATAAAAGCAAAATACTGCGAATGCTGGAAATCTGAATCCTGGAAAAACTCAGCAGGTCTGGCAGTCTCTGTGGAGAGAGAAACAGAGTTAACATTTTGAGTCTGTATGACTCTTCTTCTTATTAATGGGAAATAAATTGGGCAGCCTGATTCTGTTTCCAATGGGCATGGGCAATCTCCACAAAACGATTCGCAATTTGACACTCATCGGAAAAATTACTTAGAAAGGTCACAGGATGGCTGGTGTAGGAATAGGAACAATGTCACACTGGGTGCAGTTCTGAGGCTGAGCCATATTGTCGGGTCAGAGTACAGCGAGCTTTACTAAACACCCCATTGTACTTTACCTTACCCATGAGTGGTTGATACTGACACTTTGTTCTTGAGATATGATGAGCATAAAAAATAAAACGAGGAGGTTACAATTTTGGGTGATCAGCAGATATTGAAGACTGTCACATAAATAAATCCTCCAAATTTAATTGGCCTGGGTATTAGGGGATAAGGGGAGTTTCTGTGACAGGACTGGTACTTCTGAGTCATTGCCAGCCACACATTTCAGTTTTCAATGTGGGTAAGTCTCATTGGTGTCCCACAGTGCCCACGGTTCTCACTTATGCCTCGATAGCAATACACACCAGTGGGCATAACCTGGTACCTTGGCTGACAAGCTATACTAAGTGAGGGTATCATCAGGTTCCTCTGGTGTAGACAGGGGACTTCACCCCTCTAATTCACCCCTCTAATTGGACTAAGTCTGGAATGATGGAAGGGGCAGATAGATGGTGCCAGCAAGAGGGAAATGGTTCTGAAAGCAGACACCAGCAAGACGTGGAACACTTCCGGGGCACTCTCCTGATGAAGCAGACTTGTGGCCAGTCACCACGGAAACGATTGGGATCTTACCGAGCGTCATCCCATAGTTAGCAATGAAACCAAGGGTGGAATTTTCCATGCCCACAGGCGTCAGGTGTGTTTGGCGGCGTGAGCAGACAATATTTGCGAGAAGGCCAAAAATTGGCTTGATAATATGGTGAAACCAGTTTGCAATCTGCCTGTCAATGGCGGGCGGCATTCCCGGCTGTTGGACATTGGGATCCTCATTGTAAGACATCTGCATCTCATTATAAGCCCAGTCCACTGGAATCATCCCCTCACACTGGATTGTCGAGCACGTCGGTGTGATTGCATGCTGACATGTTTCACAACAGCACATACAAGGCATGTGCTTGGTGGGCTGCACTGCGAGGGGAACTCGGAGGTGAGTGCACAGTAATGTTATGCAGCGCTCGTGAGGGTTGGCGATTGGAATTCAAGGTTGAGGCAAGCTGTGGGGGGAACAAGGGCTGCCCTGGGGTTGAGGCAAGTTGGGGTGGGGGGGACAAGGGCTGGCCTGTGGTTGATGGTCATGTACAAGCACATTTGGGTTGTGGGGGAGGGAAGCGGCCACGCATTAGGGAAGCCTTGTATAAAATGACCATCCCTCCACAGCTGAGACAGGTTAGACACAGCCACATTGACATGCTTGGAGTCCAGCCTCCAGCTTCTCTGCCCACTCAAGCAGTGCACAGTGCACTACCACCACCTGGCAAGTCGGATTGGTGATGTTGCTGCCCATCCTGTGGCCAGAGTGGTGTTAGAGGGCATCACGGTGTGCCTCCACTGTGTCTAAAAGGCACTTGAGGGACGAGTCATTAACCAGGGGGCTGCAGTCTTCTTGCCTTTTGGGGCCATGTCTTCTTTGCAGCAGTCATGGGCTGGAAGCACTGAGAGGTGTGCGCGCGGCTGCACTTTAAATATGGTGCCCAGTGTGAGGAGGCAGCGAGGTGATGGCATAGTGGACGAATGAGAGCCCACCCGCCATTGAAACAGTGTGTTTCCCGGGAATGCATAATTAATGAGGCGGGATTGGGACAATACGGCATGAGAAGCTGACCTTGCGGCCGACATGTAAAGCATCGTTTTTCCCGCTCGCTACCACACCTAGTGCGAATCTGGAGCAATTCCACACCTAGTGACAAAAATGCTGCTGCTTACATTAGAAGTTACTGGCACAACATTGCATTCAACCCTTGGCAAGAGGAAGGAAACTGAAGAAGACAAAGGGTATTCTAAAATTCCCCATCGTCCTTTATTGTCGCATGAATCTTTTTAGAGAAAATATTATTTCTTTATATTTTTATTTCTGCTCTGTCGGTTGTTTGGGCTGCAATGCTAGCCCACGAAGTTACACTCTTTACACGGAATCTCCGAGGTTTGGGGAGCCTACTTCATGAAATCTAAAAATAACTCTGTCTGTTCTTCATATGTGAACTAAGGCGATGGGGGTCAGCAGTCTGCCTGGCCACAGCGAGATGGGGAGGACAGGTTATTTTGCAGTTTGGCCCGATCCCAATTTCCAGTAAGGATTACCTGAGAGATCAAAAACAGGAACCTTCGCTAATTTCCCCTCCTCCTCCCCACACAACTCACCAACTCCAGTGAAACCAAAACATCAACCCTGGCCCCCCCCCCAATCAGATGACATCAGCAAATGGATCGAGTGTCGAACTTGTAGTCGTTTTCGTCAATGACTGAACAAGAATGGGCCGAATTGCCTTCCTCATCCATATCTATCCTGTGATCCTGTGCACAGTATGATGTAGTACTGGGCTTTAAAAGAGGAGAGAAAGACTTACATTTAAGGCCCTTTCATGAACACAGGATACCTTAAGCCCTTTACATCCAACAAAGTGCTTTGAAGTGTAGTCACTGTAGGAAATGTGGCAGCCAATTTGCACACAGCAAGCTCCCACAAAGAGCAATGTGATAATGAGCGGATAATCTGTTTTGTGTGGGGCTTTTGGATTGCAGGGTAAATATTAACTGGGGAGCACTTGGCTGCTCTTTTTCGAAATAGTGCCGCAAGATCTTTTATGTACACCTGGGAGGGCAGACGAGGCATCACTTTAAGATCTCATCCAAAAGACGACGCCTCCAACAGTGCAGCACTTGCTCAGTACCGCACTGGAGTGCCAGCCTTGATTCTTTTGCTCAAGCGGGGCTTGAACGCACGACCTTCGGGCTCCGAGGTGAGAGTGCTACCCAGAGTCATTGCCGACGACTAAGCAGCTCACTTGTTCACTGGACTTAGTTTTTAATGAAGGAGGAAAGATCGGATCCTGTCCCAGTACAAAACAGTCCAGAAAACAAGAGTCAATTAATCCAGGTTACTACTTGTTCTTCCTAAATTACTTGGTCCGTGCTCTGGCATCGCTGCGCTGTACGTCTACCTCAGCAATTCCTATCGTGCTCCTTGATTTATTCCAGCCCAGTATTTAATAATAATACTGTGTGAGCTACCTAATGGAAGTGTTATTTAAAGTAGGCACTTGCATGCATGGAATGATGATCAGCGGAATGATGTTGGACTCATCTATTAAAGGATTTGCTTTGGAATCGGAATTAATTCATAAAATGCATAATTGTCCTTAGCAGGTGTTGATTAATCTGATAACTAATGAAGCTTTTATGAGCATATGATGGCGATCATCCTGGAAACCAATTATGGTCATAAAATGTATCTTGATTCTAATTAGTGTAATGATTGCAGATTACAGGTGTTTATGATTATCAGTCATAATTACTTCCTGTACAAGTAATCGGTAACATCCTCATCTAGGTTCCAATTGTTTTCATATTGTAAATTAGCGATATGCATGGCTGGAGATATAATACAACAGGCTTTGTAAATGCCAGGCATAATCCTTGTCTGAGAAACATCTCTTTGAGACTGATAGATTGATTGCGTTGTCTTCAGTTCAGCTAATGATTTTTCTGATTTTCCCTGTGAGCATAAAGCCTGGAAATTATAATACCCGTGCCCAAATGATTAACACGTTTTGATGGCATTCCTCAGTCTGCTATTTTAAAAGAACCATTAAATGCATAAAAAAAAAATGCTAATGCCTCTCTTAAAATGGCAGATAAAGCCACATAAATATTTTAAGTGTTCAGCTAATATTATTGCCAAATGTCATTCCTTGGTTTAAATATTTACCATTTCCTGTTTGGTTAGTGTGATTTCTTAGCTCTGCGACATTTTGAAAGTTTCTCCTCAATTTCTTTGCCTTCCTGTGTAGCCTTGATGACACTGCTTGGTGCTGAGATTCAGCCCCACAGGAGCCAGCTCCCCTCTGCTCCATTTCCCAACTGCCCATTCCTCACGTGTGATCTCCGAACAGGCTATCCACAGGCTATTTGTGCAATTGTTCAATTGAATTATTCATACTTCCCCATGCCCACATCTCCAAATGAACGTATGAAAATGACGAGATAGAGGAGGCCATCTGGTTCCTCGGAGCTGCTGACACAGTCCTGATGCCTGAAGTATTCCAGTTGTTCCCCACCACACCGATGTGCCGGCAGCATGTAAATCCCTGGGAGAGGGAGAATAGCCAGATCAAAATACAATGTTAATTAGAGGGAGGAAAGCTGAAAAAAAATACTCTCCCAACCTCTTTGGGTTCTCGAAACTAGACCTGGAGACCGGATTAACCATGTTTATATTACCTATTATTTCGTTTAGCTTTTACAAGATGCAATCTCCTGTCCAGCCAGGAATTTGTCTGGCTCCATTTTGAAAATTTGAGTAGTAATTGTGAGCTAAACTGTTTCTTATTGTTAGGGGCGGGGTGGGGGGGGGGTGGTCACGTGACAGTAGAGACGAATCAGCCCTAAGCGTGGGGAATCTCAGGGGCCAAGCTTCTTAACCTTGGTCATGGAGCAAGCAGGTAGTCTCATCTGGAGTCTGTAAATAATGTTTACTGTTTCTTACAAGAAACTAGTCCTGCACTTCAAGTTTGTTGCAATTGGCGACGAGGATAAATAGCGCCGCCCAGCACCTCACCTCGTGACTGTGAGTAATTCATTTTGTTTAAGGGAAGAAAGAAAAGTATACTCATCAGCAATGCCTCTCTTTGGCAGAATTGACCCGTATGATTCATCCATCAAGGACTGGAGTCAATACATTGAGCGATTAGGTTTCTACTCTGTAGCTAACGAAATAACAGCAGAGGGAGAACCAGAAGACAATTCTCCTAAGTGTCTGTGGGAGCAAAACCTATAACTTAATCCGTAGCTTGATGGCTCAAAACACGCCAAATTCCACATCCTTCGCCGAGAATTGCGTGCAATTCTGGTCGCCACATTACCAGAAGGATATGGAGGCATTGGAGAGGGTGCAGAGGAGGTTTACCAGGATGCTGCCTGGTCTGGAGGTTATTAGCTATGAGGAGAGGTTGGAGAAACTTGGATTGTTCTCACTAGAGTGACGGAGACTGAGGGGCAACTTGATGGAAGTTTACAAAATTATGAGTGGCATGGACATAGTAGATAGTCAGAAGCTTTTTCCCAGGGTGGAAGAGTCAATTACTAGGGGACATAGATTTAAGGTGAGAGGAGAAAACTATAGAGGAGATTTGTGGGGCAAGTTTTTTACGCAGAGGATAGTGAGTGTCTGGAATTCGCTGCCAGAGGAGGTGGTGGAAGCAGGTACGATAGTGATGTTTAAGAGGCAGCTTGACAAATACATGAATAGGATGTGAATAGAGGGAATCGGACCCAGAGGCGCAAAATGTTTTAGTTGACGGGCAATATGATCGGCGCAGGCTTGGAGGGCCGAAGGGCCTGTTCCTGTGCTGTACTTTTCTTTGTTCTTTGAGCTAGTGGACCTCGTGAAGGGACATTTTCAGCCTAAACCCTCAGTGATCATGCAAAGATTCAAGTTTAACGCTCGAGTAAGGGCCCCAGTGAGTCAATCGTAATGTACATTGCGAAGTTAAACAGTTAATGGAGCACTGTGACTTCGGTGATATTTTACCTGACACATTGCAAGAACGTTTGGTTTGCGGCATAAACGACGATGCCACTCAGCACAGTTTGCTTACAGAAGTTGCGATAGACCTGAAGTGCGCCATGGAGGTAGCACGAGCAACGGAGAGTGCTGAGAGGGACTCACAGACTGTGTAGAGTGTGCAACATAGCGCCGTTCTGCAGCTAGGGTGGAAACCTGCCGCTGGGCGTGGTGTGAAGACCAGGGAGGCTACCGTGAAGTGGGTCACGGCCCCTACCATTAGAAAAACAAAAGAAATGCCGGAAGCAGCTCACCGGTAACCCAGAAGTTAAACTGTTACCGCTGTGGGGGGAAATCACGCACCCGAAGTCTGTAGATTTAAAGAGGCAGAATGCCACTACTGCCACGAAAAGGGGCATGTTGTTAAACAGTGTAGGGCTAGATCAAGACAGCCATTCAGACAGCAAGTCAAGTTAAATGAAATGCACAATATAGAAGAGCCAGAAGTTACTGAGGCTGACATTTATCCCCTACACAATCTGAAGGCCAGGAAAACTGAACCAATCACTGTCACACTTCAAGTAACTGGAAAGCCTCTGCTCATGAAGGTTAACACAGGAGCATCTACCACAGTGGTGGGAGGACACATCTTTAAATACCTCAGAGAACTATTGAGTTTGGAGAAAACCGCTGCTCAATTAAAAACATATACAGGAGAAGCAATACAGGTGAAAGGCATCACCTCTGTACCTGTATCCTACAGGCAACAGACAGCTCAGCTGTTGTAACAGGAGAAGGACCTAGACTCCTGGGCCGTGATTGGTTGAAGGAAATCAAACTAAACTGATCAGAGATTTTTTTTTTAGTCAGGACAAGAAGAAATCCTGAGTTGACGAGGGGAATATGATGGTGTCTTTTGGAATGAGATAGAAAAATCGAAGGATCTTCACAGGAAGCAAGGATCCCTCAGGTCAGAGTTGGTTCCACGGGGAAATCATGAAAAGAAGCGAAATGAACATAGGGCCACTCTGAACCAACCGAAGGAACAGTTGGAAGAAAAAAACCCAACCGTGTTCGGTGTTCCAAGAGGAAACCAAAAGATACAAAAAAGAGACAGAAGATCCGAAGAATCCATTGATCGAGACAAAAGAGGCATTAGAAGGAAAATTCACGGAACTTTCCAAGATGTGAATGGGCAGCTTGATCCCCCAACTGAACCAAGTAAAATGTCACCAGAGGGAAATTCGGCCGACGGTGAAATCAAAATGAAGGAGGAGACAAAACACAAAAAGAAAAAAGCAGAAATCAAGCCCGAAAAGCCAGCAGGATGTGTGTCCACAACCCTTTCTGTAGCCGAGAAAGGATGCTCGCAAATTGAAAAAGTGCGCTTATCTATCGTATTTGGCGTAAAGAAGTTCCACCAATATTTGCAGTTGACACTTCACCATAGTGTTGGATCGCACACCAATGTTAGGATTGTTTAGTAAAGATAAGGCAATCCCACCAATATCCTCTGCTCGAATTCAAAGAGGGACTCTAATTTTGTCAGCGTAAGAGCACGCTTTTATGCACCGTCCAGGTGTGTGTATAATAAATGCAGACACCGTCGTTCATCTCCCTTTGCCAGATAGTGTTACACACGTTCCAGTACCTCAAGAGGTAGCGCTTGCATTGAATTTCCTGGATTCCTCACCAGGCTGCGTGAGACAGGTAAAGAATTGGACAAATCGGGATCCAATTTTAGCAAGAGTCCATGAACAAGTATTTCAAGGATGGTCAAATGCACAGGTCTCTGAAGAATTGAAACCACTCTTTGTACATCGATCTGAACTGAGTTGTCAGGATGGTATCTTGTTATAGGGAGCAAGAGTCATTATCCCTGTGCAGGGAAGAGAACCATTATTGGAAGAACTTCATAGTGCGCATCCTGGTATTTCGAAAATGAAGATGCTTGCATGAAGTTATATCTGGTGGCCAGGTATAGACAGTGATATAGGAAAAATGATTAAATACTGTCTCCAGTGTCAGCAACAGCAGAAGTTGCCCATTTCAGCTCCACTGCATCTGTGGGAGTGGCCTGGTCCACCCTGGGTTAGATGACATTTAGACTATGTAGGTCCATTTCAAGGTACCATGTTTCTTGTGATTATCGATGCACTTTCCAAATGGATGGATGTGTTTGAAGTGAGGTCACCTACTTTGTCTGAAACCATTGAGAAACTGCGCCAGAGTTTCGGTGCTCATGGTTTACCTGAAGTTATTCTGTCAGACAATGGTACTGCTTTCACTAGCACTGAATTCCAAACATTTGTGAACCTAAATGGGATTAAACAGGTCAGAACCGTACCGTATCATCCCTCATCCAATGGGTTAGCAGAAAGAGCAGTGCAAACCTTTAAAACCAGCAGAAGAAATTAACAGAGGGAATGTTGGAAATACCAATTTCAAGATTCCCATTCAGCTATCGCACAACTCCTCATACGGCCATTGGTTTAACACCTTCAGAATTGTTAATGAAGCGCCAAATTTGTACAAGATTGAGTCTAGTATTCCCTAATTTAGAGGGGAAGATGGAGAGAAACCAGGGTAGCCAGGAAGCGAATCTTGACGTTCACAGTAAAGATGGAGAGTTAACGGTGGAAGGGACAGTTTTTGTCTGAAAATTTGCAACTGGACAGAGATGGGTCCCTGGTACAATCGTCTCTGAAACAGGACCTTTATCTCATCAGTTAGAAGTGGAAAACAGGAATGTTCGGAAACATGTGGATCATCTTAGACGTCGAGAAACCCTCCAACAACCAGTTAATCCATCTGAAAGTCAAAACTTCGACCCCTGAGGTGCTATTTCAACAAAGAGTAGACATACCAGATGTCTCTGTTGAAGTAAATAGTTCCTGTTCAAGTCGATCCAGTGGAAGAACCTCCAGTTGTAGAGTTGCGTTGCTCTACCCAGATCCGAAAACCTCCTCAAAGACTAAATTTATAATGGCATGAACTGTATATAATTGTATATGACATGGGTTAAGATATTTTTGTGAATAAGAGGATAAAACAAAATTAAAGGGGGAGAAATGTAGTATTTGTAAGTTTAAACCATTTCTTACTGTTATGGGGATCATGTGACAGTATAGACGAATCAGCCCTAAGCGTGGGGAATTTTAGGGGCGGAGCTTTTTAGCCTCGGCCTTGGAACAAGCATGTAGTCTCATCTGGGGTCTGTAAATAAAGTTTACTGTTTCTTACAAGAAACTAGTCCTGCGCTCCAAGTTTATTACAGTTTGCAAAGCCATCACTCACAGACTTAGCCAGAACCTTGTTTCATAGGCCCATTATCATTTAGAAAGAGAAGCCGTGCTTAGTGTCTAACACCCTTGCCTAATTTACGCACGTGACACATCTGCCAAATTGAAATGATTGATCTACAGGAACGCCATCTGTTCCTTTAAAAATCCTCTATCAAATCGCTTGAAGTTTATGCATCTCTAAAGTGGATACGCCCATCTTCTTAGGCTTATCTGAATAAATGTGATAGCATTTTAAAAAAATTCATTCATGGGATGTGGGCTTCACTGGCTGGGCCAGCATTTATTGCCCATCCCTAATTGCCTTTGAGAAGGTGGTGGTGAGCTGCCTTCCTGAACCGCTGCAGTCCATCATGGCTATGTTACTTTTTAAAAAAAATTGTAGTTGAACTGGTGGTGGTGAGGCACCTTCTTGAGCCACCGGACTTGCAATCCAGAGGCCTGGATGAATGACCCAGGTTCAATTTCCACCATGGCAGCTAGGGGATTTGTATATAATTAATGTAAATTAGTTAATTAAATTAATCAATTTGAGGCCCCATACCTTCAGGGCTACAGGCCAAGAGATGGGAGCTTGGGTGAGGCTAGATAGCTCTTTCTTGGCCGGCATCGATGGGCTGAATGGCATCCCCCTGTGCAGTAAATGTTTCTATGCTTCAGTGGACAGAATTTTACCCTCCCTCGCCGGTGGGTTTGCAGGCAGCAGGGGCCTGCAAAATTCCCAGGTGAACTTCCTGTCACCCTTCAGTCCGCCCCCGACCTGTCCACCATTTTACATGGGCTGGGCAAGGCCTAGGGAGGCTCCCCGCCCTCATCCCAACTAGGACCTTAAGTGGCCAATTGTTGGTCAACTTACCACTCAACCTCAATTTTGTCTTCAGCCAATCAATGCTCTGAGAAGTGTTAAATGGCTGTGGGGCAGCTGTGACCGGTGGGGTGTGTTCCCTATGTTTCACACGAAGTGATTAACTTTATAATGTACTGCACGTTAATTAAGAATAATCAGCTGTGACTTCTGGGAAATGGTAAGGCTAGCGAATGCCATATAATAACTAGGTTTAAACAGGAATAGATGCAGGGAGGGATAAAGAAGTGATTAATAACAGCCTAATAACCAGAGTTAAATAGTTCCACTGGATTACGATAATAATCAGCATACATCTGCTGCCATACTTCTGTAGTGCTATATTCCCGTTCGAAACCACTCCATGATTATGGGATATTAATTAGTATAGTTTTCTAGGTGTCATTTTAGAAGCAGCCATTATTAGAGGGATGATGCAAAATTGTTCCAGAGCTCCTGAAACCATCTGTTCAAACTGATGAAGATATCAGGTCATTATACCATGGAAAACAGCTCGTGTAATCAAACAATAGAAGGCCCAGAGTCCAGAGGTTGCCCTATTAAAACAAGTAATGTAGTGGTTATGCTGTTGGAATGGCAATCCAATGGCCTAGACTAACAATGGAGAGACAGGAATTCAAATGGCACCCGGGCAATTTAAATTCAGTTAGTTAAATATATCTGGAATAAAAAGCTAGCGTCAGTAGTGGTGACTGCATGTGGTAAAAATCCATGTGGTTCACGTGTGTCCTTTATCAAACCTGTCCCTTATGTGACTCCAAACTAGCACAGCAATGTGGGCTGGAATTTTCCATCCTTTCAGGCTGGTGAGATCTTCTGGGCCCACCCATATGAAGGGTGATTTTAATGGCCCATCGCAGTGGGGCGGTCGGGGGGGGGCTGGAAAATTCCGGGCTGTGGTTTCTGTGACAAAGTATAATAAGCACCACAAGGACTGTCAACAGCTCAAGAGGGAGGCCCACCCACCACTACCTACTCAAGAGCATTTAGAGATGAGTAATGAATGCTGACTTTGCCAGTGAAGCCCACATCCTGTGACTGACTAATGATGAAAAAAGACAGATTTGCATTTCGATAGTGCCTTTCATCAACTCTGCAGACAATGAAGTGCAGTCACTGTTGCAATATAAGAAACACGGTTGCCAGTTTGTGCACAGCAAGCTCCCACAAACAGCAGCTCGATGATGACCATATAATCAGTTTTAATGATGTTGATTGAGGGATATAAATTGGCCAGGCCCACAGGGAGAACTCCCCTGCTCTTTTTTGACCCACTTGAGAGGGTAGAAGAGGTCTTGGTTTCAGGCCTCATCCTCAGACACCGCCTGCCCCAAATGTAGGTTTGTCAGATTGAGGCCAGCCCAATTACGGGCAGCTTGGCAGCCAGCTGGATAGCAGCAGTGTGAGTCTGAGTTGGGGAGGGTGGCATCACAATCACGAGGAGGGCAGGAGCCCGGGGTGGCTGCAGAAGTCCAAGTTGGGGGTGTTATGATGTGGCAGATGATGTGTGCCAACCAGATCAAATCCACCAGGGAAACTTGATCGCACTATCACGATGGTTTTGCAATTTGTATTTATTTTGAGATGCGTGCCCTGAATTCAGAAGTAATAAGTCTACCGAGACTTTAGAGATTTTTCTTAAAAGCTAAATTAAAATATTTATTAACAAAAGATTATGAAAATTATTATACTCTCATGACACGGGTGGCGTCGCAATCATGAGGAGGGCAGGAGGGTTGGGATGGTAGCGGATTAGGTTATTTTCCACCTGTACCCATTAACCCGTCCTTTCTCTTTCAGGTGCTGATGGGCTGACTGTTTTTTTCCCCAAAATTTCATTGCTTGTAGAAGCACCTATTGTATTGAAGCTCAAGGAGTTGTACAAGTCCAAGCTGGGCAACTTCTTGTCAATACTTGGTCCCATGCAGCAAGCCTGTGTGTAGGGAAAGTAAACCATGTTGTTGTGCGTATGTGATACAGAAGGAGACTGAAAAAACCTACTTCATGGTGGTTTGCAGTCATTAACCTGTGATCTTTATTTATTTCATCTAAATCATAAAGTAATTATGATCAAGTTCATTTTACTTGCAAATACTAACTGAGGAACTGAGGTTTGAAATGGCGCATTAGTTGAAGAGAGAAATCATCGATTTACGAAAGGATTATTGCAGCACTAATGAGCCAGGTTTTATGAGCTACATGTTGCATTTTATTGGGTTCGTGCCATGGCCACTGTCACCAACCTGATTAGTGACGTGCTAACCAGGGGCGATTGTTTTCTCCCTTTAGCAGTTGGGCATGGGTTACGCCTTTGGGTTATGTCAATGAGTTCTTGGCAAAACACATTTATGGATTTGGAAAATGCATTCACCTTGACTTTTTCCAGAATTCCATAGCAGAACGTGCCAGGACACTAAGCGATCAAGATGGTAAAATAAAACTAAAACGCACCTCTGCCAGGGATAATCTTAGCAAAGGCTTTCCCGTGAGATTTACTATGTTTTCCCCTCTTTTGCAGTTGGAAATAAAGTGGCTTTCCCTTAATAATTATCAATTTAGGTGAATGAAGCACAATCTATCCTCAGTGTTGGGCCAAGTCTTCTGAGGAATGGTAATCACCATCGGATTGTCACTCTGCCCCTGTTTACTCACATTGCACCAGAGCTCCACAGTTCTGAACCAGGCCTCCTGTGAAACATGGAGTATTCCTGTTCTGGGACTCCTTCCCTGGGAGTGTAAGAGCACTGGAGGAAGCCAAGCCACGGCTCCTTTTTACGGCGCTAGCTATCATATCCCAGTATGTTTAAATGTACCAAAGCCACTTTGAGAAGCTACAGAGATAAGGTAAGTGTGTAAGGTAAGCAGATGAAAGAATATGGGGGCAGGTAAGGGGGTAGGGTGGCAGGTAAGTGGGTGAGGGATAGGATAGCAGGTGGGTGGGTGAAGGGGTAGGGTGACAAGTGGTGGGTGGGAGCGTAGGATGACAGGTGGGAGGGTGAGGGGGTAGGGTAGCAGGTAAGTGGGTGAGGAGGTAGAATGGCAGGTCGGAGGATGAGGGGATAGGATGGTAGGTAAGTGGGTGAAGGGGGTAGGGTAGCAGGTGGGTGGGTGAGGGCTAGGGTGGCAGGTGGGTGGGTGAGAGGGTAGGGTGGATTAGCAGTTTTGGGGTCAGGGGGCAGTCAGGGGGTAGTTGAAGGGGTCAGGGATAGTCTGTTGGTTGGGTGGTAGGGGGGTAATCTGGTCATGGGGGTAATTGGGTGATCAGAAGGGGGTAGGGTAGTCAGGGAGACCAGTGAGAGGGTGTCAGTAGCACAGTTTCTGAGGAGTTAGAACTGGTTTTAATCCTTCTAACTTTTCCTGGTGAATATTCTGGTAAGTCAGAACCATCTGAAGTCTCTGACTTTAACTCAGAATTTTAGCGGATTCCAGACGCAAAGGAATTGCCCACCAGAAGTCCAAACTTCCCAGAAAATTCCCGCAAAGTCAGTGAATCGGGACCCCTGAGGGATCCCCAGCTCATCTTGGGGGAGTACCGCTGGGGTACGAACATCTGGAGCTCTGAGCTTCTGGGCTTTTGTTGCCTTCCTGAAAGCTGACAGTAAAAATTTACAAAAGTTATAATCATCAGATAACATTTTATTCAGTGAACTAAATCGTGAATCTTACAGAATTTGTTTGGAAAACCTAGGGGTGAAATTGCAGAGTTTGATATGTGCGTACAATGTAATTCTACAGCGCACTGTGGTAACGAAGGGGTTAACCCATTTAAAAGAGTGCACTTGTAAGCAGCATGGATAACATGAATTGGTAACAAAAATAACAGACATTTTTTTGATTAGAATGTATTAATTTCTTTGGATGCAGAATGCAACTTCACCACAATAACAGGTTAATTCATTGTTATTTACCTTTTTTTAATCACAACTGTAACAGACCTGTACCAATGAAATTGGTTTACTTATATTTGTTCATGGGATGTGAGCATCACTGGCAAAGCCAACATTTATTACCCATTCCTAGTTGCCCTTAAGATGGTGGTGAGCCACATTCTTGAACGGTTGAAGACCTTATTGTTAAGGTACATCTACAGTGCTGTTAGGGGGAGATTTTGACCCAGTGACAGTGAAGCAGCAGAGCTATGGTTCCAAGCCAAGATGGTGAGTGGCTTGGAGGAGATCTTGCAGGTGGTGGTGGTCCCATGCATCTGCCGCCCTTGCCCTTCTAGATGGTAGAAGTTGCAGGTTTGGAAGGTGCTGTCGAAGGAGCCTTGGTGAGTTTCTGCAGTGCATCTTGTAGATGGTACACACTGCTGCCACTGTGCATCTATGGTGGAGGGAGTGCATGTTTAAGGTAGTGGATGGGGTGCCAATCAAGTGGGCTGCTTTATCCTGGATGGTGTCAAGCTTCTTGACTGTTGTTGGAGCTGTATTGATCCAGGCAAGTGGGGGGTATTCCATCACATTCCTGACTTGTGTAGATGGTGGACAGGTTTTTGGGGAGTCAGGAGGTGAGTTACTCTCTGCAGAATTCCCAGCTTCTGACCTACTCGGGTAACCACAGTATTTATATGGCTGGTCCAATTCAGTTTCTGGTCAATGGTAACCCTAAGAATGTTGATACAGGGGGATTCAGCAATGGTAATGCCATTGAAGTCAAGGGGAGTGTATTTAGATTTGTGGACTGTATTATGACATGAACTGAATGTAGAGTTTTTGATCTTAAAATATGTTTGTGCTTATAAAACTTGTTCAAACTTTAGATAAAATCAATTGTGACTTTACAAGAACACTTTTCACACATGACTTGATGCAATGAAAACACTGGTTTCCTTTGGGCATCAGATATGTAAAGAAAGAACCATTCTCGGGATGTGAACATCACTGGTAAGACTAACAGCATTATTGCACATCCCTAGTTGGCCTTGAGAAGGTGGTGGACCTCTTGTGATGCTGCTGTAGCTGTAATTTCATACAACTGAGTGGTTTGCTGGCTGACTTCAAAGTGCATTTAAGAGGCAACCGCATTGATATGGGATTTTTCCAGGTATTTTTATTTTTATTTTTGTTTTGGATTTCCAGCATCCGCAGTTTTTTGCTTTTATATTACGTTGATATGGGGTTGGAGTCACGTATAGGCCAGACCAGATAAGGATGGCAGGTTTCCTTCCTTAAAGGAGATGCCACTGGCATGAACTCATTACAACTGGGTTGTATCGCCTTCTCCAATGCCATAATGACTCTAGTGAACCAGTTGGGTTTTACAACAATCAGTAGTTTCATGGTTGGTTTGCTGATACTAGCTTTTATTAAATTCCAGAGTTATTTAATAAAATGTAAACAAACTGGCGATAAGGATAAAGCAGAATTGAACAGAAGAAATCATGATAAAAAGAAATCGGCACTGTACCTCGCCTAGTGATTGTAACTAGCGAGTTCTGTTAGAATTGAAGAAGTGATCTCCTCTCAAAATGCCATAATTTGGGAGAATTGATCCTTTTGAACCAGCCACAGATGATTGGTCTCATTATATAGAATGCCTCACGTTCCTTTTTCAAGCGAATGCGATTACGGGGGAAGAGAAGAGGCGAGCGATCCTCTTGAGTACTTGTGGGAGCAAAACCTACAGCTTGATTTGAAGTTTGATGGCACCCAGTGCCCCAGATTTGAAGAATTTCAATGAATTTGTGGATCTCGTGAAGGGTCACTTTCAACCCAAAGCCTCAGTCACGATGCAGAGGTCCAGGATTAATTCATGAAATAGAGCCCCAGGTGAGACAATTGCGTGCTACATGGCAAACTTGAGCAGCTAATGGAACATTGTGAGTTCAGTTCAACTCCAAATGACATGCTCAGAGACCATTTAGTGTGTGGTGTGAAAGAGGACACTATTCAGAAAAGATTATTGACCGGAGTGAATCTGGATTTCAAGAAGATGCTAGAGATAGCGCTGGCCATGGAAAGCGCAGTAAGAGATTCAAAAGCAATACAGGGTGCGCAAAATAGCGCCATCCTCCACATCTGGCGGGAAACCTCAACCAAAAGAGGCGCAAAAAAGCGAGACTATACCAAGGAGCGGGAAACAGCCCCCAGCAGCTGAAAAATAAGGAAAAATAACTTAGCAGCAAAATTAAAGAATAAGTTTAATAGAAGTGGAAACAATCAGCCTTTTAGCGATTGGCAGTTTAAAAAAATCGAATGCTACTATTGTCACAGAAATGAACATATGATGAGGCAGTGCAAGGGGAAATTCAAGCAGGTTTGTAAACAAAAGAAGAAGCCCAATGAAACCTACAATGTAGAAGAGCCTAAAACAACAAATTCAGACATTTACCCATTGTTTAATCTGAAAGTTGGAAAGACAGAACCAACATTTGTCATAGTGATAGGAAATGGCAAACCTGTTAAAATGGAAGTAGACATGGGAGCTTCCATTACAGTAATTGGAGAACATACCTTCAGATAGTTGAATAATGGTGAACATCAATTAAGTTTAGAACAAACAGCTGCCAACCTCAAAACATACACGGACGAAGACATTGAAGTAAAAGGCATAAGCAGACTAACTGCCCATTATGGAAGCCAATCAATACAGCTATCTGTGATGGTGATAGGTCTCCCCAAGCCTCCTGGGGTGAAATTGGTTAAAGGAGATTAAGTTAGAATGGTCTGAAATCTTTCTGTTGAGAGCAAATGGGCTACTAGGACTACTTAAAAAGTATGCCACCATCTTCCAGGGCAAACTGGGAAAAATCCAAGGCCTGCAGCCAAGATTTATGTGGATCCAGAAGCAACTCCTCACTGGATGAAGGTGAGACCGATGCCATACGCCCTGAGAGAAAATGTTGACACTGAGCTGAACAGGTTAGAGAAGCTGGACAGTATACAAGCTGTTCAGTTCTCTGAATGGGCAGCACCCATAGTCCCTGTCCTTAAACCCAACCAAGGCATCCGAATTTGTGGGGACTACAAACTGACGGTTAACAAAGTAGCCAAACTGGACAGGTAGCCCATTCCAAAAATTAAAGACCTGTGTGCCAAGCTGGCAGGAGGGACAACATACATAAAGCTTGACATCAGTCATGCTTATCAACAACTAGAACTGGATAATGTCTCCTGGGAATTTGTGACAATTAATACAAAAAAAGTATTGTCCCAATATACACGATTGCCTTTCGGTATTTCCTCAGCTTGTTGCCATTTTTCAGAGAACAATGGAAAGCTTACTGCAGGAACTGTCCCAGGTTGTAGCCTATTTAGATGACATATTGGTGACAGGATTCACTGAAAAAGAGCATTGGCAAACTTAGAAGAAGCGAGCTGGAGCGCGTCTAAAATAAGAAAAGTGCACATCCCAAGCAAGGGAGGTAATCTATTTGGGCCACCGGGTTGATTCACAGGACGTCCACCCAGTTGAGGAGAAAGTGAGAGCCACAAGAGAGGCACCTGCGCCAAAGAACGCCTCAGAGCTCAAATCGGTTCTAGGAATGATCAACTATTACGGGGGGGTTCTTACCCAATTTGTCTACAGTGCTGGCCCCCCTGCATTCTCTACTCAAAAAGAACCAACATTGGTCTTGGGAGGCACCCCAGAAAGAAGCTTTCATAAAGGGGAAGCAATTGTCGCACTCGTCCAATCTATTAGTGCATTATGACCAGATGAAAGAATTGGTGCTGACATGTGATGCATCTCCTTACGGAGTGGGAGCAGTGCTCTCTCATTGGATGGACAATAGCATGTACAGCCAATAGGTTATGTATCAAGGACGTTTACCACAATGGAAAAGGGTTACTCACAGATAGAAAAAGAAGGCCTGTGCATCATCGTTGCTGTTAAGAAATTTCGCCAGTACGTACACGGCCACCTTTTTACACTTGTTCCAGACCACAAACCACTGTTAGGTTTGTTTAGTGAGGAAAAGGTTATACCACCCATAGCCTCAGCAAGAATACAACGATGGGCCTTAATTCTGGCAGCATATGAATACACTTTCGTACATAGGCCTAGCAATCAAATCGCAAACTCCGATGCCCTTAGTCATTTGCCTTTACAAGAAAATGATGAGCATGTCCCAGTTCCACAGGAACTTGTTTTACTGTTAAATTTCTTAGATTCCTCGCCGGTATGTGCTCGACAGCTCAGAGACTGGACAAGTCAGGACCCAGTTCTATCTCAAGTACGAGAACAAGTGCTACATGGTTGGTTCCAGGAGCCTGCATCGGGATGAAATGAAACCGTACTTCAACAGAAGACATGAAATAACCAGCCAGGATGGCATCCAATTGTGGGGTGCATGAGTGATAGTTCCACCCAATGGAAGGGAGCCATTTTTAATTGAACTACTCAGTGTCCATCCAGGAATTTCCCAAATGAAGGCGAAACAGAGAGTTTAGTAAAGCACTGTGTGCAATGTCAGCAGCTGCAAAAGTTACCAGTGACAGCTTCATTATACCCATGGGAGTGGCCAGGTAGACCTTGGGTGCGGATACACATTGACTACGTTGGACTTATCCTGGGAACAACGTTTCTGTTCATTGTCGATGCCCATTCCAAATGATTGGACATATATGAGGTGAATTCACCAATGTCAGGCGCTACAATTGAGAAATTACGCTAGTTTTGCCATTCATGGACTACCAGAAGTAGTCCTTTCTGATAACGGCATAGCATTTACTAGTGCTGAATTTCAACGGTTTATCAGCCTCAATGGTATCACTCATGTGGAAACTGCACCGTACCTACCCTTCCTCAAACGGACTGGCCGAAAGGGCAGTTCAAACATTCAAGACAGGCATGAAAAAGCTGACTGGTGATTGCTTGGCAACCAAGCTAGCACGCTTTCTTTTTCATTACAGGGCCACCCCTCACACAACAACAGGTGCCACACTTGTGGAGTTATTGTTGAAACATTGTCTCATGACAAGATCAAGCTTAATAATGCTGAATTTAGAGGGGAAGATGGAAAGGAGCCAGGGAAGCCAGAAAACTAGACACGACTGGCATAGCCATGAGAGGAAATTTACTGTGGGAGAGCCGGTATGTGTGAAGAACTTTGGGGAAGGACCAGACTGAACCTCTAACTTACCACATGGAGGTGGAAGGCCGGATCATCTGTAAACATGTGAACTATTTAAGGGAGAGAGAGACAAAGCACCAAGATTTGGTTCTACCAGTGACCATGACCGGGTCTGCATTTCCTGTTGAGGATATTAAACCCAGGACTGACATGTCTGATGTTCCTGTAAGAGTTGAGGATACGAACTGTAAGTGCCCACTGAAGCACCTGTTGTTCAGGCAACTCTGGAAAAGGAGGTTCCTGACAAAGAATCTGAAGTTGTGGAGCTGCGACATTCCACACGTACCAGGAAACCACCTGAAAGACTGAACTTGTAAATTCCTTACCCACTGTAAATATTGTGTTGTCTTGAAAAATATGCACTTGTGCATTTAAAATGTATAGCCGAGTTAAAGGGGGAGGAATGTAGTAATTATGACTTTATTTAGTGTGTAATGTACCTTTAAGAATATTATTTGTTAAGGAAGATCACATGATCTGTAGTAACCAATAGGAGAATAGCACGGGCTACCTCAGCAGTCAGTGTAGAGATAGAGTTGGAGTTGAAAGCACACGCATGGTTGCTGCTGAGTATATTGTAAATAAACTTAAAGTCTTAATTTTATCACTAATAGTACCACTCAGCCACCCTACAATACCAAGGTTCTGAATACGCGCATCAAAGGTTTTACTAGAGTTACCTCCGATAACTATCAGCATTCGCAGAAAACACAGAGGGTAATTTGCCACATTGGTGTCCAGACAGTAATCTGATGGAGAGGATTGCTCACCTGCTCATTTACATCCTCTCAAAATCAATGGGATAAGAATTAGACAAGTTCCACACTGGGCGGTAGATCCCCTCTGTGATGTCCATACCGTGTGTGTGAAGATAGGTCTATACCCTCATGTCGTTCGTATGCCTAATACCAGGCTCCAAAGGAATTACTCTATTCAGAACTCAGTAATGGCAGGAGACTCCCAAGAGGGCAGCGGAAACGTTTTAGGGATGTCCTCAAAGCATCCCTGAAGAGGTCAAATACACCCGCCGACTCATGGGAGTCCCTGGCTTGTGACTAACCAAAATGGAAAAGGTTCATTCAGGAAGGCACTGAGACACATCGAGAGACTTTGTTGGGAACGTACGGAGGAGAAATCGATGCACCAGAAGGAGCACACAAATCTCCAAAAAAACAGTCTACCCGGCCCTCCAATCACCACCTACCCTGCGTGTGGCAGTGTCTGCAGATCTTGCTTGGATTTATCAGCCATTTCAGAACCCAATGAACCGGAATATAAGCAAATCAGCATCGACCCCAAGGGACTGCCTTAGAGAAGAAGATACCCTGATGTGTTCTAAATGCCGCATATTGCTGCAAACATACTTAATAATTATGGAGAAAAATTGACATTATACCATTTCCCATTGAATGAAGAGTTCCTGTTCCATTTCAGAGAATTCATTTGGACTCAGGTCTTAAAGTGCAGAAGTTATTTTACAAAGACTCAGCTCAAAACTGTGATCATTGCTTTATGCCAGTACAGAGTCTACAGTAAAGTTGGTTATAATGTGGATGGGTGTCTCATGGCATTATTCCTGTATCTATTTGATCTAGTGTACTCTGCTTGAAGAAGTGCATAAGTGAGGTCAGAAGGTCACAGTGAAACTCTCCATGGTCAAATTGCCAAACAACACTCACAGTCTAATTGAAACATGAAGATTGAGCGATGTGACAGGGGCCCTGGATAAAAACATAAATCCATTAGAACATAAGAAATAGGAGCAGGCATAGGCCATTCGGCCCCTCGAGCCAGCTCTGCCATTCAATAAGATCCAAAGCAGCTGCAGGGAAGAAGGGGAGAAAATTAGATTCGAGGGGAATCCTCATGGGGTCGTGAGGACTCGAAACGTCAACTTTGTTCTTCTCCGCCGATGCTGCCAGACCTGCTGAGTTTTTCCAGGTATTTCTGCTTTTGTTTTGGATTTCCAGCATCCACAGTTTTTTGTTTTTAAAAAGAGAACCTCATTGCTGTCAGTCTGGAGTCACATTTCGGTCAGACCAGGTAAGGATGGAATATATTTCATTCCCTGGAGGACATTAACGAACCAGGTGGGTTTTTACAACAATCTAGTAGTTTCATGATCATATATTAACTTTTATTAAATTCCAGTTTTATTTAATCCTGCAGCTGCCATGGTGAGATTTGAACTCATATCTCTGGATTAGTAGCATCCAGGCCTCCGGATTACTAGTCCAGTAACTGGATAAACAGAGTCCCATGAGTTGAACTTACCACTGGGGATAAGCAACAAATGCATTGTACTAAAACCTGCTGCTCATTATTTTAACAAAGATCCCACTCCAACAGGAAGGATTACAAGGTGCAATTTAAATCTCTTGCATGTAAACTGACCAATGGGACTTGCAGATCTGATGTGACCACTAGAATAAGGCTCACTGGGGAGAAATGATCACGTTTCTTAATTAACAGAATGTCCCAATCTGTAACCGGACAAATGATTAAAAAAATACAAGGGGAGGAATGGTCAACCCTTCATGCGAATGGCTGGGGGGGTGGAGGGGGAGCTAAAATACAGTTCTTCATTGATTCAGAAAAACCCTTAAGCTCTTTAATTATACCTTTCTTGACCCCACATTGGATCTGAGAGGTCTGCACAACTTTCTCACAAAGACACGCACCCTTTTAAGCATGTTTTCAACTCAGCAAGGGCTTTATTTTCAAGTACTAATAAGGAATTGAGCAGTTTACTGCAGATCTCAGTATCCTTAAATCACAGCAATATTGCCCACATTGCATCTAACTAATCTGCAAATATGGAAATTTAATTCGATGTGTAATAAATTTTGAAGTGTTAGGTGCATGGATCCATAAAGTAGTTTTATGTTCACCCCATACTGAGGAACACTTAAACCTGGCGATTATTATCTTATGAAATCCTTAACACATTCATTTCATGTTCTTCAATTTGATATCTTAAAGAGCTATTAATCCATTTAAAGTAAACAGGTTTTCAATTCAAATTGAATGGGCTACTCTTGTCTTTAAAGAGCAGATGGAGGAGCTTGTACGTGTATCACGATCTTGAAACGATTTTTGGACCTCAAATGTAATTTCAATCCTAATAAGAGAGAATGCCATCGTGCCATTGCCATGACCACTAAACGATGAGCCAGCAGCTGACTAAAAGCAAAGCTTCAGCCTAACCATATTGCTCGCTGTTCCATAAGGGAAGCCAACAAACTTGGAGAAAACAGCATTTTAAAATCCTTTCACCAACCCAATCCACCAGCAGAAAAGTCAGTGCGAAACTTCAAAGTAAAAGATTGAAGTGTATCAGGTTTAAGCAGTCCTGTCTGAAACTCTTTCAAGTTATCAACAGTCACCGATTGCAACTCTTTCGAGTACAATCACAGTTCTTAGTTTCTGGGAGTGGGACATGAACCCACAACCCTCTGATTCAAAGGCGAGGGTGCTATGAACTGAGCCACAGCTGACACCTCCAGTCCTGTCTGAAGGTGGACAAGATGGTGATTTGCTTGAATTATATACTGATGCTTACAGGGGAATTTCTTCTTTTAATGAAAAATTGGAGAACGCCAGTTGTAATTAACAATCGATTAGTGCAATCACATTCACCAAATTTAGACTTATTTTTTAAAAAAAAGCGGGCAATCTTGTGGATCCGTAAGCGGCGCGTTAATTTCAGAGGGGAAAGAAATGCCATTCTCCCGCTGTTCATTGAACGTGGAATTTCATCCTATGGTGTGCAACTAAATAGAATCCAGAATGGCTGATTGAAATATTCTGTCATTAACTCTTCCTTAATTAGCTCTCTGTCCTTTATATCGCAGCATAATCACACATTTTAATCTTAGTTCTTGCAATGAAATATATAACCATTGTAAGTATTGGGCTTTGTAAGTTTTCAAAAAATAATCCTTTATTCTGCTATGGAATTGAGATCTTCATCTAGGCAATTGGTGTTCTTTGCTGCTTGAGTAGAACATCCCCTGAGGAACAGGATTACATTCCAGCTGCTGCAAAAATAAGCCACATATTGTGAATGAAAAGAACATAAGAATATAAGAAACATAAGAACATAAGAAATAGGAACAGGAGTAGACCATTCGGCCCCTCGAGCCTGCTCCGCCATTCAATAAGATCATGGCTGATCTTCCTGTGTTTCGATTTCCACATTCCCATCTAACCTCAAAACCTTTGATTCCCTTGCCTAACAAGAATCTATCTACTTCTGCCTTAAAAATATTCAATGACCCCGCCTCCACCACCTTCTGAGGCAGAGAATTCAAAGTCACACAACCCTCTGAGAGAAAAAATTTCTCCTCATCTCTGTCCTAAAAAGGGTGGCTCCTAATTTTGAAACAGTGACCCCTAGTTCTGGACTCACCCACAGGAGGAAACATTGTCAAGGCTGTTCAGGATCTTGTATACTTCAAACAAATCACCCCTCACTCTTCCAAACTCCAGTGGAAACAAGCTCAGTCTGTCCAACCTTTCCTCATAAGACAACCCACTCATTCCAGGTATCAATCTAGTAAACTTCCTTTGAACCACCTCCAATGCATTTACATCCTTCTGTAAATAAACTGCACACAGTATTCGAGGTGTGGTCTCACCAATGCCCTGTATAACTCAAGCATAACATCCTTACTTTTATGTTCAATCCCTCTCGTAATAAAGGATAGTATTCCATTAACCTTCTTGACGAAGAGGCTACAGTGTTCCTGGAATTTCCCAAGGTCACACACACTTGCCAGGGCTATCCCTCTTTATGACACTCGGTCATTCGGCTCATTCAACCTGCTCCCCCTTTTCATAAGGTTATGGTTGAACTTCGACATTAACTGCACTCTCCTGCTCTACCCCTTAGTTAGCTTGTGTACTCGTAAGGCACAGCTCCTGCATGGCCTTAATCTCACAACATTAAAAAGGAACAATTTATTAGGGCATGGGGAAAGGTTGAGGATCTGACATTACAGCGAATAATTCCAGTTGAAGAAAAAACACTGGCACAGGCACCATGGTCTGGATGATCTAATTCTGTCCTTTAATTTCCATGATTCTATAATTCACCTTGGTTACATCAAGCATGGAGGTCTTGTGGTGCAGTGGGTGGTGTCCTTCCTCTGAGCCAGAAGCTCTGGGTTCGAGTCCCGCTTCAGGACTTGTTGGCCAAGGAAGATGCATTCATGATGCATCCAAACAGGTAAAGCATCAGCCTGTAAATCTTCCCAACACACACCATGGCAGGTGGGAAGAGCAGGAGAGATTTCTGGTCAACCATGTGACAGAACGAACATTGGAGCCTCCACCATCACTATCTATAGCTCCAGACCACAACATGTGTGTAAAAGTGCATGTTGCCACAGCAACCCAGATGCCCTGAGTGAACTGTAAAACACCGCCACCACACATTAAACATGCAGTAACCATCTGTTAGTGACCCTATGGGGCTGAAGTCACAAAATATGAGTGATGACACAAAAATGCTTCCAAATAAACTCCCCTCTCATCTACTTGAAGAAAGTTACTTTAAGTGGTGAAATGGACAACACAGTTGGAACTCATCCCTGGTTAGATGGTACAGGAGATGGTTTGGGGGAGACAGCCACATTACCAGTTTTAGACAAGCCCATTGGATGTACCTACACTATAGAGGGAGCATGAAGATCTTATACTCTTTTCTCTGTTTTCTATCTCTTTATTTTGGCTGTGATGTCGGTACTGCACATTAGTGACATGTGTTGTAATATCGCTAATGTAATTCTTTTTCTCTTTAGGTTATGCATTAGCAAGTGCACCAGCAATAAATTTACGTAAGGACAATAAAAGCGGATTGAGTATTGATTTGAGTATTGTTCATACACACTTTTATTCAAAACAAATTTCCTGTGTAATTTATTTCTTAGCTGTGCCTCACTAATATTTTGTTTATGAGTACAGTAAAATTTCTGTTATTCTGCACTCTACTAACTGGAGTTCTCTATTAATTGGAATTCTGGGGTTGGGTCAGTTTTTTGATTGGAGATGCCAGATTCACTGGTGATTGTTATTAGCAGCCTGCCCTCACTCCGGACTCAGCCTCCCATTGCTCTGCAGCACCATCTCCCCTCAGTGCCTCTCACACGATTCGGGTGGCCCTGCACCCCTCAAGACCTCAACACCCGTGTGATCACCCTGGAGCTTTCTCATTGGATGAGAACACAGAAGTCACCCTACATCTCAGCTAACCGGCATATCTGATTAACCGACACCTCCCAATCCTGGAGCATGTCGGATAGCAGAGATTTTTCTGTACCAAACCAGAGGAAAGAGTTTTAACTCTCTTTCTTTCATTACAGGTTCCTACCATAGGCTCTTTCCTTCAGCTGAGTGATAAGACTTTTAAATAGGACTAATCAGAAACAATATATCTGCAAAAGAATATATCCTTAGAAGAGTATATCCTCAAAACAATATATCTGCAAAAGAATATATCCTTAGAAGAGTATATCCTCAAAACAATATATCTGTGAAAGAATATATCCTCAGAAGAATATATTCTCAAAACAATATATCCTTAAAAGAATATATTCGCTAAAGAATATATCCTCAGAAGAATATACCCTCAAAAAAATTATATCCTCAAAAAAAGATACCCAAAAAAAATCCTCAAACGAACATATCCTCAGAGCAATAGATCCTCAAATGAGCATCTTCTCAGAAGAATATATCTCCAAAAGAGAAGAATATATCCTCAGAAGAATATATCCTCCATATGCTGATCATCCGCTTCTATAAATCACAACACCCATAACTTGGTTTCAAACATACTGAAATGTTGCCTTAATATGCAGGCGGCTGACAGGTAGGAGTTTATGCAAATTACACCAATAAGTTTAAATACATCGGGTGACTGCTGAGTGGGTTAGGAAATATACTTTCGCCTTTGCGACCAGAGTTGAAATCCAGCCAGGAATGATAGAATGAAAGTTTCATTTCTCTGCTAGCTGTATGGATCCTATATGATGTAAATTTGAGGTGTTACAGTCCAATTCCTAATGGGTTAGGGTCACAGCACAAAACGACATTGAATTGGCAGTCTCACTTGGGCAGGCCATGCAGAGATTCTTTGGGCTTTATGTGAGTCAGGAGGAGTTGGGTCTATCTGAGAAACACAATATGGAACGAAACAACTGAATGCTAAAACAGACTTTTTAGCTGCAATCTTAGAGCCTGTAGAATGTTAAATATGAGCACTAGGGACAAGATCTATAAGAGTTTGGTGTTACCTGTCCTTCTTTATGACAGTGAAACCTGGTAGGTCATAATGAAAGCAAGTTACTTTCCACACAGAATGATTAAGAAGAATATTTAAGATAAAATGAATAAGGAGCTTTGCAATGCTGTAGAAAGGAGATTCATCAGCCACCTCATCAAAGGAAGCAGGCCCAAATGTATGCATCATGAGTAATCATTGCACAGATCCCAAAGCTATTACTAGACTGAAATAGCAGGTGAAACAAGATCCATAACTATTTTAACCAAGAATCTCAGTGGGCATTTTAACCTGTGAACTGTAGACAGGGCCTCACTGGGTGACTGGATCAATTTTCAGGCAAATTGGCAAGAATCGAGCCAGAGGAAAAGTGAACAATTGGAAACAAATAGAGCCAAAAAGCACAGGAGGGAGGCCATTAATGCGAGAGGTAAAGGAAATTAGAAATGTTTCATATTCCAGTTTTGACACAGATTGGCTGTTTACTTCTCTTGATAAATCTTTATTTCTCTACGTTCAGGCAAAACGCGACCATTTTTTTGCCGTCGTTAGTTCTGAGGTAAGGCCACAGGCCTGAAACCTTGGCCAGAATCTTCCAGATCTCCCTCTCGACTGGGCCGGCGAGCCATTGAAGTCTCCGTTCACGTGGGTGGGACCGGAAGATCCTGCCAGCGCGAGGGTCTGGAAAATTTCAAGCCGCTAACTCTGGTCCCTCTCTCCACAGATAACGCTGCCTGACCTGCTGAGCATTCCCAGCATTTCCTGTTTTCAGTCCATGTGCTTTCTTTCCTCTTTTGGCTTGTCTCCTGTCAGAGGCTCTTGCAAACCAGGGGAAGCATTTGAAGCAAATAGCACAAACGTATCGAAGGGATTTATCTGTAAACACATGAGGCTGAAAGGAATAGAAAGACAGGCTGATGGGGTTGGAGGACGTAGGGTTGGAAGGAAGCTCATGGGGAGCATGAACACCAGTGTGGGCTGAGCGGGGCAAATGGTCTGTTTCGGTGCTGTACACACTTTGTAAGGTTCCCTTCACCTCTGTCCCACTGTAGCTTTTTAAGCCCGATTGTTAGCCCAGTTATCCAGTGAGACTCCACCTGCTGCTCCCTGTTGGGTTCAATATTTAACGGGGCGGCATTCCTAAGCCTGGGGGATGGATGGATGCTGATGAACTTTGACACCGCACGTGCATTTTTTTTTTAATGACAGGACCATGAGCTGACAGCTAGCTCGATTGTGGCTCGCTCCCTGTCAGGCCGGGAACATTGTAGAAGAGCCTGTAACCCGGGAATGTTATGCTGTTCAGATTGAAAATTATGGAAGGCTAGGGGGTGGAAGGTACAGGGGTGCATGCATACAGAGTGAGCCACTTATGAGCCATAAGGGGGTGACCATGGCAGGGGGGTGAAAGATTTGGAGTGAAGGTGAGGAACTAGGGTTTTTTTTTTTTGGCCTGTTTCCTTGGCACAGATTTCTCCTGGCCGTGTGTTAATCTGTGATGGACAAATATTCAAATAGAAATTTCACCTGTCACAGTGTCAGAATGAGAAAGTGACCCCTACCCCCACATTCCCCCATGAAACTATTCCCTCAAAGGCTAAACGATGTATAAAAATACTCATTGAAATATTGTTTTAGTTAAAATCATGCTGCAAAAGATTTAAATACGATATTGTATAAGAGTTTTATTTCTGTGTGTGTAAAGATTAATTTATATTAAACAGAGTAGACGCTGGAATCCAACATTTCTATGCTCCCTAGTAATAATATAAAAAGAAAGTGAGTAAGTAGATGAGAGTGTCTGGAGAAAGCACAATCAACAATTTATCTCTGTTTAGTGCTATTCAGAGCATTCTTATCCCTACAAAATGCAGTAAAACCCACGTGTGACTAAGCTTCTGGTCATTTATCCCGGTTTGAATTTTCGCTCCTGAGTTGGGAGCACAGAGTTGGGAAAATTCCCGACTCTGTAAACCCAATTCGGGAGAAAGTGCCCCGGGTGGTCTGATAGGTGTTCCAGGACGGCGGGGTGTGGTGGGGGGGTTGGGGGGTGTGGTGGGAGGGTTGGGGAGTGTGGTGGGCGGTGGGGAGCAGGTGTTAACGGGAGTCAGGCCCGTCGTCACTGGAAACGATGATGGGGGGGTGGGCTGCAGAGGAAGGTTGTCTGAAAGGCCGGACCCAATGCTCCAGGACTTGGTCTCAGCTGTGAAAACTAAACAAGAAAACAAAAAACAGCCTTCTAGCCCTCACCCAACGCACTCCTCATGCCCCATCCATACCAACTCGTGCCACCTCACCCCCCCACCTCCCAAGGCCCCTCATACACCTATGCCCACCTATGCCCATATACCCACACCTGTGGCCCTCAGACTCTCCATGTCAACATATCCCCATAAACCACCCGCATGGCCCTCTATAGTCCCTATGTCAACTTATACCAACCCATGCCCCCACCCATTACCCTTTGCCTTTATACCCTCCATGCCAATCACCCAGTATCCACCAAGGGCAGACCTCAGGACCCATGATGAGATGAAATATAATAAAGTTCTAAGTGCCTACTGATGACTTTACTATTAAAAAAAAACACCCTCATTGATTAAAAACCCATTCACTGCACTTACATTCCTTCAACTACTTAATAGGCAGCGGGCACAAAGTCAGCTACTTTCACCTGGCAGAAGCCAAGAGGCTGAGCATCATCATGGAGGCCGTGACTGAGACATGCCAGAAACAGTCAACTATCTACAATACATGACCGCTGACACTGAACGTCAATGCTAGTCTCAATCTTCATGGCACAGGAACTCTTCCAAGTACTCAGAGTGGATATTGCAAGTCAGCCACTTTCCACTGTTCCACTGCATTGAGGAGGTACTGAAAATATAACATTGCTATGTTCCCCTCCACACACACACACACACTTCAGCAGAAACTCGAGTAGCCTAGCCACTCCAGGCATGGAGATGGGATACGTCAGTAACTGGAGTCTATTACTTTAAATTGGACACACCAACAATCATGGATTAGCCTTTGGTATGCTTTTACTTATTGTTGTGTATTACAGGCATTTCAAAAAATTTGGATAAGTGATCCCTAATTGTCTACACAGTAAAAGGATGAGGGCACGGTATATTAACAGTAAATTCATTCTGGAAGTTGTGCCGTACTCGACATAGTCGTGGGATTTGGCTGCTGAGTTTGCCCTTCTGTTTCTCGGTGCTGATTGTGGGTGCACCTTTTTTCTGAGTAGCCCTATTGTTGAAAGGGTAGTACACAGGCAGATGGCTGCATAAGCAACTGGTGAGTTGCAGGGGATACAGAGGCTTTCACACATCACACATGACACAGGCCCATACTCATAAATAACAGTGTCGTGTTCTGGCTGGGATCTGGTAAATGGGTCCATTCATGAACTATGCGCAGTTAGTCACACCATCTCCTCTATCCTGCAGCTGTGATCTCAGAACCAAGGGGCTACCTTTATTGTTCTCCTATTGCATTCCAACGATATTTTGCGATAATACTTTCTTTATCCTTAATGGTGGTGCTCCCCAGTAGAAGACTTCTCTCTTGGCATCAAAGTGAAGCACAATATACATATGATTTATTAAATTTTTGAACAATTGTGACATGGATCTGTGTAGTCAATGAGCAAGATGGAGCAATGAATTCAATGTTTTAAGACCAGGATCTTCCTCAGTCTATGTTGTTACATTCAGTGCTGCTATAGCCAGTAATATTACAGACCCTTTCAGGCATGTTATAGGTACAAAGCTGAGGTGGTGTCGTTACAGCTAAAGGCAGTGTCAACATGCTTAGTTCTGATACAGACAATGCCGAACAGTTCAGTTCTGTAACAGGTATAGCCCGTGCTGTGTCAGTTAGACACACAGTTCTAATCCATGTCTGAATTCTATTAAAAGCCACTAAAATCACGCTGTGTAATCTCAGTAACAAACACACTGCATAAGTTACATGGGTCATTAATAAATGGTTAATTTTGTATAACATGAACATAGAAAGAACTCAGTGCTTTCTTCGAGAATTAATAATTTTTAAATATCGTAACGTTTTGTGTAGGCAAAAGTTGCAGTTACACCAATAAATTATTTTGTTATATGATTTAACTTGGTCAGCAGTAAATTTAACTGTTCAGAATTGTGCACTGGGGGTTTGGTGGTAACTGAATGGTTTTAATATATATAGGTCACTTCCTGAAGTGCCTCCATGGTAAGTGAGCTGAAAATAGGACCTGTTTGCAAACACAAGTACGCAGCGAGCTCAAATGTTTTAGGGGAGACCATAAATCACACGCTATTTGGAAAGTAATATTCAATATTTGACTCAGTCTATAATGCATATCTAATAACAATCAAGCTCCGGTAATTATGGTAAAACAACTAAGCATGTAGCCAAAATGTGTCAATTCACTAGAAAATACACGTGAGTGGTAGTAATTACAAGTGATGTGAGCTACTGTAATTGAGGATCAAGGTTGTCTGAATAACTATGTGTAGTTCTGGTCACCTAACCACAGGCAGGATGTTTTGCCCTTGAGAAAGTACAGAACTGAACCATTTATTGGTAATTTAAGTTATGAGGAAAGACTCAGGGAGAAGAGACTTGCTTTCCTCAGAAAAGAACACACTCTGAGGTAGCCTCAGGTGAAGATAATGAAGGGATTTTGGTAAACCTGATTTGCAAAAATGATATATGATGGCAAAGTGTCCAAGTATCTAGGAGACACAAGTTAAAAGTGAGGAGTAAGAAGGAAAACCAGGCAGAGCTTTTTCATCCAAAGGATAAAAGGTTTGCAGAATAAGTTACAGGGGAGGAGATTGATGTGGTTAATATGAAAGGGCTTGAAAGATAATTGGATAGGTTTCTGGAGAGGGAAAGGCCTTGAGGGATAGGTGTGAAAGCAGAGAGAGGGTGCTCGTCTAGCACAAAGGATGAACTTTTTTTTTAGGCGGAATGGCTTTCCCTTGCTCCTCAAAGCTCTTGGGGAGGATTTTCTCCTTGTCGGGGGCGGGGGGGTGGGGCTGAGCGGGAGCAGGCGCGCAGCCAATTGCTGCCTGCGATCGGGGCTGCGCCGCCATTTTACGTGGGTGGGCCAATGAAGGCCCGCCCAGCGTGATGCGCACCCGGAAGTGCTGAGCGCTCCCGGTGAGGGTGGGGAGAAGAGGCTGAGTCGGGGCCTGTGCTCTTTCGCGCATGCACACGAAAGAGCGCGGAAATCTCCCTAAGGCACAGAGCTGCCTCAGAGCGTTTAATTTCATTATGAAAAATTTAAATAAAGAAAAAAAAAATATTTTGTCCCTTATGTGGCAGTTTCACATGAGCTGGGACACGTCAATGAATGTTAATTTAAAAATTTATTTAATTTATAAACCCTTCATGAAACCTCATCCCGCCCGTGGATGAAGTTTCATTATAAGTCCGAAGGCCGCCTGGGCTCTTCGCCTGTCCCCCCTCCCCCCCGCCAACCTGAAGGTTTGACGGGCAGCTCTGTTAATTCTTTTAATTAGTTTTTAAATGGCCTTTGACAGTGCGGTGGGCGTGCAGCCAACTCCGGTGCGCGCCCGCCGAACTGAGGATCGGAATGACGCGCGGTGACGTTGGGACGCACGGTCGACGTCATCGCGCCTCATTTTACGTGTCGGCGAGCGGGTTCCGCCCCCGCACGCTGACCAGAAGATTCAGGCCCTTGAGTCCTTCACACTACAGTTTGAGAGCTAGCACTCTGAAGAATCTGGAGCCTGATTCAAATCTGGGTTAGAGCTTTGTAACCCTTCAGACACACGCACACCAAATTTAACAGTGAGGACAACACTTCAAAGGTACTCAGTTGGTTTTAAAACACGTTGGGATGTCACGAGGCCACAGAAGGTGCTATATAAATGCATGTCTTTCTTAAACTCCAATTGCATTTCAAAAGTACTAAATTGATTGTAAAACCCTTTGGGATGTCATGTGGCCATGAAAGGTGCTATATAAATGCATGTCTTCCTTTCTTAAACTTGGATTTTATGACAGAAACTCATGCCAGTGTAAGAGCAGAGGGATGACTGCTCTAAGCCCTGCATATTATCCACCACTTTGATGTTACAACTGTGATATCTTTGCAAGGCAGAAAAAAGACAGTGTGCCTCATGTAAAGTCGCGTACCAACTGAAACTAGTTTAATTTGGTTTTGGCTATCTATACATATACATACATGAATAACCACAAGAGGGTGCTATCACACTATTACAACGCCCCTCAAAATCACATTATCAGACCATAAGATGTAGGAGCAGAAGTAGGCCATTCGGCCCATCAAGTCTGCTCCACCATTCAATGAGATCATGGCTAATCTGATAATCCTCAACTCCACTTTCCTGCCTTTACCCCAAAACCCTTGATCCCCTTACTGATCAAAAATCTGTCCATCTCAGCCTTGAATATACTTAATGGCCCAGCCTGTCCTCTGCAGTAAAGAATTCCACAGATTGACTATCCTCTGAGAGAAGAAATTCTTCTTCATCTCTGTTTTAAATGGGCGCCCCCTTACTCTGAGATTATGCCCTCTGAGGGTCCTAGCCTTTCCCACAAGGGGAAGCAATCTCTCAGTATTTACCCTGTCAAGCCCCCTAAGAATCTTATATGTTTCAATAAAGTCGCCTCTCATTCTTCCAAACTCCAATGAGTACAGGCCCAACCGACTCAACCTCTCCTCATAAGAAAATCCCTCCACACCCGGGATCAACCTAGTGAACCTTCTCTGGACTGCCTCCAATGCCAGTATATCTTTCCTTAGATAAGGGGACCAAAACTATTCACAGTATTCTAGGTGTTGTCTAACTAGTGCCTTGTATAGTTTTAGCAAGACTTCCCTATTTTTATACTCCATTCCTTTGAAATAAAGGCCAACATTCTATTTGCCTTCCCTATTACCTGCTGAACTTGTGTGCTAGCTTTTTGGGATTCATGCACGAGGACCCCCAAATCCCTCTGTGCTGCAGCTTTCTTCAGTCTTTCTCCACTTAAATAATATTCAGCTCCTCTATTCTTCCTGCCAAAGTGCATAACCTCTCATTTTCCCACATTATATTCCATCTGCTATGTTTTTGCCCACTAACTTAACCTGTTTATATCCCTCTGTAGACTCCTTGTGTCATCCTCACCACTTGCCTTCCCATTTATTTTTATGTCATCCGCAAACTTGACGATAGTACATTCACTTCCCTTATCCAAGTCATTTATATACATTGTAAATAATTGAGGCCCCAGCACTGATCCCTGTGACGCTCTGCTAGTTACAGGTTGCCATCCTGAAAATGGTCCCCGTATCCCAACTCTCTGTCTTCTATTAGTTAGCCAGTCCTCTATCCATGCGAATATACTACCCCCAACACCATGGGCTCTTATCTGATTAAGTAGCCTTGTGTGCGGCACCTTATCAAACTCCTTTTAGAAATCCAAATATATTACATCTACTGGTTCCCCTTTATCGATCCTGCTTGTTACCTCCTCAAAGGATTCTAATAAATTTGTCCGGCATGATTTCCCCTTCATGAAGCCATGCTGACTCTGCTGGATTAGATTATGCATTTCTAAATGCTCTGCTATTACATCCTTTTTAAATAAGGGAGGGAGACAAAAAGAGGCAGTTTTCCAATCCTCTGGGACTTTTCCAGAGTCTAAGGATTCTTGGAAGATTACTACCAGTGCATCCACATTATCACTAATGTCTCACCAAGAAACCTATGTTTTGTGCCACATTAGGCTAGTCTAAGCTCAAAGGACCCGGAACAAATGGAAAATCTTTGCAGTTGATCGTGGATTGCAGCACATACCATGCCAAACTTTTGATGAAACAATGCAGAGAAACATTCGAAACTGGCAACCCTTCCATTATTTATAAGACACAAAAAACAGAAAATGCTGGAAAAACTCAACAGGCCTAACAGCACCTGTGGAGAGAGAAAAAAAAGTTAATGTTTCGAGTCCTTATGACTCTTCTTCAGAGCTAAAAAGAAGTAAAAATCTAATGAAATTTATACTGTTTAAGGGGCCGAGGTGTGGTGGTGAAGGAGGTGAAGCTGGATAGAAGGCTTGTGATTGGTGGAGGCAAAGGAGAGATTGCCAGAGATGTCATGGACAAAAAGACAAAAGGGTGTTAATGATGGTGGTGCTGGCTAAAGGAGGTGCTGATGGTGGCATTAAAGTAAGAAAGCAGAATGTGATAATACTGGGACAAGGGTAAACACTCCGGAAAGAACAACATGAACAAGTGACAGATGGCCCTTGTGGAGGTGGGGGGAGGGGATGGGGGTGGGTGGAGGGGATGGGGGTGGGGGGAGGGGACGGGGGTGGGGGGAGGGGGTACGGTGGTGGGAAAAAAGATTGAGAATAGGAAAAAAGGTGGGGATAAAACAATGAATAAAAATAAATAAAAATAAGTGGATGAAAAGTAAAAATAACTGTATAACAAATAAAAATTTAAAAATGAAAATTAATATTGAATAAAGGGGATAAGGAGGGGGTGAGGATGGAGGAGAAAGTTTATGGTCTGAAGTTGTTGAACTCAATGTTAAGTCCGGAAGGCTGTAAAATGCCTAGTCGGAAGATGAGGTGCTGTTCCTCCAGTTTGCGTTGAGCTTCACTGGAACATTGCAGCAGGCCAAGGACGGACATGTGGGCATGAGAGCAGGGCGGTGTGTTGAAATGGCAAGCGACAGGGAGGCCTGGGTCATGCTTGCAGACAGACCGAAGGTGTTCCACAAAGCGGTCACCCAGTCTGCATTTGGTCTCTCCAATGTAGAGGAAACCGCATTGGGAGCAGCGAATGCAGTAGACTAAATTGAAGGAGGTGCAAGTGAAATGCTGCTTCACTTGAAAGGAGTGCTTGGGGCCTTGGATAGTGAGGAGGGAGGAGGTAAAGGCACAGTTGTTGCACCTTCCATGATTGCATGGGAAGGTGCTGTGGGAGGGAGATGAGGTGTAGGGGGTGGTGGAGTAGTGGACCAGGGTGTCCCAGAGGGATGGTCCCTATGGAATGCCGACAGGAGGGAGTGAAGGGAAGATGAGTTTGGTGGTGGCATCATGCTGGAGTTGGCGGAAATGGCGGAAGATGATCCTTTGAATGCGGAGGCTGGTGGGGTGAAAAGTGAGGTCAAAGGGGACCCTATCATGGTTCTGGGAGGGAGAGGAAGGTGTGAGGGCAGAGGCGTGGGAGTTGGGGCAGACACGGTCGAAGGCCCTGTCCACCACCGTGGGTGGGAAACTTCGGTAAAGGAAGAAGGAAGACATGTCAGAAGCACCGTTTTGGAAAGTGGCATCATCGGAACAGATGCAACGGAAGCGAAGGAACTGAGAGAATGGGATGGAGTCCTTACAGGAAGCGGGGTGTGAGGAGCTGTAGTCGAGGTAGCTGTGGGAGTCACTGGGCTTGTAGTGAATATTGGTGGACAGTCTATCATCAGAAATTGAGACAGAGAGGTCAAGAAAGGGAAGGGAAATGTCATAGATGGACCAAGTGAAGGCGATGGAGGGGTGGAAATTGGAAACAAAATTGATAAATTTTTCCAGGTACAGAAGAGAGCAAGAAGCGGCACCGAAACAGTCATCGATGTACCGAGAAAGGAATTGTGGGAGGGGGCCTGAGTAGGACTGGAACAAGGAATGTTCCACATACCCCATAAAGAGACAGGCATAACTGGGGCCCATTTATAAGTAAAGTCACTTTTTTTAAGGAAGAGGCTCACTCACATTCAAAGGGCTCGAATTAAACAGATTCAACCTGGGCCGGTTCAGAACATATATGATAAAACCTTTGGGTTCACCTCTGGTACAGAAGTCAATAATTAAAGACTCAACTTCATTGGGAAACTATGGTCTATCAGCTAACAGTTCTTACCCATGAGGAACTGCTGCTGACAGCAATAATAAAGATGGTGGAAATGGCACTGCCATGATTTCAAAATAAGGCAGTTTCATTTGCTTACATGAAGATGCTGCTTCTGACACTGTCCAGCCTTAGCAGATTCAATCTGTTCTCTTGTCCTTGCCGTAATATTAATTTTACAAACCACACATTTCTATCACAATGGCCCCTTTAATAGTGAAAGATAGCATGAATGATCATTGCAAAGCTTGACCTGATGTGCACAGAGATGCACAGGGAAATTCCAAACATGATTTTGCTCTCAGGCTGGTTTGGGGCAAACACAAGGCTGCAAATTAAAGTCTGCAAAATAAAAAAAATAAAAAAGTACTACGTTTGTATGATGTTCCTCTGCTATTTTAAAAGAGGCATTAACCCATTTAAAATAAAGTGGCTAATCTCTACATTAAATGAACAACCAGGTGACTGCGTCATGAACGCATGCTAAGATTGCAAGTAGTCATTTCTAGGTTTCAAATCTTGAACCAACAAGGGACCAAACACCTGCCTGCAACTCACTCCTGACCATCTGTTATTTTTGCTCACATTATATTCATCTTTCCTCATCGACATCTAAGTGTTAGGGAAAGGCTGCAACATAGGAGAGGAAAATGGATGCTAAGAGCAAAGGGTGCGAGGGTCATCTGGCTGCATCAGATATTAAAATAAACAGGGTTTACAGACTGTAAACCCATTAACCGCCTCTCATACCTGAACCCTGAACCTTTCATTGTTGTTCTCGCTGCTGCTCCTCAATTTGATTAATCCTACAAATGGGCTTCCCTCTTGATCATGATGGGTCCCAACATTAACCTACCTTTTCTCTTTATAGATGATGACAGATCTGCTGTGTATTTCCAGCATTTTCTGCTCTTATTATGTTCGGGAAATCATAAAAGCAGCTTCTAGGAACGTGAGGCAATGTGGGAGAACATAACACCCCTTCCATTATCCATCAGCAGTTTTTTTCGCAATAACTAATAATAACATTTATATTCACAAGCCAAACATATTATTAAGAGATCTCAAAGCAAATTAAGCTCTCTTCAATAATAGCCAAGTGCATCAAATTTATTTCAAAATTATATTGTTTATTATGTTTCTCATAGTATGCGAATACATTGCATAACTTACATTAAAGTAGAAAATGCATCTGAACTTTATCAGTGTCCTCGGCAGTTTTCTTTAATTAACCTAATCAAGACAGAGTGAGACTTATACATTATAGAAATGTGCCACACATTTACAAAATCGAACTGCAGGTGAAGAAATGTGCACAGGTGCAGTGGAAAATATATTTTTGAATAGAAATTGTCCGGCTTTTATCGTTATTCCATTACACATCCTTTGTTACTGTGGAGTATCACTTTAAGACTAATGAGCTCATCCGTTCACATGTTTGATCTGCACCTTAATTATATATTCAGGGCTAATTAGCCTTGTTAACAGCTGAGGTTGTTGTATAAAAGCCAAACATGTTAGTACAAGAGGTTCTCTTATGCAAGGAGCTCTGTATGTTACACTAGAACGGTAATAAATTTTGTTAATGCTTTAAGGAGATTGCATTTTTTAAATTTCAGAACGCTGAGAAATGCTGTCACTGAAGAGAATGCCCAGCTAATCAAAACTCTACAAAGAAAGATTAATATCCTTTCCTTTGGCTTACTAATAATTTCCTAATCCACTTTCTATTATGGTGGGCTCCAGAACCAGGGCCTTCCACAGCCACCAATAATGCAAAGGAGAGGCGGTAAATCAAGAAGGAATGATTTGATGATGTTTAGCTTGGGTTTTAAAAGCTTTTAGGAAGTGAAGACTGAGGAAGTTAAGGAGGTCTGCAGCTCTGCAAATGGAAGAATTTGAGGGGGTAAATGTTCAACTTTCCATCTAGGTGGGAAACTGGCATTGTGACCCGCCCAATCTTTATTTAACGGAAATGAAGATGGTGTGGTTTCTATCACAACTGGCCAGGTCAGTTTTACACCCTGGAGGCAAGTAGAAAATCTACCTTCGCGAATCTTGCTTTGAAGTCCGTGGAGATGCAGAGAGGAGGAAAAGGTAAGATGATGTGTTGAGTGCTCAGATTGAACAAGAGGGGAAAGATCATATAATAAAACAGTGAAAAGATTGTGAGGGAGAGAGGTGGGTTGAAGGCTAGACCAACCGCAATTAAATGTATTCCTGACATTTCATCACATGACTTTCCCAACGCTTCAGCCGTTAGGCAGCCAATACATCCATCCAAGTGACGTACTGCCTTCCTAGACCAATTGGAATACGTAAAGACTCATTACCCAGTTGGATATATATATAAATACTGTGGTTACAAGAGCAGGTCAGAGGCTGGGAATCCAGCAGCAAATAACTCACCTCTTGACTCCCCAAAGCCTGTCCACTATCAACAAGGCACAAGTCAGGAGTGTGATGGAACACTCTCCACTTGCCTGGATGAGTGCATCTTGCAACAACATTCAAGAAGCTTAACACCATTCAGGACAAAGCAGCCTGCTTGATTGGCACCACATCCACAAATATTTGCTCCCTCCATCATCGATGCACGGTAGCAGCAGTGTCTACCATCTACAAAATGCACTGTAGGAATTCACCAAGGCTCCTTAGACAGCACCTTCCAAACCCACAACACTACCATCTACAAAGACAAGGGCAAGATAGATGGGAACACCACCACCTGGAAGTTCCCCTCCAAGTCACTCACCATCCTGACTTGGAAATATATCACCGTTCTTTCACTGTTGCTGGGTCAAAATCCTGGAACTCTCTCCCTAACAGCACTGTGGGTGTACCTGCACCACATGGACTTCAGTGGTTCAAGAAGGCAGCTCAACACCACCTTCTCACGGACAATTAGGGATGGGCAATAAATGCTGGCCCAGCCAGTGACACCCGCATCCCATGAATGAATAAAAAAAAAGGATAATGCATGACTGTCATCAAAACAGCCTCTTTTTTTTTCCATTTTCAATATTTTTATACTTGGCAGAGGGAAGTGTTCAAAGAAAATGAAAAAAAGAGAGAATCTTTTTCAATATCCCCATGATGTTTCTCCAGGATTGCACACAGCAGATTGATCTTCAGTTCCTGGTTGGCAACCCCAGCTTGAAATGAGTGAAGGGGAAGAAAAACTTGCTTTTACTCACAACATCAGGATGTTCCAAAGCGTTTTACATTTAATGGGGCACTTTTATAATCATTGCTATAATATAGAAAATAGAGAAACCAATGTAACTATAAACAGTAATGGAGTAAATGACCAGGTAATTTGTTTTTAGTGGTGGAAGGACCACCTATCAGTAGGCATGCATTTTTCTGTGTTCTACTCAGTGAGGGAGATATTGGAAGGGACACGGTAGGAATATTTACAATTTGAACAGGCTTGGGCTTTATAAAGAGTTAGTGAAAAGCTGCGTTCAGCATGAATGAATAGCCATACTTTAAATTTCTGAACAGAAAATAGTTTTCGTACAGTTAATCAATTTTAGTTTGAAGGGATATAACTCATTTTGGGAAAATGCAGCTGCCCTGAGACCAAAGATGGAAAACAATCACTTTTCCAATTAAATTCTACGCGTCCCAGTGCAACTGAGATGATATCAGCAGCTGCAATATGCAGCACACGTCCACAGCAATTCAAATTATTACATTTGCAAGTCACAATGGAGCCCAACATTACCATTTTAGCAGAACTCAAAATGTATATTGTTTTAATTGATCAGCAAAATTGCTCTAGAAATTTCTAAACTACTTTTCAGCTGATGGGTTTTAATTAGCAATTTTTCAATATTCCATTAGCCAGTTTCAGGCTGATGTTACAGATCACATGGCACACACTGGTAATTCAAGCTTAAAGTCTGCATTGCAATGTGACAGTTTTGAGAAGCAAAATCGCTTATGCATCACCAATTATTTTCCGCCTTGTTTCGCCCTGATTATCGTCTGTGTGGAATGATCTTAAACTGAACAAAGCAGAGCTGGAAAGCTTGTCTCAGTGACATGATGAGTCTGCATTTGTTTATTTTCGGAAACATTCCTTGGCTAAGTATGTGGGTAGTTATTAAGGTCATGTGTTGAACCCGATCCAGAACCCATGATCTAATTTGAGCCACTACCCCAATGCACCCATTTCCAGAGACGTAAGCTTAATCTCTGCAGTGTTGCTGGTTTCCGCATGATGGGAGCCATTGGAAGGAAGTATTGGCGGGGTAGGGTACTCTGCTCCTGATGACTCCCAGTGTGGCCTGCGCCAATTGCCATGTTTTTTGAAGGGTAATAGCTTTGGCGTCTCGCGCGAGAGCTCGAAGCGTGAAGAGGAGGCAGATTGTGATATCAGTTAATGTCTAACGGTGACTTGGTGCCTGCCCTGCCATTTTGGACCTTGCCATTTCTGTTATGGCCCTCTCTTAAATATACATGAGCTGCAAGTCCTGTTGTGAACTTCGTCATTTTTTTGCAAATTGGAGCTTTTTTTTATCCATTTATGGGATGTGGGCGTTGCTGGCTGGGCCAGCATTTATTGCCCATCCCTAATTGCCCTTGTTCAGAGGGCATTTAAGAGTCAACCACATTGCTGTGGGTCTGGAGTCACATGTAGGCCAGACCAGGTAAGGACAGCAGATTTCCTTCCCAAAAGGGCATTAGTGAACCAGATGGGTTTTTACAACAATCGACGATGGTTTCATGGTCATCATTAGACTTTTAATTCCAGATTTTTATTCAATTCAAATTCCACCATCTGGCGTGACGGGTCCCCAGAGCATTACACTGGGTCTCTGGATTACTAGTCCAACGACAATACCGCTACGCCATCGCCTCCTCCGTCCTTCTTGACAGCTGCTAACAGGTCTGCTAATGCATCACATGTGATGGTGTGCATTTCCATTAGCGTTTTCCTGTCTGTCAGTGCTTGGAAGTTCCCTTTTGAGTCCTCTGGGAGCTGGCACATGCATTATCCTTTCCCTCTGGCCTTGCTGCATTCATGTCCAGTGATGTACCATGAGCAGATCCAAACTCTATCCTACCCTTTATAGCACAGTGCCAGTATCTAAGCTGCTGGCTGTGAGTGTCAAGCAGCAGGTCTTGGGGCTCTATAAACTAGCCATATGCTAAAGGATAGTGACTGCATTTCATACATTAGGTTTCAAATAAATACTGATTGGTCACCAGTCTGCATTGCTGTTTATGCATCACAGCTATTAATACTTTGTTGGAATGCATGAAACAAAAACTACATAGTTATTAAAATGTGTCCAGTATTATTTATGCCTAATAATAAAAGCAAAATACTGCGGATGCTGGAAATCCGAAATAAAAACAGAAAATGCTGGAAAAACTCAGCAGGTCTGCAGCATCTGTGGAGAGAGAAACAGAGTTAACGTTTTAAGTCTGTATAACTCTTCTTCAGAGGTTCAATTACTATTATTTATGCTACCTTACTTAAATTATCCTTTGGAAGAAAAAATATTTAAAACAACAGCCATATTTATGGCACTCCTCAATGTTATTTCCAGTTTAGTTTTGTACCAGGAACTTGTGCCCACTATGGCTGAGGTAGAAACTGCCCAAACTCAAACTGCACAGGTTTCTTACAGTCAAAAGACAAATGATCCACCTTCTAGAAGTCTCTCCATCAGTGTAATGTATTGAAAATTGCATTGTGCATTTTGTCTACTTTAGACTACCATACACGCATATACCAGCAGAGGGAGTCTAGAAGGGGATCCGTTTTAACAGCACATGCAATTCTGATGCTGAATATTTTTTGCTGAATCTTACTCTTTCTTCCCAAGAACCTCACAGTCAGCATTTCACCTCTTTCCCTGCTTTCTAAAAATGCCTAATGATGGCATCCTCCGAGCATCCTTTCATCCCTCCTGTTTGGTATCAATTCATTGTTTACTGCCCTGTCAAAATGCTCTGCAATCTCAGGAAGTGGTTCTATAGAAATTAATTATTATTTAATCAGTTTAATGTTTATTTTCGCATTCTGTTGCAATTCTGAAAAATCTATCCCTTTCTTTGTATCAATGATTCATGCACTAAAGGGCGAAATAATAATACAATTCTAATTCCTAATCTACTACGCTCCACCCATTGTGTAATTCCATTGGAATCTCTTCGGATTGACTTGTAGCAAGACCTCAAACTATGCAGACAATTGTATTCCTACAGGTGGAATCCAGTCAGTTAAAATTGCCAAAGTTACTTACCTGCCCTCAAGACAACCTGGATCCTGTGATAGCAATTTTACTGAGGCTTTTGGATAGGCAGCTAAGTGGCTCAAAGCTGGCAGGGACCTTTCTAAATTTGCAAATTTGGATTGTGATTATGCCATTGATTTACTTCAGAAAGTGTAGGAGCAATAGAGGTAGGTTCTATTATATAGTGTTCCTTCACTGTTGTTGGGTCAAAATCCTGGAACTCCCTCCCTAACAGCCCTCTGGGTGTACCTACACAGCACATGGACTGCAGCGGTTCAAGAAGGCAGCTCACCACCACCTTCTCATGGGAAATTAGGGATGGGCAATGAATGCTGGCCCAGCCAGCGATGCCCACATCCCATGAATGAATTTTTCAAAAAAGGGTAGAATACTCTAAAATGGCCACGACCCTTTTAATTTGCCAAATTACCCCTTTAACGGGCTGATTACAATATCCTTCTGCTGACCTCCCAATGTCAGACACACTATGGGCTGGGAGATTGCCTACACTTTGTTAATACAGTTCATTTTGAAAAAAAATCAGACAGGGTCAGCACACACAGTATGTTTGGAGAATACACGGCAGAGCTAAATGTCTGACAGGAAAATCTACTCCATTATCTTTTTAATTGCTTGAAGTTTCATATTTTGCAACACTAGGCCTGTATAAATAGTGGTCCTATCAATGAACACTACGTGCCAGCTCTTTAAATAGTGCCCCGGGTTGCTAAACAACAGGCACTTTGCCAAACAACACAAGGACAGGAAGCTAAGTTTATGAGTAAAAGGCAAATACAAAATTAGTGACAGCAAAGTTCTTGCTATAGCAAGTCAGATTGGGGGCTAAGTTAATTAGAAGCCTATCAACCACTCAGCAGAGGTTACAGTGCATTGAGTCTATGTTAAGGACAAGCATTATCACAAAAAAAGGGCCTCATTTACACCGCTGCTCTCCTAGATTTGATTAATCCAGTGCACTCTTGGTCAGCTTCCCAATAGGCTAGATTTTACAGTTCCCAGCAGGGTAAGGGAGACGGAATGGGAAGTGTGCAATCGGCTCGCTCCTGACTGCCCTCCCCCCAACCCGCCCACCGTTTCAGCACACTGACTCAAGCATCAATCAGCTTGACCAATTAGCAGCTGGCCGGGCTGGAATACTAGCCAATCAGCGTTGTGAAGGGAGGGGCTCTGCGCCCTATCGGATGTCCAGGGTGCCATGTCCAGTGGGAGAGAGTCGGTTCCGGCCACCAATTTAAAGGCCCCTTCCCTCAAACTCTCCTTAATTGTACTGTCAGCCGATAAAAACGGAACAAATAAAGTCTACTAACAGCCAAACACGGCCACCTCAGCAGCCGACTCTGGTGGGCAGCCATGGTCCTCTTTGCAGGCTTTCTTCCCTTGTACCCTGTGCTCACACCTTGCCTAACTCACTCCCAGTGTTTTGTCTGTGCAACTACTGAAAAATGGAGCAGGCAACAAAAAGTTGCTGTCAATTGGGTCTCCAACAAACTCAGTAGCTTGTTAATTGTTTTTTTTTCAAAATGGCGGGTAGGTTTCTGATTTTGGCACCTGCTCACCTTCCATAGTATCGGAGACTGGCGGGATGACGTTGGATTGCTGGCCTGACATCATCACGCCACACTTTATGTAAACGCGAGAGGGCTTGTGGCCGATTTGTCCGATTTGTGGCCGTAGAATCCGGCTCATCTTTCACCCTCCGCAAACCTGATTTCTTCCAAACTCTGCTACCGTTATTCTAACCTGCACTCAGTCCTGCTCACTCATTGCCTCTGTTGCTCACTGATCTACATCAGCTCCCAGTCCAACAATGCCTTCATTTTAAAAGTTTCAGCTGCATGTTCACATCTTCCTGTGGCCTCACCCCTTCCCATTTCTGTATCTTGCTCTGATATTACAGCACTCCAAGGATTTCACATTCCCCTGACTCTGGGCTTTGGTTGCACCTTCCCACCACACACTTTGCAGGCAGTGGCTTCAGCTGCCAGGATAGTGTACTAAGCTCTGGAAATCCCTCCCTAACCCTTTCTGTGGGTGGAATTTTCCGGTCCCACCTGTCGCCGGATGGGAAATTCCCACTCGAGGTCAACGGACCTTTTGCTAAATTTTCAACGATTCCTGCAGTGGATGGGGCTGGAGAATCTCTCTAACTCTCCCTTCTCCTCTAAGACCCTCCTCAAAATTTACCTTTTCAAGCACTTTGGAATGTTTTCCTGTGTTAAAGGCATTGTATAATAATACATTGTTGGAATACAAACCAATCCAAGGTTTATAGTCAATCATAATAATGAGTTGTGTAATTACAATCAGGAATAATACAGGCAGCTTTATTGCTCCTTTACGATGCTTTGCTCATTGTTAAGAGTCACATAGTTCCAGGTCATAATACCAAGTTTTTTGGCAAGATGACTGCAATGATAATCACAAGAGCAGCGCTGAGATTTAAACATCATCTAATTATTCCAAAAAAGGCAGGATCGGCTCACTCGTTTACACATCTTGTGAAAAATATCCATTGTGCGCCTGCAAATAATTAAAAACTACAGTGGCTGAAGACAATTTGGGCTAATTTTGACTCCAGATTAGCTGCACACCTACTTGGGAGCCAATCGCATTCACTGATATTCACCGTAATTGTGGGAGTGAATAATTTTGGTTAAAGCGAATTTTGTAATACATATTCTTAAAAGTTCGAAGAATATGACAGAATATTCCAGCAGGAATTGGAAAAGACTATGGAACTTTCTAGTTATAGTTGAGGAAATTGAAGGTATTCACGGACTGGGGTTCAAGAATAATGTAAAGGATCTTTGTGATGTAAAGCATCTTTATGTGATGATTTAATGGTTAATGTAACAGATAGATCCCCATGTATCCTATGAAGTGATTTGTCAAAATGGAGGTACATGAGCTGTTAAACAGTTAATGGCTTTTTTTCTATTAGGAACCCAGATAAAGAGCAGGGAGGCCATGGTAAAGGTAGACAACAGTAAGATATTTTAATGGTAAGAGTAAGAGGGGGTACTAAGCTGGTTTTTGGGTTTTAGGAGGAAGGGAAGACTGAGGAAATTAAAGAATTTCACGCTTTGAAATGCTGAAAAAGAACAGGATTAATTTTGGCTATGTGTGATGGACTAAAATATGAAAGTGCACAAAATCAGCATTACCACAGTGGATTGAAAGTACGGGAGACAATGTGATGAGTTAATTGCTACACAGTGGAATGTAATGCGGCGGAAGTGTGTACAGCATAGTTTAGTTGGATCCTATGAAGAACAAGAGAAGAAAGCTCAGAGAAGCAGCACGAGTCTGGTGCCATCTATAAAATAAAGAAATGAAATGACTTCAAAGGAAGGCTTTGCCGGAAAAGCCATATTAAAGGCTAGAGGTGAGACAGGAATTGTCTTTCAGGTGAGAAACCTTTTCTTGTATTCCATCGAGGAGTGCGGGAGTGGGACTGAGATTTAGAATTGGGTGGTATCTAATCGGAATGCTGTGTGCAACCCAGCAAAATATGTTTCAGTGATACTGTTCTACGGTAAATCTTCTTTGTTCTGAAGCTCTGTGGCAGTGATCTTGATCCTTTAATAACCTTCTGAACCAAATCCAAAACATTGCAGTATTTTTCTGATTGGCATAGGAACATAAGATTTAGGAGCAGGAGTAGGCCATTTGGCTCCAACGTTCCATAATATCATGGCTGATCTGGTTTTGGTCTCAGCTCCACTTACCTGCCTGCCCCTCATACCCCTTTACCCCTTTATCTAACAAAAATCTCTCTAACACAGCCTTGAATAAATTCAATGACCCAGCCTCCACTGCTTTCTGGGGAAGAGAATTCCATAGACTAACGACCCTCCGAGAGAGAAAAAAGCTTCTCCTCATCTCTGTCTTAAATGGGAGACCTCTTATTTTCAAACTGTGTCCTTACTTCTAGTCTCCCCCATAAAGGGAAAGATGCTCCCAGTATCCACTCTATCAATTCCCTCAGGATCTTCTATGTTTCAATAAGATCACCTCTCATTCTTCGAAACTCCAATGGGTGTAGACCCAACCTGTTCAACATTTCTTCATAAGATAAACCCTTCATCACAGGAATGGGTCGAGTGAGCCTTCTCTGAACTACTTCTCTGAACTTCCGAGGGTCAGGAGGAACCCAGAAACCCTCAGCGGAGGCGCAGACAATCTAATGCCACCTCCAGGGTGTAGAGACAGAGATTGAGTTACTCGCAACCGAGCGAGACTCAGTGCAGAAGACTCAGGATTTCACAAGCCACTGTGACATCACTTTGTGCAATGCTTGGAGGGGAGATCTCATCCAACTTCTTTGGGGGTGGGGGTTGGGGGGCGGGGCAGTGGGCCACCCAATGGTTGTTGCATTGAAGGTGACAGTGGCGCTGAACTTCTTCACAACAAATTCATTCCAGGCATCCTGTGGAGACCTTAGCGGGATAACACAGCTTGCTGCTGCTAATGTTCCAAAGGGCTGGGCATTGCATCTACTTCACACAGGATGTCCAAAGCCAGATGGATAGAGCCCGAGGATTTGCAGCAATTGCAGGTTTCCCCATGGTGCAGGGTGCCTTTGATACGTAGCTATCAACGGCAAAAGGTGGGAGGCTTTCTGCTTTTTAAAACTTGTGCCACCTATGAAGATTGACAGTGTTGGCAGAGTTTGGCTAAAATTGAAATTGACTCAGTCAGCATCGTGGTGAAGCAGTCTGGGAAGGGTGTCCTGCAGTCAGTTCTTGTTAAAAATTACAAGAGTGACACCACAAAACAGCACGAGGGAGCGGCAGAGAGATCAGAACCAGTGCAAGTTTGGGGAAGCTTCAAAAAGTGATGTCAGCACAAAGGTGAGAGCTGATTGGTGAGTAGTGGGTAAATGTTCTTCTCAAGTTTTTTTTCCAGTTTAAAATAGATTAAGCTAAGGAAAGGTAAGAGTTCTAGTTTTTATTTAAAGTATATAAATAATTTAATTTTTTTTACTGTATTTAACTTAAAGTGAGGGGTTTTTTTTCAACTAGAGGCATGGCAGGGCAGCTCAGTCTCATGTTATGTACCATCTGCAACATGTGGGAAGTCCTAGACGCTCCTTGCGCTCTGACCGACCACGTGTGCAGGAAGTGCCACCAGCTGCAGCTACTTGAACTCCGAGTTTTGGAGCTTGAGGGCAGCTGGAGGCACTGAGGCGCATCCGCGAGGCTGAGAGTTTCGTGGTTAGCACGTTTTTAGATGTGGCAGCTCCACAGCTTACGGAACTGCAGACGGAGAGGGAATGGGTGACCATCAGTCAGAAGAAAGGTGTCAGGCAGGTAGTCAGGAAATTCCCAGGGTGCATCTCACTCAAGAACCGTTTTTCTGTGTTGGAAAATGGTGAGAGCGATGGTTCCTCTGGGGAGTGCAGCCATGCTCATGGCACTGTAAGTGACTCAACTGCACGGTGGGGGGGTGGGGTGGGGGGGGTGGAAGAGGGGAAGAGCAATAGTGGTAGGAGATTTGACAGTAAGGGGAACAGACAGGCGTTTCTGTGGCCGTAGACGCGACTCCAGGATGGTATGTTGCCTCCCTGGTGCCAGGGTCAAGGGTGTCACTGAACGGCTAAAGGGGGAGGGCAAACAGACAAAGATCGTGGTACATATTGGTACCAACAGCATAGGTAGAAAGAGTGCTGAGGCCCTCCAGATGAATGCATGGCTGGAGAGATGGTGCAGGAGGGAGGGCTTTAGATTTCTGGGACATTGGGACCGTTTGTGGGGGCGGTGGGACCTGTATAAGGCAGACGGGATGCACCTGAACCGGAATGGGACCTATTTCCTTGCGGGGAGGTTTGCTAATGCTATTGGGGTGAGTTTAAACTAGCTTGGCAGGGAGATGGGATCCTGAGAGGAGGTTCAGCAGGGGGAGATGCACAGCTAAGATTAGAAGAGAGAGCAAGTGAGTCTGGAAGGCATATAAATTATTGGCCAGTTAAGGAATTTGGTAAGGTTGGATGGTATTTATTTTAATGCAAGGGGTGTGATGAATAAGGCAGATGAGTTGAGGGCACAAATTAACACATGGAAGTATGATGTCATTGCTGTCACAGAGACATGGCTGAGAGAGGGGCAGGATTGGCATCTCAGTATTCCAGGATATAGGGTTTTCAGGCGAGACAGGTAAAAGAGGAGGGCATATCGCAATATTGATCAAGGCATCAATTACAGCAGTAAAGAGGGATGACATCTTAGAAGGCTCCTCAAATGAAGACATTTCGGTAGAACTTAAAAACAAAAAAGGAGCAATCACATTGCTGGGAGTGTGTTATAAGTCCCCAAACACTCAGAGAGAAATAGAAGAGCAGATATGTAGGCAAATTTCAGAGAAGTGTAAAAGTAATAGGGTAGTAATAGTGGGGGATTTCAACTTCCCCAACATTAACTGGGTTAGTCATAGTGTGATAAGTTTAGAGGGAGCGGAATCCTTAAAATGCATCCAGGAGAGCTTTTTAAGCCAGTACATAGAAGGTCCTACAAGAGAGGGGGTGGTCCTGGACTTAATTTTAGGGAATGAAGCTGGGCAAGTGGTAGAGGTATCAGTGGGGGGGGAGGGGGAGCATTTTGTAGATAGTGATCATAACTCTGTTAGATTCAAGGTTGTTATGGAAAAGGGCAAGGGTGGGCCAGAAATCAGAGTTCTAAATTGCGGGAAAGCCAATTTTAATAAGATCAGATATGATTTGGCCAGAGTGGACTGGGAGCAGCTACTTTTTGGTAAATCTGCATCAGAGCAGTTGGACTCATTCAAGAAAGAAATAGGGAGAGTACAGGGCCAACATATTCCAGCAAAGATAAAGGATGGGACCAACAAATCCAGGGAACCCTGGATGTTGAGGGGTGTACAGGATTGGATAAAGAGAAAAAGGGAGGCTTATGGCAGATACTGAGGGCTCAGAACAGTGGAAGCCCTAGAGGAGTATAGAATGTGTAGGGGGGAACTTAAAAAGGAAATCAGGAGAGCAAAAAGGGGGCATTAAAAAACATTGGCAGGTAAAATAAAGGAAAATCCAAAGTTATTTTACCAGTACATTAAGAGTAAGCAGATAACTAGGGAAAAAGTAGGGCCCATTAAGGATCATAGCGGTAATTTGTGTGTGGAGCCGGAAGACATAGGTAGGGTTCTAAATGAATACTTTGTGTCGGTGTTCACAAGTGAGAGGGATGACGTGGATATGGAAATCAGGCAGAAGGACTGCGATATAATTAAAGAAATTAGCATAGAAAGGGAGGAGGTTCTAAGTGGTCTGGCAGGCTTAAAAGTAGATAAATCTCCAGGCCCGGATGAAATGTATCCCAGGCTGTTGAGTGAGGCAAGGGAGGAGATAGCAGGGGCGCTGGCAATAGTTTCCAATACCTCTCTGACCACAGGAGAGGTGCCAGAGGACTGGAGGACAGCCAATGTGGTACCATTATTCAAGAAGGGAGGGAGGGATAAACCAGGGAACTACAGGCCAGTCAGTCTAACCTCAGTGGTGGGGAAACTATTGGAAGCAATTCTGAGGGACAGAATTAATCTACACTTGGAGAGGCAGGGATTAATCAAGGACAGTCAGCATGGTTTTGTTAAGGGAAGGTCATGTCTGACCAATTTGACTGAAGTTTTCGAAGAGGTGACCAGATGTGTAGATGAGGGCAATGCATTTGACGTAGTCTACTTGGACTTCAGCAAGGCTTTTGATAAGGTTCCGCATGGGAGACTGATAACAAAGGTAAGAGCCCATGGGATCCAAGGCAATTTGGCAAATTGGATCCAGAATTGGCTGAGTGGCAGGAAGCAGAGGGTGATGGTTGAGGGGTGTTTTTGTGACTGGATGCCTGTGTCCAGTGGGGTTCCACAGGGATCGGTGTTGGGTCCCTTGCTGCTTGTGGTATATATAAATGATTTAGACTTGGAAATAGGAGGGTTGATCAGTAAGTTCGCGGATGACATGAAAATTGGTGGGGTGGTAAATAGTGAGGAGGATAGCCTTAGATTACAGGAGGATATAGATGGGATGGTCAGATGGGCTGATCAGTGGCAAATGGAATTTAATTCAGATGAGCGTGAATGCACTTGGGCAGGACAAACCAGGCACGGGAATACACGATGAATGGTAAGACCCTGGGAAGTACAGAGTGGCCTTGGTGTGCATGTTCACTGGTCCCTTAAGGTAGCGGGACAGGTAGATAAGGTGGTTAAGACGACATATGGGATACTTGCGTCTATTAGCCGAGGCACAGAATGTAAGAGAAGGGAGGATATGCTGGAACTGTAGCTACAGCTAGAGTATTGTGTGCAGTTCTGGAATCTGCATTATATGAAGGATGTGATTGCACTAGAGAGAGTGCAGAGGAGATTTACCTGGATGTTGCCTGGGCTGGAGAGTTTTAGTTATGAGGAGAAATTGGATAGACTGGGATTATTTTCCTTGGAGCAGAGGAGGTTGAGGGGGGACATGATTGAGGTGTATAAAATTATGAGGGGCATAGATAGGGTAGACAGGAAGGAACTTTTCCCCTTGGTGGAGGGATCAATAACCAGTGGGCATAGATTTAAGTAAGGGGCAGGAGGTATAGAGGGGATGCGAGGAAGAATATTTTCACCGAGCGGGTGGTGGGAATCTGGAACTCACTGCCTGAAAGGGTGGTAGAGGCAGGAACCCTCATAACATTTAAGAAGTATTTGGATGTGCACTTGCGATGCCATGGCATACAAGGCTATGGGCCTAGTGCTGGAAAATGGGATTAGAATAGTCAGGTACTTGTTTGACCGGCCCAGACTCGAAGGGCCAAAGAGCCTTTTTCTGTGCTGTAGACGTCCTTGACTCTATGCCTTACCTGGCCAGACTGGAAAATTCACAAATCTTCACTATGCATAATATTTGCACACCATTGATTATCTGATGGGTCATCTGACACTGTCCCATGCCGGGAGCCCTTTGAAGTGCAGGCATGACCTTGTTTTGGGTCTCGGCCTGCAGCCTCTGAGACCGGACATCCCGCCCCCCAGCATTCATTGGGCAGGACGAAGGTCTGCAACCTGCCCTTGATGCTAATTAGCGGCAATTAACGTATTATTGGGTGCGCGCCAAAGGCGGGCCCGGAAGTCGGGACACCGCCAACTTCTGGGTGCGGAACCCAGCGTCGGCATGCAACAGTATTATTCAATCCCATGAGTTCTTAATTTGTATAGAATACGTGGGCCTCATCAAGTATGTTTTGGAAATCCAAGTACACCACATCTACTGGTTCCCCTTTATTCACCTTGTTACTTTCTCAAAGAATTCTAATAAATTAGTTAAACACAATTTCCTTTTCACAAAGCCATGCAGACTCTGCCTGATTGCATTATGATTTTCTAAGTATCCTGTTATAACCTCCTTTATAATGGATTCTAGCAATGTTCCTATGCTGGATGTTAGGCTGCCTGGTTTATAGTTTTCTCCTTTCTGTCTCCCTCCTTCTTTGAACAAATGTGTTACATTTGCTATTTTCTAATCTGCTAGAGCCCTTCCAGAATCAAACGAATTTTGGAAGATTATAACCAATGCATGTATTTCCCCTGCAGCCACCCACTTCTTTTAAGGCCCTAGGATGCAGGCCATCAGGCCTGAAGGCAGTATGCTTCCTGATCTCTTCACATCTCCAAGCAAAGCTATGGTTGGCTCCTTGGAAACAAGGGATATCCACTTAACAAGTGGCTGATGACACCCACTTTTCCCAGTACCTTTCTCTGGTAATGGTGGTTGTTTTCAGATCCTCCCTCCCTTTCACCTCTTGACTTTCAAATATCTTTGGGAAGTTTTCAAAGTCTTCCACAGAGAAAACAGACACAAAATACCTGTTCAACTCGTCTGCCATTTCCTTGTTTCCCATTATTAGTTACCAGACTTACTCTCTAGAGGAGCAACGCTCACTTTAGTTACTTTTTTCCTTTTTCAAATAAGTGTATAAACTCTTTCTACCTGTTTTTATATTTCTAGCTAGCTTTTGCTCAGACTCTTATTTCTTCCACTTTATCATTTTCTTAGTCATTATTTGTTGTCTCTTAAAATTTGTCCAATCTTCTGGCCTACCACTAGTCTTTGTACAGTGTTTCTTTCAGGTTGATACTATCCATAACTCTCTTATTTAGCCACAGATAATGTATCCTTCTTACTGGGATGTGTTTTGATGAGAGTCATTAATATCTCACTAAAAGTCGGCCACTGCTTCTCTACTGTCCTACCTTTTAACCTAGTTTCCGTTCACTTTAGCCAATTCTGCCTTTATACCCTTATAATTACCTTTATTTAGGTTTAAAATACTAGTTTTAGACCCCCACTTCTCACCTTCAAACCGAACATAAAACTTTGTCATGTTATGATTGCTATCACCTAGAGGCTCCATTACTATGATCTTCTTGATTAATCCTGTATCATTGCACATTACCAGAACTGGAATAATCCTGGTCTGCGCTAGAACATGCAGCTCTAAGGAATTGTCCCGAATATACTCTATGAACTCAAATAGCGTTAAAGACAATAATTTGCTCTTTTGTCCTATCCCGAGAAGCCAAGATTTCATTCACAATCTAGATTTGTAGCTAGGATTGGAAGCAGTAACATAAGACAAATAGCGGCAGCTACAACCGTGACTACACTAAGGTGCTACACCAGTGCAATTTACTTATTTCCTTTTTTTCTTCAAAATCCTAATTGCACAATGAATAGCAAACATGGGAAGCCTGTTTTATCTTCAACCATCAGAAGCAGGATTCTTGAATTTTGATCTATTGAACAGGGGCAGGTTAAACTTCGGGTATAGTTGTTAGTTGGTGCATGCCAAACATTCTTTGACCGAGAATGGATCGCGACTACCCCAGAGCACCTATATTAAAATGGTGGCAAATGAACCAACGTATTGCCAGCACATTGGTTTAACATCAAAAAAAGTAAGATAATACAGTCTAATTGAAAGCCACATCTGGAGGAGTACCTAAATGGCAATAACTCAATAACAAAAGAACCTTGGATTTAAACTAACATAGGATTTAGATAATTCCTTTGAGGATGTTGTAGATAAAGTAGATAGTGCCAGTTCATATGAGCAAGCTTATTTGGGTTTTCAAACAAATATTGACCTAGAAGACTTCTAATTAAACTAAAGGAGGACATTATACAGAGTAGAATATGGAGCTGGAGACGAAACAGTAGGAGACAGAGACCATTCACTAGAGGTGTAACATTAGACCCCACACAGCCATAAAGAAAGAAGATGTAAAAAAGTTGCAAGAAAGATTCAGACCACTTCTGAAATTAGGCAGAGATGCCAAAGATTAAATTTTACACTCATAAATCTCAAATATTGCACCCATTTTTCAATGTTTTAACGTTCAAAATTATATTAAAAATAAAAATGAAGATTGAATTATGCACACATTAAGGTTTTAAAATGCATTGGTCAGGTTTATACACATTCTTCTCTCCCCTTAGTAAGGATGTTAGCCAACACTGCATTAACAACTATCTCCATCAACAACACCACAAACAAGTCCTACCAATCTCAGCAATCATGTTATATTCTTGAGGGCCTCTTTAAAAATCTGCATTAAAAATTAAAGAAGCAGTACAGCGCCTAACGGACAGGGATTCACGTTTAACAGATTATTATAGGACTTAAATTGGAGAGGCGGGTAAGGTAACAGACCTGTTCACATTGGAGAATCTAACAAGAAGTACTCTTCACAGAGGATCAGCCAAACCTTTGAACTGAAACATGTACACACGTTCATTCCTCTCTATTCAGCCCATGAAGTTGTTTAATTATTCAAAAGACCTCAACAATTATTAACTATAAACTATTAAAATTCTCAAGCTACGAGAGCCATTTTCTATTAATGTTACATTTGGCGTTGTTGCATTCAACATAACGTTCGCAGGAAGAATAGCATTAATCTTGTTTCATACCATGATCCTGTAAGATTACTCTTAACAAAATAATAACAGGAGAATATATTCTATAGCACAAACTATATGTTGTGCTGCTCCTGGACCATTTTAGTGCTATCATCCATTTACACAACCTAGGCTCCAATGTCAAAGAAGTTGTGCTGTACCGAGGTTTAGCTGACAAAAAAAAGTGACTACCTTCTGTTCAATTAAACGAGAAAATTGAAAACCTGTGGTACAAAATTCTTCCCAATGCCATTTATCATGACCTTGTCAGTGGCGAACTGTATAAAAAAAAGGGATTCGACAAATTAACAGGAGTTCTTTTTGTCTCAAGCATGTTCGGGATTTCTTTCTTACATTGAGCCCACAGTTTGTCTCTCCTGAAATATATCGCAGCCAGGGCTGGATGGAAAGATTAAAAACAAAGGTTAAAAGTGAGGAGAGAAGAGCAGTTACTCGGGGTTTTTTTTTTAACGTTAGATCAGGCTGTAGGAAGGAAAGACTTTGATGGTGAGGTCACTTCTGAAAGTGGTGGGAGGGGGAAATGGAAACAAGGGCCCCTGATTTTTTTTTTCCGTGTTATAACGGCAGACATCACTTGAAACTCTCAATGGTTGTAGCACCAATAATCTTTGCTATCGAATTTCATTGAAAAAAAAATCCTTCAAAATTTAAAATAGAGGTTTAAAAAAAAAATGCTGGACATGAAATGAAATGCAGGCCAACCAGAAAAGAGAAAGTGAACATTCCTGGTTCCCAGGGAATTGCTGTCAAATGTGGCCAATCCCAACAGCACTTCCCGCTTTGAGCGCAACAGTGAAACAGGCGCAAATACACCCAAAATTGCAATTGTTTCAAAAAAGTATTGTTTTTTTCCCCCAGTTTCTGTTCAAAAGTTATTTGCACATTGCTGAATGCAAAATCTGACACGAATCAATGCATTGGGGCACCGTATTAAAGTTTAATTATTTTAAAAAAAATAAAATTTTGCTTTACAAATCTTGACATATTGAAGAGTGGCATCATTGGAGTGGTTTGATTAACAACTCTCTCTATCAACAACACAACAAACAAGTCCTTACTCATCTCAACAATCATGTTATATCCTTGAGGGCCTCTATAAAACATCTGCACTTTGAGAATGGGTTTTATCGCAAAGTAATAATCGTTTTTTTATATGGAGTGCTTAGTCCACTATCTAGGAGTAACCTGAATATAAGTTATTGAAACTAACTTTTCAAGATATAAGGAAGCATTTGTCAGTTGTATTGGGGTACAATAGAACAGTTTCTTAAAAATTACATTGTAAAGCTTTTAAAATGTGCCTTTTAATGTCTTTGCACCCCCCCCGCCAAAAGACTTAAATTAGCTTAATTTGGAGACCCTCCTTTATGAAATGCCTGGAAGCGAGCACCATGAGCAGAAATTCTCAATCCTGATGAATTCACCCTAGGGGCATGTGGCTAGTTTTGGGGGCAGGGCGATGGTCTGGAGCTAAAACTCAAGGTAAAAGGAGCGTAACTTGCGTTGAAGATTCCGCGATCCCTTGCGCCGGCTGAGGCTGGGTTAAAGCCGAAGAAACCAAGTCGTGTGAACTCCCAGGCCTTTCGCTTTTATGGATTTAAACTTACATTTTGTGATTCCAAGGGGGGGGGAAAAGATGATCAATTTAAAAGGGGAATGCCTGTGTTTTGCCGGTGAGTGATGTATCTGTCTTTCCGCCAATAATTTTTAACTCTTTCACCCTCCCCCCAGCTCCCCCCCCCCAAAAAAATCAATTGGTTCCAGAATGGGATTTCAAGCAGGATGATCATGGATTTGTGCAATGGGCATTGCCTTTAATCTGCAGAGAGACGCTCCACTGAAGCACTATTTCAGAATATTAAAAGATTTAATATTTTAATTATTAAAATAGGAAATTTTGTGTGTGTGTGAGAAAATTAGAAATAGAGATTTCTAGCAGGTATCTCTGTTCTGCCGCCGCACCTACAGTCTGGTCGCATTTGCTTTCTATGTTATTAACCATTTTACCATTTGAACAAGAGAGGGCTGATTTACCATTTGCTTCGGTTTGAGGTTCTCTGATAAAGAGACAGATGGAGCTTCGTGGACCTGAAGGACCGACTCTTCCCCTCGCACCTTGGCTAACACAAACTGTAATGTCGGTTTTACTTTCTGTTCACAAAAGAAACCGGGTGAACGAACGAATGAAGTGCAAGATTGACCGCCACAGGGTGGTGCAGTCCCTGCATCAGTGCTGCTGCCCTGTCTCTCATCTGGTTCACATTTGCGTGTTGTTTCTGGCGGGGGGCTTTCGCTACCTTTAGAGCAAAATAAAAGCGGCAGAAAACACATCTGAGCTGAAATCTTGCTGTTGGCACCATTTCAGACAATGATAAGACTCCTCGGCCGACACACTCGCCCCCCACCACCCCCCGCCCAAGTTCAAAGCTGGTCGCAGTTCAGGTGGAGTTCTTCTCCATGCTGCCATGGGGGCTTCTTACTCTTACAGGCATTTGAAGTTGGGAATAAATGGGGACTTTTCCCTTTTCCCTCTTCCAAACCTTCTATTCAACACTGCCTATAAAATGCCCCTTCAAACATGAGGTTATAGTCCATAAGGCAGGTTCCTGATATGGGGTAACTCTGCCCTTCGGAGAGATTGAGCAGACTAGGTTTACATCTCTTAGAATTTAGAAGAATGAGAGGTAATATTGAAACAGCATAGGAAGAGGCCCTTTGGCCCATCACGTCCACACCAGTCATCCAGCCCCCTATCTACTCTAATCCCATTTTCCAGCACTTGATCCGTAGCCCTGTATCCTATGGCATTTCAGGTGCTCATCTAAATACTCCTTAAATGTTGTGAGGGTTCCTGCCTCTACCACTTGCTCAGGCAGTGAGTTCCAGATACCAACCACCCTCTTGGTGAAAAAAAATTTCCTCATCCGCTCTAAACCTCCTTCCCCTTACCTTGAATCTATGCCCCCTGGTTATTGACCCCTCCAGTAAGGGGAAACGTTTCTTCCTTTTTAGGACCCTCATAATTTTGTGCCCCTCTATCAGGTCCCCCCTCAGCCTTCTCTGCTCTAAGGAAAACAACCCCAGCCTATCTAGCCTCTCTTCATAACTGAAACGCTCCAGCCCAGGCAACATCCTGGTGAATCTCCTTTGCACCCTCCCCAGTGCAATCACATCCTTCGTATAATGTGGCGACTAGAACTGCACACAGTACTCCAGATGTGGTCTAACTAATGTTTTATACAGCTTCATCATAACCTCCCTGCTCTTGTATTCAATGCCTCGACTAATAAAGGCAAGATTACCTTATGCCTTCTTAACCACCTTATCTACCTGTCCTGCTACCTTCAAGGATCTATGGACATGCACACCAAGGTCCCTCTGATCCTCTGTACTTCCTAGGGTCCTACCATTCATCGTGTACTCCCTTGCCTTATTAGTCCTCCCAAAATGCATCACCTCACAATTTTCAGGATTAAATTCCATTTGCCACTGTTCTGCCCATCTGACCAGCCCGTCTATATCGTCCTGTAGTCTAAGGCTTTCCTACTTGCTATTTACCACACCACCAATTTTTGTGCCATCTGTGAACTTACTGATCATCCCTCCTACATTCATGTCCAGATCATTAATGTACACTACAAACAACAAGGGACCCAGCACCGAACCCACTGTACGCCACTGGACACAGGCTTCCAGTCACAAAAACAACCTTCGACCATCACCCTCTGCCTCCTAAGCCAATTTTGGATCCAATTTGCCAAATTGCCCTGGATCTCACAGGAGACCTTGTCAAAAGCCTTGCTGAAGTCCATGTAGACTACATCATCTGCACTACCCTCATCTACACACCTAGTCACCTCCTCAAAATTCAATCAAATTTGTTTGACATGATCTCCCCCTGACAAAGCCATGCTGACTATCCTTGGTTAATCCTTGCCTCTCTGAGTGGAGATTAATCCTGTCCCTCAGAATTTTTCCAAAAATTTCCCTACCACTGGTGTTAGACTCACTGGCCTGTAGTTCCCTGGTTTATCCCTACCACCCTTCTTGATTAATGATACATTAGTTGTCCTCCAGTCCTCTGGCACCTCTCCTGTGGCCAGAGAAGGTTTGAAAATTAATGTCAGGCCCCCTGCAATCTCCTCCCTTGCCTCCCACAGCAGCCTGGGATAGATCTCATCTTGGTCGGGTGATTTATCCACTTTTAAGCCTGCTAAAACTTCTCGATGCTATTTGGTTCAAGTATATCACAGTCCCCCACCCTGATTTCTTTACCTACATTGTCCTTCTCTAGAGTGAATACAGATGCAAAGTATTCATTTAAAACCTCACCCACGTCTTCCAGCTCCTCACACAGATTGCTACTTTGGTCCCTAATAGGCCCTACTCTTTCCTCTTGTCTCTAATATACTTATAAAATGCCCTTGGATTTTCCTTTATTTTACCCACCAGTGTTTTTTCATGCCCCCTCTTCACTCTCTTAATTTATTTTTTAAGTAACCCTCTTCACTTTCTATACTCCTCTAGGACTTCCGTTGTATTGGGCCCTCTGTATCTACCTTAAGCTTCCCTATTTTCTCTTATCCAATCCTGTACATTCCTTGACATCCAAGATTCTCTGGACTTGTTGGTTCCCACCCTTCACCTTTACAGGAACATGTTGGCCCCTCAATCTATTTCCTTTTTGAATGACTCCCACTGCCCTGATGTAGATTTTCCCACAAGCAGCTACTCCCAGTCCATTTTGGCCAGATCCTGTCTTATCATATTAAAATCGGCCTTCTCCCAATTCAGAAACTTTATTTCTGGTCCATCTTTGGCCTTCTCCATAACTACTTTAAATCTTTCTGAGTTATGGTCACTATCACTCAAATGCTCCCCCACTGACACTTCTACCACTTGCCTGGGTTTGTTCCCTGAAGTTAGGCCCAGCACCACACCCTCTTTTGTAGGACTTTCTACACGCTGGATTAAAAAGCTCTCCTGGATACATTTTAAGGATACCACTCCCTCTAAGCCTTTCACACTTTGTCTATTCCAGTTAACATTGGGGAAGTTGAAATCCCCTACTATTATTACCCTATTATTTTTACACTTCTTGGAGATTTGCCTACATATCTGCCCTTCTATCTCTTGCTGAGCGGGTGTCTATAGTCTCCCAGCAATGTGACTGCCTGCTTTTTGTTTTTAAGGTCTACCCATATGACCTCATTTGAGGAACCTTCTAAGATATCGTCCCTCCTCATTGCAGTAATTGGCCCCTTGATCAATATTGCGACCCCACCTCGCCTTTTACACCCCCACCCCCTCCCCATTATCTCGCCTGAAGATTCTATACCCCAGAATATTGAGCTGCCAGTCCTGTCTCTCCCTCAGTCATGTCTCCATGGCAGCAATGATATCATATCCCCATGTGTTAATAAACACCCTCAACTCATCTGCCTTACTCACAAGACTCCTCGCATTAAAATAAATGCCATCCAGCCTTGCCATGCTCTCTTGTGCCTTAACTTGATTATACACAGTCTGCCTTCCAGACTGACTAGGTTTTTCTTCTATACTTGTCTGTGCATCACCCCCTACTATACCTCCACTCCGTATCCCACCCCTCCCCAACAGCCCTACTGAACCCCCCTGCAAGGATGTTGGTCCCATTCCAGTTCAGGTGCAACCCGTCGGAATTGTACAGGTCCCACCTTCCCCAGAAACAGGCTCAGTGATCCAGGAATCTAAAGCCCTCCCTCCTGCACCAACTCTTCAGCCACAAATTCATCTTCTCTATCCGCCTATTTGTATACTCACTAGCACATGGCACTGGGAGTAATCCAGAGATTACAACCTTTGAGGTCCTGCTTTTCAATCTGCTACCTAGCTCCATAAATTCTTGTTGCGGGACCTCATCCTTCTTCCTACCTATGTCGTTGGTACCAATGTGAACCACGATCGCTGACTGTTCACCCTCCCCCTTCAGAATGTCCTGCAGCCGTTCAGTGACATCCTTGACCCTGACCCCAGGGAGGCAGCTCACCATCCTGGAGTCACGTCTACGGCTGCAGAAACGCCTGTCTGTACCCCTCACTATTGAGTCTCCTACCACTATTGCTCTTCCTCTCTTTCTCCTCCCCCACTTGTACAGCTGGGCTTTGGCTGCGCTCCCCAGAGGAACCGTCACTCTCACCGTTTTCCAACACAGAAAAACTGTTCTTGAGTGGGATGCACTCTGGGGCTTTCCTGCCTGCCTCCCTTCTTCTGACTGGCGGTCACCCATTCCTTCTCTGACTGCACTTCTTAAGCTGCGGGGTGACCATGTCTAAGAATGTGCTATCCACGTAACTCTCAGCCTCGCGGATGCACTGCTGTGCCTCCAGCTGACGCTCAAGCTCCGAAACCCAGCGCACAAGCTGGTCAAACTGGTAGCACTTCCTGCAGATGTGGTCATCCAGACTGCCAGGAGCGTCTCAGACTCCCCATATACTGCAGGCCGTGCAACACACGGGATTGAGCTCCCCTGCCCATACCGTTAGCTAAAATACTCTTACCCTAAATTTAAGCCAAGTAAAAAATTATTTAAGTTTCTTTCTATTTTTTTAAAAAAGCTATAACTCTTACCTTTCCTTAATGTAGCTTTAAAGTGGAGAGAAACAACTTACCCACTACCTACCAACCAGCTCTCTGCTTTGTGCTGATGTCACTTTTGTCAGCCTTTTTGAATTCTGGCGGGCTTCCTGTTGGGGTTAGCTATGTTGGAAAACAGTGAGAGTCACAGTTCCTCTGGGGAGCGCAGCCAGACCCCAGCTGCACAAGGTGGGGGGAGGAGAAAGAGAGAAAGAGCAATAGTGGTAGGAGACTCAATTGCTCCGACTGGCTCCAAAATTTCTTAAGGGGCTTGACAGGGCAGATGCTGAGAGTCCGCTTCCCCTTGGCTGGAGAGTCTGGAACACAGGGTCACAGTCTCAGGATAAAGAAACGACCATTTAGGACTGAGGTAAGGAGATTTTTCTTCACTTAAGGGGTTGTGAATCTTTGGAATTCTCTACCCCAGAGAGCAGCGGATGCTCAGTCCTTGAGTATACTCAAGACAGAGGTCAATAGATTTTTGGGCAGTAAGGGAATTAAGGGATGTGGGGGTAATGTGAGAAGGTAGAGTTGAGGTAGAAGATCAGCCTTAAACTGGTTGAATGGTGGCACAGGCTGAAAGGGCCAAATGGGCTACCCTGCTCCTGTTTCTTATGTTCAAATGGTCTTATGTAGGGTAATTCTATTTTATAACTACAGCACAACCAACGGCATATTGCTCAGTGGGAAGATTTACATTTGATACTTAAAATACTTGTACCTCATTTGACATTGGCAAGAAGCATTTGCTGATGTGTAATTTAGAAAAAAAGCATGTCCAAATGTGCCCAGTGTGGACCAGACAAAGTGAGACTCATGACAGCTTTATAAGCTCACTTTAGCCTTCAAAGGAAGTTGAGCACAGTGAACGCCGAGTTCTCAGTCTCATTGACATCTGCACTCAATGAGGATATCAAATAAAGAATTATGTTGGCACCATTTGAAAGTCAACCAGTCAAATGCAGAGCATTGCCAGGGTAAACCCTCACAGTGAATAATAGTAGGCATGTTGAAGAGTTCTGTCAACAGATTAAGGATGATAGGGGTATTTGAAACACCAAGAATGTGAAGCTTTAGGGATGGAATGATTTTGGCTAAAAACCATTTACTTGCAACTAATATGTTATTAATATATTTAGGACGAGCAAAAAAGTGATCACCACATAAACCAACCTGTGCATTTAGAACTAACCCATGGTTGATGTATTGGTTGTCATGTAATATTAAAACTTAGGGGAAAAGAAACATCATTTGGCAAAGTACAGCATAACCTATAGATATCTTAAACTGGTATTAAAAGACAGACAGTGACCCTGATAAGCTCGCCACAAGAATTGTTTTTAATGTAGATTGATTTGCACAAAATTTAAATTATATCATTAACCAAATAGCACAGGACACATTTGACAAAGCAAAGTGAAAGAGGAAACATGATGGGATCTGATGAGAATGGCAAAAAAGCTGATGAGAAGCGGTCGCGCAAGCAATGCAGATATCAATCTGGAGACTGAAAGTAGAGACACGACCAATTAGTTGATGAAGGGAATGAAGCTGCCAGACTGGTCAAGTAAAAGATACATAAGGATAGAGACTTACAAACACCAAAAGAATAATGAATGATGCAAAGTCCTTTAACTAAAAGCTTCAAAGTAAAGATCAGTGGATTAAATATAGCCAAATGATTCATTTGTTGAATGAGAAAAAATCTATAACTTGGTGAGAGTGTTAAAGTCCTGAGGGAGCTATTGATGCCTTACAAGCAAGGTAAGGAGTAATCTTGGTAATAGTGAAAATGTTAATAAAAAAAAATACGTTTTTTTAAAAGCTACTTCAAAAGATGGATGCAGGTTGTTCAATCTTTCTATCCTCTTTGATGCTGAAGAAATCCTACCATCCTCCATTGCAGCATCCAGTCAATTTTAAACACTGTCTACGTTTTAACATGGACTGCCCTAACCAGGAAGTTCATTCCATGTATTCCTGCGACTCCACTCCAGGTGTTGAAAATTATTGTAAAGAGAGACTGCAGTTAAAATGCTTATGAGGTTTGTTTTGGCATCAGCTCATGACATCAGAAACGTATTGCTATTTTTGCTGGATCAGAATAAGGAACTGACTGATGTGATAATAGAGAAGGCTAGAACTAACAGAAGAAAAGTGAAAAGTAATTGGATTGATTATGATGAGAAATTGTCGTTTGACCGGCATATTGCTCTTTAAATTGGATTAGGCAGTGCTTTTATCTCAGGCAAAAAAAAAAGTCACTGCGTTTTCACTGCTAAACATAATAAATTCATGTGCATTAATTTTTTTTAAATTAAATAGCTTAAGTAAATTATTAATTCATGCCAGCAATAAAAGTATAGACATTTTCATATTATAAACATTAATATTACAAGAGAGCACATTTATTTGAAACATTCTAATATGTGTTATAAAATTACCACAGTAATCTTCTTCTGAGAAAATAATACTTATCTTAGAGCTAAATTGATCAAATCAAGGTTAACATACATCTAACTTATAAAACTACATTGTTGTTGCTTGTACCTATGACGACTTGTGCTACTCACAAGGGAGCCGGTCAGTTTTTCCGGTGGGGATGAGGGTCCCGGCCTGTTCTCACCAGTGGTCCGCAGACCTTACTTTGAGAACCACTGCCCTAGAGTATTCAATGATGTATGTCTAAATTTGCCTATGCAAAATGGGCTGAATGGCCTCCTTCTGTGCTGGGGTGACCTTATCTACACCAATAAACAGTAACATGCAACAGAGTATAAAAACCTAGTATTCTGGGCTTTCATTTTCTTTCAGTAACTCGATATCTTCCGACCAGTCAATGTCGCTATGCGTGAACTCATGGGGCAGAATTTTCCGTTTGTCGGGTGGGCGGGCCTGACCCAATCGCGGGCGGGCGGGCGAGGAGCCGATTGCCTCCAGCGATCGGGGCCGCACCGCCATTTTATGTGGGCGGGCCAATTAAGGCCCACCCAGTGTGACATCCGCTGGGAAGCGCTATGTGCTCCCTGTGCGGGTGGGGGGGGAATCCCTAAAATCGAGAGTGCGCTCTTTCCCGCATGTGCATGAAAGAGCGCACTCATCTCCCTGAGGCTAAGTGCAGCCTCAGGGAGATCGCCTCGACTTCTAAAAATATTAAAAATAGAGAAAAGAAAAATCCCTTACATGCCCCCTCATGTGACAATGTCACATGAGTTGGGACATGTTCATAATTTCCATAACAACTTTATTACAGTTTTTAAAACCCTACATGAAACCTTATCCCGCCGCTGGATGAGGTTTCATGTTTTTCCTATTCCCCGCCGGGGCTCCTGGCCTGCCCACCAACCTCAAGGTTGGACGGGCGGGTCCTTTAATTGCTTAATTGATCCTGTCAATGGTCTGAAGAGGCCATTGACAGGTTGGCGGGCCTGCGGCAAAACCAGCTGTGCCCCTGCCTTCCTGAAAATTTAAATGGGGCGGGGTTACATCGGGGGTTCCACCCGACCTCATCCCGCGTCATTTTACACGTCGGCAAGTGGGCCCTGTCCCCCCGCTCGCTGATGCTAAAATTCTGCCCATGATCTTATTGTAAGAAATTAAAACATCTTCCTGTCTTGTAATGCAAAGCCAGGTGTAGGCAGTGAACGGTGACATTAAAGATCAAATTGCCTGAGTGGGTAGAAGAAGTAAACTCCAATTGCAAAACTGAGAAAACTCAGCAAGAGGAACTGATTACAAAAAACATAGCTTGAAAGGGTGTTCAAGGTTGTCAATGATTGATTATTTTCTAGAAAGCAAAGCCATTGAGTTTATGGATTATCCTCACATCGCTTTTCATTCAGCCTGTCAGACAGCACCTGTCAAAAAAAACAGAGAGAACTTTTGAGTTTGGACTTTCCCAGACTTTGAAAGTGCGGAGCATTTAAAAAGGAATGGAATAAGGGGAAGTGGGGAAGGGAGAAACACAACCACAGCCCCCAGGATAGGCAGGTAGAAAGGAAAACACGATAAAATGTTGTTTAGATCCTTGGTAAGCAAGGGGGTGAAAGGTTATTGGGGTAGTTGGGAAGGTGGAGTTGATGTTGCAATCAGCCATGATCTTATTGAATGGCGGGGCAGGCTCGATGGGGGCGATTGGCCTATTCCTGCTTCTAATTCGTATTTTCGTATGGACCAGGATGCAGTGGCCCAGCACCTGGTAGAAGTAAGGAGCAATGGTGGAGAACGCATCATTAGCACAGTGTTCCGATGTGGAGGCCCCTACCTCAGCGCCAACACTGTATCCCTTCATCCTCGCAAATGCAGCTGCATCCAGAGAGGAAATGGGGGTTATGGCGCAGTTAAGATCTGCAATTGTTAAAAACATAAGGTCGGGGGGATTCAAAGTGCCTGTTAGAAAAATAAGGTACAATCCCTTAACTTTTATTGAGCTTAACTGGAAAAACGTGGAAAGTCAAAGACAGGAAGTCAGGATGGAGGTGGGGGCAAAAAAGTTGAAGTAATAACAGGAATCTCAGGTTTGCAGACAGAATGGATGCAATCAGCAAAGCTAGGGATAAATCGATGTACATCCAACCAAGTAAATTGGATGAAAGGAATAGATCTATATATAGCCATTCAAATAGAGTCAATGAAAGAGATAGCTATATATTAAATCCACCAATTACAGTAAATGAAAGTAATAGATCTATATACAGCTAACCAAAAACATTAGATGAAAGGGAAAGATCTATATATATATAGCGAACCAGACACAATAAATGAAAGTGATGGATCCAGTAAATGAAAGGGATAAACCCACAGCAACAAACCAGGTACTAGTAATGAAAGGATAATTATATAAATATTCAACCAATTACAGAAAATGAAATAAATCGATCGATACACAACCAACCAAATACATGACATGACAGAATGGGGAAGAAAAACTGTACGCAACCAACTAGATTTTCATGGGATTAGAATAATTTTTTTACACACACCTAAGTTGTGGAATTTTCTTCCTTAAACCATTGTTGAAGCAGACGGTGTAATTTTCTTTAAAACTGATTGGAAAAAGAGTTGATGAATGTGTATGAGGAAGAAGGAGGGGAGTGTGATTTAAGCAAGTGGCTCACAGAGGGAAGCCACCAGAGTAGAGTTGATGTGTCTGCTTCCGTGCTTTAACACTCTATAATTCTTTCATTTTGTGAACTCGGGAGCAACCTGCCTGAGAAGCAGCTCACACACACTTTGAAGTTCAAAACTGACAGGAAATCAAAAAAGTGCCTTTCAAAGCTGAACAAAGTTTATCACATTTAGCGATGGTTCCCTGAACTCTCCCCAGATGTATGGCCTGAACCCATTCACACATGCTACCATCCTCTTTAACTTCAATTCATATTTGTTCCCACAACAAACCAAGCAGTCCATGTGAAGTGGCTTTCATTTGCTTTGCAGTCAGAATGTATTTGCTTTTGAATAGCCAACCTTGCCTCACAAGTAAGTACGCAAGGTCAAGGATAGATTTTGGCATTGCGTGCAAGGAGGTTATGGTGAATCTTTAGGAAAAACTGGTTCGGCATCAACTGGAGTTTGTCTTCAGTTCTGGGCTCTGCACTTTAGAAAGGACATCAAATCCATAAGACCATAAGACAGAGGAGCAGAAATTAGGCCATTCGGCCCATTGAGTCTGCTCTGCCATTCAATCATGGCTGATAAGTTTCTCAACCCCATTCTCCCGCCTTCACCCCATAACTTTTGATCCCCTTACCAATCAAGAACCTATCTTTCCCGGTCTTAAAAACACTTAATGACCTGGCCTCCACAGCCTTCTGTGGCAATGAATTCCATTGATTCACCACTCTCTGGCTAAAGAAGTTTCTCCTCATCTCTGTTCTAAAAGGTCTTCCCTTTACCCTGAGGCTGTGCCCTCGGGTCCTAGTCTCTCCTACTAATGGAAACATCTTCCCCATGTCCACTCTATTCAGGCCTTTCAGTATTCTGTAAGTTTCAATCAGATCCCCCTTCATCCTTCTAAACTCCATCGAGTATAGACCCAGAGTCCTCAAATGTTCCTCATATGTTAAGCCTTTCATTCCTGGGATCATTCTCGTGAACCTCCTCTGGACCCTCTCCAGGGCCAGAACATCCTTCCTGAGATACGGGGCCCAAAATTGCTCACAATATTCTAAATGTGGTCTGACCAGAGCCTTATAAAGCCTCAGCAGCACATCCCTGCTTTTATATTCTAGTCCTCTCGAAATAAATGCCAACATTTCATTTGCCTTCCTAACAACCAACTCAACCTGCAAGTTTGCCTTAAGAGAATCCTAGACTAGAACTCCCAAGTCCCTTTGCACTCCAGATTTCTGAATTCTCTCCCCATTTAGAAAATAATCTATGCCTCTATTCTTCCTACCAAAGTGCATGACTTCACACTTCCCCACGTTGTATTCCATCTGCCACTTCTTTGCCCATTCTCCTAACCTGTCCAAATCCTTCTGCAACCTCCCCGCCTCCTCAATACTACTTGTCCCTCCACCTATCTTTGTATCATCTGCAAACTTAGCCAGGATGCCCTCAGTTCCTTCATCTGGATCATTAATGTATCAAGTGAAAAGTTGTGGTCCCAACACTGACCCCTGCGGAACTCCACTAGTCACCGGCCGCCATCCTGAGAAGGACCCCCTTATCCCCGCTCTCTGCCTCCTGCCAGACAGCCATGTCAGAAGAATGAAGGGGGAATCTCATAGAAACCTATAAAATTCTAACAGGACTAGACAGGGTAGATGTAGGAAGGATGTTCCCGATGGTGGGAGAGTCCAGAACCAGGGGTCACAGTCTGAGGATGCAGGGTAGACCATTTAGGACTGAGATGAGGAGAAATTTCTTCACCCAGAGAGTGGTGAGCCTGTGGAATTCGTTACCACAGAAAGTAATTGAGGCCAAAACATTGTATGTTTTCAAGAAGGAGTTAGATATAGCTCTTTGGGCGAAAGGGATCAAAGGACATGGGGAGAAAGCGGGAGCAGGCTATTGAGTTGGATGATCAGCCATGATCATAATGAATGGCGGAGCAGGCTGAAGGGCCGAATGGCCTACTCCTCCTATTTTCTATGTTTCTATGACATGAAGGCTTATGAGAGAGTGCAGAAAAGACTTCTGAGAATTCTTCCAGTGATGAGGCTCTTCAGTTGAGCGGATAGATTGGAGAAACCGGAGTTGTTCTCCTTAGAGACAAGAAGGTTGAGAGGAGGTTTTGATGGAAGTGTGCAAAATTTTGAGGGGTCTAGACAGAGTAGATTGGGAGAAACTGTTCCCATTGGTGGGAGGGCGAAAAACCAGAGAAGACAAATTTAAGGTGATCGGCAAAAGAATCAAAGGTGGCAATGAGGTAAAATGCTTCCACACAGTGAGTGGTTAGGCTCTGGAATACACTGCCTGAACGTGTCTGAATCAGCCTGATTCAATGGTGTCTTTGAAAAGGGAATTGGATAAGCACTTGAAGGGAAGCAGTTTCTAGGGCTACAAAGAAAGGGCAGGGGAGTGGGACTGACCAATGTTACAATCTCCGTAGAGACCGATAACTGTTAAAAAGAAATTGAAAACTTCCAGTTCATAGCTGAACGGATGACACCAGATTCCACATTTTAAGACATTTATAATAACAAACAGACTAAGAGCATTGACTAAACATTATTTTTGTAGGCAATTTATACTTTAAACTATAGGATGGAATTTGCAACACAAGTGAAAAATAACCCACTATCAATTAAACTCTATACTGCCCTTTATCTAGAGATTCCATTCTCCCAGAAGCAGTCGAAAATGATTCTTAACTTCTGAGGGTTTATTTCTGATCTTTCGTTACCCAGCCTGGAAACTTTAACTCCACAGCTGTCTTTCACGGTGCACGTTTTCCTGGAGATTCCTCCCTTTAGCTAAAGCTAGGCAAATCTTCCAGCCTCTTTTAACTCCTCATGAATTTGTTCTTTTCAACCTGAATGCAAGCTCCTACCTGCAACCTTGCACAGTGAGCCATGGAGACTTTCAGCCTCTGGCTGCTCTCTGTCTCCCAGACCTTGGCGAAATATTCTCAGTAAGCTTTCAGGGATATATTTGACCCTTCCCCTCTCACAGCCCATCTCCACGGCTACATGAATCACATGAGCCTTATATCCACGTAGAAATGATAATTATCTATCCTTGAGAACCCAACTCTCTATCTTGAAAGTGAATGGACAGTTTAAAGCACAAAAGTTTACAACCTGACATTCTCAACACTTTTCTGGGGTTTAAGAGACTCACAGCCTATCCACTGTTAACACACAGGCTGCTGCCATTGTCCCCAGATGTAAATATTTTGCAGCTTCTTCCCAGTAAAACAATCTGGACCTCCTCTAATCTCTAACAACCAAATCACCAGCCTTGTTGTCAAGCAGACATCAGAACAGGTCACATGATCACCTTAATTTTATCATAAATTAAAGTGACAGCCCCAAAACATAACAGTCGTATAAACCTGGTAAATGCAACACTAGGTTGCTCCTGCAGAGGGCCAGCATGGACTGGATGGGCCAAATGACCTCCTTCTGTGCTGTCACCATTCTATGGGGAGAATTTTCTCCCTCTCGGGGGCGCTGAGCAGGCGCGCAGCCGATCGCCGCCCGTGATCGGCTGCGCGCCGCCATTTTATGTGAGCGGGCCAATTAAGGCCCGCCCAGCATGACGCACACCCGGAAGCGCTGAGCGCTCCCTGTATGGGTGGGGGAGGGGGGGGCGGAGTCTAAGTCGGGGCCTGCGCTGTTTTGCGCATTCACACGAAAGAGCGCAGGAATCTCCCTGAGGCACGGAGCTGCCTCGGAGTTTAATTACATTTTGAAAAATTTAAATAAAGAGAGAGAGAGAGAGAAAGAAAAAAAAAATTTCAGGCACGTCCCCTCATGTGACAGCGTCACATAAGCTGGGGTATGTCAATGAATTTTAAAAAGAAAATTTATTTGAATTATAAGTCCTTCATGAAACCTGATGAAACGGGATGCGTGTGGGTGAGGTTTCGTGGGCCAGAATCTTCGGGCCAGTGTGTGGGTGTGGGCCCTGCTCGCTGACACATAAAATGATGCATAGTGATGGCGGGCGTGTGTCCCAGCATCGCCGCACATCATTCAGATCCTCAGGTCGAACTGTCCAAGGCCTATTAAGGCCATTTAAAATACAATTAAAACAATTAACGGAGCTGCGCATCCAATCTTAAGGTTGGCGGGGTGAGGGGGTGGGGGGCAGGCGAAGAGCCCAGGCGGCCTTCACATTTCTCATGAAACCTCATCCATGGGCGGGATGAGGATTCACGAAGAGTTTATAAATTAAATAAAGTTTTCAATTAAAATTCATTGACATGTCCCAGTTCATGTGACACTGTCACATGGGGGGACATATCTTAAATTCTTTTTTTCCTCTTTATTTAAATTTCTCAAACTGTAATTAGACTCTCCGAGGCAGCTCCGTGCCTCAGGGAGATTCCTGCGCCCTTTCGTGTGTCAGCCCGCGCCCGCTCCCGACGGGGAGAAAACACTGATAAATGCGAAGGCCGCCTGGGCTCTTCGCCTGCACCCCCCCCCCCCACCCCCAGCCAACCTTAAGGTTGGACGGACAGCTCCGTTAATTGTTTCAATTAGTTTTTAAAATGGCCTTAATAGGCCTTTGACAGTTCGGCGGGGGTGCAGCCGACTCCAGTGCGCGCCTGCCGAACTGAAGGCCTGAATGATGTGCGGTGACACTGGGACGCATGCCCGATGTCACCGTGTGCCATTTTACGTGTCGGCGAGCGGGTCCGCCCCAGTACACTGACTGAAGATTCTGACCTGTGATTTTATAGGGTCTGTTTAACTGCGTTTGTATTGCGGTAATATTCTTTACCCCTCTCTTCATCTCACACCAATACACACTTATTTGCTTGAATGTTTTTATACATTGATAAGTTATTAAAACAATAATCTGATCTAATCACAACGTCAACAGCAGCAAATATACTTCATACAATTAAAACAGTTCATATTCTTATATGTTAATTATATGATCTGGTTAACTGAAATATTTTGTGGGTTTAATGGCAACCATTACTATTTACTGTTGTGCCTGTTACAATAAATATAACCTTAAGCGTAGAGGGAGATAGTGGTGTGGCGGTAATGTTACTGGACTAGTAATCCAGAGATCCAAGCTAATGTTCTGGGGACATGGGTTTAAATTTCACCAAGGCATGGCAGCTGGTGGAATTTTAATTCAATTAATAAAATCTAGAATATAAAGCAAGTCTCAGTGATGGCGACCGTGAAACTATCACCGATTGTTGTAAAAACCCATCTGGTTCCCTCATGTCCTTTAGGGAAGGAAATCTGCCATCCTTACCCGGTCTGACCTACATGTGACTCCAGACCCACAGCAATGTGGTTGACTCTTAACTGCCCTCTGAACTGGCCGAACAAGCCACTCAGTTCAAGGGTAATTAGGGATGGGAAACAAATGCTGGCCTTGCCAGCGACACCCACATCTCATGAAAGAATTTTAAAAAAAGTGACCAACCACATTTTATAAATTCATATTAAAAATGTAAACACTTATTTATGATTTGAGCGATAACAAGTCTCTCTCTTTTTGTACCTAGCGGCGTAAAATTTGGGGGCAAACCAGACTCCACTTGATCAGCTCACCCTGGAGCCATGTCACAGTCACAGGAGGCAATGGCCACGACTGAGACTGTAGCCCGTCCTGGAGAAGGCAACCTGCAATGGAGCCTGGAATTTAAGGTAAGCCCGGGGACTGGCTGACAGACCCCAGTGAGGGTGGTGGGTGGCTGGGGCGGACAGGGCATGGGGGGGCGGAGGGGAAACCTAATGGTGGGAAAACTTTGGTGGGGGGGGCAGCCTCCAATGGACATGGGGGGACATAAAAGGATTACCTCCATTATACCATCCCCCCCCGCCCCCCCCACACCCCACACCCTACCTTGAAGTGTCACAAGCATGAGCAGAGAAAGCTGTCAGGCATCATATTTGGCAGGGGGGCCACAGTTAAAATCCTAGTGACGGTGGGAGGAGGCCCTTAAGCGGCCATTAGTTGGGTCTCATTTAAGGGTCTCAGTTGGCTCACGGGTGGGCTGGCCTCTGAACACCTCCCCCACTGTCGGTAAAATCGTGCCCAGAGCTGGGGTTGGCAGGTAGGTGCCAAGAACATATCCATCCATGGCATGGTGCCCATGTCCCCCCCTGCCTGGCTACCAACCTGCCCCTGGCAGGGTTGAAGTGGTGGTAGGGAGGCTAAATTCCAGCCATATGTTGCTATTCTTTTACTGTCGCTAGGTCAAAATCCTGCAGTGGGTCACAAGGGCGGCTCAACACAATCTTCTCAAGGGAAATTAGGTATGGGCAATAAATACTGACCTTCCTACTGATGCCCACATCCCATGAGCGAATAAAAATAAACAGGAATTTAGGAGCATCCTGTAAACAAGCAGCCTAATATAATAGAAACAATACATCTACTTGCAGCTAAATGAACAGTGAATGATAGATATAAAACTATTTACAGATAACCAACTAAAATAAATCCGATATACCTGACTAAGCACATTAGATGAACACAATAAAACTGCAACTAGCCAAACAGATACAAAAAAAAGGGAGAAAGGGAGGTATCTATATAACACTAACAACAACTTGTATTTATGTAGTGTCTTTAATGTAGTAAAATGCCCTAAGGCCCTTCACAGGAGCATTATCAAACAAAATATGACATTGAGTCACATTATTGGCTATCTCTCACTTGCGGGGATGATTGTCATCTGTGAGTTCGAGGATGGCTGATGAGGCCGATTTGGGATCTGCAGACTTTAAGGCGAGTGGAAATTTGCTGTCTTGTGGGATGTCTGGTCGTGTATTATTATTTCGGGTCATGGCATGTTCTTTTTGCCGTTCCCGCTTTCCTCTTCATTTGTTGTCATTGGGTCTCAAAATGCTAGGATCCTTCCCACAGACATTGCCACCATCTGCTTCAATCCAAGGCGATGGTCTCCCAGGAGTTAAAGTCAATGTTGCATTTCTTCATGTTGGCTTTCAGCACATTGAAGAGCTTCTTCTGTCCTCCTCTGGTGTGTCTTCCCTGACTGAGCTGGGAGGAGAAGACCTGCTTTGGGAGCCTGGAATCTGACCAAACTATGTGGCCAACCCAATGAAGCTGATGGCGGATGAGCATAGCCTCAATGCTTGTGGTGCCTGCTTGGGAGAGGGCACTGATATGGGTGCATCTGTCCTTACACGTGATATGGAAGAACTTCCATAGGCAGTGTTGATGGTATGACTCCAGTGCCTTGAGGTGCCTCCTGTACTTTGCCCATGCTTCAGCCCCTTACAGTAAAGTAGGGATCACTACTGCATGGTAGACTATGAGCTTGGTTTCAGTTTTGATGTTAGGACCTTCAAACTCTCATTTCTTCGGGTGACCAAACACTGCCCCAACAGATTTCAGGTGACTCTGGATTTCTTTGTTGTCAGCCACTTGTGAGAGATAACTTCCAAGGCACTGAAAGCGTTCCACATTTTCCAGGCACTAATCAGGAGCCCTAATCAATGGGGCTGGGTCATGCGCATTTGGAACTTACTGATGGAGGTCTTTGGCCTGCTGAATGTTGAGTGTAAGTACCATCTTCTTGTAGGCCTCAATAAGTACATTGATGATTCTCTGGAGGTCCGTTTCTGACCCCACACCTACTGCAGCATCATCAACGTTTTGGAGCTCAACGACTGAGGTCACAGTGGTCTTAGTTTTTGAGCGGAGTTGCCTGAGGTGAAATAGTTTGCCATCCATTCCATAAATAAGCTGCACTCCAGCAGGGAGCTTGTCTCAAGTTAGGCAGAGAATGGCAGCAAGGAAAATTAAAAAAAACGAGTTGGGGTGAGGACAAAAACCTTGAGTCACGTAAGGGGTTTTTGGAAAAAGATGACCAAAAGCTTGGTCAAAGAGAGAGATTTTAAGCTGTGTCTTAAGGAGGAAAATGAGGTAGAGAGGGAATTCCGGAATTCCCAGGTAGCTGCATGCATGGTCGCCAACGGCGGAGCGATTAAAATCAGGAATGCTCAAGAAGCCTGAATTGGGAGAATACCAATAACTCAGAAGGTTGTGGGGCTGCAGGAGATTAGGGGGTGTGAGATATTTGAAAAGAAGGATGGGAATTTCAAATTGAAAACCACCCAGATCCAATAAATAAAGGGGATAAGCTCGCAATGAACACCAGATGCATAAACTGAAAGAAATGAGCATTATTCTGGCAACAGAATAAATAAGATGATGAGATGTCAGCTCCCAGAGTTAAATTTGATGAAGTTCCACATGAACATCAAAACGTCCATTGATTTATGATAAGAATGTGGCCACGGATAAGAGATTGGCTGAAGAGCAGAAAACAAATGGATTGATTTTTAACACTGCCTGGCTGCCCGCAGATCTGTCAGTTGTCATAGAAACAGTCTGATTATCCATCACCATTGATTCCAATCATAATGAAAATCAGACGGTTTCTACGTTGAGTAGCCAATCCTCAACACCAACTTCACTTGTTAGCTGAGTGATATTGGGTTGCTAACTGGGATGTGCCGAGGCATTGTGCCCTCACCACATCCTGTTTCTAATTTATATAAATGCCTTGGATTCTTTTTTTTTCTTTCCTTTATTCTGCCAATGGGATGTGGAGGTCCCTAATTACCTTTGATGTGAGTGGCTTGCTCAGCCATTTGGAAGGGGCAATAATGGGTCTGGAGTCACATGTCAACCAGACCAGGTAAAGATGGCAGATTTCCTTCCCTAAAGGACATTGGTGAACCACAGGGGTGATGAGATTAGCTTTCAATTCCAGATCTATTGATCATTAGCCTAGGCTTCTGAATTACTAGCCCAGTGATATTGCCATTACACCATAGCCTGCCCCTCACTCCCAACCATTCAGCCTGCAAAGTGGTCGAATTTGAATCTAAACTAGGAGCTGCAGTAGAAATGGCCAAAAATGTAAAATAAAATATGCAAGAGGGCAGAAAAATGAGTGGGTTGTCTTATGAGGAAAGGTTGGACAGACTGGGCTTGTTTCCACTGGAGTTTAGCAGAGTGAGGGGTGATTTGATTGAAGTATACAAGATCCTGAACGGCCTTGACGAGTTGGATGTGGAAAAGATGACTCTTGTGGGTGAGTTCAAAACTAGGGGTCACTGTTTTAAAATTAGGGGTCGCCCTTTTAGGACAGAGATGAGGAGAATTTTTTTTGCTCAGAAGGTTGTGCGACTTTGGAATTCTCTGCCTCAGAAAGTGGTGGAGGTGGGGTCATTGAATATTTTTAAGGCAGAAGTAGATAGATTCTTGTTAGACAAGGGAATCAAAGGTTAATGGGGGTAGATGGGGATGTGGAAATTGAAACACAAGAAGATCAGCCATGATCTTAATGAATGGCGGAGCAGGCTCAAGGGGCCAAATGGTCTACTCCTGTACCTATTTCTTATGTTTTTATGTTCTTATGTAAAAATGGCAGCCAAAATTTAATACAAATGAAAGTGACATCTTGCACAGAGGGGAAAATAAATAGGCCATACATAAAAAAGAAAGAAAGACTTACATTTATATAGTAACTTCAGGATGTTCCAAAGAACTTCATAGCCAATGAAGTACCCTTGAAGTGTAATGTTGTCGTGTCAGAAACATGGCAGCCAATATTGCGCACAGAGAGCTCCCACAAACAGCAACATCATGACTAGATAATCTGTTTATGTGATGTTGGGATAAATATTAGTCCGGACTCCCCTGTTCATCTTCAAAATAGTGCCATGGGATTTTTCACATCCACCTGGTGAAGATATACAGGGTCTCAGTTTGATGTCCTCTGCAACTGCAATTGTATCCTATTGTTCTGGCTCATAGGTTAATGCCCTGTTTGCCAATCCTGTGAATATTTTTGTCCACCTTCTAATAATCTAACAAAGTTATTGTAGTCAAATTATGAACTGTGTTTATTATGCTTAGTCTGTTTAATTAACCTTTCTTACATTTCTCTTTGTCTTATGTTCTACTCGATTTTAATTTCCTGTACACGACACAGTTAGAGGTTAAGGGATTTTGAACTCCTTAGGCAATGCAGAGCTTTTACATTTAAACTTGCAACATCCAAAATCCCCAGATATCATTGAAAAGATCTCACAACAGTAGTTACGGGTTGCATGAATATAGGATTAATTTTAACACCCTGTGAGTTTCACATGATTAATTTTAACACTCTGTGAGTTTCACATGGGTAGATGGGGGTGTGGGCTGATTGTGAAATGCATTCGTAGTCTCAGATTTCAGGCCGGGAGTGTTTTAACTCCCCGGGCTCATCTCCATGCTGTCAGTTAGTTGCTGGCTTAAAATGAGAGGAAAGTACCAGCTGGCCTGGTCTCATATCATATGTTTTCTCTACACAGCTATTTTATATTTGTCCCAGTTTTTAAATTGACTGCGGGACAATATCAAGTAAGACGGAGAAAATGTTTAGCAAAAATGTTGAATTCTAAAGGTATTGTACTCTATCTTTCAGTCACTTTCACATCACAAGGGGAAATTGGTAGCCTTGAGATGACAATGCGGCTGTGTGCAAACATGATGTAGCTTTCCTACAGAGGGAAGCTTTCAATTTTGACATTTTATGATGAAATCGCTTTCCAGGATTAAAAAGGAGTACTTTAAATGGCAAGCAATTTTATGAGGATTAGGACACTGTTTATTGCCCCTGACTCGTGTATTTTAGAGAGCGAAGGCATTCTGAATCTTGTTAAATCGGAACGTTCTCAACTTTTCTACAGCTGGGTCAAAAAAGGTTTGCTTATTTCCAATGTTCTTTCTAAACTGCGTGGGTGCACGGCTGCACTGCAATTGGGAATGTGCCACGCAGAGTGTTGTAACATGGGTTCTTTTGATGCCTCAATGATGAGATCTTGAGACTTATATGTTTAAACATGAACCCTTTATTATTAACCCTTAACTATTTACAGATCCCATGCATGATGCTGTTACCTCCACGTAGGCCGGTTTCAGAGTGTTCTCTCTAGGCTGTTCTCTCTGAGTCTATTACCATGTGACTCTATACATCATACCATGGGCGGTGCTATTCTCCAGTCCCACATTGACCCTTGCTCTGCCGTGCACCTTTATGTTACAATGGCATGCAGGCACGTATAACATCATAGAACACAGGGGACTAACAGGCTGCACACAAGCAGTGTTCCCTTTTAAGAAGTGTGCACGCACAACCCCACAACAATCTGAAAGGGACCTCACAATGCAACAAATGGGTGGCACACAGTGTAGAGATATTATAGGGAATATTGGTTATTTCTACTTATCAAAGGGCATGTTAGCTGCTTGAGAGCAAAGGCTTCAATGTATAATTAATATACAAGAACTGTGGTTAATTTTGCACTACCACTAACAAAAACTGCACTATTAGCAGTCATATGTTTCAAAACGATATGTTCCTCCAACCTTGTCAGCAAGAGCCACATTAGCAACACAGAAAGGACCATTCAGCCCCTTGAACCATTCTGAGATTTAATTAGAAAATGGCCGATCTGTACCACAACTTCATTTACCTGCCTTAGCGCCATACCCCTTAAAGCCTTATCATTGAAAGCTCCAATTGTCCCCTAGCATCCAATGATGTTTTGGGGATAAAATTCCTAATTTTTACTACCCTCTGAGTGGAAAATATCTTTCCTGATTTCCCTCCTAAACGACTGAGATCTAAATTTTAAGCTTTGGGTCACTTATCACTTTATGTGGTTCATATTGCTCGATAATGCTCAAGTGAAGCACCTTGGGATGTTTTTACTATGTTACAGGTGCTACATAAATGCAGGTTGTTGTTGTTAAGATTATGTTTGCTCGTTATTGATTCCTCCAAGAAAAGTATGAACATTGCATCCAGTTTTTTTGAGTGTGAAATTTAGACTATGCTGTTATGTTAAAAAAAAAGCACTGTGTTAATCAGCCTTAAACACTGGTAGGTCACTTAACCAGCTAATAGCCCAAATACTATTAATGACTAGAGTAGGGACATTGCAAAATATGAAGGTTAAGCGTAAGAGCATTTAGTTCATTTGGGGAAACAGAAGGCTGGCTAATCCAGCAACTGTAAGACATTTGGAACTCCTGTGGGTTTTCAGTATTACTGTGCGGTGCAGGAATCTGAAGTTTAAAAATGGAAAACGAAAAGAAATAATTGACATTTGAGATCAAGCACCACAGATCTATTGTGTGAATTGGATGGACAAATCACGTCAACAACAGAGAGCATCCAATGCTGCCAGCAGTGCTCGCGCCAAACTAAGTGCAGAATGTGATCTGAAATGGTCTGGATAGGTGTGGAGAATGAATGATCAACGATGACACTGATGGGACAGTTTGACAGGAAGAGGCAATGGTTAACGCCAAGGGTTGATGCCATCTAAGACTGGGCTGGCAGATCAGAATAGGAACAAGGGCATTGGAGATGATGTTAGATAGACGGAATGCAGTAGGGAAGGTCTAATAGCTGTCCTCAGTAACAAAATGTAAAGCAGAGAAAGGCAGACTGACTTATACCCTGCAACTGGTTCAGATGGAATTAATGACCTTATTTATTTTAAGACCTGTGCCCTCTGTAGATTCCATCTGCCAACTGTTGAGTAGCTTGGCCCAGTATTGCTGCAAGCCATTGTAACTGTTGGAAATAGAACAGGAAACTATCAGCTTACATATTAAGGTCATTATAATTGCTGCTTGGCGTTTTACAGAGATATAGTGAATCCACAGTGTTCAGGGGGAAATCTGGCCCCCTTTTTCACGAGTGGAAGTTCACATGGTATCCAATGTTGAACAAAAAAAAATCCTCTATAAAACAACGGGGAGTGCGAGAGATCCTCAGAGCTGAGATCAATGCATACTCTTCCCTGAAAACAGCGGTGATGTTTTCATTATATTCCTCAGCTGCTCAATTCCATGCATGAGGAGGGGAGGAGGAGGAGGAGGAGGATCCCCAGGTAGAGTGAAGGTCAGGAAGCTGCCTTCATCGGGCTGTTCTAGGCTATCCTGAAGCTTCCCCAGCTTACTGCACCTGGTGCAGGCGGGGGCTAGCGTTCCCACTATGATGAGGTGGGAGAGAGCATGTGTGGCCTCTTCCTCATTTACCGAGGCTGGTGAATGTTGGGTGTCCCATCGCGGGGCATGATATACCGCGCACTGGAGCCAGCCACCAGGCCGTGGCCAAGCACAGGTCAAAGAAAATGCCGCTGTTTCTATTTTTTTTGTATGATTTATGATTTGAAGGCTCATTGGTCTTTGGACAGGGAGCAGGCCTGAACTGGGGCATGCAAATAAAAATGGACACAGCCACAGAGAGAGGCCATTCAGCCCGTGATGTTCCAGGAGAGGAAAATCGTGAATAGCTGCTTGCTCACGGTCATAGTGGTTGCCCACTCTGCGTCAGCCACGGTCCAGTTGGCAGCGTCCTTGGCTCTGAGTCAGAAGGTTGTGGGTTCAATGCCCCCCCCAGAGACCTGAGCACATAATCCAGACTGACACCCCAGTGCAGTACTGAGAGAGTGCTGCACTGTTGGAGGTGCCATCTTTCAGATAAGATGTTAAACTGAGGCCCCTGCTGCCCTCTGCGGTAGACATAAAAGATCCCGTGGCATTATTTTGAAGACGAGCAGGGGATTTATCCCCCAGTGTCCTGGCCAATATTTATCTCTCAATCAATTTCACAAAAACAGATCACCTGACCATTATCACATTGTTGTTAGTGGGAGCTCGCTGAGTGCAAATTGGTGGCTGTGTTTCCTATATTGCAGCAGTCACTACACTTCAAAAGTACTTCATGGGCTGTAAAGTATTTTGAGATGTCCCAAGGTCATGAAAGGCATTATGTAAATGCAAGCGTTTCCTTTTAGAGGAATATCAACCCATAATGGTGACGGAATCCATTAAGCAAAAAATTCTTCTGGCCGGCAATGTTTGTAATGAAAGACAATCAACCAAAAATGATACCAAATCTTAAACCGGCAGCCAACAGATTGCAAAGTTAAGGTTGACCCTTGGTCTTTGTGGAGTTAGATGAGGCAGCATTAGGGGCCCCTTTGGCTGTGGCATCACCGAGTTGCGGAGTGGAGAAACCTATCCTTCTTCCAGTTATTATCCGGTGATCCCTATTGGAAATGTTTGAGTGCCAGAATCTTGTAGGCATAGGATTGGACGTGGCAGTGAGGATGCTCCTGAATCAAATGGGCTGGTATCACTGACAATCGAGTGTCTCAAGTGAATCAGGTGGGCACTAAACAAGATGTATAACAGCTGCCCAACATTGTGGAGTGACTCATGTATTGATCATGCTCGCCTCCTCTATCTCCAATTGCAGCACCAGACCAGCAGTAGCTCCAGTGAAATGGGTTAACTAGAACATCAACATATATTTACTTATCCACATAGCCTCCACATTCGAAGGATCATCCTCCGCCATTTCAGCCAACTCCAGCATGATGCCACCATCAAACACATCTTCCCTTCACCACCCCCCCGGCGGCTTTCCGCAGGGATCGTTCCCTCCGGGACACCCTAGTCCACTCCTCCATCACCCCCTACACCTCAACCCCCTCCCACGGCACCTTCCCATGCAATCGCAGAAGATGCAACACCTGCCCCTTTGCTTCCCCCCTCCTCACTGTCCAAGGACCCAAACATTCCTTTCAAGTGAAGCAGCGCTTCACTTGCACTTCCCTCAATTTAGTCTACTGCATTCGCTGCTCCCAATGCGGTCTCCTCTACAATGGAGAGACCGAACGCAGACTGGGTTACCGCTTTGCGGGACACCTCAGTCTGTCCGCAAGCATTACCCAGACCTCCCTGTCGCTTGCCATTTCAACACACCACCCTGTTCTCATGCCCACATGTCCGTCCTTGGCCTGCTGCAATGTTCCAGTGAAGCTCAACGCAAACTGGAGGAACAGCACCTCATCTTCCGACTAGGCACTTTACAGCCTTCCGAACTTAATATTGAGTTCAACAATTTCAGATCATGAACTTTCTCCTCCATCCCCACTCCCTTTCCGATTCCCCTTTTACCAATAATTTATAATTTTTTTTTTACAAATATATTTTTCTTTTCCCACCTATTTTAAAATTTATTTTGATCTATTGTTTTATCTCCACCTTTTAGCCCATTTAGATCCCTTCCCCCCTTCCCCCCAGCCCACCCCCACTAGGGCCATCTGCCACTAGCTTGTCCTGCTTGCTACCCTTAATGTCCCCATTAGCACATTCCTTAGATAATATCGCCCCCGTCAACACCCCTTTGTCCTTTTGTCCATGACATCTTTGGCAATCTCTTCGTTGCCTTCACCTATCACTGGCCCCCTATCAAGCTCTACCTGTCCCACCCCCCTCTACCAGCTTATATTTCACCCCATTTCTCTATTTCCTTAGTTCTGTTGAAGAGTCATACGGACTCAAAACGTCAACTGTATTCCTCTCCGCAGATGCTGTCAGACCTGCTGAGTTTTTCCAGGTACTTTTGTTTTTGTTATATATTTACTCAGTGCCTTTAATTTAATAAGTCACCCCAAGATGCTTCGCAAGAGAATTATAAAGCAAAATTAGACACTGAGTCAAATAAGGAGATGTTAGGGACAGGTGGCCAAAAGCTTGGTTATAGAGGTAAGGTTTAAGGAGCAACCTTAAAAGAGGAAAGTGCGGTAGAGATTCAGAAAGGTGTAGGGAGGGAATTTCTGACCTTAGGAGTACCACCAACGGAGGAACGATTAAAATTAGAGATGCTGAAGAGACCAGAATTAGATGAGGGCAGATATCTCGCAGGGTTGTGGGGCTGGAGGAGATTATAGAGATAGAGAGGGGGCAAGGAGGGATTTGAAAACAAGGATGAGGATTTTAAAATCAAGGCATTGCTTGATTGGGAGTCAATGTAGGTCAGCGAGCACAGGGGTGACAAATAAACTTGGTACGATTTCGGACTTGGGCAGCAGAGTTTTGGATGAACTCAAGTTTGTGCAGGATGTGGAATGTGGAAAGCCAACCAGCAGAGCACTGGAATAGTCAAATCTAGAGATACCAAAGGTATAGATGAGGGTTTCAGTGGCAGATGAGTTGAAGCAGCGTCAAAGTTGGATGATGTAGTGGAGGTGGGAATAGGCTGTGTGAGTGATGGTGTGGATATGTGATCGGAAGGTCAACTCGGGGTCAGATATGACACCAAGGTTGCAAACAGTCTGGCTTAGGCTCAGCCAGTTGCCAAGGATAGGGATGGAGTCAGTATCTAGGAAACGGAGTTTGGAGCGGGGGCTGAAGATAATGGCTTTGATATTTGCTGATAGTCAATTACAATTATAAATGACCCTTTTCAGCCAATGATGACCTTTCTCCATATTGGGTTTTTCCCATCTCCTGTCAGAGTTATGCCGAGAGACCATTAGAACACAGGCGGGATTTCAGAGCCAACCTCTCCCTCACACATTTAAGATGCTATGTGAAGTGATCTTGGGCAATTTCAGCCATTTTCAATGGATACAAGCTCCACGTACAGCACAACGATAACCATGATTTCATTATCCTAAGAAAGTTGTAATTGCCTGCCCTTTTTAAGCACACTGAAAAAATATTACTGTGTGTGCTTTCTTAATCTAGGTATTAGTTGTGCTAAAGCTCTTATACAATTGAGTGGACAACACAAAAACACCTGTAAAAATGTCACCACGTGGTCCCTTCACTGGGATAAATTGCACTAACACTGTGGGACAATCCAATTATGGAGAGCCAGATCTCTGGACAAAGTGCAGGAGCAATACCAAAGAGAGAATAAGATTCAGTGATGAGTAAATAGTAGATGGTGTAAACACAGGGACAACTGTTCTGTCGGTGTAAAGGGGTGGCCTAGTTATGGGCCAGGGAGTCAATCATTCTGGCCATGAATGCGGGAGAAGAGAAAGGGACAACCAGACAAAGCTGTCGCAGGGACAAAATGAAGCAGGCTGCGCTTTTTCTGTGGCTTACCTTTGAGATGCAGGCCCATTATGCAAACAAGGTATGAGGATACTCCATGGACACTCCATGGACATGCCTCTTCAATTCTCTGGCAATATGGCGCAGCTTAGTCAGATGTAGGAATTCCCCAAGAAGTTGGCAATGGACTTGGACTCGCCACCTCCCTCTTCCCCCCCAACTCCTCACCCCACCTGAGGGGTCTGACAGCAAGTTAGAGCCAGGAAAATGAATCCATTGGGTCATATATAAAGTACGTAGGAACTGCTTGGATCAACAGGTTAATGCACTGTCCGTTTACCTCAGGAACCAAGGATGGAATCCACCTCACCCAGCCAGGTTGAAAGCCTTTCCACTCTGATCGTTGTAAAGGCCGTGTATAAACTCAATTTGGATTTGTTTCAGCCTGGGCATGTACCCACAACACAAAACTGCTCACACAATTTAGCACAATTTGGCAATTGTACTCAAAGACACGAGGAGGATGACATTGTAAAAGCATAAGTATCACAATAGTGTACTAGAGGCAGCTCTTCTGACACTGTTAAGGACCTTTGTTAGGACACAGAGAGAGATTCAGCCTCGCTTACAGTAGGTGACAAAACTAGGAAAATGTTCCTCTCCCCAGGAGTGCTTTGGACAATGGATTTGGGAAATAAGTGGCCAGGGAGGTTTTGACATGACAAATTAGTTCAAAGGCGAATTCTGGAGGCAGATGGGTTTGAGGGATATGTTGAGAAAGTAAGGAGATGGAGTTGTTTAATTAAATATGGTATTTCTGTATATTGTTACATTTACCTCTTTCTAAGCCTTACACTCACAGAAAGTCGCATTAATTATGTTTTTATCCAGTGATTCCAGCTAACCTTTGTAAACAGGTAGTGTTGTCATCTTTTCATCAAGTCTAAACTGTAATGAAAGCAGGATAAGGTTAAAGGATATAGTGGGGTTGCAATTTGAGTTCTGATATTCGCTGATGATGGAAATTCATTGAAAACCTTAGACACTGTAATTCATCCATTTCGCAAGCCAAGTGAGTCAATGGGAAGAGAACGCTGTGAAATAAAACAGGCCTCGGGTGCCTATTTACACCTCCCTCACACTTGCATTACCTCCAGCCTGAGCTTCTCTCATGCTTTATTGACCAGTCTCTCGATTTCCGTTCTCCGTAAAATCCAATTTAACCAAAGCCCCTCTCCCCTCCATTACTTCTATGCACTGTTCATTGCCCCCTCCCCATCAATACATTGAATTCAAATGCTCAATCTTGTTTACAGATTCACTCATGATCTTGCCACTCCCTCTACAATCTTCATCAGCCTCTGAGCTAACACATGTTCTCTGCATCTGGATGCCGTGCCAGATGGCGAAGTATGAAACAAGACACAACACCTTTTCTTGATAGTTGCTTTATTTACAGAATACGTCATTACATTTGTCTGCCTCTTGCCCTGGGCCGGAATATTCCCCTTGTTGGGCAGACTCGGCGGGAGCGGGCGCGGGCGGCTGGGAAGCCAATTAAGGCCCACCCTGCGTGGATTGTGAGCGGCGGCGCTGAGTGCTACCTTTGCGGGCAGGGGGAGGAGGGAACGCACGCAGTTCGCGCAGGCACATGACAGAGCACTTCAATCTCCCTGAGGCGTGGAGATCTCCTCAGGGAGATTGAGGCGCTTTTTCAAAGGCAATAAATATTTAATGAAACATGTCCCCTCATGTGACATGTTTTTAACGTCAAAAGGAAATTTTTATGTAATGTGTATTAGCTTCAGGAAACCTCACCCCGCTCGCGAATGAAGCTCCCTAAAAGATGTAAAACCCGCTTGGCCTTTGGCCTGCCCACCAACTGTTAGGCAGGTCGGCCAGCGTACATTTGAAGTTAATGAGCTCATTAATGGCCTTAATAGGCCTTCCGATTATCGGCAGGCGTGCGGACGACTCCGGCGCGCACCCGCTGAACGAAATATCGCGCAAGTACACGATGATGTCAGAACACACGCCCAACGTCATCGTGCATCATTTTATGTCCGTGTGTGTCGGGCACGCGCCCTCATGTCAAAGGTAAGTTCTGGCCCTGGTGTCCCATGCATCCCTCTTTTTATAAGTACTCTAGGTACTTAATTAAACAAAGCCCTTCATCTGTGTATCTTAATTATATAATTAACATGCCAATTAACAAACTGCGACCTCTACCACCTCGAAGGACAAGGGCAGCAGATGCATAAGAACACCACCATCTTCAAGTTCCCCTCCAAGCCACACACCATCCTGATTTAGAACTCTAACATCGTCCCTTCACTGTCACCAGGTCAAAATCCTGGAACTCCTTTCCTAACAGCACTGTGGGTGCTCCGACAGCACATGGGCTGCAGTCGTTCAAGAAGGTGGCTCACCGCCATCTTCTCAAGAGCGATTAGAGATGGGCAGTGAATGCTGGTCTAGCCAGTGAAGCCCACATCCCATAAACAAGTAAGAAAATTAACATACCAGGAACAATTATTGTCTTGATTTTACACTGTGGTTCCCTTAGCTAGTCACCTCTCTTCCAAAGCCTTTGCAAAATCTACTTCTTCAATCATATTATTGCCCCCCCCCTCTTCCCTAATCATTGTTTTTTTTTGCTTTCAGTAACTATCTCTGCTTCTGCGAAACACTCGGACGTTAAAGGTGATACATGAGTGAAAATTATTGTTGGAATTTGTTGGGTGCTGCAACTGAAAAAGTGAACTGCTTAATTCAGACTTGATGGACAGTGACCCTTAGGCTGGAAGTGACAACCCAAGAGTCTGGTATTGCGCGGCCACTAAAGCAGGAAGGTGGTCGACTGGCTGATCATATGAAAGGACTTTCCAGATTGCATTTCTATTTAAATGTAATCAGTGGAGCCAACGATATTCAGTTTTTAATTAGATATTGGCCAGCACTACAATTCAAGTAGATAACTCTTTAAGTATTGCTGTTAACTTTAGAAACCATAGCAAATCTAGATACCCTTAGGACATATTTTCCAAACCTAATGGGTTCATCATTAAAAGAAAAGTGAAAAAATATAAAAATGCCCTTTTCTCTCATCCATGCATTAATCTGCATCACTTGCACTTAGTGAACCAGACAGGATGTGCTGGACTGTGCATTGGAAGGTAATTAAATAAACACAAAATAGTTTCAATATGATGGGTCCTTGCTTACATTAATAAATCCCTCAGGCTAAAACACACAAATGTAGCAATTAAGACTGCCCATTCAATCCTTCCAGTTTCACTTAGTTTCGGTCTGATCACCAAGAAGCATTTCTATCTCACTCCTGATTTGGCCACAAGTGATTTTTCTATGCGTCCAAATGATTCAGCAATCAGCCCACTGGATTTTCCATCGAGTCTAATTGACCACTCTAAGATGACAGTATGTTCCATTGTTAATGACAATAAGTAAAAGTAAGCATTAGTTTACCACGATTTCACATGCCTCTCTTTCCCAATTTCTTTTCATCACAGCTGTGCCATTGATCCCATTAATTTTTAAAAGATTGGATCTCCTGACCTTCCACCCCACCACCTTTCCCAGTTTCTTTTACTTCAGTGAGAGCTTGTTGGGTTTCTTATGTAACAGTGATTTAAGTTTATGGACTTGACCTGGTTACTCTTTGACCCTTTTCCAATGAGTTCAGTTGACAACATGCTCCAAGGCTAAGGGTGGTGTCACTAAGTGCCTTAACTGCATTGCCAGTGTCACAGTTTAAAAATAAGGGGTCACTCGTTTAAGACAGAGATGAGGAGAAATTTTTTTCTCTCAGAGGGTCGTGAGCCTTTGGAACTCTCTTCCTTAAAAGGCAGTGGAAGCAGGGTCTTTGGATATTTTTAAAGGAAAGGTAGATAGAGTGTTGATAAGCAAGAGGGTGAAAGGTTATCGGAGGTAGGCGGGAATGTGGGGTTGAGGTTACAATCAGATCAGCCATGATCTTATTGAATGGCTGTGCAGGTTCGAGGGGCCGAGTGGCCTACTCCTGCTTCTAATTCATATGTTCGTATGTATGTTCATGTCTACGGATCTTATACACCCTCACATTCAATTTATTTGGCAAACTCTGCCATATATGATAGCGTAACTTCCAGCAATCAGCTCACTGTTGCAAATAGTCCATTCTCTGCGTTACCTTATTTAACACATACCTTCCATTATGTAATTGTTTTTCATTTTGCAACATCACTACACTGTATAGCTTTCACTTGCTTAAAAGTAAATACAAGCTATTCTGGGAAGCCATTCTAATGTAAAGAGAAATTGAGACCAAAGCAAGCTTGAGCCATTTACGCTTTTTTTAAATCATTTATTTTCCTTGGATTACATTTTGTTAAAGTAAAAGCTTGTTTTGTTTTGATACAGGTTTCTATAGTCTCTGACCAAAATTAAAAATGATGGTTAATATCCAGTCTATGTGAACCCCGAAGCCATCATTCTTCTACTCCACTTGTGTCCTACCTCCATGTTATCCATATTCTAATCCGAATAATTTTGCCTTTAAATTGATTTATGCTGGATGGTTAAGTGGATTTCTGCTGGCTTGTACTTGGTGTTTCGATTCAGGACTGCTGCAGAGATAAAGCCTAGAGTGCTGTAAGTGGATTTACTCTATGTCACGGAAATGTGCGATTATGGAATTAATTTGATATCTCATTGGCTGGTTTCACATATTAAACTTTTTAAAAGGGACATTTCACTGGAACACATAGACACTGACTTAAAATGGCTGCCGATTTGCAATTGTGTAGCCACAGTCCAATTCATGGAGACACAGGGTATATGGAGGCCCCAGCAGACACCCTGGAGGTGTGAGAAGCTTCTTTCCTATCACTACCAGAAGAAAAAAAATGAACCATTCAGGAGTTAATTGCTGGAACGTTAGAAATGAGTCAATCATGTCAGCTATCACAATGGCAAAGCAGAGCGATATGAGCTGATCAACTTTCTTTTGGAATATACAACCAACTTGGGGAGAGGTCGTGTGATACAACCTTTTGTGTAGATGCTTGAATTTTGGATTTGGAAGATATTCTAGCTGGCTGTTTTCTTGCCTTCTCTCTCTCTCTCTCTCTCTCTGCAAGACTCCACCTAAGCTTTGAACCCTGTTTTGCTGAGTTAAAAGTGTGTCTGCATTTCTCCAGCACACAGAGACTCTTTACAAATCGCCATTGGGTTTCTGCAACAACATTTTCAGGAGGAGAAAAGGGACATACCAGCCATAGCCATGAAAAGTAAACACCTCAGCTGAGAACCAACGCCTCGGGATACGATCAATGAATCTTTATTGACTTTCCTTTTTTTCAATTCACACGTTAACTTGGCTAAGTTTAACCTCTGATACTCTGTAAAGGTGTATTTGTTTCTGCACGCTGGGGTGTGGTTGTGCATGTTAGTGGGAAGTAGGATGTAATTGTACATTTTCAACATTTTTAATATTCAATATTTAATAACACTCTCTTGCTGATTCGTACAATAAAACTAACCCCTAATCTGTTTAACTCAAGAATTCGTGCCTGGCTTAATTCGTACAAGCTGCACACAGTCGGGTACAGACTGAAATAGCAGGAGAGGACAGAATTTTGACCTTGGTGGTCTGGAATCTGACCAATTAAGGCCTACCCAGTGTGAAGGCCGGCTGGAGAACCTCTGAGAGGGCGGGGGCGGGGGTGGGGACGGAGGCCTGTTGTCCGCTGGGTCCAATGGTGACACGGCGGCCAATTCAAATGCGGCACAGGCATCCCTGGCGATGCTGCTTGTATCAAGAGTTGCAGCAGCGACATGGTTGCCACCCAGGAAGGAGAACCCCACGCGGGAGGTGAGGCCGCTGGGTCAGTCGGCCCCGCGTTTCTCCGACCAGCGCCTCGCCGCCACCCGCCCCCCCTGGAAGAGGTGGCTGCCAGAAGGGGGTGCCCTTGTCCCCGTAGACTGGAGGAGGAGGAGGCCACCGCACCTCACCAAGAAGGCATGGGAGGAGGTGGCAGTCCGGGTGAGCAGCCACAACATGGCACGGTGCCCCCTGGCTCCATCTATGATGTGCTGTGCTCAGGAAGGGTGAGTGCCATGTTGGCCTGAGTCAATGCGGAGAAGCGTTAAGGGCTGGCCATCACCCCCCACCCCCACCCCCCCCCACCCACGTGGAGCTCAGGGGTGCTAGGGTCTGAGTGCCACCTGTCAGTGACGCCGGAGCTGGCCAAGGGGGTGAGCCCTGGCTGCTTGGGCTGAGTGACTTGCGGCTTGAGGGCCACGACTCGCAAGTGCCCTCCGAGGTGCTCTTCATCTGGGGTTGGCCAGGCTGCAATGGCGCTGCAGGTAGAGAGTGGATTAATCCATGCTCCTCTATCCTTTCAGGAAAAGACATCCCATAACAGTATTGGGAGGTCGCGGACTGGCGGAGAGCACACACACCTCCGCTACGAGCAGGACGCCTTAGAGCTTGAGAGGCCACATGCACCTCGGTCAACCGGCCACGGTGATGTTGGGGTGTCAGACGAAGGTAAGAGTGCAGTGCACTGAGATGAGAATTTCGGATTGTGCACCCATTCTAGTGTTGTCTCTTCATTGATGTGAGCCTCCAATCTTGAGTCCCCATTGATAATCGAAAGACGAGGGCACCATGATGCAGATCTCCGCTGTCTCATCAGAGTGTCTGGCATGTACAGTCACAGTGTAATGACTTTAACTAATGACATGCCCTTCGTCCCCCTTTTAGGTTCACCAGTGGGCATTTGCATTCAGGACCATGAAGGCCAACCCCTGAGCCTGGAGGAACACCAGGCTTCTCACACACTAGCGTCATACCCGCTCTCTCAAGCAGGCACCAGCGCAGACGCCAGGACCTCTGTGGGCATAAGATCGCTGTCTAGTCCTTCGGCACACATTGGTGTGGGGGCACTTCACACTCGCGGAGGCAGAGAGTGCCCAAGGCGCCGGCAGTCGGAGGACCCCTGGAGACCAGGTCGATACTGAGTCGAAGGCAGATGACCAGCCTCTGGAGTCGTCCATTAGGCAGCAGATGCTGGATGTCCAGCGGGGTATGCGGGAGGATCTGGCGGAGATCCATGAGGGTGTGCGCGCCATGGTCTCCGTTTTTGAGGAGTCCCTGCGGAGCATGACCACTGTGTTGACCCTCATGGCCGAGCGCACTGCCTCCTCCATGAAGAGAGTGGCGACCCTCATGGAGAAGCTGCTCCAGGGACAGAATCAGGGGTCCCTGGGGATGCGCTCGGACCTGCAGCCCTCACACAGGCAATGGCCTCAGGAGGTCAGTGCCAATGTGTGAGATGGATGAGGCACCCAGTATCCCAGCTAGGTGCCCGTCCATCAGTGGTAAGCAGGGAGGTCCAGAGCGACCTCACGTTGGCACACGAGCTGCCTGTCGTCTCTGCGGGCTCCTCTCAGGCTGCTCCGGGTGACGGTAGCAGCTCCTCCAACCCTCTGCCAGTGACTGTCACATCTGATAAGCCTGCGATAATTGGGGAGATGCCAGTTGTTGCACTGGCCACTCCCTCCCAGGCGGGGCCTTCACAGGCTCCAATGGCCAGAGGACGACCGCCAAGGTCATCAAGGTTGACAAGACAGCAGAGACAGCAGCTGCCTCCAATGCCGGTGCCAGCGAGGTGGGGAGCACCTGGACATAGCACCCATAAGTTTAAAGCACCTTAAGCACAAGAGGAGCTGGCACAGGTGATCTTTTGTTCCTCCATTTTGCTTTTTGTTTTTTAACGGTGTGACTACCTGCACTGGTTCATGTTCAGTTCAAGAATCTGTGAGTTCCAACATTAAGTGACATTTGATTTTGTGTTATTGGCTTGAGTATGCTTCATTTGTTCTGCAGGTGCAGGGTAGGCCAGTATTTAATGCTGGATGTGGATCTCTTTAAACTTTATTGCACAGCTACTGAGTGTATCTTGATGGCCAAGGAAATGCTTCTCTCTGGGATCGAGTATGGAGCCTGCAGCCCTGGCACGTGGTGGTGGTTCTTATTTGGTAGCCTCGCGGAAGAAGCGTTGGATCAATGTGTCCCTGGTGTCCCTGCCTCCCTGGAGGTTACCCAGGTCTGTGTCTTTGCCCTCAGCATTCTCCTCACTGTGCTCGTCCTGGGACTCACTACCGGACTCATCACCTGTTGCCAGTGCAGCTGAGTCAACATCCTCTTCTTCCAGTGGGTCCCCCCTTTGCCAGTGCCAGATTGTGGAGAGCGGAGCATGGAACCACTATCAGTGACACACGATCTGGGGGGCGTTGTAGTGCACCCCCTGAATGGTCCAGGCATCGGAAGCGCATCTTCAGAAGACCAATGGTCCTCTCTACCACCGCCCTTGTGGAGGCATGGCTCCTGTTGTGCCGCTGTTCTGCCTCTGTCCTTGCGAGGGGGAGAGATGTCATGAGCCATCTTTTCAAGGAATGGCCCTTGTCACCCAGCAGCCATCCATCCAGCTGGGCTGGAACACAATAGTTTCGGCACCTGGGAGTGTCTCAGGATGAAAGCGTCGTGGGAGCTGCCAGGATACTCTGCACAGACTTGCAGAATTTGCATCTTGTGGTCACACACTATCTGCACGTTCATGGAATGGAAGCCCTTCCTGTTGACGAAGGCACTGAGCTCACCCTCTGGCGACTTGATGGCCACATGTGTGCAGTCTATAGCATCCTGGACGTGGGGAACCCAGCAATCACTGCAAAGCCTCTGGCTCAGCATGGTTGGCCTCTTCTGTGGGGAAATGAATGAAAGTCAATTCACACCTGAACAGAGCTTCTGTCACCAATATGACACAACTGTGGACAGCTGATTGGGACACTCCACATAGATCCCCTACTGACCCCTGGAAAGAGCCGGATGCACAGAAGTTGAGGGCCACTGTGACCTTCAGAGCCACTGGCATGGGGTGTCCACCCACACAGCCGGAGCTGATCTCAGGCCCGATCTTCTGATAAATGGAGGTCACGATCTCCCTGGAGAGACAGACCCTTCTTTGGCATTGCATCTCTGACATATTGAGGTAGCTGCATCGCCACCTGTAAACCCGGGCAGCAGGATAGTGGCGTCTTCTGTAGCCCCTTCCGCCTTGGACTTCCTGCTGACCCTGTGCCCCTTGTGCCTGCGCCTCTCCTCCCACAGGTCCCTCCTGGAAGCTGCATTGGGACACCTGGCCTCCTCTCCCTTCTGCCCCTCTCTTCCTCCCCAGAGGAGGTATCACCAGCGGAGACCACAATCCCTGTTACCAGGGTAATGGAAGAGTGTCTGGTAGCTGGAAGGGTCCACACAGTCTGAATCCTCCCGGGGGCCTGGAAGACACCAATGAGCCCTGAAATGAAGCCTAGAAATGCTCAGAATGAAGCTCTGAAGCGAGATGGAGCTGTCCAGTTCAAAAAGCAACCAGCAGCGCATGATCTCCGGAGTTCCTCGCTACTCACATTGACAATGCTGCTGACCCTCCTCATCCCGCCCCTGGATGAGTTTTTGCAAATTGTGGCCTGCCCGCCTGCCCGTTTTGCCCGCGTGACGGCTGAGAAATCGCACAGGGAAACGTTAAATCGCCGTCAATTGGGGTGTCAACTGGCCTCTTAATGAATGGCGGGCGCGGCTCCGCCTCCCACGCACACCCGCCGACCGAATTATTGTGCGCGTGGGCGTTGACATCAGGACGCTGGCCCAATGTCAGTGCACGTCATTTCACGCTCCAGCGGGTCGAGGTGGAAATTGTGTCCGCAGCATCCTCTTTAAAATTTAAAACCTTTGCTGCAAACAAATCGGGGCCTGGCAAAAGAGAGGAGTCATCGTACCCTCCCACTCACCCGGAGGTTTGGGAGCTAAAGCCCGAGATTCGAACCCACAGACTAATGGGAGGAATTGGCAGTGGGAACTAAATTAATTCCCCCAAAGTAATTTTAAAAAACCCCAGTGCAGGTTTTTCTTGTCTTACAGGGTCTACAGTACAAACAACATGTCCACTTTCAAAGTTGTGCTTTCCTAGAAAAGGGTGAGGTGATTTGGACCAGTTTAAAGGCCCCTATCACTTGAAGAATTGAAGAGTCCGCCTCGGCATTAAGAGATAGAGGTCGGACCGAGAGGTCGGAAACCTGGAATTCAAAAGCTTCCGGCCAACAATCTTGAATTTGAATTGGGAGAACCAGAGATCAGTGTAGAACTGATTTAGCAAAAATGCAGCTGGAACAGAGGAGTCCAGAACTGGAATTCCAGGCTAGGAAAAGAGAGAGAGGAGAAAGAGAAAAAGAAAGAGCGAGAGAGAGAGAGAGAGAGAGAGGACAGGGAGCAAGGTAGAGCATTCCGGAGAGAAAAAAAGATGAGAAGGAGAGGCAGGAACAGAGAGAAGCTTGAGCTCAGAGGGGAGAAATCTGTTGCACCCAGGGAAGGTACTGCCTGAGGGGGCCTAACAGGACCAAGTGCTGATCTTTTAAAATTCCCCCAAATGATCCCAAAAATTGAGGAGGGAAATGAGGAAGCACTTTTCATCTCATTTGAGAAGCTTGCAAAGCAAATGAAATGACCAGCTGAGAGATGGATGCTGCTTATGCAAAGCAGGTTAACAGGTCAGGCACACATAGGCCATGTTATCAGGTTAGGTTTCAGCAAACTGTGAGATGACTAAGCAAGCTATCCTTAGTGATTATGAGCTAGTACCTGAAACTTACCCACCGCAAACAGCCCGAACTAACTATCGTTGAGTTTGAAAGGGTGAAGCAACTTACTTTCAACCTCTGGATATGGGCACTTGGAATAGCCTCAGAGAGATGATTCTCCCCGAGGGGTTCAAAATCTCACTCACTATTTTCATAAAGGTCCATGTGGAGGAACAAAGGGTCTCCAAAGCTAGACAAGCAGCTGTAGTAGCAGATTACAACAACGCACAGAAACCAGGCTCAAAGTAGACTGGAATCTGGTAACTCTCATAGACAAGGGAGAGATGGGAGGTAGATGAAGCTGAGACAGGCTGGAAAGAAGAGGGGAACGATGAAGGAAGGGCAGAACAGTCCCCAACTTTTAAAATAAGAAACCCCGATGGGAGGGAGGCCTCTCCATATGTTTTCAATGTGGGAAACCAGGACACTTGAAAGATGTTTGCTGGCGCATGAGGAAACCCACAGTGAGTCCTGTGGCCAGACCAGTATCCACGGCTATGAAAATGGTCAACTCGTGTTTGGGCACTGTGGGTGCACCTACGCCACATGGACTGTAGCAGTCCCTGAAGGTAGCTCACCGTTACCTTCCTTCTGAAGGGCAATTAGGGATGGGCAAGAAATGCTGGCTGAGTCAGAGACGTCCACATCCCATGAATGAATAAAGAAAAGGCATGGCTGACAGTCAGGGCAACCACCAGGAGTTTGTATTTAAGGGGAAAATGACCCCTAACTGGTGAAAAAAAAAAGCCAGAAGAGCTGATCAGCATTCTTTGGGACACTGTCTGCTTGCACTATTTTTAAAAATTCATTCACGGGATGTGGGCTTCACTGGCTGGGCCAACATTTATTGCCCATCCCTAGTTGCCCATGAGAAGGTGGTGGTGAGCTGCCTTCTTGAACCACTGCAGTCCATGTGGTGTAGGTACACCCACAGTGCTGTTATGGAGGGAGTTCCAGGATTTTGACCCAGCGACAGTGAAGGAACAGCGATGGTGTGTGACTTGGAGGGGAACTTCCAGGCGCTGGTGTTCCCATCTATCTGCTGCCATTGTCCTAGATGCTGGTGGTGGCCGTGGGTTTGGAAGGTGCTAACTAAGGAGCCTTGGCGAATTCTTGCAGTGCATCTTGTAGATGGTACACACTGCTGCTACTGTGCGTCGGTGGTAGAGGGAGTGAATGTTTGTGGATGTGGTGCCAATCAAGCAGACTGCTTTGTCCTGGATGGTGTCCAGCTTCTTCAGTGTTGTGGGAGCTGCACTCATGCAGGCAAGTGGGGAGTATTCCGACACACTCCTGAGTTGTGCCTTGTAGATGGTGGACAGGCTTTGGGGAGTCAGGAGGTGAGTTACTCGTCGCAGGATTCCTAGCCTCTGACCTGCTCTTGTAGCTATAGTATTTATATGGCTAGTCCAGTTCAGTTTCTGGTCAATGGTAACCCCCAGAATGTTGATAGCGGGGGATTCAGTGATGGTAATGCCATTGAACATCAAGGGGCAATGGTTGGATTCTCTCTTGATGGAGATGGTCATTGCCTGACACTTTTGTGGCGTGAATGTTACTTGCCATTTGTCAGCCCAAGCCTGGATATTGTCCAGGTCTTGCTGCATTTGGACATGGACTGCTTCAATATCTGAGGAGCCATGAATGGTGCTGAACATTGTGCAATCATCAGCGAACATCCCCACTTCTGACCTTATGATGGAAGGAAGGTCATTGATGAAGCAGCTGAAGATGGTTGGGCCGAGGACACTATCCTGAGGAACTCCTGCAGTGATGTCCTGGAGCTGAGATGACTGACCTCCAACAACCACAGCCATCTTCCTTTGTGCTAGGTATGACCTCAACCAGCGGAGAGTTTTCCCCCTGATTCCCATTGACTCCAGTTTTGCAAGGGCTCCTTGATGCCACACTCAGTCAAATGCTGCCTTGATGTCAAGGGCAGTCACTCTCACCTCACCTTGGGAGGTCAGCTCTTCTGTCCATGTTTGAACTAAAGCTGTAATGAGGTCAGGAGCTGAGTGGCCCTGGCGGAACCCAAACTGGGCATCAGTGAGCAGGTCATTGCTAAGGAAGTGCTGCTTGATAGCACTGTTGATGACCCCTTCCATTACTTTACTGATGATCGAGAGTTGACTGATGGGGCGGTAATTGGCTGGGTTGGATTTGTCCTGCTTTTTGTGTACAGGACATACCTGGGCAATTTTCCACATAGCTGGGTAGATGCCAGTGTTGTAGCTGTACTGGAACAGCTTAGCAGCGGCGTGGCAAGTTCTGGAGCACAAGTCTTCAATACTAATGCCAGAATGCTGTCAGGGCCCATAGCCTTTGCAGTATCCAGTGCCTTCAGCCGTTTCTTGATATCACATGGAGTGAATCGAATTGGCTGAAGACTGGCATCTGTGATGCTGGGGACCTCCGGATGAGGCCGAGTTGGATCATCCACTCGGTACTTCTGGCTGAAGATTGTAGCAAATGCTTCAGCCTTATCTTTTGCATTGATGTGATGGGCTCCCCCATCATTGAGGATGGGGATATTGTGGCGTCCCCTCCTCCAGTGAGTTGTTTAATTGTCCACCTCCATCCACGACTGGATGTGGCAGGACTGCAGAGCTTAGATCTGATCCATTGGTTGTGGGATCGCTTAGCTCTGTCTATCACTTGCTGCTTATGCTGTTTGACACCTCATTTTTAGGTATGCCTGGTGCTGCTCCTGGCATGCCCTCTTGTACTCTTCATTGAACCAGGGTTGATCCCCTGGCCTGATGGTAATGGTAGAGTGGGGGATATGCCGGGAAATGAGGTTACAGATTGTGTTCGAGTACAATTCTGCTGCTGCTGATGGCCCACAGCGCCTCATGGATGCCCAGTCTTGAGTTGCTAGATCTGTTTGAAATCTATCCCATTTAGCACGGTGGTAGTGCCACACAACACGATGGAGGGTATCCTCAATGTGAAGGTGGGACTTTGTCTCCACAATGACTGTGCGGTGGTCAGTGCAACTGATACTGTCATGGACAGATGCATCTGTGGCAGGCAGGTTGGTGAGGATGAGGTAAAGTATGTTTCTCCCTCTTGTTGGTTCCCTCACCACCTGCCACAGACCCAGTCTAGCAGCTATGTCACTTAGGACTCGGCCAGCTCGGTCGGTAGTGGTGCTACCGAGCCACTCTTGATGATGGACATTGAAGTTCCCCCACCCAGAGTACATTCTGTGCCCTTGCCACCCTCAGTACTTCCTCCAAGTGGTATTCAACCTGGAGGAACACTGATTCATCAGCTGAGGGAGGGTGGTATGTGGTAATCAGCAGGGGGTTTCCTTGCCCATGTTTGACCTGATGCTATGAGACTTCATGGGATCCGGAGTTGGTGTTGAGGACTCCCAGGGTAACTCCCTCCCAACTATATACCACTGTGTCGCCACCTCTGCTGGGTCTGTCCTGTCGGTGGGACAGGACATACCCAGGGATGGTGATGGTGGAATCTGGGACATTATCTGTAAGGTATGATTCCATGAGGATGACTATGTTAGGCTGTTGCTTGACTAGTCTGTGAGACAGCTCTCCCACTTTCAGCACTAGCCCCCAGATGTTAATAAGGAGGACTTTGCAGGGTTGACAGGTCTGAAATTGTCATTGTTGTTTCCGGTGCCTAGGTCGATGCTGGGTGATCCGTCCTTTTTTGTGTATTTGTAGAGGTTTGTTATAACTGAGGGGCTCGCTAGGCTATTTCAGAGGGCATTTAAGAGTCAACCACATTGCTGTGGCTCTGGAGTTACATATGTGCCAGACCGGGTAAGGATGACAGATTTCCTTTCCTAAAGGACATTAGTGAACCAGATGGGTTTTTACAACAATCAACAATGGTTTTAATTCCAGATTTTTTTATTGAATCTGGCGTGGTGGGATTCGAACCTGGGATTACTAGTCCAGTGACAATACCACTACACCATCGCCTCCCCCTTGAAGGGGAGGTTAAAGAATCCTCACCCGAGAGCAGGATAGATTCCAGCGTATTAATCAAGGGCTCACGGGAGAGATTGTAGAGATGCCACCGATAAGAATTCGCTTGCAGAACGAGGTCATTACAGTCCTGGTGACAGTGGGTGTGATCCCAAGCTTATCCATGCGAGGGGTAGACGTTTTGACAGGGAATGACCTGGCAGGTTGGAGACTGGTGCCTCTAGAAAATCAAGGACAATGTAAGGAGGCTGAAAAGGCTGGAGAAAGCCACCAGAGTTCTGCAGGGGTGCAGAAAAAACCGAGAACGGTTCAGAGGCCCTGGGGGAGGAGCAGGGGACGAGGTGGGGCAGGGGGTGGGTGATGGTGGTTATAACCCATAAGGGCTGAGGTGGCCAAGGAAGAGCCAAATGAGTTGAAGGAGGCCAGGCCCAGGCCAGTCATGTTCAGAAGCGTTAGGATAGAACCCAAATAAGTTTTAAAAAAGCCATAGCCAGGCCAGTAGAGTTACAAGCGGTCAGGGAAGCACTGTGGAGTTTAAAAAAGATGAAGGGAGTGAATCAGGAGTGTGGTTGGCAGACATCTTCTTTTCAAATTGAAACGGGGACCAGGGAGGTTCCCAGGCAAACAAAGGGACAGTGAGGGAGATGTCCCACTTAGTTGAAGAGCCACAGGGGAGTAGCGCAGCAGCTGAACAGCCGCATGGGGACCGTAGTGCTCCAGAGGACAGGGGACAGTTTAGGGGGAAACACATTCCCAAGACAACAGAGAAAGGGAAGGCAGCATATCCCAAAATGGACACCGCTGGTGGAGACCACAAGGGGTAAACCAGGAATATCCAGGCGAGTTATCCACCGGCAAATCAAATGAGCAAACTCCAGTTTTAAACCTTATGAAACCCAGCGGAACAAATGCAAAATCCACTGAAGGTGAGGCGTTGGAAATAATAAATCCTGCCAGTGCTTAAAACCAAGTAGCAACCCACTGACTCCCCCAAAATCAGCTCAGTAAAAGCGACTGCGGTTGAGCTGTTAAATATCTGGGTTACAGAAATGGACAGTAAAGGGTTAAAACTTGTCATAGTTACCAGGCCCCGCGGTCAAGAACATTTGCTTAATCGAAACAATTCCTTCCAGCGGGTTGCAGGAAAACATTGTGACTGCAGAGGCAATAACCCGGGCGCTAACAGCAATTAACTTCTCTGTAAAATACTCAGATGGTGGTTGAAGAGTGCCACTGAAATTCAAATCGCTGTTCTCCTTTCAAGAGGCCCAATGGGCAGCACGTGGGCAGGACTTTTTTGGCTGGTGGGCGGGCGCGATCAGCGGGTCCAGGATTGGCCAGAGAACGGACCACGGCCAATTAACGGCCAGCCGACATGATGCATGCACGCGCGCTATAAGGCCCAGTGCTGCCGGGGTTGGGGGGGCGGGAGGAGGGCCAGCGCTGCCGGGGTGGGGTGGGGGTGGGAGGAGGGCCAGCGCTGGAGTCAGCGCGGGTGTGGGTGAGCGCTCACAGCTGCCCGAAGGCAGAGAGCTGCCTCACGGAGCCGAAGACCTGAGCAACCTAAAATAAAATAAAGGCCAGAGGAACCGGAAAGCAGTGTCCAAGCTTCCTGATCAGTCACCTGAAAACGTAGGTCATTGAAAACGCTGCCCACAGAAATTTATTTTTATTTTAATTTATCGCGGAAACCTCACCCCGCCCGTGGATGAGGTTTCCTGAAAAATATAAAGGCCGCCTGGTCGATTCGCCCGCCCGCCCGCCAACCATAATGTCGGACAGGCAACGGAAAATCCCTGTTAATTGTGCTGTTAGTGGGCTTACTCACCCTCTTAATTGTCGGCGGGCGCACTTCTGAGTTTAGCGCACGCCCGCTGACCGAAACATCGTGCGAGTGCGTGATGACGTCGGGACGCCCGCCTGGTGTCATCGTGCGGCCGCCCGCTCAGCGAATAGCTCTGCCCTATGTTACCCCAGCTGGATTGATTGCAGGCAGACTGGGGGGGGTGGTTTCCGTAAAGGCCCTTGGCCTACCCACCTGCCTCCCCGCCCGCCCTGACCTCTCGGTAATTTTATGAAGAGATGGGCGGGGCCTCGGCTGGCCCACATGCCCTTGCCCCAGTTGAGGGGCCTTAATTGACCAATTCGTGACACTGAAGGGCCATTTCCCACCCAGCCTAATTTTCAGGCTGACTGGAGGAGTTCAGGGGCAGAGGGGAAGCCTGGAAGATCGTCCTGCTCAGGCCTTAAGCGGGAAGGCAGGGTGCACCTCCGTCAATGGCTTCCTTTCAATGCCAGGCATTCCGCCCCCCTGTCCCCAACGTCTGGCCCACGCTTGTCCTCCCTCCACCCCCGCCCCTGCCTCTTCCCCCTCCCCCCCCACCCCACTGCCTCTCCACCAACACATCCGCCTCGCCTCCCCCCACCACCAACGACCCCCCCGTCATACCGTCCCCCCAGCCCCACCCGGGCCTCTCCTCCCCTCCCCGCATTGAGAACACTACACTTAACTGGGTCCTGGGCTCTGAGGCTTAGTCTCTGGCAGTTCTGTCCACAGTGCTGCTGGGACTATAGAGCAGCTGGCCAATCAGATTGGTCAGTAGCTCCCCGAGGCGCAACCTCCTCCTGAGTGAGAGGGGTAGAGGTCCCGTCTCCAGCTGACTGTGGAGTGTTAAATAGCTGCAGGGTAGGCAGTATCGGCGGCAATGCATTCTCCGCTGACTCTGCAGGCAGTGGGCCGCGAAACCTTGCCATCCGAAAAATCCTGGCCATGTGTGAATCGCCACTGCATGGAGGATGTACAGAAATGTATAAGATGTCTCTTTAGAATGGTTTTGTAAAAATTAGAGTCCTTTTATAAATATACAGAGGAGCCATCATAAGTAATAAGTTGTTCTTTCCCTATTTCACAAAAAAACAATAACATGCATGGGCTCATATAATTTCTTCACCTTGCACAAAAACCATTTCAAAAAATAAATTTTTCTTTCTCAATAAGGCAATATTACAAATGTAATGTTTACCAGGACATTGCTATCTGGACAGAGGATTATCAGCAGCTGGAATGGGTTTCCAAGAGTGATGGATGCCAAGATACGGTACATTTTCCTGGAGGCCTGAGATAAAATGAGACCTCAATATAAAAGAAATGGAATTTGGAAATAGACTGAGACGAGTTAAAATGAACATAATTTGTGCTGTGTCAACAGTCATTATGAGCGAATCCTAGTAACATAACGTCATAATAATGTACTTCTCATTTTTAATTAGGTTGTCAAAATAGAACAATCTCAAAATAACTGCGTTGGTTAGGATGAATAAACTTGAGGATTCCCTGTATGATAATTGGCTAGTTCACGTCGGCCAACTTGGTTCCAGAAGGGATCCTGCTTGGCCGATCTCCTTTATTTTTGAAGGGACAGTAAGGCATTCCAGCAAGGACGTTATATTAAAGCTATCCGAGCCACTGTTTTAGGCCTCAGCTGGGGTGTTGTGTCCAATAATAGGGCACCGCACTTCAGGAAGAACGTCAAGGCCTTAAGCTGGTGCAGAGTGATACTAAAGAGGAGGGAATTCAGTTATGTGGAGAGACTGGAGAAATTAGGATTGTTTCCCTTAGATTGGATAAAGGTGTTTAAAATGATGAAGGGTTTTGACAGAGAAGATAAACAGAAACTGTTTCCAGTGGCAGAAGGACCAACAACCAGAGAAAACAGATTAAAGATTTGGAAAGGAAAGATGAGGAGGTTTTTTTTTTACACACACGAGTGTTATGATTTAGAACGCATTTCCTGAAGGAACGTTGGAAGCAGATTCAATAATGAGTCTGGTTGGAAGTAGTAGTGCCACCATATGCAGCCTACACCCTTAGACATCCACATCTGGCTATTCACAGCCTCTTTTCTATTCCGGAGGCAATTCTGTTCATGAAGCATGTAAAACCGGTGGTGTACTGGGAAAGAGGTGCAAGGAGCTCTAAGCAAATGGGTTGGCCGTATCATTTTGAAATCACTGTTGCATTGTTTTCCTTCATCTTAATCATTTGAGCCCCCAAGAATCAGTAAACTATGCCTTTTAGGTGGAAAAATATTAATGCTGGTATGGGCTGTAGGCATTTTATTTTTAACCGTGTGGTGTCTTGAATCATTAATCTTTAGCGTAGCTGGAATTTCATTTACAGGTCGAATATCCGTCATCCAAAACCCTCGGATTTCAGATAATATCGATTTTCGGGTACCGCGTATTGGACTCGGCCTACGTACATTACAAAAGCCTAAACCCAACTAGCTACAGTCTAAAATCAATAAAATGGCTCTAAAAGTAAGATGTCTCACTGAGTAATAAATGCAGGGTACCTGTAATAAGCTACCACCCGTGGCACCATCTTCTATTCTGGTTGTAGGAGAGAGTTCAGAGTATCGATGTACTCTGCTGGGAGACATTCTCGAATAGTTCTTCCCGCTTCATCTGCTTTTTTGTTTCATGATTGTGTTGCTATCAGACGGTTTTGAAGGTTTGTTTGTTTTTTCCCCCAATTATGCGTATAGCAGGATCTTGGGCTTGGAGAGTTTAGAAATTGTCCTGTTTCCTGTGGGCAGCTGTTAGCAATTCTGACTGAGGCCTTTCTCCCTTCAGGCAGGCAGTAAGTACTGAGTAAGCCAGTGGATTTTAGGCTGTTTTAGTTTTTAAGCCGTTAACCTGCCACTTTGAGGCATTCAGAGCCGGATGTCGGGGGAAAAAAACGTAGACACTGAACAGGTGATGGCTGGCGTGCAATGCGCTGGTGCTGGAAATGGAGAGTAGTTTTGACACATTGTTCAGTCTCACCTTCTGCCATTACTCTACATCTGCATGTATACTCAAGCTTCACCTTCCGAGCACACTTTCAGACATTTGGCCGTAGCAAGCAGAACACCACTGCTCCAAAGGTCCGCAGTAAGGAGTCACCAACCTTTGGCTGCCTCCTCAGATCTTCACGGTTCCTTTCAAGCTCACTTTGCTTCAAGTTTGCTCCCTTTGCAGCTCTTTCTTTAGCTTAGAGCTTCCCTCAACTTTACTTCTGGAAGTTCTGGGACCTTTCTCCCTCCCGTCCCCTTTGCTGTGTGGGCCACCTCGTCTGTAATGGCACTCCTGCTCAGGTAACTTGACCTGTAGTTTTGTGCCGTTTGGCCGAGGTTTGGTCCCTTTGAGGCTTTCCTTTTCTGCCCATGCACGCAGGGCCATTTTCCACGATAGAAGACAAACTTCACGTGTGCCGGCCAGTTCCCAGCTGGTACATGAGCAAATGACCTCAGAGAGGCTGCAGCCTGATGGGAACTGTAGTTCCATGGCAGTGGTGGCAAGTTCCATGGGCTTGATGACAGTCGGCGCTGTTGGTGGGAGAGCCGGGGCTGTTCAGGGGTTGGGGGGGCTGTTTGGCAGTGGGCCAGGGCTGTTCGGGGAGGGGGGGGGATCCGGGACTGCTCGGGGGGGATCCAGGGCTGTTCGACAGGGAGCCAGAGTTTCAGGAGGAGACTGGTGGGGCTGTTCTGAGTGTTGTGACTCACTTGGCTGTTTGAGTGGAGTCATGGCCGGGGCTGTCGCTGGTTAAGGAGGTACCAGAGTGGCACCCTGGTGCACTCCAGCAGCACTACACCACTGTGTAAAACATTTGTAAAAATTTACAAAAACCATGCTATAACTCAATAAAAGAAGATTAAGAAAATGTACTTTGACTACAATCTGTACAAAATTTAAGAAAGGATGTTTCTACATTGACTATTAAATGTTTTGATGGTTTTCCCAGTCATTATTTTCAATTTGTTTATTTGTAACAATCAACCTCTCGAAATGAAGTTTCAAACAAAAGATGGAATGTCAATGGTATATTCCGAGAATGGCAAGAAACACAAATTAATTATTAAGCGTCATTCAGCAAGGATAATTGTTTAAGAGAATTATAAAAACAAACACATAAGTTAACAACTGCAGGTTACCCATGTAAATTGAAAAAAAAGGACAAAGCAGGTGCTGAAAAAATCAAAAGATAAGAAAAGTATTTTCATTATTCATTCAGGTCCTGTAAAAACCTAAGAACTTATCCCCACTTCTTTTTAATACAATTGTCATATCCATAAGACATGAACAAGATCATAAACTGTTTAACCAAACCTTCCTTTCTGCTTATTTAAAAATAGTCTTTGCTGGACCAAAAACACGGCTGCTACAGGTCACATGATTTGCAAGTTGACTACAGTTCTGGAAACTTCCAACAGTAACTACAGGACAAAATAACCCTGATCATTGCGGAATCTCACACCTACCATTGTGCGGACCCATTACAATCAATGAAACAAGGGAGTAGCAGATGGTCTGTTTCCCCAGCCTGGACTTATAACAAAGAGAGAACCATTGAAACTCATTATACCGGTGGAGGCACTAATAGTCACCATCTATCTCCTAAGGTGAACAATAAATTTTGACCCGAGACATAGAAACTGATTGTTAAAAAGGACTGACTCATCAATGGGCAAGATCACATGACCTCCTTTGGCTTTGGAAAGTTTTAATGTTATATCCCTGAACTCCCAGTGCAGTCTGCTGTTAACATCCTGCCTGTTGACAGCAAGGCAGGACTCCAGGCTGACAACAAAGCCTGTCTCAAGTCTAAACCTCCTCAAAGCCTGGTTCTCTGGAAGATTCTTGCCACAGTCTCTATGCTGGACCGAGCCTCTGTATACCAACCTCATCTTGGTGTGTCGCCATCAACTTTGAAGGAATTCAGCAACTTGTGCTTTTAGCTAGCTGAACCTGCCTGAGGTTTAACTCCTACCTGAAGGAACCCTTACTGGACTGTGACATTCTGGACTCTGACATTTACATGAATTAATATCCATATCTTTGGGGTTTATTTTTTGTTCTAAGTTATTCCTAGTTGTAAAATTCTTATCTTTCCTATCTCCTTGTGTGTACGTATGTAGTGGCAGCGGCCAACCCCCGGGTTTGAATGTATGAACAAACCTCTGATTTAACCCTTAAGAGGGCTTAAGCCACTTAAAAAATTTACCTCACAAACAGAGAGTTTGGGGAAACACACCACGGCCTATTTCAAAAATTAAAACACCTCTCCTTATGGACAGACAATGAGAAAAATAAAGGAGTTCAGTTTGCCCCTCTCCCCTGTTCGTACCACACTTCATCTCATGGTTCTGTAACCGGTACATATAACTTATTCTGTTGTCTTGGAAGAGCCATGAGTTATCACAGGCAACCAGAATGTTTTATGGTTTATACTGGAAATGGAGTGGTTTCCATTTCACAATCTTTGTGCAAAAAAGGTGTCACCTCCCCCATGGAAAAGCTGCAAATAAATCGATTTACAGTTATCTAGAAAGTCGCCCTACATTAAGAAGACAATGGCACTCGGAGAAAGAATGTATTCAAACTTGACTCATTTTCTGATGCATTCTGAGCAGCCCCAGTACAGTTCACACTAAGACAAAAACAGAAATATCTGGAAAAACTCAGCAGGTCTGGCAGCATCGGCGGAGAAGAACAAAGTTGACATTTCGAGTCCTCATGACCCTTCAACAGAACTGAGTTCTGTTGAAGGGTCATGAGGACTCGAAACGTCAATTTTGTTCTTCTCCGCCGATGCTCCCAGGCCTGCTGAGTTTTTGCAGGTATCTCTGTTTTTGTTTTGGATTTCCAGCATCCGCAGTTTTTTGATTTCATCAGTTCACACTAAGGTATTGTGTACAACTCATCATTACTTCCTTTTTGAAGGCTGCTGTGGCTTTTGTTCAGTTGCAAACTGTTTGAACAATGGTAGAAAAGCTTTTGGTAGGAAATATTTATATTTCACCTCTTTTCTATTTTTACTTAGTTCTGTTGAAGGGTCATTCGGACTCGAAACGTTAACTGTGTTCCTCTCCGCAGATGCTGCCAGACCTGCCGAGTTTTTCCAGGTATTTTTGTTTTTTGTTTTGGATTTCCAGCATCCGCAGTTTTTTGCTTTTAAGCTTTCGGTAGGAGTATGGAGGCATCAGCTGCCGACTTCAGGTAAGCGTAAGAGTTCATAGTGTGAGGTGCTGAAGCTCAGCATTGTTAAATTACTGCATTGTGCTCTCAGGAGCATAACTGTTTTTTTTTGCTGAAGGGAAGATGGTCACACCCAAGGGTTTGTCTGTTGTGGCAAAACAGGATTAAGGGCAACAGAACAGTTCTCACGAAAATTCCAAGGTATACCCTCTCAGTCCTCTGTTGAAACATCTTCAACCCCATATGCCATCAGATTAATTGATCGATAAATGTTTCCTATAAGTGAATAGAAATTGAAAATAAAAATAATCAGGATCTAGACATTTGCTTTGTGCACTTTCACCTCTGATTTAGTGGTGTAGAGGTGGTGTTTTGAACAAGTATAGATGTTCACTGACAAAGGTGCTGTCTTTTGGATGAAACATTAAAGTGAGGCCCTGCCTACCTGCTTCCATGGACAGAAAAGATGCCATGACACTATTTCAAAGAAGAGCAGGTGAATTCAGCCTATGGTGTCCTCGAACAAAGTTTATCCTTCAACAATTGTTATAATAGATTGTGCGGCCATTATCACGTTGCTGTTTATGGGAGCTCACTGTGCACAAATTGGACACAGTGTTTTTTTTACATTACACCAATGAGGTCACTTTGATATTACTTCATTAGCTGTAAAGTGCTGTGCAATGTCCTGGGTGAAGACGGATGTTTTGAATTGGGGGAGGGTGGATTTTAATAAAATAAGGCAGGATCTGGCCAAGGTAGACTGAGAACAGCCATTTGTGGGGAAATCTACAGAGGAGCAGTGGGGGACATTCAAAAAGCAAATGGGGAGGGTACAGGATCAACATGTTCCCTCCAGGGTGATAGGAAGGAGTAACAAGCCCAGAGAACCTTGGATGACCAGAGATATTCAGGTTACGATGAGAAAGAAAAGAGAGGCTTTTAGCAGGTACAAGGGAAGCAAATCAGCAGAGGCATTAGTGGAGTACAGAAAGTACAGGGTGGAGCTTAAGAAAGCAATTAGGAGAGCGAAGAGGGGATATGAGAAAGCTCTGGCTGGTAAAAGTAGGGAAAATCCCAAGATATTCTATAAGTACATCAATGGGAAGAGGATAACCAGGGAAAGAGTAGGGCCCATTAGGGACCAAGGGTGGAGCCAGAGGACATCGGTAGAGTGTTGAATGAATATTTCACATCCGTCTTCACCCAAGAGAATGAGGATGAAGGAATCGAACTCGGGGAGAGAGACTGCGAGGTTCTCGAGCAAATTGATACAGGGAGTGACAAGGTATTGGAAGTGTTGGCAGGCTTAAAAGTGGACAAATCTCCAGGTCCAGATGATTTGTGTCCCAGACTGCTGAGGGAGGCAAGGGAGGAGATCGCAGAGGCTTTGACCCAAATTTTTAATTCCTCTCTGGCCACAGGGGAGGTGCTGGAGAACAGCTAATGTGGTTCCACTATTTATGAAGGGTTGTAGAGATAAGCAAGGGAACTACAGGCCAGTGAGTCTCATGTCAGCGGTAGGGAAATTATTGGAGAAAATTCTGAAGGAGAGAATCTATCTCCACTTGGAGAGGCAAGGTTTGATCAGGGATAGTAAGCATGGCTTTGTCAGAGGGAGGTCATGCCTAACAAATTTGATTGAATTTTTTGAGGAGGTGGCAGGTGTGTAGATGAGGGTAGTGTAGTTGAAGTAGTTTATATTGATTTCAGCAAAGCCTTTGACAAGGTCCCACATGGGAGACTTATAAAGAAGGCAAATGCACATGGGGTATAACGTAATTTGATAAGGTGGATTCAAAATTGGCTTAGTTGTAGGAGACAGAGGGTGATGACAGAAGGATGCTTTAGTGACTGGAAGCCAGTGTCCAGTGGCGTACCACAGGGATCTGTGCTGGGTCCCCTATTATTTGTCATTTATATAAACAACATAGATGGCTATGTGGGGGGTAGGATTAGTAAGTTTGCGGATGACACAAAGATTGGCCGTGTAGTTAACAGTGAGGTTGAGTGTCTTGGGTTACAGGAAGATATAGACGGGATGGTCAAATGTGCAGATAAGTGGCAGATGGAATTTAACCCTGAAAGGTGTGAGATGATAAACTTTGGAAGGAGTAATTTGACAAGGAAGTATTCAATGAACGGCATGACACTAGGAAGTTCTGAGGAACAAAGGGACCTTGGCACGTGTGTCCATAGATCTCTGAAGGCAGAGGGGCATGTTAGTGGGGTGGTGAAAAAGGCATATGGGACACTTGCCTTTATCAATCGAGACATAGATTACAAAAGTAGGGAGGTCATGTTGGAGTTGTATGGAACCTTGCTGAGGCCACAGCTGGAGTAGTGTGTGCAGTTCTGGTCGCCACATTATAGGAAGGATGTGATTGCACTGGAGGGGGTGCAGAGGAGATTCACCAGGATGTTGCCTGGGATGAAACATTTAAGTTATGAAGAGAGGTTGGATAGACTTGGGCTGTTTTCGTTGGAGCAGAGAAGACTGAGGGGTGACCTGATTGAGGTGTACAAGATTATGAGGGGCATGGACAGGATGGATAGGGAGCAGCTGTTCCCCTTAGCTGAAGGGTCAGTCTCGAGGGGGCATAAGTTCAAGGTGAGGGGCAGGAGGTTTAGGTGGGATGTGAGAATAAACTTTTTTACCCAGAGGGTGGTGATGGTCTGGAATGCACTGCCTGGTAGGGTGGTGGAGGCGGGTTGCCTCATATCCTTTAAAAAGTTCCAGGATGAGCACTTGGCACGTCATAACAGGCTATGGGCCAAGTGCTGGTAAATGGGATTAGGTAGGTAGGTCAGGTGTTTCTCACGTGTCGGTGCATACTCGATGGGCCGAAGGGCCTCTTCTGCACTGTGTGATTGTGATTCTGTGATTGGGTGATTCTGTAGTGAAAGGTACCATCTAAATGCAGCTCTTCATTTCAAGCTCCATGTGTTATCTTATGTTCTCCTTTCATACCGACATTGCTCATTCTTTCTTCCAATATTTTACAATCTGCAGTACATAATTTGCCATTTCTCAGAATCAACACAAGTTCTGCCAAACCTTCACTGCTTTATCTTGACTGCACTCTCTAATTTAGTATCACATGTAAATTTAAAAGCTTACAATATCATGTAGAAAGCCTGTGTCAGAATTGTTAAAATGTCCTCTATCTGAAACATTAGCCGATGTTTTCTCCTTTCGGAGTATTTGTGATCTTTGCTGCACTCATTTCGAATTCCCCCTATTCACTTTTCAACAGCCCGTTGCATTTCTTAAATATGGCAGGCAAAATCTTATTCCTCATAACCCGTATCAAGGCACATTAAGTGATCTCTTGCTTACTTAGTAGGCAGTCCTACACGCTGAAATATGTGTGTTTTTCTGAAGCTGTGCACAAAATCCAGCCAGGATTGCTCATGGCAAGAATTGTCTTTTTTATAAACAGTAAGGCTTTCAGGAAACATCATATTTCCTCATTCCTGCCTGAATCAATTGGAGCAACAATCACCAGAGGCCACACACACACCAGCAGACAAATTAGCTGACCTTTTGCAGGTTTAAGTACAGTAAGTATATGGTTAGTAGTTTAACAAGTGTCCCAGTTGCCTGATTCTAGGTGCTTTCTTGATTGTCCCCTTCAGTTGTGGATTAATTGCAATGCATCTGACCTCCATGCCAAGTAAAAAAGATCAGAGCAACACTTCAGTCTCATTTAATGCCCAACCAGTAGTGGGCTAAGAGCAAATGCCATCCTTCATCTCAAGTACATTGCTGACCTCACTGGCAGTTACAATTTTAAACCTAGAAAAGATGTGGTTATCCCAGTGGTTGGTTCCTAACATTAAAGATGTCAAATTTTATGTCAAAGATTACTTTAAAAATATTAACAATTATTTTGGAATTATGGGCATTGCTAGCAAAGCCAGTTTTTATTGCCCATCCTTAGGTGAAGGGCACATTGAGTGAAGGTGACAGAGTGGAGAAAGGTGTGGAGTGGAAAGGGAGTAACTTTCTGTCTGGATGCTAAACTCATGGAGGGAATGGCCTCCCCATTGTAGAACCGGCCCGATCGTTAATCTTTGGGCTTCAACCAGGTAATCGGTCAGGTTTCACAAAGGGCGGGTGATCTGCTCTGCCCAGGTTGCAATGGGTAAAATGGATGGATTTGGGGAAGGTGCTGAAAACTGGGGAGAGAGGGATGTAACAGAAAAACAGACTTGCCTTTTACAACCTCAGGTCATCCCAAAATGCTTTGAAGTACTTTTGTAGTCTTTGTAAGGGAGAAATTTAGAAAGAATTTTGAAAGGAGTATAACTGAGACAGCTGATGGCACAATGGAGGGACTACATAGGATTATATAGGGAATACGGTGCAGAAACAAGCCATTTATCCCAACCAGTCCATGCTAGTGTTTATGCTTCAACCGAGCCTCCTCCCATCTTTCCCCACCTAAATTTACCATTGTAACCCTCTAAACCTTCTCCGCCATATGCTTCTCTAGCTTCCCCTTAAATGCATTGATACTATATGCTTCAACCTCTCTGTAGCAGCACATGCTCACCACCCTCTGGGTAAAGAAGTTTGTCCTGAATTCCCTATTGGATTTCTTGGAGACTGTTTTATATTGATGGCCTCTAGTTATACTCTTCCCCACGAGAGGAACCATTCTGTGTCCACTCTATCAAAATCTTTCACCATTTTATACACCTCCAATAGGTCACCCCTCAGCCTTCTTTTAAAGAGAGAAGGGAACCAGCTTGTGAATCCATTTCTGAGATGTGTTCCACCATATTTCTGCTATAATCCTTGTAAATCTTCTCTGTGCCCTCTCCAGTGCCTCTGAATCCTTTTTATAATATGGCGACCAGAACTGCACACAATGGTCTAGCTAAGGTTTGATACAGATTTGACAGAACTTCCCTACTTTTCAAATTCTGTCCCTCTAGAAATAAAGCCTGGTGCTTTGTTTTTTTTTAATGACCTTGCTAACCTATGATGCAAAGTTTAGTGATTTCTGTAATTGTACTCCAAGATTCCTTTGTTCCTCTACCCCACCTAGACTTGCAAATGATAAGTGATTTCCCTATCCACCCTACCAATATGTTCAAAATATTTATTTTGCATTTATCTATGTTGAACATTGCTTGCCAATTATTGTCCATTCTGCAAATTTACGAATGTCCTCCTGTAAATTTTTGCAGCCCCTCCTCAGCATTGAGGGAGGCAAGGAAGGGGTTGGGGGTCTCACAGGAGGGCAGATATAATGGATTAAATTGTCCTCAACAGGACTTGAGGCTTAAGGAGCTCATGGAGTAGGGTGGGCAAGATCATGGAGGGATTTATGAATGAGGATTTTGAAACTGATACATGAAATACAATCATAATGCAAATTGCAGAAAGTTCTGACAAGTTCCTGGAAGTTTCCAATAAACTTCAAAGTAATTGGTAAAAATGACGTTTTGCTGTTTGCAACAAGCGAGAAATGATCCAAATTTAATTTAGTCTGAAACCCTTCTTGGAAACTGCAGACACAAATATTAGTCCCATAACTTAATGACTTAATGCTATTTTCCAAGATTAGTTGGAATAGCTGGAAGTGCAGTGACTAATTCTTTTCCAGTACAATCAGCAGCCTGAGGTACTCAGAGATCTTGGCAGGAGTCCCTCTTCTGATTTTAGCAAGGATTTTTATGTATATTCAGGTTTTTATTTAGATTGCTTCTCTGCCTCAGTACACTGATGGTGGAACTTAGGTGGCTTAATCAGGGGTGGCTTTGCATGTAGTGGAACTCTGGTAGAACAAAGCCAAAAAAACAGCAGTATGAACTGAGACTGACTCAGCCAGCAGTTTAAGTGTTTATGGTTTAGTAAGCCTCATTAATGTTGAAAGAATGATTACAACCAAGGGTTCTCTGAATCCCTGCCTTAACTGATAGGCTGGAAATGGATTAGTCATTGTGCTTGGGTCTACTAGGCTGTAGTTTCTAACATTCCAGATACAATCAATCCTTTCATAGCCCCTCCCCGATTTATTAGTCTTCTATTGCAGGTGAATAAGTAAAATTTCCAAGAGCAGGAAACTCTCTCAACTTTCCCTTAACCCCACCCTGAAGCACTGAGAAATTTCCAAACATTGGTCTTACATTATAATTTACATTGTTCGACTCTGGCCAGTTGAATTACGCTATGCTATTTTGAATATCCCAGAAGAACTATAGCCAATGTGATCTATGTGGTATTTGACAAATGACTGTGCTTATTCTTATAATCTTTAATTCCTTTTTCCTCCAAAGGCATATTGCTACTTTTAAGGAACTAACCAATAGGGTAATTTTGATTGATGTCTGTCCAACACACTGGGGAAAAAAATCTAATTTTCCTCTTCTTGTTTCTGCTGTCCTCATCTTTCACGGAAGTAGATCATTCCATGGAATTCATTGTTAAATCCGGAAGTCTATAAGGTTGAACAATTTCAGATCATAACATCTGGCCCACTTTTTTCCCCCTCTGAATCGTGATTTCAATGCAATTTATATTTCTTGGTTTTATACTTCCTGCACTGCAGTGAGGATTCATCGATCTGATTGGTTAAAGAGCTGCTCCTCAATCAGCTCACAGGTGCCTGTAGAGGGCGCTGCACTGGAGCAGACATAGATTTACAAGAAATCTTCGCTGACAGGCACCTGGGTAACTGTACACTCAGTAAAATCTGAGTCATTTACGGGAATGAAGCAATTCCTGTGTATAGTATTGACTTCCATCTGCTGTAAATAAAGCTGTGTAATTAATTGAAAGGCTGATAGATGGGCTGAGCTTTATAAAGAGCTCTGTGTACCCTGATGAGTTCACTTCGTTGATAGTGCCTGATGCACCACTCTATGGAAAGCTCTTTTCCTTAACTGCACCAGATAACCCTCCTACAAACATAAAATGAGCTGAAAGGAAAAATTGTATTACTGGTTAACCCTTTGTATCTGGCCCCTGCGGGTGAAATGATTCTCCCCAGGAACTTCATTAGTTTCCCAAAACTAATCAAGTGAGCGAACGATGGGTTGATAACCAGTGAACGAAAGTTTCTGATCATCACCGACAGAAGGAATGGAGAGGTGGCAAGAAACTGTTTTATGCAGAGAATGGCGAGGACAGGGGATGCCCACACAGAAACAGGTGGAAGAAAAATCCACAATGGCTTTAAAAAGGCAAGTGTTCCGTATGCAGCCTTATACTTCAGTAAAAGTTACAAGTAAATGGCTTCAACAATTCTCGAGAAAGGAAACCTCTTCCTTCGCTGACTGTTTTTGTGGTATCGTGCTGTTTCACAAAGATACTGAAGCTGCCTTGACTACGAATTACAACACACGCTCCACCATGCATAACCGTTACTATGAGTTTATAACTTTCTTAAAATGCAAAACAAGGAATGAAAACAAAAACTTTTATCACCATGACTAGAAAATTAAAGAGCGGAAAATATTCCAGAAATATTTTCTTGGATCTTCTATGTAAGCCATCATCAGACATAACCATAGGTTATAAACTTAAAGGAAGAAAGCAGATGATAGTGGTAAAACACGATGAAATAAATGTATCCGACAGAATATATGGAATTTGGCAGGTGAAAAGCAGAAAGATTTTTTTTGACTGAATAGTTTCTTTAAAATGAGCATTCAGTCCAAACGAAACCCAGAAATCAGCTTCAGGCCTATAGCCATATTAGGGTGTTCAGGGTTGAAAGAGTTAATGTGTGGGACTGGAGAAACAGTACCATCCACATGATGATATAAGAGACAAGTGACCAAAAATTGAGGAAGAGAATGTTCATGGCTTAGACTGAGTAACATCTAGCAGCACGGATACAATATTGGTTAAGGGACTGAAAACAGAGTTATGGTAAGTAGCTGTCAGACTAGAGGAAGGAATACAACGGCACTCCCCAAGGTTAAGCGCTGGGATCACTGATATTTTTCGGCATACATTAATGACTTGGACAGGGCCAGCTTCAAAATTTGCAGATGATGCAAAGCTTGGAAGTGCAGCAAGTCGTGAGGAGGGAGAGGGAGAATGATCACACAGAGTGGACACAAAAGGAGCGCAATATAAACAGAGTGTATAAGTTGGAAAGTTGCTGAGAGTGGGAATTCTCTGGTAAGTATTGGGTGATTATATCTCAAATTGAAATTTAGTTTGACATTTTGAATTTAACTTAAAATTTCAAGAACTGTAAAAGCAACTGCCAGCTGGTTAACAAACATTGCCTGTCAGCTCTGATTGCCTGAATAGATGCTAAGTATAAGAGTGAGCACTCGTAACTTGACCGTGACTGAAAAATGTCTATAAAAGTAAATTGTAAGTGTTGACACGGGGACAGAATCTTGCGGAGGTGACGAAGGTCTCAGCTGCTGGCGAGAGCCCTGTGTTGTCTTATTTCAGTCGAAGGCTCACTGCATCTTGTGCCAAACAGGCACTTGACAGGCCAGCGGCAGGCCCTCCCCTGAGATCCAGGACCCCAGAGGCGGAAGTCCCACCCACTGAGAACCGCGGGCCAACCTTAGGCTGATAGTTCTATTGAACAGCGGCGCCGCTGGGGAGACAGTGGCTGCTGGCGGTACAACACCCACCCAAGGCTCAGTGTCGTCACTGGATCCTAGGCTGCAGGTGAATGATGGCAGGACAGGAGTTGCAGATTGGGGATTGCTGTGGGGTGGTGGGGGGAAGGGGGAGTAGGGGGTTCGGCAGCATGGGGAAACGGGTTGGCAGCAACGGCAGTGGGGTGGCTCTCAGTGGCTGTCCCCCTTTTACCGATCAGGCGCTGAATGTCTTTGAACTAGGGACCCCTCCAGGTAGCCTGCAAGCAAAGACACCAGGATTGGCTTGTTATGCCCCCTGCATGGCCCCGCCCCCCACATCCACCACTGGATTACTACCAGCAGTGGTGGGATGAGGCCCTTAAGTGGTCAGTAACTGCCCACTAAAGGGGCTGAATTGGTGGTTGGACAGGAAAGCTATCCGCAGGTCTTCCCACCACACTCCTAATAGGGGTGGAGTGAGGAAGGTGGTGGGGTCCCCAGCAGCCGTTCACCCACCTGATTTAAATTTCCCCCCCTCCTTCTGCCCACCACCACCAAACTCACCACGGAGGAAGGGCACAAGATTCTGCCCAGAGAGTCGTCAGAAAAGGAGTGCGGCGTAAATAAGGTGTAAAAGTCGAGAATTTGATGAGAGTGAGAATTCGATCCAGAGAAAGAAGGTGTGGCTTTTTTGTCTTCAATACTTGAGTGGTCCATGGTTGAGGCAATAAGTATTTAAAATGTTGTACAAGGTTTTATTGCATAGTGCAAGTTGGTGAGTAGAAAAAGAAAATAAAAACTTACAGCAAACTAAAAGAAGCAGATATAAATAATCTAGAGTAAGATGTGACAAAGCAGGTTGGGTGTCTGCACTGCAGTATATAGGAGTTTAGCAAGATTATCCAGAGTGAACACACATGTAGTAGAAATCTCCATCATGAGACTCCCTGGCTCAGAGTCAATGAATTGGAGTGTGAGTTGGAGACACTCCAACACATAAGGGGGAGGGGGCATTATCTGGTCAGTTTGTCACAGATCTCAGTCACACCTTGTAGAGAGGTGAAAGTTCAGAATAGGGCTAGTGCGACTGATAGCGCCCAGAGTAAGGGGAGCCCAGGTGAGATAAGGAACAAGAACTCACAGAAACTGATCCTGTTCAACAGTCCAATGTATTTGCAACATAAGGATGAAGACTGTCGGATGGACAATCAGAATGTGGACCACATGGCACCCTGGATCAGGAGGCTGTTCAAAGGGGGAGTGGGATGGTGGGGAGGAGCAGGGGAATTGCGAAGTGTAATGTGGTGGTTATAGGGGATTCAGTGATTAAGGGGACAGACAGCATCCTGTGTAAATGGGATCGAGAGTCTCACGTGGTATGTTGCCTGGTTCCAGGATGAGGGCCATCATGAACTGTCTTAAAAGGGTATTGGAGAGGGAGGGGGGGCAATCCATTAATAACAATCCATGTTGGGACCAACAACATAGGGAAGAGTAGGTAAGAGGTCCATGCGCATAGTGCTTGGATTTAGGAGCTAAATTAAAGCAGAGAACCTCCAGGGTTATAATCTCTGGATTATCGCCCTGGTAACATGCAAATCAGCAGATGCGGAAGAGTGAGAGCTGATGCATTTTGGGAGGGAGAATAAGGACAGAGAAATACAAATGAAACAATTTTGAAGGGACGCAAGGAGAGAGAGAGACCTAGGGGTGCTTGAGCACAAACCTCAGAACGTGACAGGACAGGTCAACAAAACCCAGGAGGCCGTGGACTTTATAAACAGATGCAGAGGGCTGAACTGTACGGAGCACTGTGGTCCTCATCCCATTATTTAAAAATCATGCTGGAGCTTGGCCAGTGGAATAATGGCTGCCCGAAGTCATTTAACAGCCAATTGGCCATTAATGGGCTAGAGGTGGGACTTCCACCCCTCAGGGACAGGAAGTCCTGCCTCACAAGGCTGGGTGGAGGCCAGGGTTTGAGAGGCCATGGGGGAGGGGAACATGCTGGAGGTGGGGGGGGGTGCGGTGTTACCCCTTAGGGGTGCCCTCTGAAGAGTCCAAGGGGTTAAGGAGGGACAACCCTCCCCCACCCCCCCTCCACCCATCCCCTGCCACCCACCACCCCAGCCAGGGCAGGGAAACCTGCCGGGCTGGCTGCTGACGGCCTGGATGAGCACTTGGCACGTCATAACACTCAAGGCTATGGGCCAAGTGCTGGTAAATGGGATTAGGTAGGTAGGTCAGGTGTTTCTCACGTGTCGGTGCAGACTCGATGGGCCGAAGGGCCTCTTCTGCACTGTGTGATTCTGTGACCCTGCTTTGTGTGGGCCTCTCCCGCCGCTGGTTAGCTCCACCAGCAGGCAGATTGCCCAGCGCCATCCTGGCCCCAGGTAAAATTGAGGCGGGGCAGGGCTGGGCTGGTAGGTGGTGGAAAGGCTGCCCGGTGGACTTGACAAACCTTCAGATCAGCCAGCGGAGGAGCATTGAAACTAGCCCATGGAATACAAAAGCTAGGAAGTTAGGTTAAGCCAATACAAAGCAGAAGAGATTGACTAGAATGGTTCCAGGGATTAATGATGACATTGGATACACTGGAGAAGCTGGGGTTGTTTTCAGAGCAGAGAAGGCTGAGATGAGAATTGATTGAGGTCCTCATACAAGGTTTGCACAGAATAAATAAAGAGAAATTGTTCCAATGGCTGAAGGGTCAATAACTAGAGGACACGGATTTAAGGTCATTGGAAAAAGAACCAGAGGCAACATAAGGACAAACTTTTTTTTTTACAACATGTGGTGAGGATTTGACATTCGCTGCCTGGTAGTGTGGTGGATACCAGTTCAAGAGTGACCTTCGAAAGGAAATTGGATAAATACTTGAAGGGGAAGCCACTCACTTGGAAATATATCGGCTGTTCCTTCACTGTCGCTGGGTCAAAATCCTGGAACTCCCTCCCTAACAGCACTGTGGGTGTACCTGCACCACATGGACTGCAGCAGTTCAAGAAGGCAGCTCACCACCACCTTCTCAAGGGCAATTAGGGATGGGCAATAAATGCTGGCCTAGCCAGCGAAGCCCACATTCCATCAATGAATAAAAAATAACAGCAGGTTACTGGGGAAAGAGTAAGTGTGGGATTAACTTTGCTCTTTGAAAGGGCCAGCACAGCTCAATGGGCTGAGTGACCTCCTTCCTCCTATCCCTAGATCTCTGAAGGCGGAGGGGCATGTTAGTGGGGTGGTGAAAAAGGCATATGGGACACTTGCCTTTATCAATCGAGGCATAGATTACAAAAGTAGGGAGGCCATGTTGGAGTTGTATAGAACCTTGGTGAGGCCACAGCTGGAGTACTGTGTGCAGTTCTGGTCGCCACATTATAGGAAGGATGTGATTGCACTGGAGGGGGTGCTGAGGAGATTCACCAGGATGTTGCCTGGGATGAAATATTTAAGTTATGAAGAGAGGTTGGATAGGCTTGGGTTGTTTTCGTTGGAGCAGAGAAGACTGAGGGGCGACCTGATTGAGGTGTACAAGATTATGAGGGGCATGGACAGGATGGATAGGGAGCAGCTGTTCCCCTTAGCTGAAGGGTCAGTCTTCTGCACTGTGTGATTCTGTGATTCTGTTCTGCACTGTTTTATGATTTATATTATTTGAGCGAATAGCCCATGTGATCACAGGATGACTACTGCTTGGTCTTTTCGACAAGATAAAGAACAAATAGGCAATTTAGCAGTGAATTGTTGAAATTTCATGAATTCTAATATTATGAGTATCACTCAGACTTCAGGGCTGTGCAGGCAATTCTGTGTAAACAAAAGGATGAACCATGAGTGACTTATCATGAACCGATTATGTTAGGGTCAAAATTTTATGAACTGCAATTAAAACCATCAATTAGCAAATCATTAGACTGGTCTATTTTATTATCTATTCAGCAATTGAACATAATGAAGAACCAACAGTAAAGGGGAAAATTAATGTTGGGTGATATCAGTGCCTGAATGCTAATATTTTATTTATAATCTATAAATAACTGATCTCTTGTGGTGGCGTTCTTTGTGAGTCGGAGGCTTTATAAGCCCGGAGTGTTTTCCAAGTAAAATGATCAGAGTCAATGGCCTATCAAAAGATAGAAATAGAATTTAAGCAGATTAGCAGGTCTGTTAAAATTACCATCCTTTCATTCTAAAATTGTAAACCAACCATTTGTAGTCTTAAATAATAGCCCTGTAGTTATGCCATGAGGCATTAGATTAGCAATGCTAATGCACTCATCCAAAATTCTTCTGTTATTTTAACAGAGACATTGGGCAGAATTTTCCTCTGGGTACAGAGGCGCATTTTGGTATGTGAATGGCCACACTTCGTATTTTTTATAAGGGAATCCGATTTCCGTCTATGCTCCTGACCCGCGACATTTTCCCCTGGCCTTTCTGTGGGCCAGGAGTGCCCAGTGTGAACAAACGCACGCTCACCCCCGCGGAGGTCGGGTTTCCCATTTCACATGGGGGATGAAATCGGGTTTCCTCCTGCCCACTATTCTCTGCTGGCGGTGCGGGGGGTTTTTGGAAACCCAACAAGAGCACGCCAGGTTTGAGAGTTTGTGAAGAAAGTGGAAAGCGGAGGAGTCTGGAACATTCTGAAAGGTAAACGTAAAGTGTTTTCACACCTTCTAATGTCACTATTAGGTGCTGCATTGTAATGTAGATGTGTTTTTAATGCAGTGATTCATCATAGGGATCTGTCCTTTAAAGGTAAGTTGACCCTTACATATGACCAGCCTTGTGTATTTGTTCACATGTATTACAATGTTTTTCCAATGGAGAAATCAGCATAATGCAATGAAAAATGTGTCAAAATTTCCTGTCAGCCTGCACTGTTATCTTATCTACTATGATTTAAATTGCTCTGACTGATTAAATAAAAGCCTGGTTTTGAGACACAAAAAAAATTTACACTTGAAGATAATTTAATCACCTGCTATCTTACATTGAATGACAAGCATTCTGCTTGAAAATGAAACGAGCATTTGCTGTGTTTTCTTCTCCAGAGACTAGTCTATTATTTGAACAATTGTGACCATTATCAATGCTTGGCTGAGTTTCAAGTGCTTGTAATAACAGATTGCAAATCAATGACAGTTTCAAGAGCTTGAAATAACAGATTGTTCCTTTGATGGTTTATTGACACAAGCTAATAGGATTACAAGTATTATATGTTTTTTTTAATTACATGTCAGAATGCACTTTCTTTCTCTTAGTATCAATAGCATGGAGGCTTTTATTAGATGCTGAGAGGTTCATTGTTTTCCCAAGGAATGTAAAATATTTGTCATTGATATTGCATGGAACCTGAGCACTACACAAAGTGCATACTGGGAGAGTGGCCATGGAAGATATATGGGGTGGGGGGAGTCATAGAGGTTTCATGAGGTGGCATGGGCAATATTTGGGGGCATGGAGGACACATGGCGGCATAGATCTAGCATGGGTGAATCTGAGGGGGCATGGAGGATACCTGGGAACACAGAGGTCGCATGGCAATCAGAGAGGGCATGGGCTGGCATGGGGGTGGGTGGGAGGATGAGGGAGATGAGGGGTGAGGTTTAGGGAGATGGGATACCATGTTGGAGAACTGAGGCTAACCTACTGACCAGCCTGCCTCTGCACCCACACTCTTCACGCATTCCAGTGCGGCTCATAAATTGCACTGTGCACCCAACCCCGGTGTGAAAAGACATAGGATGGCAGGTGAAGTTGCATATCGGTCAGGTGTGCAGTTTGCAAGATGCAAAAACGCGCAGGTCAAGTTTCCCTGAGCACAGAGAAAGATTCGGTCCAACTTGTTAAAATAAATGGGTTAACAACACGGCTCAGTTAGGAGAGTGAGGAATTTCAAATAAATGCATATACTGTTCATATGGTAATGCCAGCAACATAAATTCAGAGTCATTAAACAAGAACACATAGTTAATACAAAACTTATTACAATTCAAAAATGTATTTCTTTGACTTTGGCAAACCGAGTAAAAAAATGCTAAATTCATATTCAATAAATATTAATTGAGGCCTGACAGTGTCTGAATACTAAAAGCATGGAAGCCAAAGTCTGAATGCTCATTAACTATTAAAATGAGGTTGCTAGTTATCAGTAGCAATCAATCTTTATTACATGAACTGCAACAAGATGAGACGTTGCGCTATTAGAAACTTTCACAAATCTGGGCAGGATTCATCCAAAATGCTAACTTAAATAATATGTACCCTGGGGCAAAATAAATTTTCCACACTGTATACCTCAATCACTCAATAATTCTATAGTGGAACCTCCATTACCTGCATAATGGAGGGACTGTCTTCTTGGGGATTACCAGATTATTGAGTGCACCCACATGTTTGTCTTATCTGTTCAAATCCCACAGAAATGAAAATAGCTCTTTCAAAGAACAAAATTAATGTGGTTTTATTAAGAAGAAAATGGGACAAAATTCAAATAACAAAGATGTTGTGGGATGAGTCAGTCATGTGTCCTAATCCTTCTCCTATTTCTTCTGAGGAGATGCATTGTATAAAACTTAGGTTGCTCAAAGTTGTCAGATAATGGAAACGTGGACAATGGAGGCTCCACTTGTAATGGCAGAGTGACATGCCATGAAATTTAGGATCGGTATGAATAGCTGAGAAAGATGGCAGTTATAGTGCCAACTGATACCTCTTGGTTTGCTGCGTGCTGCCTGCTTTCAAGTCCTGCTCACTTTCCTGTTGCTCTGGCAGAGAATTTAGAATTAAGAATTGAGAATCCTCATGATAATTTCAGCGATGAAACACATGTATGAGGGACTGTCATGCTGCAGACCGCCAAAAGCTTTACAATAGTGAACACAGAAATGAGAGGTACTCAGTGGTAGGAGTATGAGGAACAAGGGAGTTGGAGTCAGGGTTGGAACATTGATTTGGAATTGTTTTGCACATAGTTTTTCCCTAACTGATGACTATAGCTATATTCTGGCAATGTGACAAGGTCAATGGGAGCTCAGGAGATAGCTATGAAACTCATAGCGCTGTCACTTAGCACATCACCAGGTTGCAATGATGGTGTCAGATGATTTTTTTTACTCTCCATATTTCTTGCATATTTTGTAGTAGGCCAGCACATGTTCCAGAGTCTTCTCATGTTTTAGCTTGTAGATTTTTTTTGGCGCTTGCCTGGTCATATGAGATCTCTTAGTTAAAAAATAAATGATGCCTCTACAATATTCAAAAGTGAAAATGCAAAATATAATTCAATATACGGCTTGTAGTTTAATTTAGTCTGAATTCATGTGCTAAGCCTGAGTATTTACCCTGAGCCAAAATCAAGACTTGGAGCCAAAATGGAGAGGCCTCCCACATTGGGAGCACAACCAAGGCCTATGGGGGAGAGATACGTCAGTCTGCCTATTCCACCAAATTCGGACTTAGTTGAACGACAAGGAGCTGTTTTGTCATCCTTGAGGCAGGAGCGGGAGATGGGAAAATTCCCATCTCGGCCCACCTGCCTTGGGACAAAGTGCCCACAAGGCCAGGATTTTGATTGTGGGTGTCAGGTGCTGACTCAGGAAAAAGTTCAGAGGCAGCCACAGGGGCTGCTGGGCATGGAGGTGGGGTGGGCTGTTTAAAAGCCCCGCCTCGCCACTTGTGGGACTTTGTCCCAGTTAAAATGAAAACACAAAGGTGCCCCAGCCCTTGCCCCTCAAACCCCTTCACCCCATACACTCCCCATGCCCTATCCATGCCTCATCATGTCCCTCACCCACTCCCTACGGCCCCTCATGCATCTCATGCCAAGCTATGGCACTTACATGCCCATTCACCAATTATATACTGTATAATGAACCCTATAGTGACAATAGAATGTGTAAAAATATTTAAATATTCAATGTTAATTTTCCACTTTCTTGAAAAACTCCTTTTTACTACAGCCCAATAAAATTGTCAGTCATCTAGTCCCTTTAAAGCTGAAACTGCAAGGGCTTAAAACCTCTTTGTCCTGTGCAAATAAATATTGCAAAATTGAGAGCATAGATTAGATAGCCAGAGCTGTCAATCAAGCAATGCTTTCCCTTGGTTCAGGTGTTTCAACAAGCTGATGGATTTCTGGGTTCTCAGCCAAGCCTCATTATGTACTCTTGGCTGAGTGCCTAGACATTCATTAGAGTATTTAAACCCCAGGGAAAACATTGCTTTGACAGCTCCTGCTCACTGATCTATGCTGTCAATTTCACCATGTTTCATTACACAAGATGAACAGCTTTTAAGTGCTTTCAGTTTCAGCTATTGATATTTTAAAGGGTCTGGATGCTGGACACATTTTTGCGCTGGAGTAAAATGGAGTTTTGTTTTAGGAAAATGGAAAGTTATCAATGAATGGCTGGTTTTGTTGAGGCTTGTTTTATGCATACTACTGTCACTATAGGGTTCATTGCTTCCATATAGCATATATAGGGTGAATGAGAATGGAAGTGCCATAGCTTGGCATCGGAGGCATGAGGGGCCATAACAATTGCTTGGGGGCATTTCTTGGCATGCAGGGCAATGAGGGGTCATGGGCAGGTTGGGGGGCATGGCTTGGCATGGGGGTATGAGGAGAACCTTTTGAACTTACCTTTCCAAAGGTTCCCTCACACAGACTATGGCTCACGCAACATCTGAGGTGCCATGAACCACGATTCATTGAAAAGCTGGGCCAGCTCCATGAAAATTGCAGAGGACTAGGACGTGCCTGTCCCGGCAATGGAGCCGGCCAGGTCAGGAGTGCAAGGTGCGGGCTCACGACCCGAACCAGCCCACACCCTTAAAAGGCACCCCTGAAAATGGGAAACACCGGGAATGGAGTCGGGAATCCCAGAATGGGGACCTGCCTGCCATTTTCAAAGGACTCCCGTGTCATCCTGGCTCTGCGAAAATCCAGCCCAAATTCCCCCGGGATAGGACTAAAATTGTGGCCATGAGTGAAGGGAAGTTCCCGTTATACACCCCCTGAAGAAGAGTCATACGGACTCGAAACGTTAACTGTTTTTCTCTCTCCACAGATGCTGCCAGACCAGCTGAGTTTTTCCAGCATTTTCTGTTTTTATTTACATTATACATTCTTGACAGCCTCAAAAATGTGGGACTTTGAGAAGCGGAATTCTAGCTTAACAGAATACCAAATTTCCCGTCCCCCCCATCCCTCCTTCCAGCAAACCCCTCTCCTCCAAGCCTCCTCTTCCCCCTGTGACCCTCCTTCCCTTCCCTCTTGCTCTTCCCCACCTTCTTTCACAAACCCCTCTCCCACCTGGGCTCTCCCTTACCCCTCCTGTTACTATCCTCTTGCAGCTACTACTTTCACTGTATTTTGGAGGTAGGAATAGGACTCATGCAGCACATTTTAGAGATAGTAACTGATTTGTTTACTAAAGAAGAAGTTAACAGTGGTAAAAATGATAGATGGATATGAAAAATGGTTTTGATTATATATTTCTATTCAGTGGAGTTAATTACACACAGAAGTTAGTCCTGCTCGAATTAGTCTCAATGTCATGGACATATTTAATCTCTTTTAAGTTATTTTTCTGAGTTGTCTTATTTCAATACAAGTGCATTTTTGCCAATAGCACATTCAGAACCCCTTGATTTATCGGAGTGATTTATGAAATATCAGTGGAAATGCAGAACATCTTTGCATCCTAATTTTACTGCCTTTGTACTTCCGCTCCTCTCCCGCACTGACTCTTGCTGATGTACAATTCCACAGTCATCGGTCACTTTCAGGTAATTTGCCCGTGTTCTTCATCCTTGCACCCAGACAATGCTGCAGGTTTTCACAGGCAGTTGCGTAGCAACAGCGCTTACCCTTGACCTCGAAGAAAGCTGCCCACAAAGATCGGGCGATTTCTGGGGCACCAGATTTCCCCCTTTCCCGATGTTGGTTTGAATCTGGTGCCAAGCTAAGGTAATCCTGGCCTCAGAAAGAAAACGTTGGAAATCTTCAGCAGTCCAGGCAGCATCTGTGGAGAGAAACAAAGTTAACGTTTCAGGTCGATGACCTTTCATATAAAGCTGAAGGGAGTTATGAATGTAGCAGGTTTTAAGCCAGGGCAAAGGAGCAGGAAGAACAAAAGGGAAGGCCTGTGATAGGGTGGCGGGCAGGAGAGATTAACTGATGAAGGGTTTCATGGTACTAAAGCCAAAGAGAGTGGTAATGGGTATAGTAAAGAAACAAAGAGTGCCCAGGTGAGGTGTGACTGGCAGTCATCTATAGGCAACACGAAGTGATAAAGGACTAAATCAGCAAAAAAAAATACAGAATGAGATGGAGGCAGAGGTTATGATCCAAAATTGTTGAACTCAATGTTGAGTCCAAAAGGCTGTAGAGTGCCAAGTGAAATGATGAGGTGCTGTTTCTCGAGCTTGCATTGAGATTCATGGGAACACTGCAGCAGGCCAAGGACAGAGAGGTCAGAGTGGGAGCAAGGTGGAGAATTAAAATGACAAGTGACTGTAAGGTCGGGTTAGTGCTTGCGGACTCAGTGGAGGTGTCCCGCAAAGCAGTCACCCAGTCTGCGTTTGGTCTCCCCAGTGTAGAGGAGACCACATTGTGAGCAGGGAATGTAGCAGCTTAAATTGAAAGCAGTACAAGTAAATCACTGTTTCACTTGGAAGGAGTGTTTAGGGCCATGGACGGTAAGAAGGGAGGAGGTAAAAGAACAGGTGTTGCATCTCCTGAGCTTGCGTGGAGAGGTGCCAGAGGGGAAGGATTAACTCGACTTGTGCAGGAATGGAAGGGGTTCTGCCCCACCAGAACATTGAGGCCTCTGGAATTTTCAGGCCATCATTTATCAAGCAGCATTATCCCTGAATCAGGATTCCCACAGCCTACTGATAAATTATACATTTGATTCATAATTGTACTTCAGCTCTTTTAATCTTTCATGTTGCAGCTGAATCTAAATTTAAGCAGCTCATTATATAAAATCTAATCCATTAGAAGGTCTTTGTTCAGAAAAGATGACTGATGGGCCAAACAGACCGTGTTCACTGATAAGGCATCGAAGCGGCCATTACAGCTCCCCGCTCTGAGCCTCGCTCTGTTGGAATCAAACTCCATTTCACCACTTCCTACAGGTTTCCTGTCTGTTCTCCCACCTTGCGCCCAAACTTAGGCCGGAAACTTTTGTTCCCGCAGGAGGTGAGGGAGGAAGCGGGCAGGCCTGAGAATTTGGCGGGTTGATGTCGGGACTGATACCCGATGCTTTCTCACCTTCTAGTTCTGGGCAGGAAGGCCCATGGACAACCTTCCTGGCCCACCTCCACTTGAGTCCCTTGAGTGGCCAATTAATGGTCACTTAAGGGCCTTTTCCCACCTGCACTGCAACCTTCCCAGCTCCAGACAGGCCTGGTGACATGTGGCCTGCACAACTGGCAAAACTGCCTGGGCTGCCTATCAGCTGGTGGGGCTGCACTAATCTGGGCATGATCGAGGGCATGGACATGGGGCAGGCAGGTGGCCCTTGTTGCCGAACTCCATGGCCCACCGATCCCCACCCCATGAGATTCCCATGCCTACCCCCCCCCACCCCCCCGCAACAGCGCTTCCCATTTTCCTGGGTTGCTCTGTGATCCTGGAACTCTGGGGAATCTGGGGGAATGGGGGGGTGTTGTCCTGGAAGCAGCCACAGCCTCCACCGTGGCGCTGCCGAGTGCAGGAACTGCCGGCCTCTGATTGGCTAGAAGCTCTTGGGGGGCGGGACATCACCTTCTGGTGTCCTCGGTCTGGAGGAAGGCCCGCCTCTGTCCACTTAACTGCCTGATGGGCCTTCCTCCCCGGAGTCAGTGTGGGTGTCTCACCGCTTTTTCAGGCAGTGAGCAAGCCACCCGTGAGAAGAGAAGATTTTACCTGTAAACCTGAGCTCATCCAAACTTTTGCTGCTGGTATCAATTTGCACAAAATCCCATTCAGCCATCACCCCTGTGTTCACTGACCTACACTGGCTCCTGGTCCGACAACACCTCACTTTCAAAACTCTCATCCTTATTATTAAATCCTTTCATGGCCTCACCCCTCCCTGTCTGTGTAACTTCCTCTGGCTCTAGAAACCTTCATGGTCTTTGCGTTCCTCCACACCCTAATTTCAATTGTTCCAACAATTGTTCCATGCTTTCAACTGTTTAGGCTCTAAACTCGGGAATTCCCTTTCCTAAAACATCTCCACCTGTCTAGAGCTTTGCCCTCCATGAAGGTGTTCTTTAAACCTACCTCTTTGGACAAGATTTTGATCACGTGCCCGAATAACTCATTACATGGTTCAACATCAAATTTTATTTGAAAATGCTCCTGTGAAATACCTTGGGAAGTATTACCATGCCAAAGGTGCTATATCAATGCAGATTGTTGAAAGAAGAAAATGTGCATTTATGTAGCACCTTTCACAACCTCAGGATGTCCCAAAGAACTTTACAGCTGCTGAAGTACTTTGAAATGTAGTTGCTAATGCTAATGTAGGAAAAACAGCAGCCAATTTGTGCACAGCAAGCTCCCATGATTAGCAATGCAATAATGATAATAATGATAATGATAATGTGTTAATGTTAATAATCATGATACTCATAACGTGAAAATGATAATAATGGTAATAATGAGATAATGACAATCAAGGGCAATTAGAGATGAGCAATAAAAAATGCTGGCCTAGCCAGCGATGCCTACATCCCATGAAAGAATAAAACAAATCAGATTGTGTGGTGTTGAGTGAGGGATAAATATTGGGCAGGGCACCAGAGATAACTCCGTGTTCTTCTTCAAAATAGTGTTGTGGGATCTTTTACATCCACCTGAGAGAGGGTAGACAGGGCCTTGGTTTAATATCTCACCCAAAAGCCAGTACTTTCAACAGTGCAGCACTCCCTCAGTACTGCACTGGAGTGTCAGCCTAGATTTTTGTGCTCAAGTCCTTGAGTGGGACTTAAACACACAGCTTTCTGACTCAGGGGTGACAGTGCTAACAATTGAGTCACGGCTGATATCTGTTGTCAACTCATTCTTGTCCAAGTCCTCAAAACCATAGAACTTCTAACTTTCTTCTGTCTATCCTTCATCCTATCATCCCTATTTACTAACCACCACCTGTAGCTTCACCTCATCTTCTCTGCTGCTCCTTCTTTGTTATTTGTTCTTTGGGTTTGTCAATTAGAGGGGGTAGTATGTTAGCGTGGATAGAGGATTGGCTAACTAATAGAAGACAGAGAGTTGGGATAAGGTGGGTATTTTCAGGATGGCAATCTGTAACTTGTGGACTACCACAGGGATGAATGCTGGGACCCTAATTATTTACAATATATACTAATGACTTAGATGAGGGAAATGAATGACCCAAAAATAGGTGGGAAGACAAGAAGCCAAGGATGACACAAAGAGTCTACAGAGGGATTATAGACAGGTTAAGTGAGTGGGCAAAAACTCGGCAGATGGAATATAATGTGGGAAAATGTGAGGTTATGCACTTTGGCAGGAAGAATAGAGGAGCTGAATATTACCTAAATGGAGAAAGACTGAAGAAAGCTGCAGCACAGAGGGATTTGGGAGTCCTCGTGCATGAATCCCAAAAAGCCAGCATACAGGTTCAGCAGGTAATAGGGAAGACAAATGGAATGTTGGCTTTTATTTCAAAGGGAATGGAGTATAAAAGTAGGGAAGTCTTGCTAAAACTATACAAGGCACTAGTCAGACCACACTGAGAATACTGTGAACAGTTTTGGTCTCCATATCTAAAGAAAGATATATTGGCATTGGAGGTAGTCCAGAGGAGGTTCAGTAGGTTGATCCCAGGTATGGAGGGATTTTCTTATGAGGAGAGGTTGCGTAGGTTGGGCCTGTACTCATTGGAGTTTAGAAGAATGAGAGGCAACCTTATTGAAACATGTAAGATTCTTAGGGGGCTTGGCAGATTAGATGTTGAGAGGTTGTTCCCCTTGTGGGACCAGGGGTCATAATCTCAGAGTAAGGGATCATCCATTTAATACAGAGATGAGGAGGAATTTCTTCTCTCAGAGGGTAGTGAATCTGTGGAATTCTTTACAGCAAAGGGCTGAAGAGGCTTGACTGTTAAGTATATTCAAGGCTGAAATAGACAGATGTTTAATCAGTAACAGAATAAAGGGTTATGGGGAAAATGCAGGAAGGTGGAGTTGAGGATTATCAGATCAGCCATGATCTCATTGAATGGCGGAGCAGACTCGATGGGCCGAATGGCCTACTTCTGCTCCTACGTCTTATGGTCTAGGAAACAAGGAAATACTCAACATTTGAAATCAGGATTATATGTAGGAAAATGAAAGCTTGACCAGGTCCTAAATGAATGAGAATGGTCAGAAAAGACTGAGGTAGATTGGTAGCCATTGCTATAAAGAGATATGTGTTTATCCACAATACTAATATTTTATCTTTCCTTTTTATCACTTAGGCCGTTGCTCCTCTTCAATCACTTCATTTGTATAAACTGTCAAGTTTAAAACAGTCTGCCTCAGATTACTTTGATTTAGGGGCCATGCTCCCATTGTATTCTATTTGCTTTTGTAATGTTAACTAATAGAATAATGAACGGCCTTCCTGGCTTAGGGAATGGCCACAGTTCAGACAATTGATCCAGAAAGGATTTTCTGTTCACTTCCCTGACACCACTCAAAAATAAAAACAAATAATCGCTTCCCCCTTGAAGAGTGGTGTTTATAACATGGCTCTGGGAGGCTTGTGACTTGGTACCTCTGTGTTCCAGGAGCTGCTGCCCTGTATGTTTCTGGGCCATCGTTGATCAGCGGAGTTGCTTTTGATGCCCCCGTTGTATTGAAAATAAAGGAAAGTGAGGAAATGCTCTTAGAAAGCGAACATTCATGAAGCAAGTAAAATACCCTATTGGAAACAAAAAGGACCTGTATTTTAATTGAACTGTAAGCCCCGTGGACCTATCTTCCTTAGCCATCACTCTTTCAAAATGCCAGTTCACGTCTTCATCATTTCAAGGCTCCTCCCGGCTGGTTTTCCGCCTTGGGCCATCACGGGCTATTCCAAAATTCTGCAGCCCACACCCTCACCGACACCGGGCCCCATGCTCACAATGCCCCATCCTCTCCAAGCTCGAAGGGGAGAATTTTGTCCCTGTCGAGCGGGCCGGTCAGGAGTGGGCGCAGGCATGGAGCCGACCGCCACCAGTGATCAGCTGCGCGCCGCCATTTTATGCAGGCGGGCCAATTAAGGCCTGCCCAGCGTGACCCGCGCCCAGTAGCGCTCAGCGTGACCTGTGTGGGCGGGGGAGGGGGGGAGAAAGGAGAGTCAGGGCCTGCGCTGTTTCGCGCACGGAGCTGCCTCAGGGAGATGAAAAAGAGAAAGAATAAAATTATTCAGACATGTCCCCTCGTGTGATACTGTCACATGAGCTGAGGCACATTTATCGATTGCGAAAATTTAAAAAATTTATTTAATGAAACCTGATCCCGCCCATGGATGAAGTTTCATGCAAAACGCGAAGGCCGCCTGTGTTCTTTGCCCGCCCGCGCCAACCTTACGGTTGGACAGGCAGCCCTGACAATTGGCTAAATTGGTTCATTAATGGCCTTAACAGGCCTTTGACAGTTTGGCAGGAGCGCAGACGACTCTGGTGCGCGCCCACCGAACGAAAGATCGGAATGACGTGTGGTGATGTCGGGACGCACGCCCGACATCATCGTCTGTCATTTTACGCGTCAGCGACCGGAAAATTCTGCCCTAAGGGTTTCCTGTGCTGGAGCATGGTCATTTTAAAACCCTTGTCCTCATTTTCAATTATCCCCCTGCTCTACCTTTTCAAGCCTCCCAATTTATGTCCCTGCACGCAGCCCTGTGTGCTCCACTAACATGGGTGTTCTCTTTCCCACTTGCTCTCTCCAGCTCAAAAGCAGGTAGCTGTGCACATTCACCTATTACACTCGCAACCTCCTGAGTTCTTCCCATCTTACCACCTCCATTCTCGCCTTCAAAATCCGCCTCAAAATTACTCTTTGGATCATCTTCCTAGACTTTCAATCTCTTCCCCTTTCTCCATATTCAATATCCCTCCTTATTCTAAGTTGACCTGAGGTATCCTCCTACACCCAATGATCACTATGTAAATGCTTTATTATTTAATAAATAGGTGCTGAGTGTGAGGGGAATTGCAGCTCAGCATCTATGGTACAGTCAAAGGCAATGTTAAGAAGTGCTTTGAGCATTCTTTTCACTGGTCCTTAACAAAAAAATAATATAATCCCAGAATATTTATTAATTCACAACAATCTGAGAACAAACATAGAAGATACATTGGGCAGAATATTGCGCTCGTTGGGTGGGCAGGCGCCCGACCTGAATGAGTGTAAACTGACGCGCGATGACGTCAGGCGAGCGTCCTGATGTCATCGCGCACTCGCGCTATATTTCACCCGGCCAGCACACGCGGGATTCAGCAGCACGCCCGGCGACGATTAAGCAGCCTATTAAAGCTCTTAAATAAACTAATTGACTGAAGTGTTTTGCTGCCCGTCCAACCATTTGGTTGGCAGGCGAAAAGGCCAAGCGGCCTTTGCATTTTTGGCAAATCCTCATCCACGGGCGGGATGGGGTTTCATCCAGTGATTAAAAAAAAAACTTCTTGCACTCGTCTCCAACATGTCGCATGAGGGGACATGTTTTTTTCTGAAAACATTTTTAAATTCTTTATTGTTTATTTGGAGAACCTTCAGCTCCCTGAGGCAGCTCTGTGCCTCGGGGAGTTTTTACCGTTAATTGGCCAGCCAGCATGAAATCGTGGCTGGGACCCGATTGCGTGCAGCTCCCCGCTCGCCCCCACCAAACCTGCCCAACAACCGGACAATCCTGGCCATTGCTGATTTTTGGCAGCAGGCCCTTAAAGTGGTCCTTTAAGTCTTAATTCTTACAACCAAAGTTTTCAACAAAGTTCATAAAGCACAGGGAAATGCACTAGATCCAGCCTTTATAAAAATTCTGCTCTGTTCTTCCTTAAAGCCTCTGGCACATTAATAAGAGGTAAAAAAAATATGGTGTGTTTTTTTTTCTCTGCTAAATTAAGCTGGCACTTTTTCCTTAATTCTGTAGGAGAGCAATGTTGGCACAGGATGGTGTTTGTGTGATTAGCAAGTGATTCTGTCATTGTACATTTGAATGCACGACCTCTGCCACTAAACCAAAGACACGTTGGTACACGAGGCCACACATTGGTATAGTCACAGCATCCTGATCAGAATTCAGTGCTTGTGTCACTTCTGCGTTGGAGTGTCGTTGAATAACCGCATACAGTGGAATAATTTAACTCCCTGTATTTCTAAAATGCAAACTAAACATGATTACATTTGTGTCCCTCCATTGTTCAGGATTCCAATTAGAATGAAAGAAGAAAGCTAAGGAGATCTTATTCATGGTAAATTGATAGTGTGGATCGGGCTCCCAAGTTGCCCAGGAATTATTTACTCATTACTTGCTTAAAATATTAGCCTAAAAATCACTGCATTCCATAATTAAACAGATGGTGTTTTCATATCAAATTCCTCTGTCCTCCATTTTAATGGAGGCATCTGTTTACTTTTAATGATTAAACGTTAACATAATGCGGGGAGGAATTTGACACAAGTGCACTAAGTGTTTATACAATAGTATCACTCACAAAATTCTCTGGCCTATTCTGTAGGCTTCGCCTGGGGGTGAGGGGAGATTTTTTTTTCTCTCTATAGTAGGTGCTGCAAAATTATAAACTCCATTCATTCTCTGCAAACATGTTTACGATTTCACCCACGCCAACCTTATAGATGGATTCTCTAACCAAACTGTGTAGCACAAAAGCTTTGAAACATTTTTGAATCTAATTGCTTGTAAATGAAAGAACATGATTTTTTCCTGCAGACTTTCCCCCTAATGCCTGATCTACAACAGGCAACGTGCACGACTTCAGCATATTAATGCTTGCACATTATTTTCAAACTCCAGAATTGTTGTTCAGGTCACGTGACCCTCCTAACATTGTTGCCCCATCACTCAACTGCTTCTGATGAAATGCATTGTGCTCACAGCAATTACCAGGATACATTCCAACTGGTGGCTTTTAGAATAATCTTTTATCCCACAATACGAAACTATAGAATCATACAGAACGGAAGGACGTCATTTGGGTGCGCCATGCTTGTGCTGCATCTTTGGAAGAACTATGCGATTAATCCCATTTTCCTGTTCTTTCCCCATAACCCTTGAATTTTTTCCCCTTCAAGCGTTTATCCAATTCCTTTTTGATAAGAACTATTGAATGTGCTTTGAGGCAGTTGCGTTCCAGATGCCACTTGTGAAAAATTTAAATAATCGAAACGGGCCGGCGGCGGGGGGGTTTACCACCAATATCATAAGCAGCCTGTGGTAATGAATGTAACCACTCACAATGAACGTAACACTCTTACCACCCCTCCCGTAGACCATAATCATTAAACCCAGTATTACAGTGATTGCATCATTCCAAACTTTAACTGCTAATTCAACATGTCAAGGAACATAGCTGAATCTTTTTGAGTTTCTTACGTGCATTCAAAGGCTAAAGCTGATGGAGAAAAAAATAATATTAGTCACTGTTCTTAGTAACCTTTGATTTTTTTTTACATTAGGTTACGATGGGGAGATTCCCCTTTTAAACCGTTTGTCATGATTAAGATTAACCCCAATGAATTGTTAAACAGAATACTTATCAGACGATTGCTACATTTATAGTTGACTCTCTACTATAACACTCTGACAAACCAATGCAACGTAACCATTGACATGAGGTTCATTGTTTATGGCTCAACTAGAGATTATCCTCCCTGGAAACGCCCTACATGACACATTGTGTGACTCCAAAAAAGTATAAAGACCAGATCTATGATGAAGGTGATTAACATGTTGTGTTGAGGTGTGGAATGTAATGATTCCTCCATTGGACAGGTGTCTTACTCCAAAGGTAGCTGACAGGGAGGACCTCAGGGCACAATTAGTTACAAAATGTAACTACCACATTGTCCTGAGAACTCATCTGATTCATTATTCTCCTTTAGAAGGAAATCTGCAGCACCTACACTGTCTGGCCTATATTTGACTCCAGACCCACAGCAATTAGGTTGACTCTTAACTGCCCTCTGAAATGGCCTAGCAAGCCATTCAGTTGTGATTCAAGATGGTGGCTCACCACTACCTACTAAAGGGGAATTGGGGATGGGCAATAAATTCTGGCCTTACCAGTGATGCCCACATCCCATGAATGAAAAAGACAAGAAACTAAGTCTGTCTCCGCTTCTGTGACCATGAATGATAGTGGGGAAACCAAAAGAGGAGAGGAAAACCATTTCAAAAATACAGAATTGTGATTTTTAAAAAAAAAGTGTATGCTTCATTAATGAAATAATTTGTGGCAGTTTTTCAAGGAGATTTTAGTAAGGCTCAGCAAATATTTATTCTTGTAAGAAAGAAAGGCTGTTTGTGAATGATGCATGGTTGAATAAAGAAGTTAAGGATTGTATCAAACTGAAAGAAACACTGTAGAAATCTGTAAAGATTATGGTAGGTCAGAAGATTAGTCAGATTTTAAGAATCAGCAAAGAATGATGAATAAAATAATAGAGGGGGGAAATTGAGTATGAGAGAAAGCTAGCTCGTAATGTAAAGACAGATAGTAAGGGTTTCTACAAGTATTTAAATAGGAAAAGAGTGACTATAGCTAATGTTGGTCCTCTGGACAGTGAGTCTGGGGAATTGATAATGGAAAACAAAGAAATGGCAGAGGTGTTGAAAAGGTATTTTGTGTCTGCCTTCACTCTAGAAGGTTTAGAAAACTTCCCAAAGAAAATCAAAAGGTGGACGGGAGGGAGGAACTTAAAACAACCACCATCACTTGGGAAAAGGTGCTGGGAAAACTATTAGACCTAAGGCTGACGGGTCCCAAGGACCAGATGGCCTGCAACCCTAGGGTCTTAAAAGAAGTGGCTTCAGAGATAGTAGATGCATTGATTATGATCATCCAAGATTCCTTAGATTCTGGAAGGGTTCTAGAGGATTGGAAAATAATGAGTGTAACACCTTTATTCAAGAAAGGAGGGAAACAGAAAATAGGAAACTACAGGCCAGGTAGCCTGACATTTGTCATAGGGAAATTGCTAGAATCCATTATTAAGGAGATTATAGCACGACACTTAGAAAACGATAATGGGATCAGGCAGAGTCAACATGATTTTGTGAAAGGGAAATTGCGTTTAATTAATTTATTAGAGTTTTTTGAGGAAGTAACAAGCAAGGTGGATAAAGGGGATCCTGGTTACACAAGAATTTCCAAAAGACATTTGATAAGGTGCCACATCAAAGGTTACTACACAAGGTAAGAGCAAATGGATAAAGGATTAGTTAGCTAACAGAAAACAGAGAGTAGGGGTAAATGGGTCATTTTCCAGTTGGCAAGCTGTAACCAGTGGAGTGCCACAGGGATCAGTGCCGGGGCTTTGACCATTTACAATCTACATCAATGACTTGGATGAAGGGACTAAATTTATGGTAGCTAAACTTGCCAATGACACCAAGATAGGTAGGAAAGTAAGTTATCAGGAGGAGTTAGAGAGGATGTAAAGGAATATAGACAGGTTAAATGAATGGGCAAAAATTTGGCAGATGTAGAATAATGTGGGAAAATATGAACTTGTCCACTTTGGCAGGAAGAATGGAAAAACAGTGTACTGTTTAAATGGAGAGAAATTGCAGAACTCAGTGGTACAGAAGGATCTGGGTGTCCTGGTACATGAGTCATAACAAGTTGGTATGCAGGTACAGCAAGTGATTAGGAAGGCAAATGAAACATTGGCGTTTACCGCAAGGGGAATGGAATATAAAAGTAGGGAAGTTTTACTGCAGCTGTACAGGGACTTGAGACCACATCTGGAATACTGTGAACAGTTTTGGTCTCCTTATTTGAAAAATGATATCATTGCATTAGAAGCAGTTGAGAGAAGGTTCACACTCCTCATTCCTGGGATGAAGGGCTTATCTTATGAAGAAAGGCTGAACAGGTTGGGCCTATACCCATTGGAGTTTAGAAAAATGAGCAGTGATCTTATTAATATATAAGATCCTGAGGGGATGTGAAAGGGTAGAAACGGAATGATGTTTCCACTTGAAGACATGGGGGAGACTAGAAACAGGGGACACAGTTTAAGAATAAGAGGTCTCCCTATTAAGATTGAGATGAGGAGAATTTTTTTTCTCTCAAAGGGTCGTTAGCCTGTGGAATTCTCTCCCACAGAAAGCAGTGGAGGCTGGGTCATTGAATGTATTCAAGGCAGAGTTAAACAGATTTTTGATAGACAAGGGAGTCAAGGGTTATGGGGGACAGACAGGAAAGTGGAGTTGATACCACAGCCAGATCAGCCATGACCTTATCGAAAAGTGGAGCACGCTCGAAGGGCTGAATGGCCCACTCCTGCTCCTAAGTCCTATGTTCCCATTTTCCTAATTTGCATTTCAATAAGAGGTTATTTAAGATGCTGAGGCGGGCACAGCTGAGTCTGTTGGAAGGTTAAACCATTTCGTTAATTAGGGCTTTCCATCACTGACTGTGTTTAAAATAACCACTTCCTGTTGGAACGATGGGAAATAAACATGAACAGCAAGGTGCATTTTGTTCGAAATATAAAAAGCATTTATGTTCTTGCCTTGGAGGGCAGAGAGAGAAGGAAAGACACACACTTATAAATTATTATATATAATATATATTTTATTACAGCTCCTGCTACAGAGCAGTGAATTGCACAGGTATGCCTCTGAATATTCATTGAAAGAATCACAACATAGACGTCCCAATTCTTCTAAGGTAAACTGATGGAAAGGCAAATAGGCTCTGTGACAATTGTGCGCCACTTTGTGCACAGTGTGCAATGCTTTACATCCCAAGTAGTAAAAACCCCCAATAGCACATCCCCAAGTATTTCACGTACAATAAATTACTGTGTAGTGCAGTGATCATTGTTATGTGGCCATGTGTGGAAGTTATTTGTGAAACTCTGAACAGGGTTGGCCACTGAGAATGGGATTATTTGGTCCTTTCTCAGTAGTTGGAAGCCTGGACCAATTCCAAAAGGCCAATGTCGTTGGGTTACCTATAAGCATGCAGGAACCATGACTCTCCACTGTAAGTAGCCATAGGCTCCTTGGAGTAGGGATCTGACAGCCCCTGAGGTGCCTTCCATATTTCCATACTCAGTACAGGCATATGCATATGTCATAATTACTCATTACCTCCTTGGACTTCTTTCTTTGTTTAAATCAGACTTGTCTGGTTTTTACCCTGCTCTATGGTCAGGTTTGTGCTTTTTTTCCTCTGGGCCAGTACTTACGTGTTCACAATTCCATCCCTCTTCATCATAGACCAACTTTTCTCCACCCCTCTAACATTCAGTATTCTAATCGATAATAATAGGTCAGTTAACTTTTGGACTTCAAACTGCCCCTCCAGACTGCTGGCCCCTTGCCATCCTATATATGGCACAAGCACAATTCATGTAATTCCCTAGCAATCCCCCTCTACCCCGTGATCATGTCTCTATTGTATCCGAACTGGATAACTTAGCTTGACAACACACCCCACCCCCTCCATCTCCGCCCAAAAAACCTGTGGCTCCAGGATTGGCTCACCGAGTCACCGGAGGACACACAGCTCATGAAACCTGGCACATGTCATCCTTATTTCATGGGACTGACGATGATGACAACAGCAAAAATCCTAACATGCACTAGAACGTTCCCTGCTCTAACAATGCCACAGAATAAACTGACAGGCACCTAAACAAGAAGATTAACTTCTCATTAAAAACGTTGGCTCCTTCCACACTACGGCACACCCTCAGTGTTGGAGTGAGCTATCAGCCTAGCTTAGAACTTAACTCCAGGGTTGGGGCCGTAAAAAGCGGCGAGCAGTTCAAAAGCCCCATTGACGTTGCCAGGACCGCAAAATCCCGCTGGCCTAAAATTCCCCGCCCCAGGGGCAGAATTTAGCCCTCGATGGGCGGGTGGGCCCCACTGGCTCGGCGGCGGGCGGGCAGCCGAACTCCGCCGCCGAAACGGGCCCCGCCGCCATTTTGAGTTTGGCCCGCCCAGCGGCCTGCCCGACAGTTTCCTGTGCGGGGAGAGGGAGGGAATCCCCAGCTGTCAATGTGCGCTCTTTCACACACTGCTCCATGAGACTAAGTGCTGTCTCAGGGAGATTGGTGACAGTTTAAAAAAAACTCAAAAATAGAAGAATAAAAAAATTATTAACACCTCCCCCTCATGTGACAATGTCACACGAGATGGGACATGTTAATAAATATGACATAAAGTTCATAAAAGATTTTTAAAACGGACATGAAACCTCATCCCGCCGGTGGATGAGGTTTCATGTATTATCAGAAGCCCGCTGGGGCTCCTGGCCTGCCCGCCAGCCTTAAGGTTGGACGGGCAGGTCCTTTAATTGGGTTAATTATCCTGTCAATGGCCTCAATTGGCCATTGACAGGTCGGTGGGCGGACAGCTGGTCGCGCTGTCCGCCCGCCTTCCTGAATATTTAAATGGGGCGGGATGATGTCTGGGGTTCCTCCCAATGTCATCCCGCGTCATTTTCCCCTCGGTGAGCGGGCCCCACCCCCAGCTCGCCGACAGGAAAATTCTGGCCCAGGAGTGGGGAAGTGAACCCATGACCTTCTGACTTCGAGGACATCGTGACACCAAACTGACAGTTCAAGCTCCCACAACAATCTTTTTAAAAATTAAAGAAGTGTTAAAAAAAAACTCACTCTGAATAAAACCTAAACATTTCAAGGAATCAAAACCATATTTTTCATATCAAAAATAGCGTTACTCTTGCTAATTTAAAAATAAGGAATAGAAACCACCAACACACAGAAGCCAAACAATCCTGTTAAACAGAAAAAAGAGTAAAATGCGGAAGAAGTGGACATTAATTCTTTTGGTGAAACAATTCAAGAAAATTATCTGAGTTTCAAAACTGTAATGATTCAAGATCAATGCACTCTCTCCCAGTGGGAATTGACTTGCATTTCCTTATCCCAGCTAGGTCAGCTTTGGGAGATACTGAGCCAAGGTTGTTCATGCTTTATTTTGCTCTCTATTAAATTTTTACACTTTCTTATGCTCCTTGACTGTGTGTGTAAATATTTTCACAAATAATGACTTTTAAAATTTTTTCATGGGGTATGGGCGTCACTGGCTAGGTCGGCATTCATTACCCATTCCTAATTGCCCTTGAGAAGGTGGGGGAGAGCCACCTTCTTGAACCGCTGCAGCCTATGTGGTGTAGGTACACCCACAGTGCACTTAGGGAGGGAGTTCCAGGATGTTAACCCAGCGACAGTATGCAATGCTAACAGATACTAACAGTAACGTTACCAGACTTCAGCAGTGACTAGTCCTAGGCCCAACCAACTTCAGCTGCTTCATCAATGACTGTTCTTCCATCATAAGGTCAGAAGTGGGGATGTTCGCTGATGATTGCACAATGTTCAGCACCATTCACGGTTCTTCAGATACTGGAGCAGTCCGTGTCCAAATGCAGCAAGACCTGGGCAATATCCAGGCTTGGGCTGACGAGTGGCAAGTAACATTCACACTACACAAATGCCAGGCAATGACCATCTCCAACAAGAGAGAATCTAACCATCACCCCTTGATATTTAATGGCATTACCATCATTAAATCCCCCACAATCAATACCCTGGGGGCTACAATTTATCATAAACTAGCATTGACCATATGGACTAGCCATATAAATACTGTGGCTCCAAGAGCAGGTCAGAGGCTAGGAACCCAGTGGCGAGTAACTGACCTCCTGACTCCCCAAAGCCTGTCCAACATCGCAAGGCACAAGTCAGGAGTATTATGGAATAGTTTGGTACTTGTTTGACCTGCACAGACTCGATGGGCTGAAGGGCATTTTTCTGTGCTGTAGATCTCTATGACTCTCTATGAATCTATGACTCTTCACTTGCCTGGATGAGTGCAGCTCCAACAACACACAAGAAGCTTGACACCATCGAGGACAAAGCAGTTCGCTTGAGCGGCATCCCACCCACAAACATTCACTTCCTTCACCACTAATGCACAGTGACAGCAGGGCGTACCATCTGCAAGATACACAGCAGCAACTCGCCAAGCCCATGACTGCCACCATCTAGAAGAACAAGCGCAGCAGATAGATGGGAACACCACCACCTGCAAATCCCCCTCCAAGTCACACACCATCCTGACTTGGAACTATATCGCTGTTCCATCACTGTTGCTGGGTCAAAATCCTGGAACTCCCTAACAGCACTGTGGGTGTACCTACACCACATGAACTGCTGCGGTTCAAGAAGGTGGCTCACCCCAACCTTCTCAAAGACAATTAAGGATGGGCAATAAATGCTGGCCCAGCCAGTGATGCCCACACCCCACGAATGAAAGAAAAAAGCTAGTATCCAGTTGGCATGTGTCTTGAAATCAGCAACCTGACCCCATGCCTGATTGGTTATTTCCTTTGTGGACTGGGTCTTTTATAAAGCAGCACTTTTGACCATGATTCATGATTTCGATAGAATAATTATTTAAGGAAGAGCCCATGCTGAATTTCATTATTATTGGGTAGCTCCATTTCCAACACATACCTTCTCTCTGGTGGCAGCCTTGCATCTCATAAGACAATGGTTCGCACTGTGTTAAGCGTCACGTGGTGTTGCTCAGGGACCCCACTCAGTCCCTGCCACATTTGCGACAGAGGAAGACAGTGGGCTGACAAGGTGCATCATTCGCTGGTCACTGTTTTCTCTCAACCCTCTTCTTGACCAGCTGGGCATCTTGTTTCTGCTCGCTTCTTCCAAACAGTCAGCCTCCAGAGGTCACGGCCGCCAGTGACTGTCTCCCAGTTTTTAGTGTCAACATCTGCCATTTTCATATCTCGCTTGCAGGTGTTCTTGTAGCAGAGGTATGGACACCCAGGCTGTCATGACCTAGTGGCCAGTTCACCGTACAGAAGGTCTTTGAGTATAGAGCTGTCATTCATTGATGAACGTGGCTGAGTCAGCACAGGTATCGTTGGCTTAGCAATGAGTGCGTGCTATTGGAATTAGCATGCTCCAAGACCTCTAAGTCCTGCCAAGAGATGCTGAGGACACGTCTGAGACAGTGAAGGTGGAAACTGTTCAGCCTTTTCTCCTGCCTAGCACTTTTGTCCAGATCTCACCAGGAGTGCGCTGTGGACACAGGCTTGGTAGATTCACAGTTTGGTATTCTCAGTCAGGTTGCTGTTGTTCCACACTTTTACTCACCTTGGACATAACAGCTGCTTTTGTGGTGTGTGCGTGTTGACTACAGCATTAAGTGACAGATTGCTGGTGATTGCGAAGCCTAGATATGTGAAGCTATCAATAACCTCCAGGGTCACATTGTCAGTGCTGATAGATGGTGGTATAGCAACAGCCTGGACCATGACAATTGTCTTCCTGATGCAGATGCTTAAACCAAACTCTTTACAGGCATGACAGAGTCTGTCCATTTGCCACTGAAGGTGTTCCTCAATATAGAATGTTAGTGTGGCGTCCTCAATGTAGAGCGACTCTCTGATGAGGACTTGGCGTACCTGTGTCTTGGGTCTCAGATGAGCAAGACTGAACAACTCTCTGTCAGTCCTGGTATGTAAGTCCAGCATCGCGATGGGTCAATGATGGAAAATGCCTCATTTTGATGTGAATGCGAGACAGCGTCTCAACTAGATAGAGCTGCGAATATTTCACACCAGTGCTCTTTCAAGGAACCAATGGAGGGAGGGCACAAACTTTAAGCCCATGTTTACAAAGTGCTTGTGATCAATCTGAAAATGTCACATTGTTCAAGCTCACTCCCGTGTTCATGATGGGAATGGGCCAAAAGCCTCAACAACTCAACAACAAATGCTGAAGGATTTGCTGGAATGAATTGTTGGAAGTGCAAAACCCACGGGGCCGAGTTTTTCTCTCGTTGGGCGAGCGCTCAGCCCGAATGGGGGAGAAATAGTGCGCCAGGAGGTTGGGCGAGCGTTCAGATGTCATTGCATCGCGCACTCGTGCGATATTTCGGTGGGCGGGCGCGCGTGGAAGTCACCAGCACACCCGCCGACAATTAAGAGGGGGCTGTTAAACCCATTAATTAATTCGTTAAATCGAAATTTCCCCTTACGGTTAGCGGGCGGACGAAAAGGCCAAGCGGCCTTTGACTTTTTTATGAAACCTCCTGGGATGAGATTTCGAGCAGTGATTTAAAAAAAACTTTAAAAAAACTCATTTTTGACATGTCCCTGCTCGTGTGACAGAGTCAGGTGAGGGGGTCGTGTTTCCCTTATTTTTCAACCGTTTATTTTTAATATTAAAAATCTTCAGCTCCCTGAGGCGGCTCTGTGCCTTCGGGGAGTTTAGACTGAGCGCACCCGGGGCGCAGGCGCTGACTTCCGTGCCAGCCCTGCTCCCCCCGCCACCACTCGACCAAGGCAGCACTGAGCGTTTCAGCGCGCGGTTCACACTGGCTGCCCGTTAATTGGCCGGCCAGCCTGAAATCGCGGTCGGGGCCCGATTGCGGGCAGCGGCCGGTTTTGTGGGCGCTCTCAGGCCCACCCGCTGGCCGTGCCCACTCGATAAAGTTAAAAATCCTGCCCGCAATGTAGAAATGATCATTCTTAATACATTTTACAAAGTTGTATTTGTCGGCTATTTCTGTCTAAATAATGAGCTGATAGGAATCTGACAGGGAGGTTATTGTGCCTGATAGAGTAGGGGAGCTATATAACCTACAGGGTTCAATGTCATGGTTGCTGAAGCAGCCTGCGGTAATGAATGTGTCTGTTGATGGTAAATTGGTGATTTCTCATTATCAAGCACCATGCCTCCTCCGATCTAGTTCCTAGTGTTAACAAAACAAACCATTTCATTAAAAAAATGAACAGAAATTAATAGATTATTAATGTTCATGATTAATGCTTTGATTTTCTTGTTTTAAACAAGCCCATTGATGGTTACATTCCCCCTTTTGGGTCATTACTGTTTCTCGTCGCTAACAACTGGAAAATAGGTAACAGCTGTTTAGAGTCACCTCCCTGGTGTTGGCTCAGTACCACAGCTCTAACATCCATCTTTCATGCCTGAACCCTGAGGTTCTCACAGAGCCCTAACTCTCCCTACCAGAAGGGAAAGTCAGCAATATTTATTAGTCCCAACTGGAAAACCCATCTGCTTTTGCCCAGTTTGGGTGGGAAAGGGCAATTTATGGGCATTCCCTTCACCCACCACAGTGAGGAGAGATATGTCAATATTGCCCAGCCTAGCTGAGTGAATGCTGTCATGAAAAGCAGAAAGGGGCAAATTCTGTTTGGTAATTTGAAGTATAAATCGCCTGCAAAAGGTTGTATTTCATTAATAATAATTTTGTCTTTACTCATTGCTACAATAAAAGTGATTTTAAAGTGTGAAATCTTGACGTGTCATCCTTTCAACTAATCACTCGCAGTTCGAATTTCTCTTTAAACCATTATCATTCTCGGTGGAGATTGTTACACAAATCACATGACGCTAGAGAAAGAGGGGCTCCCTTTATTAGAAAAAAAGTAGCTTAGGAGCAGGTTGTTGAGTTGGAGAGGGCGTAAATGTAAGATCATCACAAGGAGAAAGGAGAAGTCGGGGGAAGTTATGTGCACAGAGACTTGCTATAGGACATGGATTCCCTTCACAAATACAATGATGAAAGCAAAATTAAAGGAGGTGGGTGCACTTTTGAAAAATACTAATTTAAGAGGATACGGGGAAAGGACAAATGCATGGGGCTAAGTAGATACCTCTTTCAGACTGTCAGCACATAGATGGTGCATTAGGAGTCGGCCATTTTGGACTGAATTCAGGAGGAATTCCTTCACTCAGTGTCGTGAATCTCTACCCCAGAGAGTTGTGGACGCTCAGTCATTCCGTATATTCAAGGTTAAGATAGATAAATTTTTGGACACCAAGGGAATGTAAAGGATATGGGGATTGGCTGGGAAAAAAGTTCAGCCATGATCTTATCGAATGATGAAGCAAACCTGAGGGGCTGAATGGCCTAATCCTACTCCTATTTCTTATGTTCACATATTCTGTGCTGTAAAATTTCATGATTCTGTTCCAGTCTTAAATCTCCTCTGCGCCTTTCAGTCCTTTGACTCCAGCTTTATGTGAATCCTCCCTCCTTCACCCCATTATTGATGTCAGAGCTTTTAGCCATCTTGACCCTGTTGTCTGGAACTCCTTCCCTATAAGTTGCTCCATCTCTCTCTCTCTCTCATCCTCTTTCACCATCTCTAAAACCGCCACCCAAAACACATCTTTTCATCCAAGCTTTCAGTCACCCTGTCCAATTCTACCCAGCGGTGAAATGTCCTCTAACCTGCTCCCTGTAAATCACTTTGGGACATTATTGGCTTCAAGGCTGCTATATAAATGCACTTTGTTATTATCACCCATTAACTAGGTTTCCACTAAAACTGATACTGATGCAAGTTCCCTAGTTAATGAATAATTTAACCTTGACCAACTGAAAGGAAAAAATTTACAAACTAGGATTTGGAATCATAAACTAACTGTCTTTGTGTAAATGTCCCAGTTCTGTCAAACCTAAGAAAGAATGAAGGTTGCAAAATATTCCTTTATATCTGTCATATTCACAAATATTTGACTCATCTACTTTCGATTAATTTACAGCTGTTTAAGCTGAAACTACATACGCTCCATGAATAACTTACCGTCTGAGAATTTAAATTCTCCACTATTTCACTCTGCTATGCAATTGTATTATCCTAATTCTACTGTGAGATCACCACTAGAGTATTTGTCTGTCGCTTCAGATGCTGTGGTTTGAAAGAAGCTTGCACTCAATACCTCACACAATGAGCTACTGAATGTCCATGTAACTGGAAGGCACTGAGTGAGAGTTACTTTCACACTGAAAAGGAAGAAATACCTGAGTGAACAAAAACAGAAACAGAAATACCTGGAAAAACTCAGCAGGTCTGGCAGCATCGGCGGAGAAGAGCACAGTTGACGTTTCGAGTCCTCATGACCCTTCAACAGAACAGTTCTGTTGAAGGGTCATGAGGACTCGAAACGTCAACTGTGCTCTTCTCCGCCGATGCTGCCAGACCTGCTGAGTTTTTCCAGGTATTTCTGTTTCTGTTTCTGTTTTTGTTTTGGATTTCCAGCATCTGCAGTTTTTTGCTTTTAGCAAATACCTGAGTGATACTACTCAGCCCTGAGACGGGCATACACACACATTATTTATTATATATATACATACACATGGATTACATGTTTTTATACATGTATATATATATGCTTACACAGATATGTATTATGGAATTCAACCTGAAGAAGTGTGAAGTAATGCATTGGTGGGGGGCGGGGAGGAAGGGGAATTCAGAACGGTAGGATGCTAACAAGTGTAAAGGAACAGAAGGATTTGATGTGCATGTCCACAGATCTCTGAAGATAACAGGACATATGGATAAGGTGGTTACAAAGGCATGAAAGATGCTTTCCTTAATTAGCTGAGGTATAAACTATAAGGGCATGAATGTGAAGTTGTTCACTTTGGCAGGAAGAACAGAAAAAGCAGAGTGTTACTTAAACGGAGAACGGCTGCATAATTCCGAGGTGCAGAGAGATCTGGGTGTTCTAGCACATGAGTCACAAAAAGTTAGTATGCAGGTATGGCAAGTAATTAAGAAGGCTAATGGAATGTTATCCTTTATTACGAGAGGGATTGAGTAAGGACATTCTGCTTCAGTTATACAGGGCATTGGTGAGACTGCACCTTGAACACTGAGTGCAGTTTTGGTCTCCTTATTTAAAGAAGGATATAAATGCATTGGAGGCGGTTCAGAGAAGGTTTTACTAGATTAATACCTGGAATGAGTGGGTTGTCTTATGAGGAAATGTTGGACAGACTGGTCTTGTTTCCACTGGAGTTTAGAAGAGTGAGGGGTGATTTGATTGACGTATACAAGATCCTGAACGGCCTTGACAAGGTGGACGTTGAAAGGTTGTTTCCTCTTGTGGGTGAGTCCAGGACTAGGGGTCACTGTTTTAAAATTAGGCGTTGCCCTTTTAGGACAGAGATGAGGAGAATTTTTTTTCTCTCAGAGGGTTGTGCGATTTTGGAATTCTCTGCCTCAGAAGGTGGTGGAGGCGGGTCATTGAATATTTTTAAGGCAGAGGTAGATAGATTCTTGTTAGGCAAGGGAATCAAAGGTTATCAGCGATGGATGGGAATGTGGAAATCAAAATACAAGAAGATTAGCCATGATCTTATTGAATGGCGGAGCAGGCTCGAGGGGCCGAATGGTCTACTCCTGTTCCTATTTCTTATGTTCTTATGTTCTTATGAGAAGATTGTGCTCAAATTGTATAAAACATTGGCGGGGCCATAGCTATAGTGCGGTTTACGGTTCTGGTCACTATATTACGGGAAGGATGAGATCACACTAGACAAAGTACAAAGCAGATTTATGAAAATACTGCCAGGAATGGAGAATTTTAACCATGAATAAAAATTGGATAAGCTGGGTTTGTTTTCTTTGGAACAGAAGAGGCTGAGGGATGATTTAGTTGAAGTGTATAAAATTATCAGGGACCGCAATAGAGTGGATACCTATTTTCATGAGCAGAGAGGTCAACAATAAGGGGGCTGGGATTTAAAGTAATTGGTAGAAGGATTAAAAGAGATTAGTGTTGAAATCTTTTCACCCAAAGGGTCCTGGGAGTCTGGAACTCACTGCCTGAAAGGGTGATGGAGGAAAAAACCGATTGCATTTAAAAAGTACTTGAATATGTACTTGAAGTGCCAAAACCTATGAGATTATGGAACAAAAGCTGGAAAATGGGATTAGTTGGGATAGTTTTTACTTTACCAGCACAGAAATAATGGGGTGAATAGCCTCCTTCTGTACCATAAATGTCTATGATTTGTATATGCCTGCATATATATATATCTCTGTCTCTCTGTCTCTGTCTCTCTCTCTGTTATAGTTGTAACTGGTTCCAGAGAAGTGTTAAAATTTAGTCCAACAGGTAACATGACAGCTGAAAAAGTCTTCCCTGAAATGTATTAGGACAATTTCAATCTAATATTGAGGTAGTATGTGTCTGCAGCATCAGTTACCTGCAATTTGGTACAGATTGGTTCTTTCACTCAAACTCATCAAGCCAGCTGGTAAAGGCAAATCGCACTTGTGAAGAAAGTTGGTATAAAAGGGTCACAGTTGGAACAGAGTAAAACAAACTTTACTTTGCATCCTCGAATCCCTCGCCTGGATCAGATGTCATCAGTGCGGATGCTGCACCAATGACTTATCTAGACAATCAGCTCTTGGCTTCCAAGATGAAAGACTTTCTCCTCCCAGCCCCATGCTAATCGCAAAAAGTTGCACTAACAATGTTTTTTTTTAAAAAATAGCCAACAATAGCCACTTGATGTTGCTTGCAAAGGGATGTCATAAGCAAAACGATGCAGAAAAAGCCCATGCAACATCTGTTATCTAACAGACTGAACGGTGCAGTCACTGCTATGAACACTAACAGTAGCAATGGGCAGCAGTGACAGTAATGAGCAATATGATTGAAGGATGAGAAAACATGCAGCCTGTGCTCACTTACAACCAACTATAAATGCATTCATTAAGGCTGAGGGGAACATGACATTTTGCTGGTATAATTTTACTTAGCCCCTCAAGAGAGCAATAGCATTCCTTTATAGAATGAAAACGGAAAAAAGTTGATTAGCCAAAATCAATTTAAAGCAAATTCACACAGTAAATAGATGTCATAGCTGTGAATGCTTTCTTATGAGAGAAATTATTAAAATGTGCAGTTATATTGATTTAGGGGCTGCCTGCTAGGATTAGGCATAAGCATTTAGGGAGTATTGTTTCCATGGTTGAGCAACGGGTTAAGATCAGTGTGATCGCAGGTTCGATCCTTGGTCTGTCCTTGGTCAGGGAGGCAGTGAGTTTAAGTGGCTTCAGTGCCAGAGATTTATATTTGTGTGACTGGCAAGTGATAGCTGGACTATGTTGAGCTGTGATATATCCCACTGTCACTGATATGTAGTACTTGTGGAATTTGTACAAGAGTCAATGTTTGGGTTGAGGAAGACAGAAAATGGGAGCATTTTGACCAAGAGAAAAGGGAAACTATGTGAAAACTACCTGAAGACCAAGGGGAGAATTTTCTTCCTGTCCGGGGTTGGGTGGGGGTGGGGGTGGGGGTGGGGGTGGAATTGCGCAGGGGCGGGAGGGGCAGCTGTGCAGCCGATTGATACCACAAAGTTGTTAACTTCTCAAATGGGACCCCAATTTTGTTTTGCTCCCAGGTGAGGAGGAATGAGCTGGTTCCTCTTTATTCAATCCCCTCGGTTGGTCACAACAAGGTTCATTTAAAAGGGGTCCCTTCCTTCATGGATACCTTTTCCCAGTCCAAATGTATTTATGTTTTAGAAGGAGCTTAGAAGTTTAATCAGGCTTTCTTGAGTCAAAGAAAGAGTAAGTCTGTTAGTTACTAAAAACCTGAAAAAACAGATCACACAGATCAGAAATAAGGAGTCGAGTCTGTAAATAAAAGTTTAAAAAGATATACGAATCAGTCCTTGGCTTGTCTGTGAGGAGTAGTTGGTGAAATTTGTGGCCATTAAGTTGGGTGATTCTAGTAGAGTTGACTTTGGCAGTTGAGCATTTGGTTTTGAGACACTTGGTTCTGCACGTTAGCTGAAGGAGGAGATGTGCTATTTCCATCTTGGCTATGACTTTTCTGACTTGTGACTTGCCTCCAGCAAGGGGGAGAGAGGAGAGACTTTTACCTGCAACCCTCAGGGTTGCCTAGTTGATGTTCTTCTGCTGTGATCCTTGCAACACACACTAGCACACCAGAACTAGAACACACAGATCAGGTTTGCAGCTAGCTTTTTAACCCCTTTTCTTGTGTATTCCATGAAGGGAAAACAAACATGTCTTTTACCCAGAATCTGCTTTTCCAACTCTGACAATTTTCATATGTTATGGGTATCACTCAACAGGAGATGCTTCTGCTGAGATGTTGTAATCAGCCTCCATTGTCTCCGCAACCACAGGAGATTAAAATTCAGTCTTTTACATTCAAGTGTCTGTCTGAAGTGGGCCTTAACACCTTTTAGGTGTGATATTCTATGGTCTCTCTGGGCTAGTCAGTCAAGTTTAATCCACAGACGAATTTTCCAGAAAGTGGTTACTTTACATTCTCAGCCAGCTTTTGCTTGTAGGTCTTTTAAAAAAAAAATGTCTTACTTAAAAAGTTCAATATGTCTGTAAGTAATTCGTAACAACTGACCTCAAAATAATCTAAAACCTTTTCGTTTATCCATCATTGGTTCTGCAATTCCAAAGGCTTACACCTTAGAGAATGATCTCATAAAAAATACTTGGTCCGTTCTGGATAACCTGCTTTATACTTAAGTTCCGTCCTTTGGAGTAGAATAGTGTAAACGCAATGCCAAAGGTAAAATATTGTGGGTGCTGAAAATTTGAAATATGCGCAAAAACTGCTGGAAACACCCAGTATCAGGCGGCATCTCTGTGGGGAGACAAATAGAGTAGCGTTTCAGATGTTTCAGAGATCATAGCCCCGAAACCAGCATGAACTCTGCATCTCTCTCCACAGATGCTGCCAGACCTGCTGAACATTTTCAGCGTTTTCTGTTTTTCATTTCTGAAAATTGTATGTCGTTCACACAGGGAAGGGTTTTCACGTCGGCGAATGGGGGCGGGGCCCTGCTCACCGACGTGTAAAATGGCGCACGGTGATGCCGGGCGCGCGTCCCCGACGTCACCGTGGGCGCATGATGGAGGCGGCTGCGCACCCTCCAAACTGGCAAAGGCCTGTTAAGGCCATTTAAAAACAAATTAACGTAATCATGAACGCTGCCCGTCCAACCTCAAGGTTGGCGTGGGGGGCAGGCGAAGAGCCCAGGCGGCCTTCGCATTTTTCATGAAACCTCATCCACAGGCGGGATGAGGTTTCCTGAAGGGTTTTATTAAATTAATAAATAAATTTTACTCAATTCGTAAACATGTCCCAGCTCATGTGACACTGTCACACGAGGGGACACGTGTAAATGATTTTTAACTTTCTTTATTGAAAATTCTCAGTATGCTCTTTATCTCCCTGAGGCACGGAGCTGCCTCAGGGAGATTTCCGCCCTCTTTCGCGCAGGTCATGCTGGGTGGCGCGCATCCGATTGCTCCGTGCCCACCCCCACCCACGCCCGCTCCCGACCGGCCCGCCCAACAGGGAGAAAATTCTCCCCATGGATTCAAGGTCATACATCGCTGATATGTAAATAAGGTCTTCATGAGGAAGAGGGAACTCCCATTATATATTGTTTGATAATCAATTTTACAAACATGCTTTCAGATATCCAGGGAGGGAGAGAGTGCAATTCTTTAATGAATGGGCAGGATAGTGAATTCGCCAACATAGCACATGTTAATCAGTTACGATTAACCTTTGTATTAACATCAGTGCACTTCCAATGATGACTTATTTTTGGTATTTACACTTGTGGAATGTGTAATTATTTTTTTACACTTTTACAGCAACACTGCACTCATAACATCTTGAGATAACCGGCTTCCAAGGTGAAAAACATTCTCTTCCCAGCCCCATATTAAATCTCAAAAAGTTGCACTAACAACGTTTTATCACAGAAATAGCCGACAACAGTCATTTGATGTTGCTTGCGAAGGGAGGTCACAAGCGAAACGATGCAGAAAAGATCCATGCAAGGGCTGTTATCTAACGGACTGAATGGTGCAGTCTCTGCCAGCCAAAAGTCCATTGACGCTTAGCGGGACAGGATGATCCGGTGGTGGGCGGGGCCAGGAAATCCTGGCCAAAGTGTTGCCTCCACACCACTCACCTCTGGATCCTGGAGTTGAATCCAGTGCAGCTTAAAGCCAACCTTGAACTGGGTTGGGGCATATGGTCTGTTTCTGTGCCATATATCTCAGGTAATCCAATGTAGACTATTTCTCACTCTATATAACTGCCATTCATCAAATGTATTCTGATCCTCATTTCCAGTGGATATATATTGACACCACAGGGTTGCTGATAGTCCAACAACAAATTGTCATTCAATCAGCAATGACACACAAAATCAAAATCAAAGATCTGGAACTCCCTCCCTAACAGCGCTGTGGGTGGACCTACACCACAGGGACTGCAGCGGTTCAAGAAGGCAGCTCACCACCACCTTCTCAAGGGCAATTAGAGATGGGCAAGCCAGTGAAGCCCACATCCTGTAAATGAATTTAAAAACAATTTATAAGTATTAAAAGTTTATAAGTATGTGGAAAATGGAGAAAAAAATAAATCATGCTTGTTTGGCAGAGTTTTGGAGTCAAGAATGTATTGATGAGATGGAGTGGGAGGAGCTTTAAGCCCATTTTAACTTTATTCTGGGAATATCTCCTAGTGAACCTGAGAACAAGGTTTCATTCATCAGAAACAACACCCCTCATCTTGATAAACGCAACATTCACCAGAGTACATGAGTTTAAAAATGAAAAATTAATAACAAAAAAATTTGGCAACATTTTCACAGGTTCGGCAAAACAATTTTGTTAGAACCTGGATTTCTCAAACCCCCTGATCGTCGGCCACACCTGAAACATAAACCCTCCACTAAAAAATATTAGTTCACGTAAAGGTTGCATCTTCAATTTAAATTGATATTTTTTAACATTAAGTTCAGCTTTTTACACCTGGGCAAGCATACAAAAGGGGGTCTTGCGTTTATATAGCACCTTTCATGATGTTTTCAGGACATTCCAAAGCACTTCACAACCTTCACTTTCAAAGTAATGTGATGATATAAGCACATTAGCAACTTACACACAACTAGCTACGTGGTCGTGAGCAGATAATCTGTTTAGGTGATGTTGCTTGAGGGATGAGTGTTGGCCAGGACACTGAGAGCACCCCTGCTGAAATGTCATCGGACCTTTTATTTCCCACCCGCAGACAGGCAGGCCCTCAGTTGGATGCCTCATCTGAAACATAGTCCTCCACTCCTTCAATGCCGCATGGATAGGTCAGCCTAGGTTTTGTGCTCAAGTCTCTGGAGTAGGACGTGAACCCGCAACCTCCATCCCGGAGGCAAGAGGTGGGATTTTCCAATCCTGCCCGCTGCAGAGTCAGAAACTCTCACCCAAAGTCAACAGACCTTTTAAGCTGGCCTGTCAAATTTTCCATTCCGCCCACGACGATTCCTGCAGAGGGCAGGATTGGAAACTCCCTCCCCTTCAAGAGTGCTACCATGGAGTGTACAAAGAAAAGAGCTAGCAACAAAGATACAGAATAAATTGCCCCAGGTACAGCCCCTCCCCTCAAAAAAAAATCAAAGCAAAGCAGGATAGTTTATCACTTAGCTGCACGAGTATAAAGATCTTTTCAGTCAATGTTTTTGCTCAAATTATTTTGTTGAATTGTGTATGGAAATATAACCATGTTAACCTGAGGGTATGTTACTAAAATAAGTACCTGCTCTTGTCACACTTAAATTATTGGCTATTTATTCGCCAACCCATTTTCCTATTGTTAAGCAGAATGGAGGAAAAATCATTTCCTTTCATAATGCACCATTTTACACAACCTCTTGTGATTTCATCTCTGCCATTCTGTTCTATTCAATTACATTTTACCAATCAGTATGCCGGACTTTGATTTATCAGAATTGCCCTTCTCAAATTATTTAATGAATTGAGCATAGTGGAAATGCAGCTGAAATTAAATGAACAATCATTCAGCTGTCATTTTACATTTCAGGAATAGATTTTATTTAAATATGTATGCCCTGGAGGTAGAGGTTACTTTTCCTGTGCAAATGTGATTCAGAAAAGGAAGATGACAGCCTGGTGAATGTGTTTTGTTGCACTGAGAGGTTCAAGTATTAAAGCAGCCCCATCCTCTGCAGCATCTACTTTTCTGCCTACAGTTTAGTAACCTTTTTATGCAGCAGCATAAAAGTGGGCAAAGATATGAAAAAAATGCACATTTATTTAATTTATTTCGTCCATATTTATTTCTGTTATTTGCTGATTTCTTTTTTGCTTCACTTTCCTGTTTCAGCTCCCTATTCCTGCCAGTCACATACGTTAATCACATCAGGAAATATTTTCGACAGCACATGTTAAATTTGTAGCGTACTGCTATTTAGACAAGTGCAAAATAAATGGCCACTCACAAAGTCAGTGAGTGAAATATTCTCCTTAAGTTTCCCTTGGAAACGCTTTTGTATTATTTTCAACAGCTTTGATTAATTAGCCCACTATATGTTATTCAATTATCCAAGAACACAGCAACCAATTAGAACAAAATGAAAACACATTAATTGTGAGGTGACATTTTTTTCTCTCCCAAATTACCAAATTGAAAAGAAGTACAAAAAGGAAAATGATATTCAGAAATATTTCAAAGGTGTTAATGAAAATACAATCTTAGTGGCCATACTGCCTGTGAAGTAGTTGCTTCAACCTTTCCTGAAGAGCAAGCAATTATATTGTTCAATCATAAGACTAAAAATCATTTAAATCACTCCAGGGTAGCTATTATTTATAACATAAATTACAAAAGTAGTTTACATGATTTTGCTCCTTTTTACTGGTAATTCTTTGATCTCAATGGACCAGCAGCCAATGCAATGCTACCTGCTAATGTCTATATTGATGAATTAACGCCCACAACATATTCATTGTAAAGCGTTGGAGAAATAATTCACAGCCTTTTCTTTAAATCAGCAAATAACACAGTTAAATAATCAAATTGTATTACTTGCCGGAAATGGAGACCGACATTTCTCCTGATGTTTTCAACCACTACTGATATATCTCCATCAATTTTGGAGCTAATTGTTTCACAATTATAAATAACATCAGTAATAGTTGGACAGTAGCCAGCTTTGAAAGTGGAGGATTTTAATCATGGGGATTGGGGAGAACTTTCCAGTTACTCGATGGTAAACAAAATACTTGAAATATTTCAGGCATGAACAGCTTCAAATATAAACACCATACCACACAATGCAGTACATATTTTCCTCAGACATGAAAGCCAAAGAGGAACAGCTCACACACCCCGAGTGCAGCCCTTGTGATTTTTAAAGTCCACCATGGGCTTTACCAGGAACAACAGAGGAAGCCTGAATTAAACCGCATTTGATAAAGCGACAGAAATAGCCAGTTGCAGAACGCAGAAGTGACTGTGTGATAAACACATTTGCAAGTGCTGGGCACATCTCGAAAACTTCTCAAAATGTAGCCTTTCAGCCTTTTTAAGCAAATTGTCCAATTTTAAAAATAGCACAACAGGCATCCAATGGAAATGTTTATTTTTAGGGGAGGAATAAAGCTTAAACAATGCAACCGTTGTTTAAAGTCCACTTTAACAAGTGCTGCAATAAGGCAGTAACATAGCCTTAATATAGCTGTTGCCATGGAGCCAGAATATTTCTTCCTTCTTCTTTGACTCATGAGAATAAAGAGCACAATGTTTCTTACCCAAACCTTCATTCTCACAAGTTTCTAGAATTTACTGGATTTATTGACCTTTGCTGTAAAAAGCAAATGACTAGAATTTAATAATTAGCAGATTACCATGCAAGCAGTCTGTATATTAAGCGTTTTATGTATTTATACAGACATGAATATTACATGCGACATATTCAACTCAGAACACATTTGTACTGACATGCACAGCCCATGTGCCTTGTACACTTGAAAGTATTTTTTAAAGCCTTCACTGGAACAGTTTGACTTTCATGGTCACCAGTTAAAATGATGCAGCAATTATGCCCATAGACTTGCATTAATGATTTTCTTGTGCTTATTATTTGATGTATCAATTTGCACTAATGTTATTTAAGGTTCTGTTCTGTCAATTTGTAGATATTATTCGTATCCTGCCTGTTTTCTCTCAAAGGAGGAGGAGAGGGTAAGAATAATTCCACCTGACACTTCTTAAAGGGGCAATGTCATTGGGAGAATGAAAAGAATGGTAAAGCAGCCAAGCAAAGTGCGCTCCGATTGGTGCCATCGCCATCGTGTTAGGTGCCAGAGATCAGTACTGCAGCAGAAGGTGCACCCTGCATCATGCTTTTTGAGTGCGATCTTTGTTTCAATTCACTATGACAAATACAGATAGCCAGTTTGCAGTATTGGAGATGATGGTGACGCAATTCCTTCAGTATAGTATTGTTAGATGACACTGTTAGGGCATATAATTTATTATGCCAAAAACTGCCAAAAGCCACAGGGTCAGTTGTGGGTCCCTCAGGCTGGATCTTGGTATGAGGCTCAATGGATGTGCCTCCTTCTCTCCCTCTTGAACTGTCCATATACTTTTCCGCTCACCTATGGCTATCCCACTGTCATCTGGCACTGTGTTAAGAATAGAAAAACTGCTATCCCTCTTCCTTTCTGCTCATGTCCCTTAACTTGTGCACCCAAAGAATAACCGGTAACATTCATACATTTTCTTTTCTCCTCCAATATTTTGCTTGTATCCCTCTTCTCCTTCAGGTGGTAATTCAAAAGTGAGCTAAGTGAAAGCCTTCAGCTAGCTGTGAGTCTCACGCTGTTCATGGGTGAGCCTCGGGGGTGACTTTTGATAGGCCGCCTGACCACAGGGGCAAATTCAAGCCTGAGGCCCATCTTGTCCTCACCCAATATCCAGACGCTGATATTTCTGTCAGGGGTTTAACAAGATGGCAGTCAGGATCAGGGGGCCTGGTTGATTCTTTTCCCTGCACATACTGAGACCAATTACAACATCATAATGCTCTTAGCTGTCATTTAGTTGAAAAATTGCCAAAGATGTAACGGAAACTCTAAAAAGGGACACTTGAAGATTCATGGGAATAAGATTTCCTAGGCCCAACAAAAATCAGCCTTTTTTTAATGAGATCACAACAAAAGTAATAGATCCTTGACACTATTTCGAAGAAGAACAGGGAAGGTAGACTAAAGGCTCAGCGAGGCAGATTTTTGATTGATAAGGGAGTCAAGAGTTATGGAGGACAGGCAGGAAAGTGAGTTAAGGCCCCAATCAGAATTTATCCCTTAATAAACATCGCAAAAATCAGGTTGTTTGGTTAATATCTCATTGCTGTTTGTGGGAGCTTGCTGTGTGCAAATTGGCTGCCAGGTTTCCTAAACTTCAACAGTGGCTACGCCCCAAAAATACCTCAGTGGCTGTAAAGCAATTACTGGTGTCCCAGAGCTGTGAAAGGTGTTATATAAATGCAAGTCATTTTTTTAATGCAGCCCAAAATATTTCTTTGATTTTTTTTAATGCAACTAAACACAGTTTACAGAAAGTTTAAGTTGATTTTCATAGTGTCATAGATTTATCCGCCATAAGCCCTAGATTTCACCTTTACTCAATGCAATGTAACTTTCTTCCATTTAACACTTGCTCCATTGCTTGATTCATTATTAATTATTTTACAGTTATCCACATCAAATTGCTTCTGCCACTTATTGGTTCAGTCACCAATTCCTTCTCTATCTGTTAGCATATCAGTATTTGCCCTGTTTTTATTTGGACATCGTTTACCAAAGAAAGCCTCTTGTAATGAAGATGACCTAAATCAAGGAAGAATTATTGTTCTGATGAAAGGTCATCAACCTGAAATGTTGACCTGACATGCCCCTCTCCACACTGTTGCCTAATCCCACTGGGTGTTTCCAGTACCTTCTGTTTTAATTTCGGGGTACATAGAAACATACATAGAAACTAGGAGCAAGAGTAGGCCATTCGGCCCTTCGAGCCTGCTCCGCCATTCATTATGATCATGGCTGATCATCCAAATCAATAGCCTGCTCCCGCTTTCTCCCCGTATCCTTTGATCCCCTTTCACCCCAAGAACTATATCTAACTCCTTCTTGAAAACGTACAATGTTTTGGCCTCAACTACTTTCTGCGGTAGCGAATTCCACAGGCTCACCACTCTCTGGGTGAAGAAATTTCTCCTCATCTCAGTCCTAAATGGTCTACCCCGTATCCTCAGACCGTGACCCCTGGTTCTGGACTCCCCCACCATCGGGAACATCCTTCCTGCATCTACCCTGTCTAGTCCTGTTAGAATTTTATAGGTTTCTATGAGACGCCCCCTTATTCTTCTGAACTCCAGTGAATATAATCCTGAACGACTCAATCTCTCCTCATATGTCAGTCCCGCCATCCCAGGAATCAGTCTGGCCAACCTTCGCTGCACTCCCTCTATAGCAAGAACATCCTTCCTCAGATCAGGAGACCAAAACTGCACACAATATTCCAGGTGTGGTCTCACCAAGGCCCTGTACAATTGCAGCAAGACATCCCCGTTCCTGTACTCGAATCCTCTCGCCATGAAGGCCAACATACCATTTGCCTCCTTTACCGCCTGCTGCACCTGCATGCTTACCTTCAGCGACTGATGTACGAGGACACCCAGGTCTCGTTGCACATTCCCCTCTCTCAATTTATAGCCATTCAGATAATAATCTGCCTTCCTGTTTTTGCTACCAAAGTGGATAACCTCACATTTATCCACATTATACAGCATCTGCCATGAATTTGCCCACTCACTCAGCTTGTCAAAATCTCACTGAAGCATCTCCGCATCCTCCTCACAGCTCACCCTCCCATCCAGCTTTTTGTCATCTGCAAATTTAGAGATATTACATTTAGTTCCCTTGCCTAAATCATTAATATATATTGTGAATAGCTGGGGTCCCAGCACTGATCCCTGCAGTACCCCACTAGTCACTGCCTACCATTTGGAAAAAGACCCATTTATTCCTACTCTTTGTTTCCTGTCTGCCAATCAGTTTTCTATCCATCTCAATACACTACCCCCAATCCCATGCGCTTTAGTTTTACACGCTAACCTCTTATGTGAGACTTTGTCGAAAGCCTTCTGAAAGTCCAAATAAACCACATCCAATGGCTCCCCCTCATCAACTCTACTAGTTACATCCTCGAAAAATTCCAGTAGATTTGTCAAGCATGATTTCCCTTTCGTAAACCCATGCTGACTCTGTCCGATTCTGCCGCTGTTTTCCAAGTGCTCAGCTACTAAATCTTTTACAATGGACTCTAGAATTTTTCCCACTACCAACGTCAGGCTGACTGGTCTATAATTCCCTGTTTTCTCTCTACCACCCTTTTTAAATACTGGGGTTACATTAGCTACCCTCCAATCTGTAGGAACTGTTCCAGAGTCTATAGAATCCCAGAAGATGACCACCAATGCATCCACTATTTCTAGGGCCACTTCCTTAAGTACTCTGGGATGTAGATTTTCAGGCCCTGGGGATTTATCGGCCTTCAATCCCATCAATTTCCCCAACACCCTTTCCCTATTAATACTGATTTCTTTCAGTTCCTCCCTCTCACTAAACCCTGTGTTCCCCAACATTTCTGGTATGTTATTAGTGTCCTCCTTTGTGAAGACAGAACCAAAATATGTATTTAGTTGGTCAGCCATTTCTTTGTTCCCCATTATAAGTTCCCCTGTTTCAGACTGTAAGGGGCCTATATTTGTCTTCACCAATCTTTTTCTCTTCACATGCCCATAGAAACTTTTAAAGCCAGTTTTTATGTTCCCTGCAAGCTTACTCTCGCACTCTATTTTCCCCTGCTTAACCAATCCCTTGGTCCTCCTTTGCCGAACTTGAAAGTGCTCCCAATCCTCAGGTCTATTGTTTTTTCTGGCCTATTTGAATATCTCTTCCTTGGATCTAATACTATCTCTAATTTTCCTTGTAAGCCATGGTTTGGCCACCTTTCCTCTTTTACTTTTGTGCCAGACAGGAATAAACAATTGTTGCAGTTCACCCATGCACTCTTTGAATGTTTGCCATTGCCTATCCAACATAATCACTTTAAGTGACATTTCCCAATCCATCATAGGCAACTCGTATCTCATACCATCGTAGTTTCCTTTATTAAGGTTCAGGACCCTAGTCTCAGAATCAATTACGTCACTCTCCATCTTGATGAAGAATTCTCTCATATTATGGTTGCTCATCCCCAAGGGGCCTCACACAACTAGATTGCCAATTATTCCTTTCTCATTACACAATACCCAGTCTAGGATGGCCTGTTATCTAGTTGGTTCCTCAACGTATTGGTCCAGAAAACCATCCCATGTACACTCCAGGAATTCCTCCTCTATGGTATTGTGACTAATTTGATTTGCCCAATCTATATGCAGATTAACTCACCCATAATTACAAATGTTCTTTTATTGCATCCATCTCTGATTTCCTGTTTAATGCCATTCCCAACATCATCACTACAGTTTGGGGGTTTATATACAACCCCCACTAACGTGTTTTGCCCCTTAGTGTTTCTCAGCTCTACCCATACAGATTCCACATCGTTGGAGCTAATATCTTTCCTCACTCTTACATTAATTTCCTCTTTAATCAGCAATGCAACTCCACCGCCTTTTCCTTTTTGTCTGTCCTTCCTAAATACTGAATACCCCCGGGTGTTCAGTTCCCATCCCTGGTCACCCTGCAGCCATGTCTCTGTAATCCCGACTATATCATAGCTGTTTACGTCTATTTGCACGGTTAATTCATCCACTTTATTGTGAATGCTCCTCGCGTTAAGGCACAAAGCCTTAAGGCTTGACTTTTTAACATTACTTGTCCCGTTCCCACTATTTTTCACTGAGGCCCTGTTTGATTCCTGCCCTTGATTTCGCTGCCTACCACTTTTCTTATTCCCCTTTCTGTCTTTTGTTCTTGTCCTTGATTCCTCCTCCTCTGACTCCTTGCTTAGGTACTCATCCCCCTGCCATTTTAGTTTAAACCCTCCCCAACCACTTGAGGAAATATTCCCCCTAGGACATCAGTCCCAGACCTGCCCAGGTGTAACCTGTCCAGTTTGCACTGGTCCCACCTTCCCCAGAAACAGTCCCAATGTCCCAGGAATCTGAAACCCTCCCCCTCACACCATTTCTTCAGCCACATATTCATCCGATATATCCTGCTATTTCGACCCTGACTAGCACATGGCACTGGTAGTAATCCTGAGATCACTACCTTTGAGGTCCAACTTTTCAACTTACTTCCTAACTCCCTATATTCTGCTTTTATGACCTCATCCCTTTTTTTACCTATGTCGTTTGTACCAGTGTGTACCAGGACCGCTGTCTGTTCACCCTCCCCCTTCAGAATGTTCTGTAGCCGCCCTGAGATATCCTTGACCCCAGCACCAGGGAGGCAACATACCATCCTGGAGTCTCGTTTGTGGCTACAGAAATTCCTATCTATTCCCCTTACAATTGAATCCCCTATAACTATTGCATTCCCACACTTTTTATTCCTCCCCTGTGCAGCAGAGCCAATCGTGGTGCAATAAATTTGGCTGTTGCTGCTTTCTCCTCAGAGGCCATTCTCCCCAACAGTATCCAAAGTGGTACATCTCTTTTGCAGGGGATTAGCCACAGGAGATTCCTGCATTGCCTGCCTAGTCCTCTTGCCCTCTCTGGTGGTCACCCATTCCCTTCCTGCCTGTGAACTCTTAGCCTGCGGTGTGACCACCTCTCTATACATGCTATCCATGATTCTCTCTGCCTCATGGATGCTCCACAGTGTCCCCAGCCACCACTCCAGCTCCAAAACCCTGGCTTCCAGGAGCTGCAGCTGGAGACACGTCCCACACACATGCTGGCCCCGGGACTGGAAATGTGCCCAGCTTCCCACATAGAGCAGCTGGAGCGCACCATGGCTTTGAGCTCTCCTGCCATGACTTACCCCTTTAAATTAAATTAAACCTTTTGGAAGGTACTTAATATCAAATAATATCAATTACTCTAGGGCCCTTCTTCCCTGCTCCTCGTTGTTACAGTATATAGCCCTTACAAACGATGAGCCACAAAATAAAACCTTAAAAACTATAGGTGATAAAAGTAGTAAATACTTACCCGACCGTACTCACAGGATCACCTCATTCCCTCCTCACCGAACTCCCTCAGTCACCAAACTCCAACTTAAACGCTCTACTGCAGCCCAGAGCAGAACTCCAGTGCAGACAAAGCAACTGAATTTAAATTCCACCATCTGCTGTGGCAGGATTTGAACCTGTGCCCCAGAGCATTAGTTGGGGTCTCTGGATTACTAGTCCAGTGACGGTACCACTACTCCACCATCTACCCCGCCACTGCTCCACCATTTCAGTGTTTTGTTTTATTGTTTAATTTGCTGTTGGTTCCCTTCCAGGAATGCCCACCTTGAAGAAGTGTTTTTCTTTTCAGTTGTCTTTTTTTTTAAACCCTGTTCATCTTCATTCCCAACTGTTTCTCTTGTGTTTTAATCTGCGCTCACTAAAATTCACTTTCACGGCCGCGTCTCTGTCCTCAGCAACATTTTCTAGCTCCAACTCAAAAAGGTTCTGACAAAAAAAGTTGATTGATCTGAAGCATAACTCTACCTTAGTTCCTCTCTCCACAGATGCTGCCTGTTTCTAGCAATTTCTGAGGTCTTTGATATCTCCATACTCTGCGATTCCAAGAATTCAGGATATTTTATCTGTTATAATCTTATAGCATCACAATGGAATTTAGTCTAACAACAACCAAATGATTCAAAGGGGCCGATAACCCGAAGTTGCCTAACTGCTCCCCATATTATTGAGCTCAGCAACATCCATGGCGACCATCATATCCCAATCTGTGAAGTAAGAAAGGTGGGCGGTGTCTATGATCAAACTACCCACAGACCGTACTTGCTTCAAGTGCAACTTCTTCAACAGGCACACTCTGAGATTTTTAATTACAAAATATATTAAAAATGAGGGGATTCTCCATTGATGTGACTGTGTATCTGGCCCTCATTCTTGCTGCATTGTTCCTTTTGCAATGGGCGCTGAAGGGAAAACCCCAATTAAAACAAAAACTCTCCTGACGCTCCTACCCGCCGTGCCACCTCTGCCCTAGGTGCTGAATGGGGAGCCTTGTAGTCATTTACTAACTATTGACACTACTATTTCTGGCCTGGGTACTCTCAGCTCATGATAATTGATATGAATAGAATATCAGCAATATATTTGAATGAGTTAGCCCTAAGTTATCAACTAGGTATGACGCACAAGGAATGCATTATCAGCCACACACATATCTGATTTAATTTTGAGCTCTGTTGTTGTTGGCAGTGGGATAAGGATGCATTGTGCATCAGGTATAATGAAGCCAGAAACATAATAAAACAAATTGCATTATAATTTCATTTGGTCACATTGATAATTTATAACACTCATTACTATGTCCTGTTGAAAATATTTTCCAGCAACCCAATTACCCATTGAATGTGATGGTAAAAATGATATAAGTAGCTGCTGACTCTTGCCTCCTGAAAGCAGAAAGGAGGAAGTGTCCTAAATTTCCCTAAGGTGCTGATAAAAATGGCAGAAAGTTTTCTTCAATTTCATCGAAATGAGAAATGGTTTGGTTGAACTTGTAGTGTATCGCTCCGTGGGGTAATGTCTTTCAGATACAATAGCAACCTTGCAATCAGTTTGCCTCTCAACTAAGGATGAGGAAATTCCATCTGAACTGTTTGAATTGCAGTTTGGCCTTAATTGAATTGCCATGTCCTTCAATGTGATTCCTCTCTTAATGCTCATCCCTCTCATTCTTTCACTGTTCCTTCAAGACAGAAGAAATATTTCTTCTTTAATGATGCTTCTTCTTTTCTATATCTTGCTCTTAAACTTTTCCTTCACATTTTATTGCCTCATTTGCTTAACTTTTCTATAGATGCACACTGGGATCTTTGATCACCAAGTCATGGACTTTAATTCTGACTTACTGCATTGCTTTAAATGAACAGCTGTGAGAGCCAATGAACCAGAATGTTATTCTTTCTCTTTTTAAAAAGAGAAATGTCGCAGGGTGGAGATGTACCCTCCTTTAATGGATTTAGACTAAAGTCCTGAGATACATGCAATATTGTGCAAACTTAACCTTGTACCTTGCTAAGGCTGGGTTAGGCAAGATTCCATTAACCTGGTTGCCTTTCCCAGATCACTGCTGGGCTTAAGGAATATAAAACAGATAGGCCTTTGTCTAAAAACTCCCAGATATAACGTTTCTGTTTTTTGTTTGACCATTTTCTTCTGATCTGCACTCTTGCCTCACATCCACTCCAAGTTCTTTCATGTACTTGAATCACCAAATGAATTGCATCGGGGTCTCTGAGGGGGTTGGGGCGAGGGTGATACATGCAGGCTTCTCCTTCTTCAATTATCTGATCTACCAGGCGAATGTCAAAGATCCCATGGCCACTATTGGAAGAAGAGCAGGGAACTTCGCCCCCCAAAAAAGCCTAAATCAGGGTTAATGTGCATGTGTGTGTATGCACGGAGTGTGGTTAATAAGATTGGTGAACTGCGGCACAGGTTGACTAATGGAATTATGGTATTATTGCTATAACAGATTCTGCCTCAAAGAAGGGCAGGACTGGATGTTAAATATTCCTGGGTACAAGGCGGTTAGGAGAGACAGGAAAGGAAGAAAATGATGAGGGAGGGATGGCAGTGGAGTGGCAGTATTGATTAAAGATGGCATTACAGTGCTGGAGAGAGATGATGTTCCAAAGCGGTCAAGAACGAAATCTCTCTGGCTAGAGGTAAGGAATGAAAAGGGTGCAATAACATTGATCAATGTAGTATATAGTCCACCAACTAGTGGAAGGAATTTAGAGAAACAAATTTGCAAAAAAATTACAAAGGAGTGCAAGAATTATAGCGTAATTATAATGGGGAACTTAAATGACCCAAATATAGACTGGGATGGGCATAGCGCAAAGGGACAAAAGGACCCAGAGTTCCTGGGACATGTTCAAGTTAATTTCCTGCAGCAATATGTTTCTGGTCCAATGAGAGGGCAGACACTGTTGGTTCTGGGGAATGAGTTGGCCCAAGTGGATTGAGTATCAGTAGGAGAGCATTTAGGGGTTAGTGACCATTGTATCATAGGGCTGAATCTTCAGTTTGGCGAGCGGGGGCGGGCCCCGCTCGCCAAGGCGTAAAATGATGTGGAGTGACATCGGGCGTGCGTCCCGATGTCACCGCACGTCATTTAGGTTTTCAGTTCGGCGGGTGCACAGCTGAGTTGGCTGCGCACCCACCAAATTGTCAAAGGCCTGTTAAGGCCATTAATGAACTAATTAAGCCAATTGGGAAAGCTGCCCGTCCAACCTTAAGGTTGATGGGCAGGCGAAGAGCCCAGACGGCCCTCCAATTTTTCATGGAAATTCATCCACGGGCGGGGTGAGGTTTCATGAAGGGTTTATAAATTAAATACATTTTTTCATTAAAGTTCATTGACATGTCCCAGCTCATGTGACACTGTCACACGAGGGGACATGTCTTAAATGTTTTTTTCTTTATTAAAATTTTTAAAACTTAAAACTTACCTCCCTGAGGCGCCCCTGTGCCTCAGGAAGATTTCCGCGCTCTTTCGCGCGCATGCATGAAAAAGCGCACTCCCGACTCAGGGAACATCTGCCGCTACCCCCTTGCCCCACAGGGAGTGCACAGCGCTTCTGGGTGCACATCACGGTGGGCGGGCCTTATTTGGCCTGCCCACATAAGATGGCGGGGCGGATCTGATCGGGGGGCGTTGATCGGGTCTGTGCCCACCCGCGCCCATCCCCGCACAACCTCCCCGACGGGGGTTAAATGCTACCCATAAGGTTTAGGTTGGCCACAGAAAAGGATAAGGAACAATCCAGAGCAGCGATAATTAATTGGGGGAAAAAACTACCTCAATGGGCTAAGAATGCATCTGAGTTGAGTGAGTTGGAATCAAATGTTGGCAGAGAAGACAGTGGCTGAACAATAGGCCACCTTCAAATAAAATGTATTGCAGGCAATGTCAAGGTATATTCTCTTGAAGGGGACAGGTAGGACAAATAAATCCAGAGCGCCCTGGATGATGAGAGAGAGATAGAGGTGAAAATGAAAAGGAAGAAATGAACTTCCGACAGATGTAGAAAATACAATGACAATCAAGCGGAATACAGAAGGACCAGAGGGAAAGTGAAAAAAAAAGAAAAGCAAGGAAAGAGCATGAAAAGAGACTGGCAGCTAACTTAATAGGGAATCCAAAGGTCTTCTATAAGCATATGAATAATAAAAGGGTGGTAAAAGAAAGAGTAGGGCGGATTAGGGATAAAAAAGGGGACTTGCACGTGGAGGTAGGAGAACTAGCAGAGGTATTAAAAGAATACTTTGCATCTCTCTTTTCAAAGAAAGAAGATGCTACCCAGGACAAGGTAAGAGAGGAGATAACAATGTACACTAGAAGAATTTACAATTGAGAAGGAGGAGAAGTTAGAAAGGGTATATATTTACTTAAAATTGATAAGGTACCAGAACTGGATGAGATGCATCCAAGAATACTGAGGGAAGTGAGAGTGGAAATTGCACAGGTGCTAGTGATAATCGTCTAGTCTTCCTTAGACACAGGGATGGTCCCAGAGGACTGGAGAATTGTGAATGTTACATTCTTGTTCAAAAAGGCACAGTCTGACTTCAGTGGTATTAAAACCTCTGGAAACTATGGGTAGAATTTTGCAGGCGTTGGGCAGGTTTGGCGGGGGCGGGTGGGAGTGGTCGGGAAGCCATGGAATAAAAGGGAAAGTAGGCACTTGGATAAGAAATTGGCTGAGTGACAGGAAACAGAGAGTAGTGATAAATGATTGTTTTTCAGGTTGGAGGAAGGTTTGTAGTAGAATTCTCCAGGGGTCAGTGTTGGGATCTTTGCTCTTCCTGATATACATTAATGACCTAGACTGTGAGGATTTCAAAATTTGAAGATGATACAAAGATTGGAAACATTGTCAGCTGTGATGGGGATAGTCTTGAGCTTCAAAAGGAAATAAACATGTTTGTGGATTGGGCAGACAAGTGGCAGATGTGGTTCAATGCAGAGAAGTGTGAGATGATTCATTTTTGCAGGAAGAATATGAAGGGTCAATGTAAAACAAAGGGAGAAACTCTAAAGGAGGTGCAGGAACAGAGGGACCTCGGTGTGTATATGTATCAGTTATTGAAGATGGCAGGGCATGTTGGCAGAGCAGTTAATATATAGTATCTTAGGCTTTATTATTAAGGGCATTGAGTACAAGAGTAAGGAGGTCATGTTGAACTTGCATAAGACACTAGTTAGGCCTCATCTGGAGTCTGCTTCTGGAGTACCTCATCTGGAGTAGTGTGGGTGTACCTACACCACATGGACTGCAGAAGTTCAGGAATGCAGTTCTCAAGGACAAATAGGGATGGGCAATAAATGCTTGCCCAGCCAGCATAGCACACATGCCATGAATGAATAAAGAAAAAAAAAACACAAGACAGCATCAAGAACTAGAGGGCACAGATTCAAAATAATTGGCAAAAGAAATAAAAGTGATGTGAGGAAAATTATTTTCAATAAGAAGGTGGTTGGAGTCTGGAACAAACTGCCTGAGAGGGTGTTGAAAGCAGATTCGATTGAGGTATTCAAAAGGGAATTGGATTGCTACCTGAAAAGAGAGAACGTGCAAGGTTATGGGGGGCAAGGTGGGGCGGGGGATGGGGGGGGGGGGGTGGTTGTTGGGTGGGACTAAGTAGAATTCACTTTCAGAGAGCCAGTGCTGACTCAATGGGCCGAATGGCCTCCTTCTGCACTGTAAAGATTCTGTGATTGTGCAAATGCATTGGGACCAAAACTTACCTCTCAACTAATATCATTAGAAAAATAAATTGTGACATTGCTATTTGTGGGAGCTTGCTCTGCACAAATTGCTTGTGGCATTTCAACAATAACTGCACTTCAACAAAAAAAGACATGATTGGCTGTACAGTGCCTTGAAATGTCCTGAAGTGGCAAAAGCTGCTGTATATAAATACAAGTTCTTGCTATAAAATATCGGTGGAACTAATTTAGTAAGATATAGTCATCCATTGGTAAACATGAGATGCGGTATGTTTGATTTCACCATTATGTATGCAACTGCATAAAGTTCAAACTATTTTCACTAGTCACTGATTGGTAACTAGAACACAAATTTCAGATTTACATAAGAACATAGGAGCTGGACCAGGCCATTTGGCCCATCGAGCCTGCTCTGCTCTTCAGTTAGATCATGGTTGATAATCTACCTCAATGCCATTTTCCTGTGTTATCCCCATATCCTTTGATGTCATTAGTACCCAGAAATCTATCAATTTCTGTCTTGAATATGCTCAATATTTGAGCTTGCACAGCCCTCTGGGGTAGAGAATTCTAATGATTCACCAGCCTTTGAGTGAAGAAATTTCTCCTCATCTCAGTCCTAAATGGCCTAACTCTTATTCTAAGTCTGTGCCCTCTGGTTCTAGACTCAGCAGCAAAGGGAAACACATTCCTGTCTACATCTACCCTGTCACGCCCTGTAAGAACTTTGTAAGTTTCAATGAGATCACCTCTCATTCTTCCAAACTCTAGGGAATACAGGCCTAGTTTCTCAGCCTCTCCTCATAAGACAATTCCATTATCCCAGGGATGTGTCTGGTGAACCTCCCTTGTACTCCCTCCATGGTAAATATGTCCTTCCTTAGATAAGGAGGCCAAAACTGTACACAATACTCCAGGTGCAGTCTCTTCAAGTTTCTATACAATTGCAGCAAGACATCTTTACTCCTGTACTCAACTCCCCTTGCAATGAAAGCCAACACACCATTTGCTTCCCTAATTGCTAGCTGCATCTGGATGCTAGCTTTTATTGACTCATGAACAAGGACACCCAGTTCCCTTTGAATATGAACACTTCCCAACCTCTCACCATTTAAGAAATACTCTGCCTTTCTGCATTTCACATTATGTTCCATCTGCCATGTTCTTGCCCATTCACTTAACCTGTCTGAGTCCCCTTGAAGCCACCTTGCATCCTCCTCAAAACTCACATTCCTACTTAGTTTTTAAGCATTCCTTAACTTTACGACCTATTTATTATAAATAGAAGAAAGGGAATAACTTACCAGTTATTCACCAATCAGCTTCTTCCTCTGTGCCAAAGTAAGAACCAAACACTGGAGGCTGAATAACGTAGGAAGAAAAGAGACTGCCCTCTTCACCAAACTCCCTTACTTACCAAACTCCCAAATGATCACTCTGTAAAATGCACTCAGTGCAGTTTGCACTGAAAGCCCTGTATTAATACTAGATGAGACTTAGATGAGTTAGTTCCGCTATAAACCAGATTAAGCCTGCTTCCTAATAAACTAACTACAGCTGCTCTCTATTAGAGAGCTTGTTTATCCCTGCTTAAGGCTGATTTAGAGATTTAAACTTAACTTAAACAGTAATTTTTAGTTAAATGCTAAATGTGAACAAAACGAGAATAAAACCCCCTCACTCACCAAACTCCCAGCTGCTCGGTCTGCAAAGTCACACTCTCATTTCCACCAAAAGAATAAAGGGGGAGGTCAGGGTAAGAGAATTTTGTGTCTTACAAGGAGACTTTTAAGGATATTCAATATCCCATTAGGAACAGCATTGGGAGCAGAATTTACAATAGCTTTTTAAAGTGGAGGTTGATAACTTGCTGAACATTAAACATTTTAAAAGATATGGGGAAATTGCAGGGGCTTGGGATCAAGCAAATGTTATTTTTCAGAGGGCTAGTACAGCAGTGATAGGCAGAACGATTTCCTTCCTGTTGCAAAATTCTATGGAATTAAATTTCTGCAACACCCATAACTTTGATAGAAGGTTTGCGGAAGGTCCAGAGAAACAATATAAACATTGAGCAATCAGGAGATTTCCCCCATGGATGACCCCTAGGTTTCTATCTCCAATGCAACGAGGCAAGGACTTCAGTTGTATGTGGTAACGCACTGGTTAACATTGCTATGTAAAGTGTGTGCATATATAAACACAGTTATTAACCTTTTTTTTAAAAGGGATAACAAGTTACATAAATAAAGAAATTTTACACAAATGTGGTAACTAGTGTGCTATCAGAGGGTGTTAAACTTTCAAGTAATCAAGAGAAGAGATGTCTCCTTGAAGACAGGAGGAGGCCTATAGATAGGTTAGAAAATGAGAAATCAGCTCCACAAATAATTTCAATAAAAATAAACCAGCAGGGATAGGACTAGATAAACTATCAGGCAAAATAATCCACCAGTCGATTGCTTGAAGCTTTCTATATACATTTGCTTTATTGAAACTCTGTGTGAATTCAAAATAACTTCCCATTGCATTTAATTAGATACACAACTCAGCCGGGATTGCAAAAGCAATTGTGTCCAACATTATTGCTGGCATTCATAGGTAGTCTTTCAAATATTACTCCAAAGATTATATGCTGTTGCCAGCACATCTCTGTCTCATAAATGGGCACAAGAGTCAGCCACATGTGGTTGAAACAACTATTTTTAATCAGCCGCAGATATAGTTTCATCGAGGTCAACTCATCACTACAGTTATAACGTAGCAATGCACATTTATCTGACCTAAATATATAGACTGACACCCACAAACCAGGTTACAGCTCCCAGCTTTATCCAACAGATTTCGCTAAATGTGGAGTTAAACACAAATTTATGAAATACAACATTTTCATCAAATGTAGTACAAATTCTTTCACAAGCCGTCCTTTCCTATCATAACTTGACCCTTGGCCAGGAAGCAGCAGAAGCACAGTTTGAGGGTCTTGTGATGGCTGATATTGGACCCCAGGCTGTTCCGCAGCACCAAGATGATGGGGTTGGGCTCAGAGGCCACAGCTCCGCACCAGAGGCATCGCTGCCAGGTTCATTGCGGGGGGCTGGGCTTTGAGACTCAGTGAAGGGGCTATGGCCCGGAGAGAGAGAGAGACTGAGAGACGAGTAGGGCAAAGGCAGGGCCAGATGCTGCCTTGAAAGAAGTGGAGAGCTTTGGGATCATAGCTCCCAAGTCACCTGTTCCTCCTGAGCACGCTATACTCACCATCAAGTCTCAAATTGCTCACACACTGGATCCCAAAATATTAGTTTCTGAAAGAAATCTACCTTATTTGCATTTGAATGAATTAATGCTAACTATTCAGTGTCACCCTTAGAAGACTATTTCACTGATTCACCATATTATAAGCAGCTGGAGTCTCATTTTCCCATTTGTAAACTCATAAAAGACAAAAGACATTGTTCCTGCTAGCAGTCAGAGCAGGATTGTTATAGTTACTTGCAGCTTAAAATCACATGTACATCTGAACACCTACTGCCAGTTATAATATTGCACTGCCTTCATAATCCTAATGACTTATTCTTTCAAATCTGGGGGAAGGCCTTGCGCCCAAGATGAGAAAATTTAAAAACACAAGAACATAAGGAATAGGATCTGGGTTATTAGGCCATTTGGCCCTTTGAGCCCGCCCTGCCATTTAACAAGATTATGGCTGACCTTTTACCTCAACTCCACATTCCCGCGCTATTCCCGTATCTCTTAATTTCTTTAGTGCCAAGAATTCTAGCGACCTCTCCCTAAACCAATGAACATCCAAAGCTCCCTGGGTTGGAGAATTCCAAAGATTCACAACTCTTTGAGTGAAGAAATCTCCTCTCATCTCAGTCCCAAGTGACTGACCCCTTATTCAGAGCACCCATAGACTGCATGAGCTCCCTCCTGGTCAGGTAATAGCATGGTTTAATGCTGCATGAAGCTCCTCAAAACCAAAAGGCTACACACTGCACCAGAATAACATTCCTATTTTCCTCACTAACAAAGAACATCTTGTGCCCCTCACATAGAAGTACATCTTACAGCAGTTTACAAGAGAGTGGGGAGACACTGGAGCAGGAGGTGAGAGCTCAAACGAAGCTGGGGGAGGGACCATCGTTAAGGTTTCTGCAAATAAAATTGGCCAATTACGACGTGAAATATTTTATTCGCTAAGGACGAGATTACCTTTTAAATTAAAAATCTAAGGAGAAGAAGCAAAGCTCATGGTGCAAAGCTGAAAGGGTAGGAGGCATGTAGGGAATGGAGATCAGGTGATCAGAAGTGGCAGAAGCAGGAGTTTGACTTAATTTAGTCACATATTCAGTCAATGAGCGATAATGAAAACTCATTGGGAATATGATGACTAATGGTGCTAGCCTTTAATTATGATTGAATCATATAACTCTCATCAATATTGCTTGATGGACATATGGAGGGAGGGAAAATTGAGATGATCCATTTTTGGATGCAGCGTCACACTGCGTAATTACCCCGTGCCAGGTACATTGCTCACTCCTCCTGCTCCTCTCTGGTAGCTGTTTATTTAAGAGCTGCATAGGGGATTGGGCTGAAAATAGTGACCTTCACTCTAGCTTTTTGGAGAGAGAGCAATTATAAATCCTCAATGTCAAATCCCTCTGTGACACTGCCCACCTGATCTCTGCAACATCTTCTTATCGGAATTTGTTCACTCTTGGGCTGTCGTATTTTTTGCTCACCCCTAGTTGCCCTGAGGGCATCAAGAGTCAACCGGATATTATGGAACTCGAGATGTGTGTAGGCCAGACCAGGTAGAAGTGGCAGAAGCAGCAGGAGTGACAGTGGCAAGAATAAACAGAAATTTTCGATCCAGCCAACTCTTGAGATGGACCATAAGACCATAAGACATAGGAGCAGAAATTAGGCCATTCGGCCCATCGAGTCTGCTCGCCATTCAATCATGGCTGATAAGTTTCTCAACCCCATTCTCCTGCCTTCTCCCCGTAACCTTTGATCCCCTTACCAATCAAGAACCTATCTATCTCGGTCTTAAATACACTCAATGACCTGGCCTCCACAGCCTTCTGTGGCAATGAATTCCATAGATTCACTACTCTCTAGCTAAAGAAGTTTCTTCTCATCTCTGTTCTAAAAGGTCTTCCCTTTACTCTGAGGCTGTGCCCTAGTCTCTCCTACCAATGGAAACATCTTCCCCATGTCCACTCTATCCAGGCCTTTCAGTATTCTGTAAGTTTCAATCAGATCCCCACTCATCCTTCTAAACTCCATCGAGTATAGAACCAGAGTCCTCATATGTTCCTCATATGTTAAGCCTTTCATTCCTGGGATCCTTCTTGTAAACCTCCTCTGGACCCTCTCCAGGGCCAGCACATCCTTCCTGAGATACGGGGCCCAAAATTGCTCACTATATTCTAAATGTGGTCTGACCAGAGCCTCATAAAGCCTCAGCAGCACATCCCTGCTTTTATATTCTAGTCCTCTGGAAATAAATGCCAACATTGCATTTGCCTTCCTAACTACCGACTCAACCTGGAAGTTAACCTTAAGAGAATCCTGGACTAGGGCTCCCAAGTCCCTTTACACTCCAGATTTCTGAATTCTCTCCCCATTTAGAAAATAGTCTATGCCTCTATTCTTCCTACCAAAGTGCATGACCTCACACTTCTCCATGTTGTATTCCATCTGCCACTTCTTTGCCCATTCTCCTAACCTGTCCAAATCCTTCTGCAGCCTCCCCGCCTCCTCAATACTACCTGTCCCTCCACCTTTCTTTGTATCATCTGCAAACTTAGCCAGAATGCCCTCAGTTTCTTCATCTAGATCATTAATGTATAAAGTGAAAAGTTGTGGTCCCAACACTGATCCCTGCAGAACTCCACTAGTCACCGGCCGCCATCCTGAGAAGGAGCCCCTTATCCCCACTCTCTGCCTCCTGCCAGACAGCCAATCTTCTATCCATGCTAGTACCTTGCCTCTAACACCATGGGCTCTTATCTTACTGAGCAGCCTCCTGTGCGGCACCTTGTCAAAGGCCTTCTGGAAGTCCAAGTAGATAACATCCATTGGCTCTCCTTTGTCTAACCTACTCGTTACCTCCTCAAAGAATTCTAACAGATTTGTCAGGCATGACCTCCCCTTGATGAAACCATGCTGACTTTGCCCTATTTTACCATGCACTTCCAAGTATTCTGAAATCTCACCCCGCCCAGTGAAACCACGTGAATCGCAGGCACCACCCAGGATAAGTCCAATATTGGATCCCATGTGAACGATAGGACCCCTATTTGCATGTTGAAAAGACCTCCCACCTGACTCAGGTAGGCATGCCAACCACCCATTGGTGGAGGTCTGTGGGAATGGGGGGGGTGGACCACACTGTCACTGAGATTGGAGCAGAAAAACATACATTTGGGAAACAATGCCCTATTTCTGTTGCCCAGCAGGTCTCAGAACCTCCCCCAAACCTTCTTTCTTCAGTGTTAAATTCTGTATTCAAACCATGCAGGAATTTAATGTTATCTATCTTAGCAAAAATATTTCCCCCAAAGAGCCATTGTGATTGTATATTCAATTCAGGTATATTTTTTTCTTTTGCAATTGAAACATATGCAGAAAGAAAAAAATATGCTTCCGTATTAATGTATGCAATAACGTTCATTAGGAATTTTCAACGAAGGTACAGTGGAGCACCACTCCCATCTCTGACTTAATATAATGGATTGTATAATCATACATGTTTATGACTATGACATTCATGGTTTCAAAGTGAAGATAAGGCATTCTTACCTTTATTGAATATTTCTTTCTTTGTTATGTGCTGCAAAAGAACAGCAGCTTTTGTTCAAAATAATCAAGCCGTTTTTGAGTTTAATGTGGTCACTCTAGAAGCCTTAAACAGGAAGCAGTTAGTTGTAAACCTTATTTTCCTGCCGTGTTATGCTATCACAATGGCTATGGTGTGGGTTTTCTTTGCTGCACTTTGATCTCTTTGCTTCGGACAGAAGTAATAACTGTTGTATTACTACTAGAGTAAGTTAAAAACATTATAGGCCACTCAATAGATTCCATTATGTATTAAGCAATCTCTTACCCCTTCCCCTCCCTGATTCTCCAATAAGGCTGAATTATTTTCAAAGTACAAGTGTCTATCCTATTTGCTCCCTGTGCTTATATTTCAGTCGCTTCTTTAGTAAACATCTGTCCAGCAAAGTTGAATTATTTAGCTGTATATTAATAGCACTTGGCGATAGGCTATTGAATATCTCAGGAAGAACTATCTTTTAAAACCTTTGTTAACCATTGCTTTCCAAACGTTTGTTTCAATGAGTTTCACTGTTTAATGCACCAAATCTCTAAGCATGGCCATCAATACAGAGAGGTTGCTGATACACTGCCTGTGATTTCTCAAGTCACGTGGTCAGTAGGTAAGTTTCTGCATCAGCACAATAAGGATCAAGCTACAGCAGGGATGCCTAGCAATTTCCCCTAACAGGTAAAACAGTCAAAGATGGAAATCTGAAATAAAATCAGAAAATGCTGGAAATTAACAGGAGGTCAGTTAGCATTTGAAAGATAGGCTGATGCTTAATGGTGACACTCCTCATGAGGGTTGTTGCCCCTTTAAAGGACTGAATGAAGCAAAGAGGGTGGGAGAGACCACAGGTAAAGGAAAAGAACAAATTTGCATTTATATATTGCTTGTCACGAAAACATAATAATTCTCATCATATCACTGTGATTTATTGTATAAGTAGGTTAATAATGGGGTTTGGATAGTTTCTGCGGCCAGAATTTCACCTTTAGCGTGCGGGCGCGCATCCGACATGCATGAGCGTAATATGATGCGCGATGATGTTGGGCGTGCGTCCCAATGTCCTCGTGTGCTTGCGCGATATTTCATTCGGCGGGTGTGCACCGGAGTTGGCTGCGCGCCCGCCGATAATTGAAAGGCCTATTAAAGGCCATTAACGAGCTAATTAACTTGAAATTTACACTGCCCGTTCAACCTAGCGGTCGGCGGGCAGGCGAAAAGGCCAAGCGGCCTTTACATTTTTTTAGGAAACTTCATCCACGAGCGGGATGAGGTTTCCTGAAGCTAATAAAAATGAAATGAAAACTTTATTTTGGATTTAAAAACACGTCCCAGCTCCACGTGACACAGTCACACATGAGGGGACATGTTTCATTAAATTTTTATTGTATTTATTCATTTTTAAAAAAAGCACTTCAATCTCCCTGAGGCAGCTCCGTGCCTTTGAAGCGCTCTTCCGTGTGCATGCGCCAACTGCGCGCGAGGCCTGGCTCTCCCTCTTCCCCCCCACCCGCACACGTAGGGCTCAGCACTGCCGCTCGCAAATCCATGCAGGGCGGGACTTAATTGGCCCGCCCGCGTTAAAAATGCGGTGCGGAGCTGATCGCCAGCGGCAGTCGGCTTCCCTACCACCCCAGCCCGCTCTCGTTCCCGCCGACCCGCCTGACGGGGGCAAATTCCTGGCCTGTGTGTGTGTGTGTGTGTGGGACTTAATTGAATTGGAGACAATTAGGTCTGGAGGCTTTGATTCATCAGAAGAAGCTAGGTTTAAAATTCTAAATACATAAATATAGCTGAAGTTTGAGAATGTGAGGTGAGGAGAATTTGCATTTTTAGATAAATCAGGGTAGGTTGAATTTCAAGGAGATGGTAGGATGTTCACCTAGCCACAGAAGCTAGGCCAAGCAGTGTGTTTATTTTTCCTAAAGGTTACTGACAATATGAATAGATTTATATTATGAGAAAAGTAAAGTTCCAAAGACGTATGGGAAGAATGGAACTTGCATTAAAAGGGAGAAACATGTATAAAGGAGAAGAGGCTCTGTGTCAGAGGAAGGCATTTAAGGTTTAACAGAAGTGTAAAAAGCCTCCAGTATTTGTGTATTAAGCTGCCGTCTACAGAAACCAAAGCTGGGAAAAGCCATTTTGAATCCTACTCTCCAGAGTAGTGTGTTAACTGGCTGGAATCTATTTAAAATCCAATTTTCTTGGTTACTGTTGCCTTGCTGGGGGTGTAACTGGATGCCAGATTAATTAATTAAGGGTTTTACGAGTTATTATAGTAGTAATTTGTAAACCTATGTATGTGCTTGAAATCTTATCTTTTGTTAATAAATGTTTAATTTAGTTTTGTAAAAAATTTCTTGCAAGATCGTTGTGTCCTTGTGATCAAGTTTCTCTTGTGGAATTAATCTGCCTGGCACTTATCATCTGCTGCGTTACAACATTGCTAAAGCATTTCATGACCAATGAATTACTTTACAAGTGCACTCACTGTTCAATAGAGGCAAACATTATGCAATGCACAAACAGTAACTGAGATGAATGGTCAGTTCGGGTTTTGTTTGGATTTCAGATGAAAAGTTCAACTCTGTTAACTGGAATAGGACTTGAAACTATCACCTTTTCATTCACAGAAAGAAAGACTAACATTTATATATGCCTTTCATGACCTTGGGATGTCCCAAAATGTTCTGCAGTTAATGAAGTACTTTCTGAAGTGTTGTCGCTGTTGTAATGTAGGAAACCACAGCAACCAATTTGCACACAGCAAGCTCCCACAAACAGAAGCGGGATAATGACCAGGTAATCTGATTTTTATTGGCATTGGTTCAGGGATAAATATTGGCCAGGGCACTGGGGAGCACTCCCATGTCCTTCTTCAAAATACTGCCTTGGGATGTTTTATGTCCACCTGAGAGAGCAGACTGAACATCTGGTTAACCGTGCATCTAAAAGAGAGCACCTCCAACAGAGCAGCATTCCCTCACTGAAGGATCAACCCAGCTTTTTTACTCAAATATCTAGAGGGGGACTTGAGGCCACAACCCTTTGAGACGCAGGCAAGAGTGTTATTAAGTGAATTGAAGTGGCACTTTCCGGATTCCCTGATATTTAAGTGAAGATGCCAGCCAATTGTATCCCCTGTGCCTCTCTTTTTTCCTCCCCTAGGATTGTTGGGAATGTGCTAAACCTGGCAGCTTATCCGCTAATCTCACAATAATAATGATATATTTTAACTTTGATATGAAGCACATCATTCTGTTAAAGCTTCATGCTGGTCTGTTTGAACGCTGTTACAATAGCGTTATGTAAATTCAGCAAAAAAAAAATATTTTATTCCTCCATCATGATCCATCATTTTTACCAGTAAGGATTACCAATTTAATTCTTTAATCAGGCCAGTTTTCATTTTGAATAGCTACTTACTGTAAACATGTTTGAGGAAAATGCTTTATCTTTATTTTGATGTCTTCAGCAATTTATTTTTCCAATTTCCTTTGCGTTTTTCTAATTTGCAGTTTGGGTTCCTTCAAATTGCTTCTCCATCCAATTATCCATTGGTGTTTCCTTAAAGTGTCTGCAACACCTTTTCGTGTTCCATTTGACTTCTTGTTTTCCCATTCGACCATTTAAACCCTGTCTTTGAGATATCCTGCTTAATTGCTACAAGTGGATTGCCCAGTTTAAAACTTTTTTTTTTTCCATCTGTACCGATTTCATTTATCTGTATCTGCGCTTTGCCGTTTAATTTCTTCAAACAACCTCCCCTTGTTTCCTCTGCTCCCATGACTTATTCAGAGGATTCTTGTTACTATAGCAATGTCTATGGGTAGAAGGGACACCATTCGCACGGACTCACAAACACGGCATTTCTGCTGATTTTTGCCGTTACACATTATTTGGTCTGAGGTTCTATGGATTGAAACCAGGTAATACATTTTTATGGAGTTATTTAAATTAAGGCTTGGGCAACGGTTTTTAGGGCTAAAATTTCAATTATTATTAGTAGGCAACAAACCTGTCTAATGATTATGCTCCCTCGAAGCACCTTGAGACGTTTTACTGCCTTAAAGGTCTTAAATAAATGCGAGTTATTATTGTTGTTGTGCTATACCCCTCCCCCCACCTCCCCAGCAACACTTGACCTTTAAGCTTTCCCTCCACATCCAGCCAGCTCAGTGTAAAAATAACAAATGCTGGTGTAGTTACTGTCTGATGGTCTATGATTATTTACTAAGACACCATTATCACTTCATCTTTTATAGGGTTAAAAAATGGGAACAGTATTCAAGGTCATTTTAACATTTGAAATCATAGTCCATATTCAAAAGTGGACAACTGGACTTTGAACCTTTCAACCCTGTAGCTGATGACGCAGAATAGAAATGCTCCAGTTTATGGCTTCTTATAGAGAATGTCAAGTGATGAGTATGAGAAACAGAACCTGTGTTGATAGACTCATGGACATCTACAGCACAGAAGGAGGCCATTCGGCCCATTGTGTCCATGCCAGTCAGCAAAGATCTGACTACACTAATCCCATCTCCCAGCTCTTGGCCCATAGCCCCGGAGGCTATGGCAATGCAAGTGAATATCTAAAATCTTCTTAAATGTCATGAGAGTTTCTGACTCAACCACCCTTTCAGGCAGTGAGTTCCAGACTCCCACCACCCTCTGGGTGAAAAAATTTCTCCTCAACTCCCTTCTTAGCTTTTTACCTCTTACCTTAAATCTATGTCCCCTGGTCATTGACCCCTCTACTAATGGAAAAACTGCCTTCCTATCCATCCTATCTCTGCCCCTCATAATCTTATACACCTTTATCAAGTCCCCTCTCAGCATTCATTGCTCCAAGGAAACAACCCCAGCCTATCCAACCTTTCCTCATAGCTCAGACCCTCCAGCCCAGGTAGCATCCTGGTAAATGCCCTCTGCACCCTCTCCAATGCAATCACATCCTTCCTATAATGTGGTGACCAAAGCTGCACACAGTACTCCAGTTGTGGCTAAACCAGCGTTTTATACAGTTCCAGCTCTTGTATTCCATGCCTCAGCTAATAAAGACAAGTACACATATGCCTTCTTAACCACCTTATTCACTTGCCCTGCTACCTTCAGGTCATGGTTATGCACACCGAGGTGCCTCCGATCTTCAGTGCTTTCCAGGGTCCCACCATTCATAGTGTAATCCCTTGCCTTGTTAGCCCTCCCCAAGTGCATTACCTCACATTTTTCAGGGTTGAATTCCATTTGCCACTACTCTGCCCGCCTGACCAGTCCATTGATATCCTCCTGCAGTTTACGGCTATCCTTCTCACTATTTACCACCCTACCAATTTTCGTGTCATCCGTGAACTTCTTGGTCATACCCCCTACATTTAAGTACAAATCATTTATGTACACCACAAACAGCAAGGACCCCAGCACCGAGCCCTGCAGAACCCCACTGGAAACAGACCACCAGTCACAGAAACATCTCTCTATCATCACCGTCTGCTTCCTGCCTCTCAGCCAATTTTGGATCCAATGTGTCACTTTGCCTTGGATCCCATGGGCTCTTACTTTCTTGACCAGTCTGCCATGAGGGACCTTATCAAAAACCTTGTTAAAGTCCATGTAGGTAGTCTAATCAAATGCATTAACCTCATCAACACTCCTGGTTACCTCCTCAAAAAATCCGATCAAATTTGTTAAACATGACCTTCCCTTAACAAATCCATGCTGACTATCCCTGATTAATCCATGTCTCTCCAAGTGCAGATATATTCTGTCCCTTAGAATTCTTTCTAGTAACTTCCCCACTACCAAGGCTAGACTGACTGGCTTATAATTTCCTGGTCTATCCCTTCCTCCCTTTTTTAATAATGGGACAATGTTAGCAGTCCTCCAGTCCTCTGGCACATCACCTGTGGCCAGAAAGGATTTGAAAATTACTGTCAGAGCCTCTGATATCTCTTCCCTTGCCTCCCTCAACAGCCTGGGATACATCTCATCCAGGCCTGTGGACTTATCCACTTTGAAGGCTGCTAAAGCTGCTAGTACCTCCTCTCTCTCTATGTTAATTTCTTGCATTGTTTCACAGTCCTCCACCCTGATGTCTATATCTGCGTCGTCCTTTTCCATTGTGAAGACCGACGCAAAGTATTCATTGACGACTGTACCCACGTCTTCCGGGTCCACACACATATTACCTCCATGGTCCCTGATTGGCCCTACTCTTCCCTTGGTTATTCTCTTGTTCTTTATATATTTAAAAAACCCCTTTGGGTTTTCCTTTATCCTACCCATCAATGCTTTCTCATGCACTCTCTTAGCTTTCCTAATTTCCTTTTTAAGCTCCCCCCTGTAATTTTTATACTCCTCCAGGGACTCTGCCATATTGAGTTCTCGGTAGCTTCCATAAACTTCTCTTTTTTCCTTAATCCTAACCTTTATGTCCCTTGACATCCAGGTTTCTCTGGACTTGGTTCCCCCACTTTGTCTTTACGGGAACATATTTGCCCTGTACTCTCGCTATTTCCTTCTTGAATGCCTCCCACTGCGCTGACACAGTTTTATCTGCAAGTATCTGCTCCCAGTCCACTTGGGCCAAATATAGTGGCTCATCATGTCTTCAGGATGTTCAGCTGATGAAGTACATTTCTTCTGGTGTAGAAAAATGCAGCAGCCAATTTTGTGCACATTAAGGTCTTGCAAACAAAAAAATGTGTGAATGGCCAGATCATCTTTTTATGGTTGAGAGAGGAACGTGGCCAGGCAAGCTCCTTGCTCTTCCTCAAATAGTGTCACAGGATCTTTTATGGCCACCTAATTAGACAGAAAGGGTATCCATTCACCATCTCATCTGAAAACTGACAACCCTAACAGTGCGACACTACTTCAGTACCTTGCTGAAGTGTTGGCTCATATTTGTGCTCAGGTCCATGGTGGGCTTGAATCCAAACCTATTGGTATAGCTGATCCAAGAGCTTGATGACTTAGCCAAGTTGATTACTCAAGGGAAAATGCTAGCATTCAAGGAAATCTGGACTAAATGGATGGAACAAGGATTTCCAGATGGAGTTGATCATGGGAAGCAATCAAACACCATGTGGAATAGCGTTGGGTCTTGAATTGCTCGGAGGTGGGAGCTTTATGTTAAGGATGTACAACATCAGGCAAGAGTGTGGAGGAAAGATTTGCAGGGCCTTTCCTCTGAGTTTAACTCAGGTAAGTATAGTCGATAACATGTCAGATTTACATGGAAGGAATAGGCTTGATGAGCATCTGCCTCTTCCCAACCATTGGCCTTAATTGGCCAGCCAGTGTGAAATCGTGGATCGCGGCCTGTCTTTCGATTGGTCACAGGCCTGCCCGCCCGCCAAGGATAAAATTCAGGCCAGTAAGTTGGGTCTATACATTGTGTAAATAAATAAGGCTTGAAAGGTGGTCAACAGTTCACCTCTAGCATGAATTCATTTTAGCCTAGTTGTCTTGAACCATTCCTGCTGCCAAACTCATGCATAGCTGGACAGCCAGTGTAACACAGGGTAGTGCCCACTTGTTTATGTTGGCTGATAAAAATCAGCGACGTATTTACATTTTCTGCGATGCCATGAGATAACTCCAGATTGCTGGAGTGCCTGGCAAAACGCTTCTGCTTGCCCATAATCTTTTGCAGATACACAGTCAAATGATCAAAGATCTGTGGTCCAAGTCTTAGTATGTAAATCCGACCTTAGGGTTTGAGAGAAGTTTTTTAAATATTCAACCATGGGATGGGGGTTTCACTGGCTTGGCCAGCATTTACTGAGCACCCCTAGTTGCCTTTGAGAAGGTGGGGGTGAGCTGCCTTCTTGAACCGCTGCAGTCCATGTGGTGTAGGTACACCCACAGCGCTGTTAGGGAGGAAGTTACAGGATTTTGACCCAGCGACAGTGAAGGAATGATATGGTTCCAAGTCAGGTTGATATGTAACTTGGAAGGGAATTTGCAGGTGATGGTGTTCCCATGCGTCTGCTGCCCTTGTTCGTCTAGGTGGTAGAGGTCGCAGGTTTGGAAGGTGCTGTCGAAGGAGCCTTGGCAAGTTGCTGCAGTGCAATTTATAGGTGAAACACACTGCTGTCGCTGTCGTGCGAGTGAATGTATAAGTTGGTGGATGGGTTGCTAATCATGTGGGCTGCTTTGTCCTGATGGGGAGAGATTAATTAATGTTTTGGGGGAGAATTTGGATCTCATTATACACATTTTGTGGCACAAAGCCGATGTAATAGTTTCCCGATGACTGAGGACAAACATCCTGCATCCCAAGGACATCTGGGCAACCCCAAATTGGATTAGGCCATTCTTTCCAGCCTTCCCTGATGGCTGCCAAAAACAGGAGGTTCCAAAGAGCTTTACAGCCAATGAAGTATAAGTGAAGTGTAGTCACTGTTGTAACATAGGAAACGCGACAGCCAATTCATGCACAGCAAGCTCCGACAAACTATGACATGATAACTACCAGCTATTCTGTTTTTGTGATGTTGATTCATGAATAATTATTGGTCAGGACACTGGGACTATCTCCCCTCTTCTTCGAAATAGTGCCATGGGATCTTCTACCTTCAAGTGGGAGAGCAGACAGGGAGGGCCTCAGTTTAATATCTCCTCTGAAAGACGACATCTCTGACATTAGGCGTCTCCTATGTTACAACAGTGACTACACTTCACTTATACTTCATTGGCTGTAAAGCAGTAGTGTGTTTAAGAGAAGTGTAAAGGGTAGGCCGATGCTTGTATCAGACCTCTTGGCTAAATTGGATATTGCAGTGCAGAGCAGGAGCTGGGTCTGTTTGGCTTGGCCTTCTTAACCTGCTGCTGTGGCCTAAGCAGTGACTGGCGCCGAGGGGTAGATCATCAAAAACAAAAAGCTTTGCTGTGGATTCAAGAGCAACAGGAGCACTCCTTCCACCTCGACACTCAATCGTTCCCCGGGCCCGCTGACCCATCCCCACCCCAAAAAGACAATTTGCCCAACAATATAAAATTGGTGAGTTCCAGTGGAGACTCAGGCTCATCCAAATAAGGCTAAATTATTATGCATTACACTATGTTTACTACTTAAAAATTGGCATAATACAAATGAAATTCTACCCCTAACATGCCATCAGGGATAAGTGAGGAGTAATGCTTCTAAGTGAAAGAACATTATAGAAGCAGAGTGGAGTAAGATTTGCTCTGTCTCTTGTACAAGCGATGCAATCACAGGCATTTCACGTGACTTGTTGACGTGCGGCCACATAATTAATAGGAAATGGCTTCAGAATATCTCAACGTTTCAAACCTGAAAATATCACACTGTTTCCCAAAACCTATTCAACCTTCACTTTGCCAACAATTCACTATTTTTTTTTCTCACAAAATCACAGATGACCTGTTGAGCGCTAGTCTAGTAATTTATTACAGTCTGAATACATATGTGCAGAGTTATGGGTCCTGATGTTTCCAAGAGTGGGGGAGGGTGGGGAGGAGCGCAGGAGCACAGTAGGGTTGGGGATGGCAGAACTTACCGGGAATATGGTGGCCCTGCCGAATTTAACTAGCACGGCAGCAAGGAAGAGCCTCGGTCAGCAGAAGCTAACTTGAGGGAGCGGCAGCGGAAAGCACCCCTACTCTTCCCGGCCCACAAGAAGTGCTGTAAAAAAGCACTGGAGCCAGTTGCTCCTGTCTTCATTTTATTCCTAGGCTGCCCTCCCACACAACGCCCTCCCCACCCCCGCCATTCCCACAACCCTGAGCCATGGGAATCCCAGGCAGCAGCTGTTAAATTTAAAGTCCATCTGCATTGTGAGAGATTTTCTTCTGCTATCTGAATCAGCAATGCATCATAAATTATGCAGTTTTTTTTTCAACTAAAGGGGAAGCATGTTAAAGGTTTCGATTGCCAAATATTTAGACTGTCAAGAAACAAATATAAGTCCATCGTTCCTAAATAACCAATCAAGGTGCCTGATTTGCATTTGGTTTTCTAATCCACCAATGTCACTTTTCTCAGTTTCATGCATTATATAGTCTTTATCTGATGCGGATAATGTGTTCTTTGACTTTCCCCTTTGTACCAGCATACTAGAAAACCACATCCAAGAACAAAATTACATGTGAATCTCTAATCTTCGTGCATATGTTTTAAATTCTGGCAAGCGGTGACTCTGCTGTTTTTCTTTTAAAAGAGAGCCCAAATTTAAGAATGTTTGGCTTGGTGTTATTAGGTTTCATCTTTCCTCATTTCACTTTGTTTAATAAGCCAATTTAAAACAAAACATCCTTGGATATGGGTGATGCTGTCAAAGCCAGCATTTATTGCCCATTCCTAATTGCCTTCTTGAACCACTGCAGTCCATGAGGTGAAGTACCCACATTGCTTTAGGGAGGCTATTCCAGGATTTTGAACCAGAGACGATGATGGAATGGGTGATATATTTCCAGATAAGGATAGCGTGTGACTTGGAGGGAAACCTGTAGGTGGTGATGTTCCCATCAATCTGACGCCATTGTTCCTCGGGGTGGTAGAGGCCATAGGTTTGGAAAGTGATGTTGAAGGAACCTTGGTGTGTTACTGTAGTGGTACACACTATTGCCACTGTGCGCCAGTCATGGAGAGGGTGAATTTTTAAAGTGGTGGATGCATGGGGTGCCAAACCAACTGGCTGTTTTGTCCTGGTATGGTAGAGCTTCTTGAGTGTCTCTACCAATCAGAGTCCACTTGCCAACCAATCAGCACTCTTTTCACATACAGTATAGATTGTTGTCTTCCCCCTTTATTGGTGTCCTGAAGAGTGCAAGACGAAAAGCTTCTACATGCCTCTTTTTTTCGGCAATATTGCTTGAGTGTTGTTGGAGCTACACTCACCCAGGCAAGCGAAGAGTATTCCATCAAAATCCTAACCTGTGCTATGTAGATGTTGGACGTGCATTGGGAAGTCAGGAGTGAGTTACTCTCTACAGAATTCCTAACCTCTGACCTGCTCTTGTAACTGTTTATGTGGCTGGCTGAGTTAAGTTTCTGGTTAATGGTAATGACCTGGATGCAGATTGTGGGGAATTCAGCAATGGTAATGCCATTTAATGTTGAAGGAAGGTTATTCTCTCTTGTTGGAGTTGGTCATTGCCTGGCACTTTTGTGGTATGAATGTTATTTGTCACTTGTTCAATGTGGAACTGAGCCATAGAGGCCAGGAAGGTTCTATTTTCAAGTCCAGGTCTGAATAGAATGTTTGGACCTGTGGTGGATGTGTAGAAACACTATAACTGGCAAAAGAAGGAGTAAACAAATTAACCAGAGTTTCTGATTCTGATTGTGAGTGACTGGTAATTCGTGTTGGAAAGGGTGCAAGTGAACTGAAAAGAATTTTAAACATCCACACACAGTGATTGAAGATCCTTCACTTAAGTCCTGTTTCTCTAGGGTCTCTTTCTCTGCAGCTATCCACTGGTTCCTCATCCACCAATGAAATGACTCCCGTTCCCCCACTCGTACTGCCTCAAACACAACTAGCCAGCATTTCTCTGATTATCCTTACGTCACATGGCTGCCCGACTCTCACAAGATTAATGCACTGAGCTATGAGTTGTGAACATTTCAACAGCAGATGGAGTTAATAATATAGTTTGAAACCATGCCTGAGTGATTACAGAATCACAGAATGGTTACAGAGCGGAAGAAGGTCACTCAACTTCTCATAACTGTGCTCAACCTCTGTAGGAACACTTCACCTAGTGCCACTCTATCCCCTTCTCCCCATCACCCTGCACTTTTTTCTTTTCAGATAACAATCCAATGCCCTCTTGAATGCCTCAATTAAACTTGCCTCCACCACAGTCTCAGGCAGCTCATTCCAGTCCTAACCACTCACTGAGAGAACAAGTTTTTCCTCATGTCACCATCGCTTCTCTTGCCGTTTATTTTAAATCTGTGCCCTCTGGTTCTCAATCCTCCACTAATGTGAACAATTTCTCCCTATCTACTCTGCCAGAGCCCTCATGACTTTGAATGTCTCTATCAAATCTCCTCTCAACCTTCTCTTCTGCAAGGAAAACAATCCTAACTTCTCCAATCTATCCATGTAAATGAAGTTCCTTATCCCTGGGACCATTCTCGTGAATCATTTCTGCACCCTCTCTATTGCCTTCACATTCTTCCTACAGTGTGGTGCCCAGAACTGAATGCAATATTCCAGTTGAGGCTGAACCAGGGTTTTATACAAGTTTAGCATAATTTCAATGCTTGTGTACTCTATGCCCCTATTAATAAAGCCGAGGATGCTGCGTGTTTTATTAATCACTCTCTCAGCCTGTCGCCAACTTCAATGATTTATGTACAGAGCCACCCAGGTCCCTCTGCTCCAGCCCCCCTTTAGAATTGTACCCTCTAATTTATATTGTTTCTCCATGTTCTTTTCACCAAAATGAATCATTTCACACTTCTCTCTGCATTAAATTTCATCTGCTACACGTTTGTCCATTCCACCAACCTCTGTCCTTTTGAAGTTCTACTGTCCTCCTCGTAGTTCACAATAATTCCAACTCTTGTATTGTCTGCAAATTTTGAACTTGTGCCCTGTACACCAAGGTCTACATCATTTATATATATATTAGGAAGTGCAGGGGTCCTCACACCGACCACTGGAGAACTCCATTATTAACCTTCCTCTAGTCTGAAAACATCCATTAACCACTGCTCTCTGTTTCCTGTCACTCAACCAAATTCATAATCATGTTGCTATGGTCCCTTTTATTCCATGAGCTCTAACTTTGCTCACAGGTCTGTTGTGTGGCACTGTATCAAATGTCTTTTGGAAGTCCATGTACATCACATCAACAGCATTACCCTCATCAACCCCTGTGATACCTCATCAAAAATCTCTACCAAGTTAGTTAAACATGATTTTCCATAAATGATCCATGCTGGCTTTCCTTAATTAACCTGCATTTGTCCATGTGACTATTAATTTGTTTCTAGAAGCTTCCTTAGCGCTGAGGTTAAACTGACTGGCCTGTCATTGCTGGGCTTATCTTTGTGCCCTTTTTTGAACAAGGGTATAACATTTGCGATTCTCCAGTCCTCTGGCACCATACTGTGTCTAAGGAAGACTGTGAAAATTATGGTGTCTGCAATTTCCACACTCACTTCCTGTTATGGAAGTATAATAATTATCCTAATATTTTTCTGGTTTGTTGTAAAGTAGGTTTATGTGGGTGAGTATAGTTGGTTCTCTCTGTGCGATTTAATTACATTTGAAGTCAGGTAGACTACAGGCTTGGAATTATCAAAAGAAGCTAGGTGTGGAAATGTGTTTGAAATGCTAATGAATAAACATGAATGCTGTCTTAGCATGTAAAGTGTGAAAGGAATTTTCATTTTTAGATAAGTGAAGGGATTGTTTGGATTTCAAAGGGATGTTAGTCTGTTTACAACTAGCCAGATAAGCAAGGCTAAGGAGTGTGTTTATTTTTCCCAAATGTTACTGACAATATTGGCAACATGAACATTTTTATATTATGGGAAAGGTACTCTTCCAATGACATATGGAACAATAGAATTCACATATTAAAGGGAGTGAAACATATATAAAGGAGAATGAAAGGCTATGTGAGGAGAGGGCCATGTAAAATCTAACAGGAGTGTATGAAACAGCCTTCAAGAAGCCTCCAGTCATTTGCGCAAAAATCTATTATGTCCAGTAACTGAAGTTGGAGAAAGCCATTTGGGATTCTACTGTCAAGTAGGTACTGTGTTAACTTGCTTGTTATATTTTAAATCTAAAATCTATTTTGGACTTTTGCCTTAAAGGGGGTGTGTAGCTGGTTAATTACGAATTTTAGGAGTTGTTATAGTTGTAAGTAATTATAGTCTTATGTGTGTGCTTGAAATCTTTTATTTTGTTAATAAATATTTTAATTTCATTTTTAAAATCTCTAAAGGTATTGGTGGACTCATTACTTCTGAATTCAGTGTATACATCTTCTCATAATAAATACAAATTGCAAAACCATTGTGATAGCGCTACCAAGTTTCCCTTGGATTTGGTCTGCCTGGCACACACCATCTGCCATGTCATAACACTTTGCTTGGATGCATCTCATCCTGTCCTGGTGCCTTATCATCCTTAGGTAGAGACAGCCGATCCAATATCTCCTTCTCAATTTTAAACCCTTCAATTGTCTTAAATACCTCCTCTTTCACCACGACCTGTGCAGCACCTTTGGTAAAGTCAGATGTATAGTATTCACTTCATACCTCAGTCATGCCCCCTGCCACCATACATAAATCCCCTTTTTGGTCCCTAATCAGCCCCGCTCCTCCTTTTACTCACCATTTTACAATTTATATGCCAATAGAAGACTTTTAGATTCCCCTTTGTTAGCTGCCAGGCTCTTCTGATATTCTCTCTTTGCTTCTTTTATTTGCTTTTTCAATTCCCCTCTGAACCTTCTATATTCAGCCTGGTTCTCAGTTGTATTGTCTACCTGACATCTGTCATAAGCACACTTTTTCTTCTTCATTTTAATCTCTATCATTTTTATCATCCAGGGAGCTCTGCATTTGTTTGCCCTACCTTTCTTCTTCATGGGAATATACCTTGACTGCGCCGAACTATCTCTTCTTTAAAGGTAGCCCATTGTTCAGTTACAATTTTGCCTGTCAACGTTTGATTCCAATTTATCTGGTTCAGATCCATTCTTATCTCATTGATTTCTCCCAGTTAAATTTTCTTATTCTAGATTGTTCCTTGTCTTTTTCCATAGCCAGCCCAAACCTTATGATATAACAAAAGCAAAATACTGCGGATGCTGGAAATCTCAAACAAAAACAAAAATAGCTGGAAAAACTCAGCAGGTCTGACAGCATCTGCGGAGAGGAACACAGTTAACATTCGGACTCGAAACGTTAACTGTGTTCCTCTCCGCAGATGCTGTCAGACCTTATGATATAACAGTCACTGTCCCCTAAATGTTCCCCTATTGACACTTGATCCACCTTATTCCCAAGAACAAGGTCTAGCAGTGCCTCCTTTCATGCTGAACTGGAAACATACTGCTGTAGAAACACACTCTAGGAATTCTTGCCTCTCTCTGACCTTTACACCACTACTATCCTAGTCTATATCTGGATAATTGAAGTCCCCCATTTTAACTATTCTATAATTCTTGCACTCTCTGTAATTTCTTTGCAAATTTGTTCCTATACCTCTTTCCCACTAGTTGGTGGCCTATAGAATACACCGAGCAGTGTAATTGTACATTTTTTGTTTCTTAGCTCTAGCTAAATAGATTCTGTCCTTGACCCCTCTGGGACATCCTTTCTCTCCAGCATTGCAATGTCCTCCTTAACCAATAGCATCACCCCTCACCCTTTTCCTTCCTTTCTAAAATGCTTTGCATCATTTTTGATATTCCTGTGTGTTATTTTAATGAAAGCGCTAACTTGTAATTGGTAAATATCAGACAAAGCAAATTGATACAAACAAAATTTTAACAGCTTGTTGCTAATATTACAAAATATGATTTCACCTAATTCGAGTCTCTAATTTAGTCATCGTGCATCCCTCTGTTTGCAAGCCTGCTATTTTGGTAACTGAAATACTGTTTAAAAGGTTAATTTATCTAACTGACAGAAATAATATTTTGCCTGGAAAATTGTTCTCTGTTTATTTACATTGTTCTAATTCGTCATTATAAAGGAGAATATGGAATGTTCATTTACAACTTTCCATGGCCAGGATTTTTCATTGGTTGGGCGGGCTTGGCGGGAGTGGGCGGGGGCAGTCGCGAAGCTGACCACTGCCCACGATCGACTCCGCACCGCGATTTCATGCAGGCGGGCCAATTAAGGCCTGCCTAGCATGGAACGTGAGCGGTAGCGCACTACCCGTGCGGGCGGGGAGGAGGAGGGAGAGTCGGGTCCAGCGCTCTTTCACACATGCAGGCGAAAGAGCGCTTCAATCTCCCTGAGGCACAGCGCTGCCTCAGGGAGATTGAAGCAATTGTTTAAAAAAACCTGAAAACATTAAAAGTTTAATGAAACATGTCCCGTCTCATGTGACCCATGTCACATGAGGTGGGACATGTTTTTATTTTTCAAAGAAACTTCTTACTGAAGTTGTAATAACTTTAGGAAACCTTATCCCGCTCGTGGATGGGGTTTCCTAAAAAACGTAAAGGCCGCTTGGCCTTTTCGCCTGCCCGCCGACCATAAGGTTGGCGGGCAGCGTAAACTTGAAATTAATTACTTCATTAGTGGCCTTTAAAGGCTTTTCAATTATTGGCGCGTGTGCAGCTGACTCTGGCGCACGCCCGCCGAACGAAACATCGTGAGACTGCGCAATGACGTCAGGACACACGCCCGATGTCATCGCGCGTCATTTTATGTTCCAATGTGTCGGGCCCACCCCCGCAAATTGATACATACGCATTTCACATTTTTCTGGTTTACGCAGTGTATTTATGCAAAATAACCAATATCCAAATTCAGATGGAGAGACAATCACACCAGACTAGAAAAATGACAGTTGTGAAAATTAACTGAATTCTTTTAAACACTGCTATAAGCATCATGTGAATAATGTCACTAATTAATCCCCACAATAATTTAATCATTTTACAAACTCGATTATAGCACCGGCTGTCTTATATCTTTAACTGATTTTATTAACCAACGATTGCACTAACTAATTGATATTTCTAATCAACGATTACTATAATTGATCTCAATAACCAATAATTACACTAAATAAATGATTTCACTCATCAGTAATTGTAATGATGGAATCATTTCACCAATTTGCATTCACGCTATGATTCCTTCTTTAGCCAGATTATTTTGACCAAGGTCCTGCTCTTACAATCTAGGGCAGGATTTTCCCCCCATCAGGGGTGAAGTTGAATTGCGGGCGCACACTCCAATTAGCGCCCCCAATCGGTGGCGTGTCACCATTTTACGTGGGCAGGCCAATTAAGGCCCGCCCAGCATGACGTCCGCACAGAACGCTTTGCGCTCCCTGTGCGGGCGGGTGGGGGGGGGGGGGGGGGGTGAAATCCCTAAACCAGAGAGTGCGCTCTTCCGCTCATGTGCACAAAAGAGCGCATTCACCTCCCTGAGGCTAAGTGCTGCCTCAGGGAGATCGGCTGTTCTGTCACAAACATTAAAAATAGAAAAAAAAAATTCATGACATGTCCCCTCATCAACCATCCCACTAACCTCCCCGATTACCCCCAGTCACCCGACTACCCCTCATCCCCCGGCTATGCACCCCACCACACAACCACTCGACCACCCAACTAACCCCCCGCCCACACCCCGTGACTACCCTCCCAACCACCCCCAACCTACTCTACCCACTCACCCAATTACCTGTCCCCTGCCCCCTCACCCACTCACCTTACACACTTACCTTCTCTCCGTAGCTTCTCAAAGTAATTTTGGGACATTTAAACTTACTGAAATACGGCACCTAGTGCTGTAAAAAGGGGGTGTGGCTTGGCTTCCCCCGATGACCCTACATTACGAAGGAGGGACTTCAGGAGCAGATACAGTCTGCATTTCTCAGGAGGCTTGGTTTGGAAATCTGGGTGAGAAATGTGGAGAAATGTGCAAGATGGGCGAACAGGAGCAGAGTGACTGCCCGATGGTGATTACCACTCCCCAGAAGATTCGGACCATAATCTTGTGATCACCCCAATTTACTTCTCTTTTGCTTAGAGGGCCTGTCTACTCATCCCTCCAGCCTTCACTCAATTTATAACTGAGCTGGTACAGGACCAATCTCATTCCAAAATGTTGTATTCCACCACCACCCCCCATCCTACCTGCAGATGTACAAGAGGACGGCACACTGTCACTTGCCAGGGATAGTTAGGGATGCGCAATTAATCCTGGCCTTGCCACATCCCATGAATGAGCAATGAGCGGTAGGAGCCATTTGTTAGCCCCTCACAGAGGTGCACCTGAATCTGGCAACCCATACCAGGACCAACTCACATTCCCTAGTGTTATGGTGCAGGCCCGATGAACCCTGTAACACTCTAGTGCTTGTATAGCTCTAAACTTTAACTATTTATAACCTTGGGCTGGATTTTACAGCTGTAAATCGAGTGGACTCCCCCCCAACTCAAGCATCAAATAAGGCATGTGTGATGGTGTTGAGAGTCTCCCAAAGGTGACTGGACGTGGAAATCTGCGGCCTGCCCGCCATTTTGAAAGTGCTAATGAACAAACTATTGAGGCTGTTAACAACCCAAGCCTCTGAAACCTTTCATTGCCCGCTGCAATTTCCAGCGTCGGCCATGAAAAAGCTTTGGGAGTCTTTTATGGCAGCTTTGGCGAGGTGGCACCAGAGGTCTACCACGGAGAACATAGCAACAGGCTCTGTTGGTGAAGCTGGCATCATCTGCATGCTTTTTAAACTAATCTTTGGAGCATTTTGAGCCTTCAATAAAAAAAAATAAAGAGGCATTTAGAGAGGAGGGGGCCTTTAACTTGTAGCTGTTACCGACTTCCTGTTTGAGGCATCACCCCACGGCCGCACGACCTCCTGGCCTACAATGCCGCTAGGGCGCCGAGCCCCCCGCCCCTTGCTCCTCCAATTGGCCTCCTTCCTGCCGAAGGGCCACTAATCGGCCATCCAACGCTGACTGGATGAGCTGAGATGGCGGGGGGCTGGAGCAAGTGGATCACTCAGTTTCTGTCCCGCCTCCCTCACCTCACCAAACAAAACATCCAACCCACCCCCTGGATCGGGACTCGAACCCACCTTCTAGACCAGTGGCTGCCAGGTGGAGCTAAGATAAGTCTGCAGCCCACATCCTGTTGTTCTAAAATTGCATTTAGAGCTTTATTGTCCAGGCCATGGAAGTTACCCATTGGCTGGGCTTCTGTGCTTCAGAAAGCTTGTGCAATATCTTATTTTTATTAAACACTTCTGGAGGCTGTATAGTAATAATGCAAATCGGGTATTAAAACTGGCAGCCATGTGCTGTATTCCAGGCAGCTTTTCTGTCACATCAAGTTCTTTGGTTTTACAACATGAGAAATAGAACAGGAGTAGACGATCTGGACCTCAAACCTGCTCCGTCATTCAATAAGATCATGGCTGACCTTCTTGTGTTTCGATTTCCACATTCCCATCTAACCCCGGTGAACCTTCGATTCCCTTACCTAACAAGAATCTAACTACCCCTGCCTTAAAAATATTCAGTGACCCCGCCTCCACCACCTTCTGAGAGAGAGTTCCGAAATCGCACAACCCTCTGAGAGAAAAACATTCCTCCTCGGGCAGAATTTCGCCCATGTCGGGCGGGGGCTTGGCAGGGGGCGGGGGGAAGGTGGCCAGGAAGATGACCTCCACCCGCGATCGGGGAACGGAAAGTGATTTCAGGCTGACAGGCCAATCAAGGCCCGTCTAGCATGAAACGCGAGTGGCAGTGCTCAGCATTGCCTGTGCGGGCGGGGAGGGGGGAGGAGGGTGAACAGGGCAAGCACCAACTTGGCGCATGCGCGCAAGTGCCATTTGCAAATCTCCCTGAGGCGTGGAGCTGCTTCAGGGAGATGAACACATTATATAAAAAAAAATAAAGATTTTATAAAACATGGCCCCGAATGTGACTCTGACACATGAGCAGGGACACGCTATTAATGAAAAATTAAAGCTTTTCTTTTATTTTTATTTGCTTTCGGGAACCTCATCCCGCTCGTGGATGAGTTTTCCAAAAAAAGTGCAAAGGCCGTTTGGCCTTTTTTGTCCTCCCACCAACCATAAGATTGGACGGGCCGTGAAAAATTTATTTTAACTAACTTTTTAATGGCCTTAACAGGCCTTTTAATTGTCGGCGGGCGCACTGCCAACTCCGGCGTGTGCCCGCCAACTGAAATATCGCGTGAGTGCGTGATGACATCAGAATGCTTGCCCGACGTCACCGCGAGTCATTTTATGCTCGGTCGGGTCGGGCGCGCGCCCACCTGCCGAGCTAAAAATTTTACCCCTCATCTCTGTCCTAATTTGAAAACAGTGGTCCCTTAGTTCCGGACTCACCCACAAGAGGAAACATCCTTTCCACGTCCACCTTGTCAAGGCCGTTCAGGATCTTGTATACGTCAATCAAATCACCCCTCACTCTTCTAAACTCCAGTGGAAACAAACCCAGTCTGTCCAACCTTTCCTCGTAAGACGACCCACTCATCCCAGGTATCAATCTAGTAAAACCTCCTCTGAACCGCCTCCAATGCGTTTACATCCTTCCTTAAATAAGGAGACCAAAACTGCACAAGTATCAGAGGTGCAGTCTCACCAATGCCCTGTATAGCTGAAGCATGACATCCTTACTTTTATGTTCAATCCCACTGGTAATAAAGGATAATAAAGAATATACCCACGAAGAACATCTGGCTGTTCTTCTGACTGTTGCAGAGCTCCAATCAAGGACAAAGAAAGAGATATTTGTGAAGTCTGGATTTACACGGAATTGCTTGATAAAATCATTCATGGCCTCAGGCGTCGCAGGGGTGGTGGGGGTTGGGGGGGAGGTCATTGCTCGAAATAATCCCTGGTTTGGGTTTAAATAAGCACTGAGGCTTCTCGTGTTATGAAGTTATGGCACTAATTTAAAAACCTAAATCCAAAATAAATGCCAAAGAACAGACAAGGCAGTCAGATGGGGTGAAAATCCCATGAGACCCATTGTGGATAATCACTCAGCCCTGGGGACTTTGTGTACATAGTCCTGTTGTGAGGGACATGTGTGTTTGACTTGTTAAGGGATGTTCAATTAACAACGGTTAATAGCCAAAGCAGACGTTATGAAAGAGGGAAAATGATAATCTTTAAAGAAGTGAAATTGGTGTAGCAATTTGTACAACGTTCAAGAAAATGTTGACACAAAGATGTAACTACTGACCTGGCTGCAGTGTTAACAAATACACTGTCTAACAAAAATGCCATCGCTGTGGCAACAGAAAGAACTCGATGTATTTTGGAGGAAGCAAATGCTTTTCAGCGATTGGGATGTGTACTTGAGGTTGACAACATCCATACAGAATATTATCTTGCTTACAGCACTGGAACATTTAAAGTTTAATAGCTTTGCCCATTTATTAATAATATATGATGTTATGCAACATTCACTGAAATTACAAAGCTGGGCAAATGACAACTAGATTGTTGTTCTGTTAATTACTGGTTTAGGTTTTACGGTTAGTATAAACCTAGATGGGAAGGTAATTTATTTAAAGCTCACTTACCATAAATGGCAGGGCCTAAATTGACCTTTGAAACCTCGAAAATTCCCTCCAAAAATGGAGGGCGGCTTATAGACTGAGTCTAAAAGTGAAACGCAGCCGTTGGTGTGGGCAGTCGCCAATTTTGAAATGTCATCTACTTCCAACACAAAGAGTGAGCGTGTCTTAAACTCCTGCGCGCCTTCGCAACACAACCCATATCCCCTGATTGATCCCTTACACCAGATTATAAATTGTCAGTAAGTAAGGCAATGTATTTGTGGGGAGAAAAATTTAGGCTCATTACTAATGCGGGTGTAGCACGTCATGACTGAACAGGGAGTTGATTTATACGCTGAGTATATACAAAAACATGATTTTCGGGACCAGCTGAATGGGGATTATCTTATACACCAGATCAATTTACACGTGCAATTTATGGTAATTGTACACACGCTTGGGCACATAAGCACTGATATCATCAAATCCTGACTCTTTGAATGGAAGTTAGGTTTTTGTAGGGCACGTTTTAGGAGTAGGGACAAGATCCCTGTGACGTTGCAATGAAACAGAGGCAGTGGCTGTAAAAACGCGACTGCCCCACCATAACCAGGCTGAGCCCCACTGACTCTTTATGCTGAAGCCATGTTATTACTTGTCATTGAGAGAATTCACACTTTTTTCCTGACAAAAGTAAAATTTAACGAAGTGTTGGACATGGAATGAAAATCTGACATTCCACAAATGGTGTGTTATTTTCGCAAAGGTTCGCAATATGACAGAAAAACCTGATTGGTGGGGGATGTTGGGGGGAGGGGCGGGGTTGGAGCAAGGCAGGAAATCAAAGTTAAATTATTTAATCCATTAATTCCTGGTGATAATTACTGCTATTGGGCTGTTCTCACAACACTGCTGGAAATATTCAAAATCATATGATTATATTAAAAAAGAATAATGCACGTATCTTTAGGCATTCCAGTCTTGGTTTAAACAGGCGAGGTTGTCACTGTTTTTGAATAGAGAACAGCACTGGTCACAGTAAAGCAGGCGAGCTCTGATTGATCTTCCTTGTGGGCTAACTTGGCTTGGTGTTCCAAATTTTATATCCCATTGTAGTTTGCACTGCTGCTCACACGACAGTGTTAAAGTGTTATTCTTTTGGAACGTGTTTTTCTGCTCTGCAAAAATGTGATTATTAACTGCCAATCAAGATTGTGGGTGAGAATCATTTTGTATTGGCCCACTTCATGCAATCTGATTTAATTAGCGGAAATGACAAAAACCAGCCAATCACAATAGACCGGTAATAATCTTCCTTTTGTACTTCTCAAGGAGCTAATGAGTTACTTAAGCAACATACATGACAAGTATTTTGACAATACCACAGTGGAATGCAGGAAACTGCAGACTACTAACCTGAGCTTGAAACAGATTCTAAGGCAATCAGTGCTTTGGATCAGGGTGACCAAGTACCCCCTATTTTATGGGATTTTCCCGTAACTGAGTCCACTGTCCCGTGTCCCTGGTTGGATGCATCTGAGACACTCTGTGTTTTCCCCGTAATTCAGACGGACCTTTAAATCTCGCTCTGCTCCTGTTTGTGTGCTTAGGCAGCTCTGCCAGCACCCCCTCACCCCACCTCCCTCACAGCCGTGGCAGTGCCACCCCCTAACCACTCACCCCCACCCCACCCCCACTCTAATGGGACCCCATGCCAGAGCGTCGCCTTAATTTTCTCCACAGGAGTTGGTCACCCTGCTGTGGATCTCCTTGTGGTTTGCATGATAGAGAAACAGACTGACCGTTTTCATGTATCGAAACTGCCTAGGGGGCAGAATGTTGCCTCCCACGGGCGGGCATGTGCCTCACCCGATTGGGGGTAAAGTCGCCGGGTGACCACCCTGACGTCATCTCGGGCTGGTGCAATATTTCACTTAGCGGGCGCGCGCGGAAAAGTCGGAAGCGCGCCCGCCGACAATTGGGAAGGCAATTACGCCCGTAGCGGCGCAATTGACTCTGATTTTCATCGCCCGCCCACCCTTACGGGTTGGCGGACGGGCCAATCGGCCAGGCGGCCTCCTCGTTTTTCCATCAAGCCTCATCCAAGGGTGGGGTGAAATTTCCACGATGAAATAAAATAAAAATAAATTTCTAGTGGACAGCGTTTTTTTCTCAGCTACGTTATCAGGTGATTGGTGATGACGCACGGACAATTTCTTTCAGCTTTTAAAGGTCTCCAGCGCCCCGAGGCAGCCGGCTGCCGTCAGGGAGCTTCCTCGCAGCGCCCACCCGCACCTGCGGTGACATCATCATGGCAGCGCCGAGCATTTCAGCGCGTTTCACGCCGCCTGGCCGTGAGTTGTCCGGCCGGCCGGCGTGAAATTGAGGTCGGGGGCCGTTCACGGTTGGCGGTCCGCTTCCCGGCCACTCCTGTGCCCACCGATCGGGCACACCCGCCAAAGGTAAAAACTCAGGCCCATGAGTATAAGCCACGCAGCCAAAGAGCATGAGAGGAGTTCACAGAGGCTGTGAGGTCAACTCTGTGCTGTGAGTAGCTGGCAGGATAACCATTTCACAAGCTAAACGGAGTTATTCACCTACCTTATCATGGGGACTGGCCAGCGGTTTTCCCTGCAAAGGTGGCATTGCGAAGGGAGGAAGAGAGGTGGCAAGGTGGCTGGGAAGTTGGGGAGGTTGGCAAGCGGGGAGGGAATGAAGAGGATGAAAGCCAGTGGCTTTAATTTTTTTTAAAAAAGGCCTCCTTTTCGGGACCCGTTCCAACATGAGTTGCTCACAGGAAAGTGTCCTAACTTAAATTAGATACGTGGCTCAGGAAGCTTAAACACCGCCTGTGAGGAGCTTGGTCACACTTGAACACGTTGTCCATTACATGTATCAGCTTTGGAAAGAGATGCAGAAGGTTTTATTAAAGTTCATCCTGTGCATCTCTCTGTAGCACGGTAATCTGTGCTCCCTGGGCTGTTCCTAGGGATGCACACTGAAATAGATCAACATCAGCTCTGCTGGAGGACCATCAGCTCAGTGAATGATGATCTTTGGTCTGCCCTAGTTTGCTGATCTTCCAAAGAGATGTCGAAGACTGCAGATTGCAGACTGGCACATTCCTAGGTCCAGATCTACCTGCTGAGGGATACAGTAAAGCTTGGGGCTACTGCCACAAAGGCTCAATGAGGAAAGGCCACTCTCTATGAACTTCCTGTCATAGTATATCGAGGGGTTGGAAACCCTGTAAAACCCCTCAAGCTGTGTGCACAAGATAATGTTTGACATGCAAAGTAAGTGGACATTGTAAACATAATCTGTAATGGCAAGTGTAGTGAGGCACCTCATGTCCTGCATTGCGCTTTATGTATTGTCAAATCTGAACTATTTCGTAATGTTTTAGAAACTTTATGAATAAAGTTTATTTTGGGGGGAAAAAGATAAGCCCCACACAATGGGTAGGGTTCAAACATTGCTATTCCTGACTGCCATGTATTCTGGTTAACAGTCTCCAGACAACATCACAAGCCAATACATTATTAGCCCCATGATACCAATGGAAACTCAATGCACAGCAGTGAGTGGTGGCAATGTGATTTCTGATATGGTTCAGGATGCGCTTTGCTTGTCTTGTTTTGGTTTGCTGCTGGAAATGCTGATTTACATACAATACATCCTCCTGTACATGATGGACACACTGCAATGACATTCAAGTGATGTAAATGCATCATCCAATGTATTCCTCAGCATTTACATAATTGCAACAATCTTCATCTTTGGCATCCAGTGTGGCTATGAAATGGAGAATGAGGGACAGTGGAGGGGGAACAACATATAAAACTTAAAGGGTATCCTGCTGCATTGAAGTTGTGTCTCAACTTATAATGTTTGACATTTCAAGAGAATGTAAGTATACACATATCCAAATAAATATACCAGAGGCGTGTTTTCAAAAAAATGATTAAAAAATTTTATTAAGGTGATAAGCCACTCAATCAAACCTGTTTCCATTTTGTGGCTGATGTTGGGGGACTGACATGTAAGTTTCATTGTTTCGTACATCCAGTGCAGAACTTTGTACATATAACTAGAGCTCACACACGGAGGCCAGTGTACCCACTATATCATCTGTGCAATTTACTATCCACTGCGGGCAAAATTCCTCAGGGAAATTTAAAACTAAAATGAACCTTTTCACATTTCACTGATATGTGTAATGTTACAATCACTACTTACTGAGTGTATATTTTTTCTTTATTCTTTTATGAGATGTGGGTATTGCTGGCAAGGCTAGTATTTGTTTCCCATCCCTTAAATGCGCTTGAATTGAGTGGCTTGCTAGATCATTCAGAGGGCAGTTAAAAGTCAACCACATTGCTGTGGGCCACGGGTCACATGTAGGCCAGACCAGGTAAGGGTGGCAGATTTCCTTCCCTAAAGGACATTAGGGAACCAGATGGGTTTTTACAATAATCAATGACAGTTTCATGGTCAACATTACTGAGACTAGTTTTATATTCCAGATTTAATAATTGAATTTAAATTCCCCTCAGAACATTAGCCTGGGGCAGTTCAGCGACATTACCACTATGCCATCATCGCCCTCAAAATCCTTCAAAAATGACTGAGCTCCAAATCCAACCTGGCACAGTTCCATACAAGGTATGAAGAGGTTCGGACATAGATTTCCAAAGTGCTGAGGATTTTTGAATTTGAGTATTGCTGAAAAAAGAGCCTTGTCTAAACTTTTCGTCTTGCACTCATGAGGACACTCGCAAGAATACCAATATATGGTGGTGGGGGGGGGGGGAAACAACAATTTATACTGTACATGAAGAGCGTGCTGATTAGTTGGCAAGTGGTGTTGCCATGGGAATGCACCACTGATGGTGACTGACAGTTAACTGCCAAGCATTGTTTGAAATTTAAACCAGGCAGCTTGACCCTGATTGGTCAAGGCCTGAGAAATGAATCAGTGAATGGCTGACATTTATTTTTTTAGCTGAAACAGGCACAATGTATGTACATGTTCTTTCTGTCTGCAAAGAATGCTTGGCAGTTAACTCTCAGGTACCATTAGTGGTGCATTCTCCATGGCACTGCTGCTTGCCAGCCAATCAGCACAATCTTCACATATAGTATAAATTGTTGCTTTCCTCCTTATATTGGTATTCTTGCAAGTGCCCAGATGAGTGCAAGACGAAAAGCTTAGACATGTCTCTTTTTTCAGCCACACTCAAGCTCTGTACTATCAAGAGACTATTTTTGAATTTGTTCAATGAACCTTTCTAGTATCTCAAGACCTTACCTGACTAATATTATATCAAAAGAGTGTTAAAAGATGCCTCTGTTTGAAAAAAATAGAGAGGTATTTTTCACTGCTACCTCTGGGCAGGAAACAGGAACTGGTGAGAACAGCCAGCATGTTACACACATCCCAGATTTTCTCTCTATTGGCTTCAATCATATTGATCAAATGGCCAAAGTATGTAAGATGGACAACCCATCTGCTGCTGCCCATTTTCCTCCCAGTAACAGTGACAATCCACCTCGTAGACACTGGAGAGTGAAAAAAATACAAACTCATAGAAACAGGCAAACATCATTCAACACAACAGTCTGTAATATTCCTGAAAAGAGAGAAGGTTGCCAAAGCTTTTCAATCAGGACAAATGCAAGAATCCCAAATTTAAAACAGTCACAACAATTTATACTACAGGAGAAAAGTGTGTTGATTATTGGCTAGTCAACTCTGGTTGGCCGTGGTGTTGCCTTGGAGAAAGCAATGGGGAAGTATAGGCTTCCCAAGCTTCTGGGTAATTCAAAGCAGATGCAAGACTCGAACATATTCCTTTTATTTGCAGAGAACGGGTCCCTGCATATGGATGTATGTCACTTCTAGCAAGCATAAATGAGCCACATATGATCTCAATTGATTATCTTAAATTGGCCTATAGTTCCCTGTTGCTCTGTTCTACCAAACAACAGTCTTTGCTTGATCTTATTCCCATTATCCCATCTCCTCAACATATTCCTCAATCTCTTCTCTCTCTAGAGCCTTATTTAATAAGTCTCGGAATAAAAGTAGAAAATGCTGGAAACAGGCAGGTCGGGTAGCATCTGTGGAGAAAGGAATGCAGGATAAACATTTCAGGTCCAGTAATCCTTTTGTTAGGAACCTTATAGTAAACATTTTTCAAGCAAGGTGAACCAGATAAAAGAAACAAAAATCTACCCCCACGAATCTAGATCATGGGCAAATCAGTTTCAGGTTGTGTTGCACTTTTAAAATATTTATTGAATTGGTCCCATTTACGTTAAAAGAAATGTGTATTTATTGTTCTCCTTCTGAATCTTCCTTATGACTTTATATTCTGCATTTATCAGGGTCGTGTTGAGTTTTAAACAAGAGCAACTTGTACTCATGTAGCATCCTTAATGTGGTAAAACATCCCAGAGTGCTTCAGGAGAGTGTTATTAAACAAGATCTGACACAATGCAACAGCGGGAGATATTATAACTGATGTCCAAAGGCTTCGTCAAACAGATGGGTGTTATGGAGAACTTAAAGTAGGTGAGAGAGGTCATGATAATGGGAGGTTTAAGGAGGAAATTTCAGGAATTAGGGCTTTGGCAGATGAAGGCACAACTGCAAATGGCGGAGTGATTAAAACAGGGAATGCTCAAGAGGCTAGAATTGGAAGAGTGCAGATATCTCAGAAGGTTGTAGGAATGAAAGAGGCTATAGAGATAGGAAGGGGTGAGGCCATTGAAGTGTTGCTTAACCAGGGACCAAGGTAGGTCAGTGAGCGCATGGGGTAGGCTGGGGTGGGGGGGTGGTGGGAAGCGGTGGGTTAATGGGATGGTGCGAGTTAAGATACAGGCAGCAGAGGTTTGGGTGATCTCAAATTTATGGTGTGTGGTAGATGGGAGTCCAGCCCAGAGATCAAGTCAAGCCTACAGGTAACAAAGGCATGGATGAGAGTTTCAGCAGCAGATGAGCTGAGGGGATTGAGATGGACGATGGTACAGGAGTGGAAGTAGTTGATCAGACAATGGCCAGGGAGAGGAATGATGTCAGTGGTTAGAGAAAGGAGTTTGTGGCGGAGACCATTGTTGGAGAACAGTTCTGCTCATCCATTACCTGACGGGAGATAAACAGTGTGACAAACTAGAGACAGTGAAGGGATTGAGAGAAGTGATAGTGAGGGAGAGTTGGATGTCATCAGTGCACATGTGAAACCTGACACGTTTTCAGATGATGTTGTTGAGGGGCAGTGTGAGGAGAAATAGGAGGGAACCAAGGTTAGGCCCTTGCAA